>NC_134212.1:126310021-126910021 GCF_965140235.1 Caretta caretta
GAAACTTACAAGCTTACAAATGGAACTCCACAAGGGAGTATTATCAGCCCTGCTTTGTTTTCCTTTATGCTAAATGAACTCCTGGAAAGCATGCAGATGGGAATATTTCCCTTTTCACAGACAACTGTGTTATGGGACTGAGCATAAAAGGCTCAAAGAAGTCAAAGAATAGACAAATGAGGCACTCCAGAGAGTTTCCAAGTTGGGAAATGATTGGAGATTTAAATTCTCACTTGCAAAAACTAAGGAAATGCTTTTAACCAGGAAGAAAGTTAGGGAAGACTGGCACTTATATCTTTATGGTGAAAAAATTCAGGTAGTTCAAAAGTTTATGTTCCTTGGAGTGGAATTGGATAATAAATTAACTTGAAAAGGTCACATAGATAATATCATACAAAAGTGTAAAAGTAGGATGAACTTACTGAAAAGTTTCAGAGTAACAGCCGTGTTAGTCTGTATTCGCAAAAAGAAAAGGAGAACTTGTGGCACCTTAGAGACTAACCAATTTATTTGAGCATGAGCTTTCGTGAGCTACAGCTCACTTCATCAGCTGCATACTGTGGAAACTGCAGCAGACTTTATATATACACAGAGAATATGAAACAATACCTCCTCCCACCCCACTGTCCTGCTGGTAATAGCTTATCTAAAGTGATCATGTGTAGCTGGGAACAAGTGGGGTGCAGATAAGAAGGTATTGATCATGATGTAGTGAGCGTTGATAAGACCAGTTTTAGACCACACATGCCAAGCTTTTGGCTCAGCCTCAAAAACAACTGTTAGAAACTTGGAACAGCTCCTGGTCAAACGTCTGTGATTGGCATGTGATAACAACACCAGAATGTGTGCTGCAAAGAGCCACTGAAGGACCACCTCTGAATTTAATGATGAAACTATTAGATTTAACCTTCTGGGCAGAGATAAAAGGGAATAATGAAAATGGAAGTGCACACCAGATTTATGCTGGGAGTTTAGTGGACAAATTATATGGGTTGCCACAGAATTCCTCATACTGTCAGGGTCAAAAATGGGTAAAGGAGCTATGTAAAAGAAAAATTGAGAGAACTAAAAAATTGTAGTATGGGAAATCAAATGATAGCTGGACACTTATTCCCCATTTGTGGATTTGGCATTGTACGGAAAAAACAAGGGGAGCAATAAAAAACACTAATGAGATTTCTGAATTTATTTATGAAAAATGGAGCCAGCTTTGCCAAGTCTGTACAGATGGATCAAAAAATGACAGCACAGGTAGAGTGAGAACAGCCTTCTGCGTTCCTAGTCTTGGAATCCAGAAATCTAAAAGGCTATCAAATTATGTAGCCATTCTGATGGCTGAACTAATGGAGATAATGTTGAAACTAACCTAGATTAGAGATATGCAACTGTAATTTTGTCATAGAATCATAGAATATCAGGGTTGGAAGGGACCTCAGGGGGTCATCTAGTCCAACCCCCTGCTCAAAGCAGGACCAATCCCCAATTAAATCATCCCAGCCAGGGCTTTATCAAGCCTGACCTTAAAAACATCTAAGGAAGGAGATTGCTTATGCAAGCATTATGACAAGCCAAAAAGGGACTTCCGAAAGCCAATATGACATAATAAGTGAAATAGTGTTCCTAACTATGGAAATAATATAAGCAGCTATCTGTGTAACTATAGCATGGATTCTGGCACATATCAGAATACCTGGAAATGAAATAGTTGACAAAGCAGCAAACCAAGCTCTAAAAACCGAGGAGGAGGATATTAAGATGCCCTTAAGTAGACAAAAACAACAAGGAGCCCGGTGGCACTTTAAAGACTAACAGATTTATTTGCGCATAAGCTTTCGTGGGTAGAAACCTCACTTCTTCAGATGCATGGAGTGAAAGTTACAGATGCAGACATAAATATACTGACACATGAAGAGAAGGGAGACTAACATGGCTACCCCCTGATACTTGACACCATGCAAGGCACTAAATTTAGCTGTATGGAGTGGAAATCCATCTACCTCAACAAAAAACTCGCACAGATACAGACAGACATCATCTTCCTCTCCAAGTGCAAACAGATGGACATCGTACCAAATGGACTGAAGGTAAAAAATCCATTGCAATTGACATACTACTCTGACTATGAGGAGAGAGTGTGCCACACACTCTCAAAGAGACTGAGGAACCACCTGATCAGCATCCTGTACAGCAGACAGGAGAAGATCAAGAATGAGCTCTCAAAACTGGAGACTCTCATTCAAAACCAGCCTTCCACACAAACTTCTGCGTGGTGGGACTTTACAAAAACGAGACAAGCCATTTACAACACACACTTCACTTCTCTACAGAGGAAAAAGGACAGTAAACTATCTAAACTCCTACATGCCACAGGGGGCTACAACAGTGATACCCTCAACTCACCTAACAATATTGTTAATCTATCCAACCACACACTTAACCTGGCGGAAGAGTCTGTCCTATCTCGGGGACTCCTATCTCTTTCTGCCCCACCACCCCCACGAACATGATACAGTTCTGCGGTGATCTGGAAGCCTACTTTCGTCGTCTCCGACTTAAGGAATATTTTCAACACACCACTGAACAGTGCATTGACCCACAGGAACCCTCCTACCAACACTACAAGAAGAAGAATTTCTGCGTGGACTCCTCCTGATGGTCGAAATGGCAGACTGGACTTCTACATAGAGTGCTTCCGCAGATGTGCACAGGCTGAAATTGTGAACAAACAGCATCACTTGCCCCATAACCTCAGCTGTGCGGAACACAATGCCATCCACAGCCTCAGAAACAACTCTGACATCATAATCAAAAAGGCTGACAAAGGAGGTGCTGTAGTCATAATGAACAAGTCGGATTATGAACAGGAGGCTGCCAGGCAACTCTCCAACACCACTTTCTACAGGCCACTATCCTCTGACCCCACTGAGGAGTACCAAAAGAAACTACACCATCTGCTCAAGAAACTCCCTGCTACAGCACGGGAACAAATCTACACAGACACACCCCCAGAGCCCCGACCAGGGGTATTCTGTCTGCTACCCAAGATCCATAAACTTGGAAACCCTGGACGCCCTATCATCTACATCAGCCACACCATCAGAGGCTTATTCACCTGCATGTCTACAAATGTGATATATGCCAGCAGTGCCCCTCTGCCATGTACGTTGGCCATACCGGACAGTCCCTACGTAAAATAATAAATGGACACAAATCAGACATCAGGAATGGTAACACACAAAAGCCAGTGGGAGAACACTTCAATCTTCCTGGACATTCGATAACAGATTTGAAAGTAGCTAAACTTGAACAAAAAAACTTCAGAAACAGACTTCAAAAGAGAAACAGCAGAACTAAAATTCATTTGCAAATTTAATTTGGGCTTGAATAGGGACTGGGAGTGGCTGGCTCATTACAGAAGCAGCTTTGCCTCTCCTGGAATTGACACCTCCTCATCTGTTGTTGGGGGTGGACTACATCCACCCTGATCGAATTGGCCCTGTCAACACTGGTTCTCCACTTGTGAGGTAACTCCCTTCTCTTCATGTGTCAGTATAATAATGCCTGCATCTGTAAGTTTCACTCCATGCATCTGAAGAAGTGGGTTTTTTACCCACGAAAGCTTATGCCCAAATAAATCTGTTAGTCTTTAAGGTGCCACCAGACTCCTTGTTGTTTTTGTGGATACAGACTAACATGGCTACCCCCTGATACTTAAGTAGACAAGAATTTAAAAGTTTGGTCACGAAGGAGCTTGTGCAGGAATGGTCAGAACTACAGACTAAGGAAACAAAAGGATGAAAGTTCTATGATGTATGCTCAAAACCCAAAGATAATACTATACGCCACAGTCATGTTAGAAAAAGTGAAGTAGTCATCTTTAAAGTGTTAAATGTAAGTTAAACTGATTAAAAAGACCAAGGTGGGCTGTGTAATGTGTGGAAAACCAAAGAAACCTGATCGTGGTCTATGGCATTGTACACAATATGCTACGGAAAGAAAGTATCTTTACAAAAAATTGAGTGAAATCAAAGATTTTTCCCTGTAAGGACCAGTGAGAATGTCAGAAAAATGGAATAGTACACACACACAAGGCTGGCTGTGTTTCCTGACGGATACTGGACTGAGTGAAAGAATATATATTTTAAAAAACCTTGGCTAAAAATGCATGAAGAAAATGGCGGTCATAGCCTTGTATGATGAGGCTGTTGCACCAAAAAACAAAGACAAAAGCATGCTGGGAACGAGCTGCCTGCAAGAAGGCAGCCTGTACTGGGAAGAGTTAGTTGGGGCCAGGATTTTGCATACCATTGCTGTCTCACATCCTTCAAGGGAGAGAGCCGAGAAGTGTCAGCACTTTTGGGGGAAGAGGGTTGCAGTGGGAGCTGCAGCATCAGGAGCCCAAGTTTTCTGGAATCTCCTCTTCTCTGGATGAGATATCGGTATTAGGGAGTGTGTTGTGGTGGGGAATGGACTAAGATCACCAACACGTTCTGCAGAGGCCTGGAGAAGCCGCTTGTTCATTGAGATGATTTTCCGTTCCTACCACCTTAGGCACCTGCTCTGTTTGTGACATGGGTGTTAGTATGGAAATCTGATCATAGAATCATAGAATCATAGAATATCAGGGGTGGAAGGGACCTCAGAAGGTCATCTAGTCCAACCCCCTGCTCAAAGCAGGACCAATCCCCAATTAAATCATCCTAGCCAGGGCTTTGTCAAGCCTGACCTTAAAAACTTCTAAGGAAGGAGATTCTACCACCTCCCTAAGTAACGCATTCCAGTGTTTCACCACCCTCCTAGTGAAAAAGTTTTTCCTAATATCCAACCTAAACCTCCACCACTGCAACTTGAGACCATTACTCCTTGTCCTGTCATCATCTACCACTGAGAATAGTCTAGAACCATCCTCTTTGGAACCACCTCTCAGGTAGTTGAAAGCAACTATCAAATCCCCCCTCATTCTTCTCTTCTGCAGACTAAACCGTCCCAGTTCCCTCAGCCTCTCCTCATAACTCATGTGTTCCAGACCCCTAATCATTTTTGTTGCCCTTTGCTGGACTCTCTCCAATTTTTCCACATCCTTCTTGTAGTGTGGGGCCCAAAACTGGACACAGTACTCCAGATGAGGCCTCACCAATGTCGAATAGAGGGGGATGATCACGTCCCTCGATCTGCTGGCAGTGCCCCTACATATACGTCCCAAAATGCCATTGGCCTTCTGGCAACAAGGGAACACTGTTGACTCATATCCAGCTTCTCGTCCACTGTCACCCCTAGCTCCTTTTCCGCAGAACTGCTGCCTAGCCATTCGGACCCTACTCTGTAGCGGTGCATTGGATTTTTCTGTCCTAAGTGCAGGACCCTGCACTTATCCTTGTTGAACCTCATCAGATTTCTTTTGGCCCAATCCTCCAATTTGTCTAGGTCCCTCTGTATCCTATCCCTACCTGCCACCGTATCATCCGCAAATTTGCTGAGAGTGCAATCCACACCATCCTCCAGATCATTTATGAAGATATCGAACAAAACCAGCCCCAAGACCGACCCTTGGGGCACTCCACTTGATACCGGCTGCCATCCAGACATGGAGCCATTGATCACTACCTGTTGAGCCCGACAATCTAGCCAACTTTCTACCCACCTTATAGTGCATTCATCCAGCCCGTACTTCTTTAACTTGCTGACAAGAATACTTGGGAGACCGTGTCAAAAGCTTTGCTAAAGTCAAGAAACAATACATCCACTGCTTTCCCTTCATCCACAGAACCGGTAATCTCATCATAGAAGGCGATTAGATTAATCAGGCATGACCTTCCCTTGGTGAATCCATGCTGACTGTTCCTGATCACTTTCCTCTTGTGTAAATGCTTCAGGATTGATTCCTTGAGGACCTACTCCATGATTTTTCCGGAGACTGAGGTGAGGCTGACTGGCCTGTAGTTCCCAGGATCCTCCTTCTTCCCTTTTTTAAAGATGGGCACTACATTAGCCTTTTTCCAGTCGTCCGGGACTTCCCCCGATCGCCATGAGTTTTCAAAGATAATGGCCAATGGCTCTGCAATCACAGCCGCTAACTCCTTTAGCACTCTCGGATGCAGCGCATCCAGCCCCATGGACTTGTGCACGTCCAGCTTTTCTAAATAGTCCCTAACCACTTCTTTCTACACAGAGGGCTGGCCACCTACTCCCCATGTTGATAATCTTCCTAAAGCGAGGTGGTTTGTAGTGTGGCTACAAGTGTTTATTTTCTGTTAAAAGAAAGGACTTTAATTCCAATTCTTGAATATTCAAACAGCCGTTCCAGCTGTATCCCAATTACAACAGGCCGTATGATCTCTTCCCAAAGTAGCATGATTGGGTTATTTTTAAGTAAGCTGGTTTGCTGCTGTTTGAACGTGGAGTCGGAAATCTGGGGCTGCTCTAGAATAATTCACAGCATAAAAGTAGGTACTTGGCCAAGAGAAGAAAAGTCTCAGTGTTAGTCCCAACTGCTGTTAAGTCGCCCCTAGTGCTCTTTGTAAGGGCTTGGTGGTTTTTGGCTGAGTGCGCGTGTCATTAACAACCAGCTTTTGGCCAAAAGAAATAACATTTTCTCACCCAAAGACTTGTATGAGACCAGATGGCCCCGCGTGTCTGGAAGTAGGTCTTGGCAAACATGACGTTCTTGAAAGCAGGATTTTGCTAGGATTTATTCCTGATGACACATAGCTGCTGGTTTGAGGTAGCCAGCTCGGATTCATTTTTTCTTAGTTTCAAGTCGTGCTGTGTTATTACTCATTCAACAGACGCTACGCTTGGCCTTATGTGTGACAAAGGGAAAGAGCCTCTGAGCCAAAGAGCTGACAACATTTTTAAACGCCCGAGGACTGTTAAACAGGCAAATTTGATCAATTAATTTTTCTAAAGCGTGCCTTAAACTTCGTAAGAGCAGCGGTGCTGCTTGCTGTGATGTGAACTTTCCGAGTCCTGTAGGAGCGGGAGGCTGTGACTCTGCCCTCTAACGTCTTGCAAGACACCTTTGGGATGAGAGGGAGGGGTTTTTCATTATGGAAATTTCCCCTGCTCTTCTAGGTGAAATTGGCAATATTAAACTTCAGCTGGAAGGTTTAATAGCCTTGGATCAAAGGATGGGGTTACTTTACAAGTTCTCCAGCAGGCCCATTATTGTTAGGGTAACGGTGTGCTAGCTGCTTTCCACGTATCTAGGAGAACGATCCCTGCCCTGATGAGAACACAGCCTGAAAGCGAAGGAGTGGCTGAGGGCTAGGGGAGAGGAACGCCATAGATGAGCAGGTACACACGCTCACTGTAAATGCCCCTCACACCTACTGGTTGTTACTGGCTAATTGCTTGTAGGCAGCATGACAGAAGTGGGTCTAAATGAGACATTTGAATGATGGGAGAGGGGGCCTGGAGTATTAACTCAGGTAGGTCCATTCCTTGCATGGGGCAGGATGGACGAGAGCACAGAGAGTGGGAGAGGAATTGGAGTAACAAGACTGGCCTCATGGGCAAAGCCAAGGAGTGAGGAAGGTTATGCAATAACAGAATCAGTTACCAGACTGTGCTTAAGAAAACTGCGTTCCAAAGTTTCACACCAGCAAGGCTTTTGGGGGAACTAGTTGCAACTCTCCTGGAGGCCATGTCTCTCTGGAGAGGAGAGGCTGTTCTTGACTTAGTCTTAAGTAATACACTGGAGTTAATTCAAGGATTAACAGTAGTCCAGTCACTAAGTAACAGTGACCACAGCAGAGATGGATCCAACATGCAACGGGGAGGGAGGAAACCAAAAAGTGACACAGTGACTCGGAACTTTAGAAAGGGAGATTTTAATAAAACAAAAAGGACAGTCAAAAAAGGCACTAAAGTTAAAAATAAAGTAAAATCCTTAGCTGTGGCTTGGATGCTATTAAAAAACCAAAAACCAGTCATCTCAGAAGGCATGTGTGCAACTGAACAAAAAGTGAACCAGGAAATCAAAGAGTAAACCAGTAGAATTAAACGGCAGGTTCAAGAGGCTACTGATGCCAAACAAATCCTTCTACATTTGGAAGTGAACCCAAGTAAAGCTATGAAACAGGAGCATAAATTACAGTGGGCAGTGTGCCAGAGGGAAATTAGGGAGGCCAAGGTGGCTTTCAGACAGCAAGGAGCTAAATAAATGTTTCAAACATATCAGAAGCAGGAAGCCTACAAAACAATCCGCGCAGCTGCTGGATCATTGGGGCTAAATGGAGCAATTAAGGAATCATAGAATCATAGAATATCAGGGTTGGAAGGGACCCCTGAAGGTCATCTAGTCCAACCCCCTGCTCAAAGCAGGACCAATTCCCAGTTAAATCATCCCAGCCAGGGCTTTGTCAAGCCTGACCTTAAAAACCTCTAAGGAAGGAGATTCTACCACCTCCCTAGGTAACGCATTCCAGTGTTTCACCACCCTCTTAGTGAAAAAGTTTTTCCTAATATCCAATCTAAACCTCCCCCACTGCAACTTGAGACCATTACTCCTCGTTCTGTCATCTGCTACCATTGAGAACAGTCTAGAGCCATCCTCTTTGGAACCCCCTTTCAGGTAGTTGAAAGCAGCTATCAAATCCCCCCTCATTCTTCTCTTCTGCAGGCTAAACAATCCCAGCTCCCTCAGCCTCTCCTCATAAGTCATGTGTTCTAGACCCCTAATCATTTTTGTTGCCCTTCGCTGGACTCTCTCCAATTTATCCACATCCTTCTTGAAGTGTGGGGCCCAAAACTGGACACAGTACTCCAGATGAGGCCTCACCAATGTTGAATAGAGGGGAACGATCACGTCCCTCTATCTGCTCGCTGTGCCCCTACTTATACATCCCAAAATGCCATTGGCCTTCTTGGCAACAAGGGCACACAGCTGACTCATATCCAGCTTCTCGTCCACTGTCACCCCTAGGTCCTTTTCCGCAGAACTGCTGCCTAGCCATTCGGTCCCTAGTCTGTAGCGGTGCATTGGATTCTTCCATCCTAAGTGCAGGACCCTGCACTTATCCTTATTGAACCTCATCAGATTTCTTTTGGCCCAATCCTCCAATTTGTCTAGGTCCTTCTGTATCCTATCCCTCCCCTCCAGCGTATCTACCACTCCTCCCAGTTTAGTATCATCCGCAAATTTGCTGAGAGTGCAATCCACACCATCCTCCAGATCATTTATGAAGATATTGAACAAAACCGGCCCCAGGACCGACCCCTGGGGCACTCCACTTGATACCGGCTGCCAACTAGACATGGAGCCATTGATCACTACCCGTTGAGCCCGACAATCTAGCCAGCTTTCTACCCACCTTATAGTGCATTCATCCAGCCCATACTTCCTTAACTTGCTGACAAGAATACTGTGGGAGACCGTGTCAGAAGCTTTGCTAAAGTCAAGAAACAATACATCCACTGCTTTTCCTTCATCCACAGAACCAGTAATCTCATCATAAAAGGCGATTAGATGAGTCAGGCATGACCTTCCCTTGGTGAATCCATGCTGGCTGTTCCTGATCACTTTCCTCTCATGCAAGTGCTTCAGGATTGATTCTTTGAGGACCTGCTCCATGATTTTTCCAGGGACTGAGGTGAGGCTGACTGGCCTGTAGTTCCCAGGATCCTCCTTCTTCCCTTTTTTAAAGATTGGCACTACATTAGCCTTTTTCCAGTCATCCGGGACTTCCCCCATTCGCCACGAGTTTTCAAAGATAATGGCCAATGGCTCTGCAATCACAGCCGCCAATTCCTTCAGCACTCTCGGATGCAACTCGTCCGGCCCCATGGACTTGTGCACGTCCAGCTTTTCTAAATAGTCCCTAACCACCTCTATCTCCACAGACGGCTGGCCATCTCTTCCCCATTTTGTGATGCCCAGCGCAGCAGTCTGGGAGCTGACCTTGTTAGTGAAAACAGAGGCAAAAAAAGCATTGAGTACATTAGCTTTTTCCACATCCTCTGTCACTAGGTTGCCTCCCTCATTCAGTAAGGGGCCCACACTTTCCTTGGCTTTCCTCTTGTTGCCAACATACCTGAAAAAACCCTTCTTGTTACTCTTGACATCTCTGGCTAGCTGCAGCTCCAGGTGCGATTTGGCCCTCCTGATTTCATTCCTACATGCCCGAGCAATATTTTTATACTCTTCCCTGGTCATATGTCCAACCTTCCACTTCTTGTAAGCTTCTTTTTTATGTTTAAGATCCGCTAGGATTTCACCATTAAGCCAAGCTGGTCGCCTGCCATATTTACTATTCTTTCGACTCATCGGGATGGTTTGTCCCTGTAACCTCAACAGGGATTCCTTGAAATACAGCCAGCTCTCCTGGACTCCTTTCCCCTTCAAGTTAGTCCCCCAGGGGATCCTGGCCATCCGTTCCCTGAGGGAGTCGAAGTCTGCTTTCCTGAAGTCCAGGGTCCGTATCCTGCTGCTTACCTTTCTTCCCTGCGTCAGGATCCTGAACTCAACCAACTTATGGTCACTGCCTCCCAGATTCCCATCCACTTTTGCTTCCCCCACTAATTCTACCCGGTTTGTGAGCAGCAGGTCAAGAAAAGCGCCCCCCCTAGTTGGCTCCTCTAGCACTTGCGCCAGGAAATTGTCCCCTACGCTTTCCAAAAACTTCCTGGATTGTCTATGCACCGCTGTATTGCTCTCCCAGCAGATATCAGGAAAATTAAAGTCACCCATGAGAATCAGGGCATGCGATCTAGTAGCTTCCGTGAGCTGCCGGAAGAAAGCCTCATCTACCTCATCCTCCTGGTCCGGTGGTCTATAGCAGACTCCCACCACTACATCACTCTTGTTGCACACACTTCTAAACTTAATCCAAAGGAAGACAAAGACATTACTGGGAGATGGAATGATTTCTTTGCAGGAGTCTTCATCACAGGGGAAATTCCATCCCCAGCCTGCCGTTTTTTAATAAGGAAGATGAGGTTCTTGCAGAGGCTGAGATGTCAGAAGAAGGGAGGTCCTTGAAAAAGTAGTAGGTCCCCAGGCCAAAATGGTCCAGCCAAGGGTTCTGAAGGAGCCAAAGTATGAAGTGGCTAAACTGCTAACTAAAATCGGCCCCTGTTCCAGGGGCTCGGAGGGTAGCTAATGTTGAACCTGTATTTAAAAAAAGGCTCTAGGGCCAATCCAAGGAGTTGCAGACTCCTAATCCTTAGAGTTGTAGCTGGCAAACTGACTGAACCAATCATTAAAACCAGAATAATTAAACACCTAAAAGATCATGCTACAACAGGGCCTGACAGTACAGTTTCTGCCAAGGGGAACTGCCTCTCATGAAGCTGTTACAATTCTCTGATCAGGTCAGTAGAGTTGCGGGTAAGGGAGAACCACTTGACATTACGTACCTGGACTTTCAAAAGGCCTTCAACAAGGTGCTGCACAGCAGGGACGCCAAGAAGCTAAGTCCCCATGGGGTGTTAGGGTTGTATTGTCCTGGTTCAGAAACTGGCCAGGAGACAGCAAACAAAAAAAGTGTAGGAGTAAATGGTCTCTTTTCACCATGGCAAAAAGTGAATAGAGGGGGTGTTATACCAATAAAATAAAAACCAGCAGGATCTTATTAAAGGGAAAAGGCAAAATGCCACATTTATTGTAAATATAATAAAGAAATATAAAACTCACACTGTCCTATCGTTACTTATTCCTTACTTAATTATATATATATATATATATATATATATATATATATATATATATATATATATATATATATATATATATTCATTCATTCATTCATACCAGTTCTGCATAGGGGTTTATAGTTACCAGCCTAGAGGTTGCTCGTGACAGGGTACTGGCCAGGTAACCTGTACACGAGAGTGGAGCTGAGTCCATGTCAGATGCGCATCCGATGCTCCTGAAGGGTAGTGGCAGAACTGGAGACTCAAAGTTCTCAGTCCTTAGTGTCCATTTTTATAGGAATTTCTTCCTATGCCAGTCCGTGGAATTTGCTTTGTCATATTGTTAGTCATGACTGCTCCAGGACGGCTGTCAGGTGCTCATCAGCTTTCTTCATCCTTTGAATTGGTCGGGTGGATCCCAGTTTGCCCTCCGGTGGGGTTCTCTGGTTGTCTCCACCTGGCGTCTTCTTCGGCCAATCGATGTTAAATTCCTAGGCTGGCACTTCCCTGTTTATTCAAAACCCACCATTCATTCACATACATTCCTTACTTTAATAAAAAAACACATTTCTCATTTCACCGAGTATTGTTATTTTATTTGAGACTCCCTGTCTCTTGACATACCTGATCCAAACTATAGAAGGTGGGAGTCTCTATGTGACATTTCTATGAGCGCCCCAATTCGCGGTTCTTCATGGGTGTTACAAACAAGCATGTCAATCTCCATTACAAAGTATCCGTTTGCAAAGTAGAGCCAATTGAACATAAAGTGAAGTTAGTTTAAAAGCATGTCAATCTCCATTACAATCAATGGAAAGCGCCAATACAGAGAAAGCAGAGTCAATTAAGCCGTTTAGTTTTACAAGCGTCAATCTTAATAACAAGTGAGAAAGTATCAATTTAGAGTCAAATTGAGCAGTTTAGTTTTACAAGCGTCAATCTTAATAACAAGTGAGAAAGTATCAATTCAGAGTCAATATGAGCGGTTTGGTTTTACAAGCGTCCATCTTAATAACAAGTGAGAGAAAGTATCAATTTAGAGAAAGCAAAGCCAATTGAGCGGTTTGCAAGGTACGGTTTGCAAGCTTTAATACAGAATTGTAAATCAATATTGCAGATTTACAATTATGTCAAATAGAAGAATTATAAATGCAGATTTAATAAATATTATAAATCAATATTGCAGGTTTACAATTTCTTATGAACAGAATCACAAATATTGGAATATGCCTACAGGGGCATCAGGGTTCCATATTGTATTGTTTAATATATTTATTAATTATCTAAATAAGGGGATGAGCAGCAAGGTAGCAGCATCTCCAGATGACACAAAGTTACTCAGGTCGGTCAAATCCAGACAAAATTATGAGGAACTTCAGAGGGACCTGAGCAAGTTAAGGAAAAGGGAAAACACAGAGGCAAATGAAGTTCAGCACTGATAAATGCAAGTAATGCATTTATTGGAGAGAAAAATTTAAACTACTTCTACACCTTACAGGGTTCTAAATTAGCTGTGTCCGTTCAGGAAAGGGGCCAGGATGTCACTGCAGACAACACAATGGAGAGCTCTGCATAGGTGCGAGCAGAAAAGCTAATGAGATGCTATGGTGCATAAGGAATGGGATGGGGAATAACACAGACAATACTATAATGCCTTTTAATTATTGGTGCAGCCTCAGCTGGATACTGTGTGCAGGACCGGTCACTCATCTGAAAACATATACTGCAAAATTAGAGGGGATTCAGAGAAAGGCAACAAAGGTTATTAGGGCCCTTGGAAAACTCTTAGAAAGGAGATGAATAAACGGGGACTTCACAAAAGTTCATAAAATAAAAAGAGTGTTACAGAGAAGATAGATTCTGTGTGTCTGATAATACAAGAAAAAGGGCACAGTCAATGTAATTAACAGAAAGCAAATTCAAACTGATAAAAGGAAATACTTTTTCACATAATGTGTAATTAGTCCATGGAACTTACTGCCACCTAAGTCATTGAGGTCACAAACTTAGCAAGATTAAAAATGAGATTGTACATTTATATGGATAATAAGAATAATCAGAGTTATAGCAGTTAATACTAACCCACTTTGGAAAGGGATATTACGTCTTGTACACCAGGGCTTAAGCCGATCCCTTAACTCTTAGGCCTCAGGAGGCGAGCTAATGCGGTGCGGGGAGAGGGGAAATGATCCCAAATCTGCCTAATGTGAAGTTTCTTGCACCTTCATCTAGGGCATCTGGTTCTGGCCACTCTCAGAGACAGGAGCTGGACTGGATGGACCTCAGGTCCCACCTAGCCTGGCAGTTCCTGTGATGCTCTCCATATCTCTTTCCTTTGGTTTGGAGCTGGCGGGTTTCCCCGCTCAGTGTCCATTGGGGAGGGGAGTTGTCAATGCTCAGTCCCCACTCTAGACAGTCTGTCCCAGGCTCCTACTTCATTGAGAGTGAATATTCTATTGTTCCTCTGCTTCGGCAGCAGCTGAATGTCACTGAACCCAGATCTCCTCCAGGAGGGCACTGGGGCTTCCTACGCAGATCCCAGCAAAGCATCAGACCCAGCCCTCGTGCCCCACCCGTTTGAGGAAAAAGCAGTAAAAGAAGCACAAAGGCTTAACAAAACTGTCTAGATTTCATCCCCAGGAAGCGTGGATCCTGGCTGTTCCTTTCCCCTCCCTTCTTATTAGGGAGATAATGAGGTGGCTGTAGGGCGCAAGGGACTTAGCGGGTGCAGTCGGATGGGGTGCCAGCCATCCCCAGCTGGCTCAGAATGCTGCATAATAGGGACATTTCCAAAATACTCGGCTCTGCCGTTCAGCCTGTGCTGTGCAACCTTTCCCCCAGCCAGGTAATACTGCGTTGCTTTCTGCTGGGGTGCAGGGGAGCCCGTTCCCCCTCGTAAGTGCTTTGTTGTTTGCTTGTGTTGTTGTCTTGTGCACACAGCAGAGATGTGTGGTCCGGGGGCGAGAGGGATAAGAGGGTTACGGGTGGAGCAGGGCTGGGCAGCCTGGTAATTCTCAAGGCTGAGCACATTAGAGTCCCCATATGCCTAGAGGAGAACTGACCACACTCCCGCAGCACGCTAGTGAGTTACGTGGGCTCTGTCCATGCCCAGCGCTGGCCCAGCTTGCACCTATCCGCGGGTGCTCATGATATTCAGCTTTTCCCAGTGAACCAGGTTCAGTCAAGCCTAAGGCTTCAGTTTGCCAGTGGATCACTGTGGGGTGACCTAACCCACTCCCCATCCAAGAGGGCTGTGCTTCCAGCCAGGATCAGGATCGGGGCCCAGGCCCCCTTCATCCTCACCACTGTTCAGAAGCATCAGCAGATTCCTGCCATCTGGCCAACAGTAGAGAAGGGCCCTGCAGGAGGGTCTCATTCGCCCACTGAAAGCAGGGAGAGGGAAGGGCTCCCGGGTACCTTAAACAGGCACCTTTCTCCTTCAGGCCAGATGCGGCTTCTCCTTGTAGCTGCCTGGCCTGTTCTTTCCATGGCAGCTTAACTCAAAGGCTCTGGGAAGAAGGAAAGTGAACCGATCCCCCTGACATTGCAGCCCAAGCAAGCACAGAACCCCCAGCTTCTGGGCAGCCTGACCACCGGCTTTAGGGCAGCTTGACCACCAACCCAGGGGAGGCACAGCCTCCGCCGAAGGCCTTTCCCTCAGGCCTGGCTAATGCCTCTGCCTTCTCACACCCCATGAAGGGATTTAACCCCTCCCAGCTGGGCAAGGGTTGGCACAATCGGTCACAGGTATAAAGCAAATCCAAGTGGCAGTCAGACATCGCGGCGAGAGAGTGGGGTCCCCTCGTTATCCCCATATCCTGTGTGGCATGGATCATCGCTGCACCTGCCTGTAACCAGAGGGGCCCCTGAGTGAGCACTAAGCAACCGAGTGCAAGTGCGTTCACCCCTGGGAACCCAGTGGGTGCCACAGAGGGGCTGGTTACTCAGAGGCGCAGAGCACGTGCAGCAGCTGCCGGTGGGTGCTCAGCATCTCTGAAAATCCATGCCCAGTATCTCAAGTGGGGCACTCAGACAAAGCAGCTTCTTTTGAAAACTTGGGCCCTAAAGTCAGAGCAAATTACCCAGAGTAGGAGCGAGAAAGAGACTCCCACAACTCCTGCAAGAAGTCAGCCCACTGGCAGTGGGGGCTCAGTGCAGGGGCCGGGGGAGTCTGACGCTCGGCATGTTCTGTGTGAATCGTGTCCCGTTTGACTGGGTGCTTTATCCCTCTTCCTCGTCCTCTGCCTCCTGCAGTTTTCTTAGATGGGGGCTCCAAGGCAGGACACTGCCACAGTTCTTCTTTGTTATTTGTCCTGCTTCCAAGGTCCACTCCAAGCCACGCCTCCCATCCAGCTCCAGGCTGGTGCTCAGAGTGTGGGGAACTCTGGGTCAGTTTCTATACCAGCCCAGAACAGCCAGCTATGACAGTGCTGTGCTCTCCTGCTGCCGTTCTGCAACCCTCGTGCAGCAGGTTGGAGGTATCACCTCACAGCCTGCTGGCAAGAGCTCACTCGCGTTCTAGCCCGGAGCAGCCTGCCGCTGCTGTGGAGCTGTGCTCCCTGCCCGGGGATCTCCTGAGGAGCCTATCTGGCAGAGAGAACGCGGGCCTAGGAAGGGACATTTCGGTCCCTCAGCCTAGGGAGTCTCCCTGGGTGGAGACAGATGCAAGCCAGAAGCCCCTCCCAGCGGCCGGGGGATTCCGTTCCTGTTCTGTTCCCTTTCAACAGGTAAATCGCACCTGGCCATCGTGCAGCGAGTGAACAACGAAGGGGAAGGAGACCCGTTCTATGAGGTGATGGGGATCGTCACGCTGGAGGATGTCATTGAAGAGATCATCAAGTCCGAGATCCTGGATGAAACAGACCTTTACAGTCAGTGTCACAGACCAGATACTGTGATGAGGGGAACCAGGATAGGGGCTGAGCTAGCTAGATTAGACAGACAGCTTGCTCAGCTTGCCCAGATAAACACAGTCAGCCTGAGCAGCCAGGAATTAATTTCCTGAGGAGGGGAGTGTATCCGTCCTGTGCCGCCACTCCCCAGTGGGCCCTGCATGTCCTCTACAACACAGAGCACTTGTTAGGAGAACAACCAGCACAGCCTGAGACCCATCCTTGCGCTCTGTGATTCTTGCACCTCACCTGCAGACGCTGTGTATAAGGCGCAGTCACACTGCATGTCACTGGCCCCTCTGCCTGGCGTGGTCCCTCGGCTGCACGAGAAGGGAGCGATGTAAGTGCTGACAGACTCGGCCCGGTGCTTTCACTGCACAGACTTGCAGGTATCAAGGGAAATTCCCGAGACGGGGGTGGATCTGGCTGGGGAACTGTCTCAGGGCGGGGTGGGAGCTCCATTGCTTGGCTCTTTTAGAACTGGACTGGCCAAGGCACGAGACAACAGCCTGAAGGGAACAATCCGGCCCTGGCAGCTGGGCAGCAGGGACGGACTGGAGGGGACCAAACAGGTCTAGATCTTCCGGCTGGCCCCTGTGGGTCTGGAGGCTCCGATCTCAGCTGTGCAGACACCGTGCGGACAAGCACAGTGTAAATGTCTCAGGTGTCAGCTAGGCCGGTGTCATTTGAGGTTCAGTTGTGTTCCGAGCTGACCTTTAGCAGTATTGTCCAAGGCACGTAACCTTGCCGCTCTCCACCCCTGCAGCAGACAACCGAAAGAAGGAGAGGGCGCTGCACCAAGGCAGGAAGCCACACGACTTCTCCATCTTCAGGCTCTCAGACAGTGAGATGAAGGTGAAGATCTCCCCTCAGCTGCTGCTGGCCGTGCACCGCTTCATGGCATCAGGTACCAGCTCCCCTTTGTGCTTCGTGGACAGATGCCCAACACCCCCGAGCACAAGCGCCTGAGGGCTCCCAGGACCCTCCCCACAGCACTGCCAGCTCTCCACCGCCAGGGTCTTGTGCTCCGCTGTCTCTTGGATTTCATCCACTTCCTTCCCTCCCAAGGAGGGGGTTCCCCTTTCACCTCCTTCCTGGGGACTTGAACCCATGGGGGCCACAGACTCCCCAGCTTAGGGGGTTTGGATCTGGCTCCCAGTCCTGGCCCAGAGCACCATGGGGGGACACTGTGCTGTGGAAGGCCCCATCACCTGAGTGAGATGCCAAACCAAGGCCCCCCTCTCTCCTGTCCCTGGTCCTCTGCCTGGGTGAAGTTACGATCCCCGAGCACTTTGCCAGCAGCGTCAGGGGGGACGCCAGCATCCCGGCCAGCGTCTCCTGACTGGGCGGAGCGAGCACACACGGGGGGGGCCTGCACAGCCCTGCCCTGCTGGGCTCTCCCACGCGTAAAGGGCCTTGGGATAGGTGGAGTCCATCTCCTCTCTTCCCCCCTAGAAATCGAACCCTTCAAATCTCCCTGCCTCTCGGAGAAGATCCTGCTGAGGCTCCTCAAACGCCCCAGCGTCATCCAGGAGCTGAAGTACGACCATAAAAACAAGCGGGCCACGGAGCACTGTCTCTACCAGTGCAACCGGCCAGTGGACTACTTCGTCCTCATCCTGCAGGTGAGTCCGGGCACTGGCCCCCGCAGGCCCCTTCCCCACGTCAGGCAGCGCCAGGTGAGCCCCTGGGGCCGTTCCTCAGTGGCTCAGACCTGGTCGTTCAAAGGAAAGAGCCTTGGGTTTTCCTCCCAGGGTGGGTCTGAGGTGGTGACTCCAGTGAGGGCACGGGTCTAGGAGCTACCGCTCGTACGTGCTCATTGCCAGCTCTGACAGGCTTGCCCCGTGGTGTTTAACCTCCAGGCCTTGGTTCCTCTGTCTGTGAAATGGGCCTGCGAGTTCCCCAGCTCGCGGATGGGGGGGGAGTATGAAGAAGTGAATCTGGCAAAGTGCTTCCAGGTTACAAAGTGCTTCGAGGTGAGCTCTCCTTGCTCAGCGGTAATGATCTGGGGGATGTTTCTCATTCCCCAAGTGACCGTGCTGCCCCGCAGCTAGAAAGAGCCCAGGGGCTAAAAATTCAGGGAACCTCACTGATCCTGAGTGTCTAATGGAGTTATTGCCCTTCAGCCAGGCTCCCTGCAGGCAAACACTGAGGAAGCTTCCCCACATTCTCCCTAACAAACAGCTCTGCCAGCGCCCCTCAATCCTGACTCACAGCCGCCCGTCACTCCAGGCCTGGGCTGCCCCCTCACACACACCCAGCTCCCCACCGGTCCCCCAGTCCTGACCCAAGGCCCCCCGACACTCCAGGCCTGGACTCCCCACACCACACACACCCAGCTCCCCACAGGTCCCTCAATCCTGACTCACAGCCCCCGTCATTCCAACCCTGTGCTCCCCCCTCACAAACACCCAGCTCCCGCAGTCCTGACTTGCAGCCCCCACCCCCACCCCGTCACTCCAGGCCTGGGCTCCCCCCACCACACACACCCAGCTCCCCACAGGTTCCTTAACCGTGGGCTGCAGCCCCCCACCCCGTCACTCCTGGACCGGGCTCCCCACACGCACAGCCCCCCATGCCCATCAGAACTGACCTGGGTTTATGCTGTGGACACAGAACCAGTTGCAGCCTTGAGGACATTTTTGGCCTTTGTTGTTTCTAAGCTGTGCTCTGACCCCCCTTTGCCTACAGGACCCACCCAGCCCTGCGAGGGGCGGGGGGGCAGGGGGCGAAGTGGGGGTGACACTGAGCACTGTTACCTCCTTGCAGGGCAAAGTGGAAGTGGAGATTGGCAAGGAAGGGCTGCGGTTTGAGAACGGAGCGTTCACCTACTATGGCGTCCCAGCCATCACGGCTGTCGTCTGCTCAGGTAAAGCCAGCGCTGGCCAGTCCTCAGCCTGGAGGGGCCACTGGAGAACAGGCTGCAGAGAGTAACCCAGCCCTGGCCCCAGACAGCAGACAGGGCCTGGGGCAGCAGTGGTCGGGGCCAGGGGGGCAGGGTGCTGTCCCAGTTCAGAGGGGTTTCAGGCAACGTGAGGAGACTCTCACTTGGCCCCGCAGCCAAGCACAGGCCTCGGCCTCTGGTCGGGGCTTCCCTCGCGGGCTGGGAAGAGCAGGTGCGTGGGGGGGTGGGAGCTGGCCATGTGCACGCCGACCTCGCGGCCGCGCAGTGAGACAGCCCCCGGGCCTGCACAGGGCCAGCTCTGCATGGAGGCAGGTGGGGGGTGCAGGAGCTGTGCAGCAGGCGAGCCCCTTCCAGTGAGCAGAGGCAGGCCTTGCCCGGGTGGGGGGGGAAGCCCTCAGGCAAAGGGAGCGCTACTCAGGTGATTGGCAGCAGGCACGGCCTCTCCCACCCCTGTTCCCAGGGGAACGTCTCTCCTCCCCGGGGTGGCGTGGGATTGGCTCCTGTGCAATTCACTCTTTCCCACCTGTGATTTCAGATAACGATGTGCAGAAAGTGAGCAGCCTGGCCGCATCCTCCTTCCTGCGTAGGTACCTGCCACGCCCGCCCCTCTGCCACCACGCGGTGCTTGTGTGTACGGCCAGAGCAGCGTCCCCACAGCGGGCGAGCAGCAAACCCCCGGGCTCGCTCCCCACCGGTGCAGTGGCCAGGCTGGCGTGAGCCATCTGCTAGCAGAGTCTGGCTTGGCACACACACTGGGCAGAGCCATGTTCTGCTTGGCCAGAGCCTCGTCACCACACACCAAACCAAGCCAATCCCTCACCCCAGGACCAGGAGGGGGCCCAAACTGCGGAAGAAGAGCAGAGGCGGCTGGGGCTGGGAAGCAGCGAGCTGGCTAATGGAGGAAAAGCCACTCTTCTGAGCTGCTCCACCTCTGCTGTGGCCCAGCCCCTCGCTCACTTTAGCTCCTTTTCTACTGGAAAAATCGAAGGTGGGAATTTCCAGTATTTCAAGCCTAGCTTTTCCTAAAGAAAGCGAACTGGAAGTGTGCCTGGGCCCAGAGCTTCAGGGGATGGGGAGAGCAGGCTGGGGTAAATCGGACAGGGGGCCTTAAAATCAAGGAAAAGGTTAGAAAAATTTGAGACATATGTTCAAAATAGCAGGGAAAGCGCACGTGCAACCCCAGCGGTTTCCTCTCACCCTTTCTCAGAGTGGAATGAGACGTTGTATCCCCCACCCCCCCAATTAACCCAGTTTTGAGCATTAGAAAAAAACAATTTTAATGTAAAATGAGTGAGACACCCCAGTCTACACAATGAGCCAGGCCCGAGTGAGCATTGGTGGGATAAGGGAACTGTTAGATGAGCAAGGGCCCAAGGCCGGAGTTGTGTACAGCTCCTAACGCACCGGGCATGGCGTATGGCTATTAGGTCAGGTTGGGAAATAATTATTTACTGCAGGATTTTTAAAGTGTTTTTACACAAATGTCATATGAACGTTTATTGTTTTACACAAAAGAAAACCTGACAATTTTTTTTTTTTAAAGTTCCTGGTAACAATTTTCTGTTTTTCAAACCCCAAAACTTTTACCAAAAACAGAAATGTTTATCAAAAAATGTTTTGTGAGTGTTGTCAAAGAACTGGAGAAATTCTACCGGAGCTAAAGCTTTTGTGGAAAATTTTCATTTTTGTCAAAAAGCCATTTTTTGTCCCCCCCAAATATAGTTTAAATGAAAAAATGTGCACAGCTCTATTGCCCTAGTTCCACATGAAGGCCCAGCCCTCGGCACACACCTGCGTTAGCGCCTTCAGGATCGGGCCTGTCTCTGGCCATCCACAGGGGCACTGTGCGAATGATGCTAGAGTACCAAGCATGCAGGCATTTTGTGCCACCTTTGGGCAGAAATCTCCCCTGCTCAGCCCAAGTGGGGCCTTTTCGGGCAAGTTTTAAATCCCTTTTGCCAGGCTCTCTGGCTGGAGGGAGGAGCTGTTTTTCACACTTTAAAGAGCTGTTCCTGCCCTGCCCTGGGCTTAGTTTTGAACATTTGGAAATGCCTCGGGGCCCAATCCTGGAGCTTTGCCATTGGCTACTGTAGCAGCTGGGGCAGGACCTTATTGAGCAGGTGCAGCAGGCCATGTTGTTGTTATTATTTGTGCTGCAGAAGCACCAAGACAGTCTCAGCCCCAGAGAACTTACCGTCCAAGGCTTCAGTCGTGTAGCTGGAATGGAACGGGTAGACCCGGCCCCAACACAGAGCCCTATCAGCTTTGGAGGGGCTCCGTACAGCTGCAGGGCACTGCCCAAACAGACTAAGACACAGTGCAGCAGGGGGACAAGGCAAACAAACAGAAGGGAGAAAATGGCAGTGACAACAGTGAGGTTTTGTATGATCCATTTAGGTCTCAGTTCACCACCTTGAGGCTGTACCGAATGTGGGTCCCACACAGATGTGGGCTCGCGTGTGAACAAAGGCCAGTCTGAAATGGCACAGGTGGTTCAATTTACCTAGCAGCTGCTCAGGCGAACGTGTGCATGCAGTCAAGTGAGAAAAACCTAGAACCTTCCCCCACCTTCGCTGCCTACAGCTACTGACCAGTTCTGGCTTCGCACTGGCCTACACTGGGAAGTTACGTCCTCACGGTTCCGTCTCTCAGGAGTGTGAAAAGTCCACACCCCTAAGAGATGCAGCTGTGCTGGCCTAATGCCCAGTGTAGACAGCATTAGGTCGAGGGAAGGATTCTTCTGTCAGCCTGGCTACCAGCTCTCGGGGAAGGGAGAGCAGTTTTAAGTGTAGACCAGGAGAACTTTCAGCATCTAATTGGCGTGTTCCTATTATTAATCATTACTCCCCATCCAGCTCCTTTGCTGTGTACTGTGATGCCCCCGTCCTGCTGATTTTATAATCTGAGCCCCCGATTCTGAATCCTGTTCCAACAACTAAAGCCCTCTGCCTGGGCCGAGCCCAGTGGGGCCCATGGAGATCTGCCTACATAGGCCCAATTGTGGGATCGAAGCCCAGATTCGTACCCAGCCCCATTGGGGAGGGGCAGATGGGGGGGAAGGGAGAGCGCTCATGGGGGGAAGTGGTGAACTATTCCCAGGGAGGCCAGACTGTTGGGAGTTTGTTAGGATCAGGTATTTCTTACTGGATACTCTGACTTTAATTTAAAAAGCAGTGAGGCTTGTGTTGATGATTTAAATCCTCTCCTTGGATGATCATCAGGCATTCTCCCCCCTCTCACGGCTTTCTGCGCCACATTCCACTTGGGCGATGAAATGAACAGGTTACTCTCACTTTGTGGCTCTCCAGCATCAACTTAAAGCTCCAGCCCTGCAAGCACTTAGGCACACGCACTCCCATGAGTGGGATGCACAACTCCATGCGTGTGTTGGCAGCGATGGGGGCCGCGGCTGCCATGTTTGGGCTGCAAAACCCGCAGGGAGGGGAAAATCATGAGAATTATTTCTAAGGCACCTCAATCCACCTGACTGCCCTTCCAACTTCGACAGACACCCCCTCCTCCCAGGTGTGCACCCTCAATCATCTGTGTGCTCTTAGCACCACCTGGTGCCCCTCTCAGGGGCTGTGCATGGTTCAGCTATATATGCATGATGGCCATTTATTGACTCCAGTATTTCCCTTTTCCCATGAATATGAACCTGACCTTGTGCAATGAGACATTTATTCACCCACAGAATATTTACTTTGATCATTCATTGTTTTCCCTCCCCCCCCCCCCCACTTCAAGAGTAATCCAGTGAAACACACATGCGATCTTATTGTTACTATTGGAAATTTAAAAAGTAACGTTTACTGATTAATGATTAAACCTTTGTTATATCACTACTATGCAACCATGTAACCGTTGTTATAGCACACCAGAGACGAGCATGAGGCATTAGAGACAGAAATGATCTGGAAAAAGGGGTAAACAGAGAGGTGGCAAGATTTGCAGATGATACAAAATTACTAAAGAGAGTTAAGACCCAGGCAGTCTGCAAAGAGCTACAAAAGGATCTCTCAAAACTGGGTGACTGGGCAACAAAATGGCAGATGAAATTTAATGTTGATAAATGCAAAGTAATGCACATTGGAAAGCATAATTACAACTATACATATAAAATAATGGGGGTCTAAGTTAGCCGTTACCACTCAAGAAAGAGATCTTGGAGTCATTGTGGATAGTTCTCTGAAAACATCCACTCGATGTGCAGCAGCACTCAAAAAAGCAAACAGAATGCTGGGAATAGTTAAGAAAGGGATAAGATAATAGGACAGAAAATGTCATGTTGCCTCTGTATAAATCCATGGTACACCCACATCTTGAGTACTGCGTGCAGATGTGGTCACCGCATCTCAAAAAAGATATACTGGAATTTGAAAAGGTTCAGAAAAGGGCAACAAAAATTATTAGGGGTATGGAACGGCTTCTGTATGAGGAGTGATTAATAAGACTGGGACTTTTCAGTTTGGAAAAGAGACAGCTAAGAGGAGATATGATTGAGGTCTATAAAATCATGACTGGTGTAGAGAAAGTAGATAAGGATGTGTTGTTTACTATTTCTCATAACACAAGAACTAGGGGTCACCAAATGAAATTAATAGGCAGCATGTTTAAAACAAATAAAAAGTAGTATTTCTTCACACAATGCACAGTCAACCTGTAGAACTCCTTGCCAGAGGATGTTGTGAAGGCCAAAACCGTAACAGGGTTCAAAAAAGAACTAGATAAATTCATGGAGGATAAGTCCATCAATGGCTATTAGCCAGGATGGGCAGGGATGGTGTCCCTAGCCTCTGTTTGCCAGAATCTGGGAATGAGCAACAGGGGATGGATCACTTGAGGATTCCCTATTCTGTTCATTCCCTGTGGGGTGCCTGGCACTGGCCACTGTCAGAAGTCAGGATACTGGGCTAGATGGACCTTTGGTCTGACCCAGTAGGGCCATTCTTATGTTCTTATATTCTAAAGGTGATAGTCCCTGCCCTGACACCATACGGGCTGAGTTAGATCTGATATAACAGGTAGATGGAGAGGAGGGGGCTCACAGACCAGGGTATGAGCAATCATGCCAAGTGGTCAGAGCAAGAGTCAGTAACCAGGAAGTGGAGTCAGAGGTCAGGAATCAGAACTGAGAGTCAGAACCTGGTTACCTGGAGCAAAGCAAGACTGGGAACAAGTAGACACAAGAGCTATCACAGCCATGGGAAAATGCTTTGAGCAGCCACAGAATTGCTGCTGGGCTTAAAACCAGTCTGCCACTCACCCTCACCAAACAGTGTAGCCAATCAGGCAGCCAATACAGGCCAGCTGTGCTTGTTAGCTTGCCCATCAGCTGGCCCTGATTCCTGACTGGTGGTGTCACATGAAGACTTGAGGTGGGTGTTTTTGAAAGTGCTGCATTGTATTAGTGCATCTTGCAATCCTTGATTTTCGCTAGGTTTGTCATTCCAAGGGTGAGGTGAGTGGGGTTACTGCTGTGAGGAGTGTGAACAAGGTGGGTTTGCAAAAAGAAAAGGAGTACTTGTGGCACCTTGGAGACTAACCAATTTATTTGAGCATGAGCTTTCGTGAGCTACAGCTCACTTCATCGGATGCATGCCGTGGAAACTGCAGAAGACATTATATACACACAGAGACCATGAAACAATACTTCCTCCCACCCCACTGTCCTGATGGTAATAGCTTATCTAAAGTGATCATCAAGTTGGGCAGGTATTGTTTCATGGTCTCTGTGTGTATATAATGTCTTCTGCAGTTTCCACGGTATGCATCCGATGAAGTGAGCTGTAGCTCACGAAAGCTCATGCTCAAATAAATTGGTTAGTCTCCAAGGTGCCACAAGTCCTCCTTTTCTTTTTGCGAATACAGACTAACACGGCTGTTACTCTGAAAGGTGGGTTTGGAAAAGGGAGGCGACCAGGTGGCAAACTTTCCAGCTTTTTATCTTCAAGGCACTTTACAAACAAACATTCATCAGTCACAGCAGAATGAGAAACCTGATAGTTCCTACAGCAATGTTAACATGGCCCCTTGCATGTGCATATACAGGCAGACTTGTCCCTGGAGAGCGAGTGTCATGTACTGGTTAGAGCAGGGGTCTGGCAGTCAGGACGCCTGAGTTCTGTTAGTGGTTTGGGGAAAGGAGTGTGATGCAGTGGTGAGAACCAGGGGGCTGGGAGTCAGGACGTCTGGGCTGGAGCCCTGACTCTGGGAGCAGTGCTGCCTGGCAGTTAGAGCAGTGAACAGGGAGCCAGAAGACACCTACTGCCTTGTTTGTAACCTTAAGTAAATCACTTACGTTCGTTGTGCCCGTTTCCAGCGTACGGCTGCTGCCGTGACCAGTTAGTCAGTGTTTCTGAACAGCTGTGAGCCCTAGGTTAAAAGCAAAGCGTGGCTAGTAGCGGAGACGTAATGCCTGACACAGAGAGCGGCTCCACGCGGTTAGTGACCAGCTGCAGGAGGTTGCGCCTGGGGCCTTGAACCCAGCTGATAAGGAACCAACAGGAAACGCTGGCCTAGGAATTGCCGTGGGGGGGGGAAAACTGTAAAGAAAAGGTGAAGCGATTCCCTTTCTCTGCAGCGATAGCTCATTTGCCCTGAATATGGCTTCCCTGCCTGATCCAGGCCAGGAGGGCAGGTTCATGCTCAGCAGTGCACAGAGTTCAAAACAACACTCAGCCTCTTGAGGAAGGAACAGCCAGCCCTGCCCATCTCTGTGCAGCCTTGGGCAGAGCGCTGCAGAAACAGCCTTGGCAGGGTATGACTTTGGGGAGTTTCTGTGAGCAGCTCCATGCAGGGCCCCTGCACGTATCCCCCACTGCTTCCATGCACAGAGCTGCCTGCAGAATCAGGGTCTGAATCCTCAAGTACTTCCCTCATTAAGTCGCTCCTGATGCAGGATCTGTTTTGTTTCTTCAGGGAGATGTTACGTTAGTGTAACTGTGTGTCTGTACAGCACGCCCCCCACCCCTCGTCCATGGCTCTGCTACATCAGGACATGGAGAAGGAAACCCATCCTCTTGATACATGTACACACAGGGCCAGATCCATGGCTGGTGTAAACTGGAGCCGCTCCATTGCAGTCAAAGTGTCTATGCTGGCTTGCACCAGCTGGCTCGTTAGCTGACCTCTGTCATGTTTGAATCCATTAGATCTGTGACCTTAGAAAGCGACTCTCTTCTGTTCTTTAGGCCTTTTGTCTTCATGGGGATGCTTTGCCTGTCATCCTGCAGTAAGAGCATCCACACTGGCATGGGGCACTATTCCAGTGTAACAAGAACAGTCTAAAGTCACACCTGGGCTCATGCATAACACATTCCCATGGAGACAAGGCCATGGAGGAGTTAGTGCCATCTGGCCTCATTATTGGTTCTACTCGGACACGGTGGCCTTGTGGGTTTCCCAGAATGCTTTGTGTTATTCCATTCTGAGTGTCTCGCAGACACCAGTGAAGACGCGGTCCCTGCAAGTCGGAGGTGTGTGGGCCTCATGCTGGGCCCAGTATCACTGTTAGTGCAGGACAGGGGGCATTCCCACTCCGCCCAGATGGGGATACCTGGATCTGTGGCCTTGGGACCCCAAGAGAAGCTCTGGGATACTGTCTAATGGACCCTTCAGTCACCACAAGCCATTTGCAGCTACAGAGAAGGCAGACCATGGGGAGCGGCTTGGCAGGTGGCTGCAAAGTAGGGCTGAGTTGGGGATGCGGGTCAGTTACGGTCCTGACTTCTCTCCTGTCTCATTCAGTCTCTTATTTCTTTCCTCTTCATCTCTTCTCCCCATCCCTGCCTGGTCATTCTGGCCTGACCCCTCACTCTCTCCGTAGTGCCCGTCTCAGTGTCCCGTACCTTGGCCGTCAGCAGAGGGGAATCCCTGGCTGGCTCCCCAGGTAACGGCATGGCTTTCCCACACCGGCTTTTGGGAAAGGAAACCTCTGCATGCGCACGAGTGCCCAGTGACTGGCTCTGCACACGTGGCCTGGGGGCGCACCCTCCATGTCGTTCGGTACATCTAGGGGAGCACACGTTACAGCAGGCTGCATAGGAGCAGGGCAGAAGTGCCCAGTGTGTGAAACTGCATGTACAGAGCAGCACACCCAGCTGTGGGATGCTGCATATGCACAAACAGAGGGGCTGTTACAAATACAAAGGGAAGGGTAACCACCTTTATGTATGCAGTAACATTACATTTCTTCTGGCCAGAGGTACAGAATTACTCACCTGCAAGGGGTTAATTAGGTTGTCTAAGCTGGTAAAAGATAAGCTTAGGGGGTCTTTTATGTGGGTCCCCACATCTGTACCCCACAGTTCAAAGTGGGGAGGGAACCTTAACGGGGGCACGTGCTGTGGAAGATTCTGCGCTGATAGAGACGCACCTTCTGAAGAGCAAATGGACTGAGCCGTTGCCCGCCGCCGGCCCCTGTGGCAGCCAGGCCCCGGGGGCTGAGGAGCAGCACTGCACAGTTACAAATGCAGGGAGGGGCTGGCAGGCGCACTACTGCCCCTGCATGTGCACACGTGTTAGTACCACAGCAGTGTGCTCGACACACTCGGCCACACACACTGCTGGGGCACTGGTGACTGGGCGGGGGGGGAGGGGTGTTGCTAAGTTGCTCGTGCGAACCTGTATTTTTCACTCCCCTGCTAAAAGCCAACCACGGAGGACTATGAGCCAGCAGCCAGGCAGGCTGGGTGGGGGACAGAGGAAGTAGGCACAGCATTAGGGGTAATGGGGCATGGTCCTGGGTTATGTTTGGGTTTTTATAAGTTTCATTTCTTGGCTGTTTTTTTTTGCTGATTGCTGCTCCTGTACATCCCTGTACCTGTCAGTCATGGATACACTCTCTGGTCAAGCAGTTCCCTCTCTGGGAATTACCATAATAAAAGGGTATTTGTACCAACAGAGCAAAGGTCAGAAAGACATTTACATCAGCAGTGCCGCAAACAAGCTGCCTTTGTTCTCTAATAAATCCACTGACCACTTTGAATCCCGCTGCATGTCAGAGCTGTCAATTAACATGATGGACAGGAGGCCCTGCTCTGCAGTGTCTGCCCCAGCATCAGACCCCTTTTATAACTCTGCCCCTGGAATGCGGCTACACAGCCATGCTGCTGGGGGATTGTGGGTGGAAATTTGTAATTTGTACCAAACAACACTGGGAGCAATGAGCATCAACTCTTGCTGCATTAGAGCAAAGGGACTGCCAGGTGCCTTAAGCACAGCTCTCCAATTAGTTGAGAAGGCTGTCAATCAATATAATTGACAGGCAGCAGCTCTGGAAGAGCCTATTAATAGGAGCAAGCGGGCAAACAACCTAACCAGTTTTAAGTGGGATCCCGACACGCTAATGATCGGGATGGCCCGACAGGGTTGTTCGTGCCAGCAGGGACTGGACTCCATGACCTAGGAAATCCCATCCTGTGCTACATTCCGAGCCCCCACACTCATGTGCATTCTGACGGCCTGTCTCTTCTGTCACCTTTATAAGATTCTGTACTTTAAAACCTGTTTCTGTGAGGACACCAGAGATCGAGCGACTGCTCCCAGACAGCAGGCCCCACATGGGAGAGAATAAACCTGCACCTGCCAGGCTGAACAGCTGCCATGTCTGACTGCCCCTCCTGGGGGTTCTCTCTTCCCAAATACTCACTGGGCTCAACTCCCCGGGTCCCTGTGCTAGCCCTGTGCTGTGCTGGGGAGCTGCGAGCGCTGCTGGCGGAGGGGTGAAGTGTGGGCAAGGCAGCGTCCGAAGGAGCAGTATCCCCTAGTTTTCACCTGCATGGCCTCCACGATCTGCACCTTCTGCTCGGCCCCCTGCTCTCTGCATGGCGCTGCCCATTCCAACCCCGGAAGACAGCTCAGCCAGCCACTACCTGCCTTTAGCTTCTGGTGTAAGCAGATGCTCACAGGCCTTTCTCCTTGCAGCACAGGGAGCCAGGCTCTGCACTGCTTCCTCTTGCAGGGAGGGGACGGAGGGGGTCACTGTGGTCTGGAGAGAAGCAAAGACATCAGGGACCCCATCTGTCCAGAGGGTGAGAATCCCAGCCAGGCAGGAGCTCTAGAAAGCCTCTGGGATGCGTCCCTGGCACCTTAGCGTCTGCACTGTCCTGGTGCTAGAGAGCCAGGTGACACAGTGTCAGTAAACAGGCTCTCACACTTTGCCTCCATCTCTGTCCCCTCCCCACCTCTAGTAAACCGATCACCATCTCGCTGCAGCGGGCTGAATCGCTCCGAATCCCCAAACCGGGAACGCAACGACTGCGGGGGCAGCAACACCCAGCTGTACAGCAGCAGCAGCATCTACACGCCCGACTACTCCGTGCACATCCTCTGCGACGTGCAGTTTGTCAAGGTAGCCGCAGGGCTGTGGACCTCGCTGACGCTTTTCGGGGTGTCCGGGTGAATTGCTGCGCGAGGGAGCCGTGGCCGTGCCCAGCAGGGAGCGATCTCCCAAAGCTACCGACCGCAGGCAACACGCCGCGCTCCACTCCCGGCTCGCTCCCTCGGTGGGCTAATAATTTACACCCCCACCTTGTCACACCGGAGCACCCAGCCCCTTGTCATCTGGGCACCCGCAATGTGCGCCGATCTGCTGCCTCCCCAGAAGCAGCACCCGAGTTTACTGGCTTCTCCTTAGTTCACTCCCCTTAGCACAAGGTAAAACCAAACCGAAGTGTATTTAACCAGGTTTGAGTTAAGGATTCAAACAAAAGCAAATTAAACAATTGAAAACACCAGGTTACAGGAAAAAGAAAAACATAAAATGCAATGGTGGCCTAGTACCCCATGTGTCAGCACCCCCGCTAGGCCAGACAGGGCACTGCATGGAGTCTGCTCGGATCGGCAGGGCCTTCAGGCTGTCCTTGTCTGAATCTCTCCCATCCTATTGTGGGGACAAGAACATTAATTTCTGCCCCACTGGGGTGTATGGGCTTCCCCTTATGTTTGACAGGGGCTAGCCAGCCCTTGTCCTCACCAGACCCGGAACCCCTTGGCTTTGCAAGGGTTGGGTAGGGAATCCCAGGCTCTCCCACTCCACTTGGTCCAGCTCAGGGCCCTTAATCCAGGCAGGCAGAACCAGTTCTCCACAATTCTCCTGCCCCAAGCTCCAGCCTACCTCCCTGGGGCTGTCAGCTGCTGCAGCCTGTGGCTCTGGCCGTCCCTCCCTTGGGCTCTTGCCACTCTGGGGCAGCTTCTCACCAGCTCGCTGGCAGCCTCTTCTTGCTCCTCTGGCCGCCTCCACCCCCTTCTAGGCTCTTTTATCCCCAGCTGTGGTCAGGCTGCCAATCAGCATGGCCAGTGGGTCCTGCATTAACTCCGTGGTCGCCAGGCCCACCTGAGGCCTATACACCCTATGACAGCAATCTATAGCCTATACTTATTAACAATTATTAATTAATTCCTGAGGGATTTCTCACCCAGTGGTCAGTCTGTACAGCGCTGTCCAGTCCAGGGAGCTGGGAGCCACTTTTCATGAGACGCTCCTGCTGGCAGAGCATCGACTGTGTAATGGAGAATATCTTGGGCCATTTTGTCTTCTCTTGCAGAGTACCAGACTTCGTCCCTTTTCAGAGCCAGGGTGCTTCATCAGCTCCAGCTCAGCCCTTAGGTCCCCGAGGCAGTCTTTTCTTGGGGTTCTTTGGTCTTTGAAAATGCTCCAGCCTGCATCTGATCCAGCCTGCACATACAGGGTTGGGCTGGGTTGAAAGGTGTTGCTTGTTCTTATTCTTGAGTGTGTGACACCTGTCCCACCTCAGGTGATTACGCTTCACCTCCAACATAGGGTTTGGAACGTAATCATAGAATCATGGAAATGTAGGGCCTGAAGGGACCTCAAGAGGTCATCTATTCCAGCCCCCTGCACGGGAGCAGGACCATGTTAACCTAGACCCTCCCTGGAAGGTGTTTGTCCAACCTGTTCTTAAAAACCTCCAATGACAGGGATTCCACAACCTACCTTGGAAGGCTATTCTGGAGTGTAGCTACCTTTAGAGTTTGCAAGTTTTTCCTAATATCTACCCTAAATCTCCCCTGCTGCACATTAAGCCTGTTACTTCTTGTCCTACGTTCAGTGGGCAAGGAGAACAATTGATCCCCATCCTCTTTAGAGCCGCCCTTAATAGATTTTAAGACTATTATCACGTCCCCCCTCATCTTCCTTTCTCAAAACTAAATATGCCCAGTTGTTTTTTTTTTTTTACCCTTTCCCATAGGTCAGGTTTTCTAAATCTTTTATCAGTGTTGCTGCTCACCTCTGGACTTTCTCCAGTTTGCCCACATCTTTCCTAACATGTGGTGCCCAGAATTAGGGCTTGTCTTCACTACCGTGGTAAGTCAACCTAAGTTACGCTACTCCAGCTATGTGAATAACTACTTCCCCCGGTGTCTTCGCTGCGCTGCATCCATGGAAGACGCTCTCCGGTCGACTTCCCTTACCCTTCTCGGGGAGCTGGAGTACCGGGTTCAACCGGAAAGCGCTCTGCCATCGATTTAGTGGATCATCGATTGCAGCAGCTTTAGCGAAGACAAGCCCATAGACAGAGTATCCAGCTGAGGTCTCACCAATGCCTAGAAGAGCAGGACGTTGACCTCCCGTGTCTTACGTACGACACTCCTGTTAATACACCCCAGAATTATAGTCACCCTTTTCACACCTGTATGACTCTGTTGACTCCTATTCAATCTGCGATCCACTCTAACCCCCAGATCCTTTCCAGCAGCACTGCCCCTAGCCAGTCAGTCAGTCCACATTTTGTGGCTCTACATCTGATTTTTCCTTCCTTTGTGTAGTACTTTGCACTTGTCTTTATTGAATGTCATATTGCTGAGTTCAGACCAATTCTATTTCTGCCCCCCCCCAAGTGCATACAACCCCTCCCAACTTGGTGTTGTCCACTAATTTTAAAAGCATACTCTCCACTCCAGTATCCAAGTTATTCATGAAAATATTCAATAGTACCAGTCTCAGGACTGACCCTGCAGGACCCACTGGATATGCCCTCCCAATTTGACAGCAAACCATTGATAACTATTCTTCAAGTATGGTCTTTCAACCAATTAAGCACCCACCTTATAGTAATTTCATCTAGACCACATTTTCCTAGTTTGCATATGAGAATGTCATGAGGAACTATATCGAAAACCATACTAAAACCAAGATATATCATATCTACTGCTCACCTCTATCTACTAGGTCAGGAACCCTGTCAAAGAAGGAAATTAGGTTGGTGTGGCATGATTTGTTCTTGACAAATCCATGCTGGCCATTCCTTATAACCCCATTAGCCTCTAGGTGTTCACAAATGGTTTAATAATTTGTTCCAGAGTCTTTTGAGGTATCGAAGTTAGGTTACCTGCTCTATAATTTCCCAGGTCTTCTTTGGTCTCCTTTTTTTAAAGCTAGATATTATTGTTACCCTTCTTCAGTCGCATCTGATGAAGTGAGCTGTAGCTCACAAAGCTCATGCTCAAATAAATGTGTTAGTCTCTAAGGTGCCGCAAGTCCTCCTGTTCTTTTTGCGGATACAGGCTAATGCGGCTGCTCCTCTGAAACCATCCTCCAGGAATTCTCAAAGTTAATTGCTAACGGCTCCAAGATTGTTTCAACTAGTTCCTTAAGTACCCTACCATGAATTTCATCAGGCCCTGCCAACTTGAATTCATCTAGCTTACCAAAATATTATTTAGCCTTATTTTGGCTTGTGTTCCTTCCCCCTTGTTGGCATTAAACACCTCATCCTCCTTGAGGTCATCTGTTAATAGCTCTCCTTCCCCATTAAGCAGCAGACCTACACTTTCCTTCATCTTTCTCTTGCTCCTAATGTATTTAAGGACCCTCTTCTTGTTGCCTTTTATGTCCCTTGCTAGGTGTAACTCATTCTGTGCCTTAGCCTTTCTGATTTTGTCCCCACGTGCTTGTGCTGGTCTTTTATACTCCTCCTTAGCAATTCATCCAGGTTTCCGCTTTTTGTAGGATTCCTTTTTGATTTTCAGATCATTAAATAACTCCTGATGGAGCCATTTTGGCCTCTTACTATTCTTTCTATCTTTCCTTTGCATTGGGATAGTTTGCAGTTGTGCCTTGAATATTGTCTCCTTGAGAAACTACCAGCTCTCCTGAATTCCTTTATCCCTTAGACTTTCTTCCCATGAGACCTAACCTACCAGTTCTCTGAGTTTGTTAAAATCTGTTTTTTTGAAGTCCATTGTCCTTATTCTGCTGCTCTCACTCCTTCCTTTCCTTAGAATCATGAAATCTCTCATTTTGTGACACTTTTGCCCAGATTGCCTTCCACCTTCAGATTTGCAACTAATTCCATCCTGTTGGTCAGTATCAAGTGTAAAATGGCTGCTCACTTAGTTACTTCCTCCACCTGCTGGAACAAGAAGTTGTCCTCAACACATTCCAAGAACTTATTGTAAATTTTGTGTTTTGCCATATGACTTTTCCAAAAGATGTCTGGGAAGTTAGAGTCCCCCATTACTACTGTGTTGTGTGTTTTGGATATTTCTATTATTCTAGAAATGCTTCATCCAGCTCCTTTCCCTGATTTGGTAGTCTGTAGTAGACCCCTACCATGACATCATCTCTATTTTCCCCACTTTTATCTTTACCCAGGGCACTGACACCCACCTCCGTATGGACCTCAGAACAAGTGTATATATTCTTGATGTATAATGCAACACCTCTTCCCTTTTCCCAACTGACCTTTCTGAACAAGCTGTACCCTGCTATAGCAATATTCCAGTAAGCAGATTTATCCCACCAAGTCTCTGTGATGCCAGTTAAGTCATAATTAAGCTTATGTACTAATACTTCCAGTTCTTCCTGTTTATTCCCCATACTCCTTGAATTTGTATATAGACAGCTAAGATATTGAACAAATTCCCCCACTGATTTCACTCTTGTTCCTCCTATGACCCTATTGTAACTTTCCACGTCTCCCCACGCCAATCTAGCTTTGTGTTCAGGTCGCCTTTTTGAACATAATTTTCCACCTGTCACATAACTCTAAAAATGTTTTGTATACAAGCATCCTGCAATAACCATGCTAACCAGCGAGTTCTTGGCTTTTGGCAGAGACCACCCACAACCCCTTTCAGTTAAATATTGGAAGGATGGTCGAACACAGGAATAATACACCTGCCTAGAAGAATGAGGGGGGATTTGATAGCTGCTTTCAACTACCTGAAAGGGGGTTCCAAAGAGGATGGCTCTAGACTGTTCTCAATGGTAGCAGATGACAGAACGAGGAGTAATGGTCTCAAGTTGCAGTGGGGGAGGTTTAGATTGGATATTAGGAAAAACTTTTTCACTAAGAGGGTGGTGAAACACTGGAATGCGTTACCTAGGGAGGTGGTAGAATCTCCTTCCTTAGAGGTTTTTAAGGTCAGGCTTGACAAAGCCCTGGCTGGGATAATTTAACTGGGATTTGGTCCTGCTTCGAGCAGGGGGTTGGACTAGATGACCTTCAGGGGTCCCTTCCAACCCTTATATTCTATGATTCTATGCCTGGGCACGTCTGTGTCACAACCTTCCCTTCCCCCTGCTGACTCCACAGGGCACTGAACAAACAGCAAGTGATGGAAAGTAACAGAAGCAGGGCGCTGGTGGGAGACCAGCTGCCCCATCAGGAGGTGCAACAGAGCCTTTCCAGCCACCCTCTCACTGCTGTGAGATGAGCTGGCTGCTATTGCCACCCCAGGGTGCTGGGCCCAGCTCGACTGCTTTCCAGTGATGGCTCATGCAGAGTTTGGCAATGCACGCTGAGTTGTCTCTACCAGCCACCCATACACAGGCCCCCTCCTTCTGCAGGCTCTGCCTAGCGCACCCAGTGCCTTTATGCAGTAAATAGCCCCATGATAAATAACCGGGTGGGGAGCAGCTGCTCCCCCAGTTGGAGGGGCCAGGGCATCATGTGGACTAGAGCTATTTGCTGTATCAGTGCGAACTTCCCCCCGTGCAGGGAGGAGCTGTAAGGCCTACGCACCACTGAAGTCTCCAAAACAAGGGTTAAGTAGGATGTCAGTGGGGCATGGTTGGATGCTGTCCCCACACAGAGGTGAACGTCACCCCCAGGCAGGCAGCGTTGCTCCCCCAAGGACTTGGAGCCAGGCAGCTGGCCATGCCCCTGGAAGCTCAGCTCACACCCTGCTGCCCTACCAGGCAGCACCAGGGGAGCAGGCCATCCCCACGGCCTTGAACTCGCCCAGCTGAGCTTGCTTGTCTGTCCTGTGCCAGATCACCCGGCAGCAGTACCAGAATGCACTGGCAGCCAGCCGCATGGACAGCTCACCCCAGTCCCCCGACATGGAGGCGTTCAATGATGGCAGCTCCACCAAGGCCCCGATGGCCTGGGGGACCCCACAGACCCCGAAGGAGGACCCTACCCCTACCCTCCTGAACGAGAGGAACAGCATCGTTTGTAAGTCACCCCACGGCCACCTGACGGCCAGTCCCACAGGCCAGCTACTCCCCACAGGCCTCCGACACTCCCTAGCACCCATGGGACCCTGACGCCACCAGCCGCACACACACATCCCTTCATGCTCGGGGCCTGGCCCGTGGCGTGTATTCACACCTGGGCCCCGATGCTCACACTGACACGCTCCCCCTCCCCGTGCCGCCACCCGCGCTGGGGACGGGGTGTCTCCCACAGGCAGCCGGTCGGATGGGCTCCAGAGCCCCAGCGACTCAATGTTCCTCCGCGTGGAGGGAATCCCCTTCATCAGGGAGGAGCTGGCAGACAACGAGGAGAACAGCAAGCAGCAGGGTAAGTCCCCGGGGTGGGATCAGGCCCATGGGATGGATGTGGATTGGAAGGGGTGGCTGCACTGGGGAGGGGGCGGGAATTGGAGGACGCAGCCACAAGGCACCCAAGATGCTCCGGAGAGCCCTGCCTGGAGATAGCACTGCTCTTACCTTCCTCCTTTGCAGCCAGCGAATGCTGTGACATCACCCTGGAGCAGGAGAGCCCGAACAGAGAGACAGCGAGTGGCACGTCCCCAAGCGGCACCGAGGAGACCCTGGGCAAGAAGCTGCTGAGGACACTGAGTGAGTGAAGCACCCAGCAAGCCCCATGGGAGGGCCAGCAGGGCAGAGGGGTACAACGTGGGAGCACGTAGCCCCCAGTGGTGTAGGGAGGCACGTAAGGGGGGCAGGAAAGCTGGGGCCCAAAACGGCAGTGGGGCTGCAGGTACCAGCTCCGCACCCAACAACGAACATGGAGTGAAAACCTGGGGCCCGAATGGGGAGACGGGAAGGGAAAGGAGCCTCCCCTACTACTGCCCCCCTTCACCTAGGCTCAGATCTACCAGCCCAGCCCCCTAGGGTCCCTCCCTTCCCATTACGCTGCTTGTTGCTGGGCCTGGACAAGTACTGGGGCCCATGGAGCAGCAGCAGGGAGCCCAGCTCTCCATGGAGGCACCTCCCCTGGGGGCAGCAGGCGACTGTAGCATGGCTGAAGACTGGGGTGTTTGGGGGGCCTGGCTCCACTAGTTCCTAGTAGCCAGCAGCTTCCAGGTGCTATGAAGGGCCTGGGCTGTCCCCTCCCACCAGCGCAGCACCCCCAGGGTGGGACAGCGCTGTCTGGGGACCCGGGGGGCAGTGATCCCGGGATGGCTGCTGTGTGCAGGCGGGCAGAAGAGGAGGCAGTCCCCGGATGGCGAGACGACGCTGGAGGAGAATTCCAACCAAGCGCCGTTCATCACCTGAGCGGCAGCATGGCGGGAGCGCAGCGCTGGAGTCCCCGGGAGCCTGGAGGTGTGAACATGCCCCGCACTACTGCTGCTGCAAAGACACTTCCCCACCCCACCCCCCGCCCACGGCCTGCCACAGGCCCTGGGCACACACCCTTGCTCTGCCCTGGGCACACGCTGCAGGCCCTGAAAAGCTGGCCAGGAGCTGCCATCAACCCTCTCAGACCCTCCCCCCCACCCACTACAGGGCTGGGGCTTTCTGCCCTCCTGCACTGAGCAGGCGAAAGCCTGGATGCAGTAAGCCCTGCCTGTCCCTTGCCAGAGTCTGGTAGGGCTGTAGCTTGTCTCTCCAGGTGCTGGGTGTGGTCTTCAAAGCAGCACGGGAGACAGGGCGGTGTGTTGAACCTGGCGGGGCTGTTCAGGCCAGTGGGTCTTTTGGTGCCAGTTCCATGGGGGGGCGGGGGCAGTGTAGAGGGGCTACAGTCCCCCCACCCCAACAGGAACACGTCCATAATGCTTTCAAAACCAGCATCTGCCCCTCTGGAAAGCTGCTCTCAGGCAGGTTGATCTATGGAATTAGCAGGTGCAGCCTGTATGGGATCCTGCCATGTCCTCGTTTAGGGAGTCCCCAAGCTGCTGAATGCAGGCCCTGAGACTTTACACCCTGCAGCCTGGCTCGGGGTGGCACTGGGAGGCCCGGGGGGGCTCTGGAGAGCAGGGAGGGGGAACAACGAGCATTAAACAGCTGCTTTTCTTTCAGGTCTGCAGCCTGAGAGCGTCCTGCAGGGGGTCATGTGCAACAGCAGTGGGTTTGCACGCCGCTGCCGGCCCACCCAACACCTGCCCTCCCTCCAGGACATGCGCAGAGCCCCAGGCGAGAAGAGCAAGGCCCCCGGGTGGGACTGAAGCAGAGGTGGCAGCCCTGGACTTGCCAGGAAGTCAGGGCACGTGGCCGGCTCCTGCCCGGCTTTCCGTCTCAAAGAGGAGAAGAGGAAGAAGCAGCAGTGCCTGGGGCATGGTTCCCCTGCCGCGAGAAGCAGGAAGGGGTGGCCCCGAGCATCATTTAATACTTTACAGCAGCTCCCAGCCCCTTCTGAATCAGGGCCCCATAGCGCTGGGCACTGCAGCCATAACGAGACGTGGCTCCTGCCCCAAGGAGTGCCATGCTCCGGGCAGTGCCTGTCCCCTCCCACCACACCCAGTGTGACACTCAGGAGGCTGCTGCACGTGTGTGCAATGACAGTCAAAACCTGCCCTCGCACTTCAGCCTGGCCCCTGGGAGCACTGAACTGCCCATCCCACAGACACTGCCCCAACCCAGGCACTAGCCAGTTGTGGGCCTCAGGCCCCGCCCAGCGCTGAGTGTATCTGTCCCCTTCCCCCCAGGAAAGGGAAGCTCAGAGCTGTGCTTCAACCACCATGGCCCTGTGAGAGGCCTCAGCTCAGAGCCAGGTGTTGACATCGGAACGGGAGAGAGTTTTAAATCGCTGCTATGGAGGCTGAACACAATGTACTTTACATTAAAAGCCATCCCTCCGCGAGCAGCTCCGCCTCTGTCTGGGCCAACGCAACAGCAGTTGCTGTAACAGCCCAAGCTGTGCCAGGATCTCTTCCCCACAGAGATGGGGGGGGCCTCGCTGCTGCATGGCGCAGCTGCTCCGTTCCCCAGTAGTTACCAGCAGGAAGGGGAAAGCAACCTCTGCCTGCAGCATGGACAACCTGAGAGCCCGCTCTGCCTGCTGCAGAACAAGCTGCATCCTAATCCCCCTCTCCCCAAAACAGCCCCCTTAGTGCTAAGCCTGCTAGCTTCAGAGCTGCTGCCAGCCTGGGGGGCAGATTCCCACTCCCCCAGGAGCCTGGTGCAGAGTCACATTGCCTGGCAAGCAGCCTTCCCTCACATTCAGCCTCAGGTTTCCCTTTCTAAGTGCCAGCCCATTGCCCCACACTCTCTGCCACCTTGCCCTTGTTCCTATTATTCGTTGTAGCACTTTGGCACCCTCCCCCCAGGGCCACCTGAGCTCAGGAGAAGGCTGTATTCAAAGCTTTTCTCTCTGCAAGGGGGAAGGCAGCCCTGGAGGGGGACTTCCCCACAGCAACACGCAGGCACGTAGAGAGCAGAATGCTAGCCCTGAGCTCTAAGCACTGGACACACTTCCTCCCCACGCTCAGTAAGACCATCACATGATTTAACACACAGGAGAGGGAGTCAGGGTGCCTGGGTTCTGCTACCGCCTCCCTGTAGGGCCATTTAAAGCTCTGAGACAGAGCATGGCCCAGCGTACGCTGGAGAAAGCCCTTTTCTCAGGGAGCTCTGCAGGACTAACACGTTAACAGAGTGTAGTGAAAGCATGGCACTGAATGGAATATTAAATGTAAACTAGCCATCTCTAAAGTACTGTGTAGAGCCAGAGAAGTAGCTACTCCATCCTCTTAATGTCAGACTGCAGACTGGGTGAAGAACCTGTTTGCCAGTGCTGTGGCCAAGAAAGGCTGTGATTAATTTTGTGGCTGTCGCAGACCTAAGAGACACAAAACGTGATGGGTCTAGAAGGCAATGGAAGCCGTATGAGCTTTTAGGCACCGCTGCCCTCATGCCCCAGCGAGAGAGCCCTGCATAGGGTAACCAGATGTCCCGATTTTTGGATCTTTTTCTTATATAGGCTCCTATTACCCCCCACCCATCCCAATTTTTCCACATTTTCTGTCTGGTCACCCTACCTCTGCAGGCCCGGTTGCACAGGCCCCTGCTTCCTCCCAGTCACGCCTGCCTCACTAATGGGGGAGCACCTGCATGGCAGTAGGGGCTGCACCTACACAGGGCATCTTCTTGGTGTTCTCCCTCCATTGCTCCCACAGCTGGAGATATAGCTGAGAAGGGAAATACAGGACGTTCCAGCCACCCTTCAAGTCTCCAAGATGAGCCACATTTGGCCCAAATCAGTGCAGCAATTTGAGTTCTGAACAGAGCCATGGGAGCTGCATGGTAGAGATTCTGTTGATCTGGCTCAGCAGAGTTCGAGGGGGAGGAAAACAAGAAGTCATGCACGGGACCGGAGCCTCCAAGGAAAGGCCCCTCCACACACACATCCTGTGGCACAAACAAGAGCTGTGATACAGCAAAGGGTGCATTGTGCACTGCACTCAACAGCACTTTTCCTTTGAAGGGAAGAATTCCTTTCCCTTTTACAGGTGGGGAGGAGGTACAGAGAGGTTAAGTACTTGCCAAGGGTCACTGCACAGCTGTCCAGTTCCCACTCCTGTGCTTCAACCACTGCAGCTGGACGGTGCATCCCTGCAACCCCACTTCTCGAACACCCCCCAATTTGTGCCCTTTCCAGCGCAGTGTGTACACGGTGCTGTTCTGTGAAGCAGCACAACACTTACAAATGCCACTCCACAAAGTGAGCTTAACCCAGCAGAGTGGCTAAACTCCAGACCTGACCTTCTGCTGTGATGGAGGGAACTTTCCTCAGCCCTGGGAAAGAGCAGATGGGTCACACTGCTCTGAATGAACATCTGCTCAGAGGCTACATCCCCATTTCCTAAACTAGTCCATGGAGCACTGGCTGGCCACATGCAGAGAAATGGTTTGCTGGATGGTCCTAGCTCTCCTCGTCTCCCACTGCTTCTACAGGAGTCTTAGTTCTCCATGGCATAGTGCCCAGATGCCTGTAATTGCAGCCAGGAATGAGGAGGATGCAGCCCATGGGCCTCCATCAGTAACTGCTGCATGAGAAGAAATAGGATCTACTCAGAAGGAATGGAACCACCCGTGGGACAGGGGCTATGATCCAGAGAAGAAGTCCCCTGTGGAGGAGATGATCAAATGTCTAGGCAACATCTCACCATGTGGTGAACATGGATATACACATATGGAGGAAAGCCAGGCAAAAAAACAGGAACAGAAGAGATACATGGGGAGTGAATTAGTTATTCAAGGACACATTTTGGATTCATCAGAACTTTCCAGTAGCATTTTGCCCTGTCAGTAGCTGTAGTTGCCAGGGGGATGCAATTGTGAATGGGAAGGGAAAGTAGCCATGAGACACCAGCAAAGAATGAACGCCTGGACAAGTCTCTTCTTTAAAATAAGATGAAGCCTTGGATCGTGGGGCTGGCCGCTATTGCTTGGGGGGGAGGGGGGGGGATTGGGCAGAGGAGTCCACCCCACAGCAGTTCAGACTAAGGCTGGAGCCTATTGCAATAGTTAAGAGACTGGCCACGCAAGGTCATGTCCATCTTCCCTCTGCCACCGGCATGTCAATGCCAGTTTAGGCGGTTACCCAGCAATGAAGACACAGAGCGCAGGCAGCAAGACAAAGCACCGGGCAGGGCATCCTTCGGAGATGGAGGTTTATTTTCTTTCAGCAACACAAAGAAGCAGCGACACAAAGAAACAATCACACTCTTTGCTCGTGTGAGGCAAAAGCCAACAATAGCCTCACTTCCTGAAATTTTACAGTGCCTCCAACCCACAGACAGGACAAGGGGCCCCAAGAATTTGGGCACCTATCCCACAATGCACTGCACCTGTACAGGAGTTGACTGGTTATACTGGGTCTATTTGGTTGCACAGAAATAGGCAGCTTTGAGATGTCTGGGTCCCAGTGCATATGGCTGCTGTCAGTTAAATGAGAGATGAGATGGCTTACTTTGTCACCAGCCCCAGGAGGGCACTGGCCGGTATTATGAGGGGGCTTTCAGAGATGCAGGCAGACTGATATCCCTGATACAGCCACTATTCCCCATCCTTATTAAACCCTAACAGGTGTGACGAAGGTGAGTTATAAGCAGGGAACAGAGACTACACACTATTGCTTTGGTGGGTTCAGATGGGAGTTCAGTGGTTTGTGTTCCTCACTGGAACTTGGTGACAGCTTCGTGGATGGAGCTGGCCACATAGTCCAGGTTCTTGGTGGTCAGGCCGCACATGTTGATGCGTCCATTGGCCATCAGGTAGATGTGCTTCTCCTTGATCATGTACTCCACTTGCTTAGCTGGGGAAACATTTGAGAAAGAAGTCAGGTCAGCCATGTGGGAGACCTGGAAATCCCAGAGTGCAGTTCAGTGCTGCATCTCATCGGCTTTCAGAATGGAGAGAAGGGGTTCAGGACCTGGCCAGTGAAATAAAGCATAGAGCTACTCCAAACCCAGCCTCTCCCAAGAAAAGATGCAGTAGAGAGAACAGCAGGAGCACTGGCTGTTCAGTAAACTCTAAGCTATTCCAGTCCTGGTCAGACCCAGCAGGAGGTGCTGTAGAGATCAGGCCAGGAGTGCTGACTGCTCTATCCAGACTTTCTTACTACCCTTTAGAGGCCCAAGACTGCACCCCAGAAAGACATTGGAGAAGTTCTTTAGCAAATCCAGCTTGGGTTCTTGCAGCCCAACCCCACTCAGTTCCAGGCCCCTGAGCTCACCTCCTGCCGCAACAGCATCTGGTTCATTGATACTTACGGTTCAGCCCTGTGAAACTGAACATGCCGATCTGCTCAGTGATGTGATTCCAGGTGCCTGGGGTCCCAAGAGCCTGGAGCCGAGCCCTGAGCTCTGACCGCATTAGCGAGACCCGATCAGCCATCGTTTTCACATTGTCCTTCCTGTGCAGGGGAGAGAGTGAGCCGGTAGTGGGATTTAGCCATGTCCATCCATGCCCCAGTATGACAGCTCCTCCCTTCACCACCCTGTTTTGGCACCAGCACTGCTTACCACTCAGTCAAGAGCTGCGGGCAGGCAAGGGTGGTAGCCACAATATGTGCTCCTTGTGAGGGAGGGTTGGACCAGATGGCACGGACAATCTTCTCCATCTGGGAAAGAACACGCTGCATGTTGTCAGCATCCTTCCCCACCACATTCAGGTTCCCCACTCGCTCATCTGGAGACAGACATGGAGACATGAGCCACTAGACCCAACCCCTGTGCCCCACATCCCGGCAGGCTTCACCCACCAAACCCAGGGAGGCTGGCCCCATCTGCAGGGTCAGATACTCACTGTAGAGCCCGAAATTCTTGGAGAAGGACTGAGCACAGAAGAGTTCGAAGCCCTCAGAGACAAAGTACCGCACGGCCCAGGCGTCTCCGTCCAGGCAGCCGGAGGCAAAGCCCTGATAGGCTGAGTCAAAGAATGGGAACAGGAACCGGCGCTGCAGACAGGAAGATAGTTAGAGGCAAGACCCCGCCCCTACCCCTAAGAACCCCTTGTCCCCATTTCTGCCCCCTCCCCTCACCCAAGCAGGGTGGGCTGATCTGCTGGGAAGTCCTTTAAGAGTCAGCATGAATCTGGGGCAGGGTGGGAACCCCTTCAAGCCTGACTGGGGCACTGCCATTAGGACTTGAATGAAGAGGGAGACTTAGAGACATGGTGGGGAGCGTGTCAAATCACAGGCCAGCGGACGGGAGAGGAAGGTCACAGCAAGGAAACAGCAGCAGCTGCCCCCCACACTACCTGGGAGAAGGACAGAGGTGTCCCCTTTATCTGGCTAGTGTGTTCTTTGGGGGACAGAGGAGGGGATATTACTGGGCACCCAGGAGAGAGAAAGACTGCCCTTGTACCAGACAGAGCCGGAGATTAAAGGCAAGTTAGCAGCACAAGCAGAACTGGGGCAATTTAAACATCCTGTGGTGTCCAAGAGCAGACTTCTGCTGGTCCCAGCCCCTCCTCATTCTTACCTAAGCCTCCAGCAACTCACTGGCCCCTCTTCATGGGGAGGGGCCCTTTGTCCCCCCTCTTCCCCAAAATAGAGTCTAGAGTCCTGTTTGTGCTCTGGTTGGCTCAAGGGCTTTCTGCTCCCTGGCCACACTACAGCCCTCTCCCCACCAGTCCCCTCTCTGCCGATACCTTCATGACAGCAGCAATCTGTTTCCACTGCTCCATGGTGGGGTCTGTGCCAGTTGGGTTGTGCGCACAGGCATGCAGAACAAAGATGGAGAACTCCGGTGCACTCTGAGGAAAAAGCAGTTCTCAGTCACACGCACACACAGCAGAGGGCCCACATCCAGTCAGCCACCAGCTGCCTTGGCCGCTCTGCTGGACTTAACCACAGAGATCTGGTTCCAGTCCTGCTCCAGTTACCCCAAGGCAAGAAACTGGCCGGCTCCTGCACAGAAGGGCCTGGCTGATCTGAAACTAGGGCAGCTGGTGCCTTTGGATGCAGCTCAGGAGATCTCCTCTCCAAGGCACTCTTACCCACCTCCATGTCCTCCAGGAGCCCCTCCAGGTCCAGCCCCCTCTTAGCAGCATCCCAGTAGCGATAGGTCCGGATGTCCTTAAAGCCAGCGTTCGCAAACACAGAGTTATGGTTCTCTGAGGAGAGAGATCAGATCAGTCCATCTGCACTGGAGAGCTGCCCCTGAGCCAGCCAGTTCTTCCAATCCTGACTTAGCCTGCCTCCCGCCACACCGCCCATGGGGTGGGGGGTGAACCTCTCCCTTGTTTGTATGACACCCCACTCTCCCCCCCCACCCCCAGCATGAAGAGCCTGGCTCCCACCTTACCCACCAGCGAGGAGTAAGCGTGAGCATGCTGCGGCACTCACCCCAGGAAGGAGAAGAGACGTAGACAGGAGTTGCTGTGTTGTTGGTTCCATTGTACCAGCGCCGCAGGAATTCTGCTCCAATGCAAAGAGCACCAGTCCCACCCAAGCACTGAACGCCTCCTACCTGAAAGGCAGGCAGGGTCACCAAGAGCCTGCCACTGACAGATGGCACCAGTGCAGAGATCATGTGGAAACATCAGAAAGGGACAGAGTAAGATGAGCCTCGCTGGCCTCCAATTACTAAAGGGATCAACCCCTCGCAGTCCAGGAATTCAGCACGCCTCATCCAATCTGAGGCGGATCCCTTTCGTTACCACAGTCCAGGACAGTACCTCCTAGGCCAGGCTTCCTGACATCAAAGCAGCAGCTCCTCTGCAATATGGGGCAGGCTCTGCTCCTCACCGACTGCTAACCATTTAGCTCCTTATATGGCCCCATAACCATGGTATCAGCGTGCCTGTTTCCAGGCCAACCTGGACTTTCATACTGCAGCCACATAGTTCAGAGCTGACCATCAGATGCACTAACACACCTAAATAACCCCATATCACATCATCTACCCCCAGCTTCCATCCTACTGTCACCCTTCCTTAAACAGCTTCTCTCGCATTTCTCACACCCCTTTTGGCCTCGGCAGGTTCCAGCTGTTTCTGTCACACCTGTTGACCCTTCCCATCAGACTCCAAGGGCAATTGCCTGGCCAGTTCTGGAACTGTTCACCATCAGGTGGCAGGACCCATATCTTCTGCCTTCCCTCTGCGGGAGGTTTCCTATCAGTTTCTGGTATTCAGCCTCCAGATGGGAGCACAAAACCCGCTTGTTCAGAGAGCTCTGAGCACTCACAGCAACAGCTCCATGCAGCCAGAATGCAGATTGCAAACTGAGCTCAGTGCCAGACCAGTCAGGGCAAACTCTGCAATCCTGGCAAGATCTTCCCCCCTCCAGAGACCCCATTCACCAGTACATCTCAGCAAGGAGTCGCTTCCCCCCAGAGCTTACACGATTCTCCTTGATAGCACGACTGTCTTCCCCAAGCGCGATCCTTGAAGCGTTGGCCCGGAACTCAGGCAGGCCGAGGATTGGCAGGTATTCATGGTTCAAGCTGGCATCATTGGCGATCTTCTGTTCGACTTTCTTCACTACTGGCAGGACCCAGGGCTGCCCCTCATCTGTGCGATAGGCTGCAAGAGAGAAAAGGAGAGTCTTACGCTCCACAAGACACGTCCCGAGGAGACCCTCGGCCAGAAAAATTTACCCACTGTTATTAGACTAGGTCTCTTTCCCCTTCTCGCAATTGCTATTCAGATCCAGAGGCTGAGGCCACAGGGAGGGCAACGGTACGTTTTCTTATGACCTGGGATGTGTCCTTTATAGACAGTCTCTGGAATCTATAGCACCACACACACACACACACACAGTTTCCCCATCAAAACATTTCATGAGTAAAGAAGCTAAATTAGGAAATGATTAGAAGGATTCTGTTAACCTTCCAAACACCAAGGGACAGTACAAGCTCCACTACACTAGCTTCTGGACAGAGACTCCCCACACAAAAACACCTGACCCGCAGCGATCATAGTACTGCCACCTTTGTACCATCCAGTGCACTCACTAGCATGCACATGCTGTGGATTAGGCTTGTAAACTCTGTGGAGCAAGTCCATTCCAGTCCATTCCCTATAGCACTGAGCATGCTTGATGGAACCTGGTAAATACATTTCACAGGGAAGAGGGAGCAACCGTAACTGAAATAACATCTCCTCAGCACCTTTCAGGACAAAATGCTTTCTAAACCAGCCCACATGTGCAGGGAAATGCAGCCACCTCTGCATATAAACCGAAAGCAAGATGGAAAAATAGCACACAACAAGCTGCAGACTAGCTGAGATGAAGAGATGTTGGAGCAAACCATAGGTCTTGGGAAAAGGGCCATGGGTTATTTAGCATCTGTCTAACCCTAAAGGTCTATATACAACATAATGCATGGAACTCCAGTTATCTGCCTTGGGAGGGAGGGCAGAGCTGACCGTGCCAGCAGGGAATCTTGGGGTCTCAAGCCTGAATCTTAGAATCAATTCCCCTCCACTGTGTACTGCAAGGAACAGGCATCTGGGATCCACTATGTAATTATGGAGTCTGGGCTACTTCCATGCCATTTTACAGCTTATAGACACTGGGGGGGTGGGGGCTCCCATATTGTTCCCTAAATGGAACGGAATCAGAATGACAAAGATTGAATTTGGACAGAGATTAGGATATAGGCTTCTGCCTCTTTGGCACTGGTTTCAAGGCAACTAGGGGCCTTAGAGACTGAAAACAATTGCCTTCAACAACTGTTCCTTCACCCTGACGTGAGATGAGTTACTAGTTCTCCCCCAGACAGGTGTCCAGTGCAAGAGTCATCACTAGCACTAATCTGCTCTCCTGATACTACTCTCAGAGATCTTACGGAATGAACTGTGCAGACTGAAGTCCATTCTGCCCTCGGGGGTGGTATTGCCCGATTCCCGGAGCTGGGCGTATTACGGGCTGAGTAGAGAAGCCTACTTGGGAGGCCACAGCACTGACTAGAAGTGTTCAGTCGCCAAAGCCATGGAGCTGTAGGTACCCCTACAAAGGCAGGTCACACGCGCTAACCCTCCGCACATCTCTAGGAATGTCTGTCCCAGCACGTCACCGTGCTGAACACTAACAGATAACCTAGACCCTACCTCCTGTGCAGAGGACAAAGATCACGCCTCCCCTCCCACCCAGCTTTGCTTTGCGCAAGGAGGCAACCCATCCAAGGTCACACAGTGCAGGGGTAGTGTTGAAAAGGAGCCAGCCCACCAGGCCTTCTGACTGCCTCCACCCCCCAGACCTCCTCCCCTAAGGGCCTGGGTGCCAGCATCCTGGCTCAGCTTAGCACATGGAAAGGGGGGCAGAGCAGCTGGAGGCTAAATGGGAAGTGAGCACTGAGCATGGCCTAGGGCAGCTGCAGGGCAATGGGGCCTAGAGGTAAGAGAAGGGAGACCCCCAAGCACAGCTAGTGTTCAGGTGACCCATTGCGGAGAACAGGAAGCAACTCAGGGAGGGGCCGGTCACTCACCTTCTAGAGCCACCCGCAATCGCCTGGCTGACCTGAGGCCCCCCACAACCCCCATATCAGCCCAGGTCACGCCTCGCCACCCGCCCTCCATCCGGGATCAGACACAGGGGCCACTGGGAGCGCACTAGACTGACCCATTCACCACCCGCCCCCAGCTTCCCACTCACCACCCCGCCCACACCCCACCAGGCCCCCCCAATCACACTCCCCCCCGGCCCCCCCCACTCACTCCCTCTCCCTCCCCACCCCACCCGGCCCCCTCAGTCCCTCTCCCCCGCCCGGCCCAGCCCCCCACCACACGCACTCCCCCTCCCCCCCCACTCACTCCCCCTCCCCCACACACACCCCCGGCCCCCCCCACTCACTCCCTCTCCCCCCTCGGCCCCCCCCACTCACTCCCTCTCCCCCACGCGGCCCAGCCCCCCACCACACGCGCACACACACTCCCCCTCCCCCCCACTCACCACCCCCGCCCACACCCCACCAGCCCCCCCCACTCCCCCCCGGCCCCCCCACTCCCCCCCGGCCCGGCCCCCCCCCACACTCCCCCTCCCCCCCGCGCATGCGCACACTCCCCCCCCACTCACCACCCCGCCCACACCCCACCAGCCCCCCCAATCCCCCCCACTCCCCCTCGGCCCCCCCCACACGCCCACTTCCCCACCCAGCCCGGCCCCCCCCCCACACTCCCCCTCCCCCCTGCGCGCGCGCACACTCCCCCTCCCCCCCACCCCGCCCACACCCCACCAGCCCCCCCAATCCCCCCCACTCCCCCTCGGCCCCCCCCACACGCCCTCTCCCCCACCCGGCCCGGCCCCCCCCCACGCCCTCTCCCCCCCGCGCGCGCGCGCACACACTCCCCCTCCCCCCCACTCACCACCCCGCCCACACCCCACCAGCCCCCCCAATCCCCCCCACTCCCCCTCAGCCCCCCCCACACGCCCTCTCCCCCACCCGGCCCGGCCCCCCCACACACTCCCCCTCCCCCCCGCGCGCGCGCGCACACTCCCCCTCCCCCCCACTCACCACCCCACCCACACCCCACCAGCCCCCCCAATCCCCCCCACTCCCCCTCGGCCCCCCCCACACGCCCTCTCCCCCACCCGGCCCGGCCCCCCCACACACTCCCCCTCCCCCCCGCGCGCGCGCACACTCCCCCCCCACTCACCACCCCGCCCACACCCCACCAGCCCCCCCACTCCCCCTCGGCCCCCCCCACACGCCCTCTCCCCCACCCGGCCCGGCCCCCCCCCACGCCCTCTCCCCCCCGCGCGCGCACACACTCCCCCTCCCCCCCACTCACCACCCCGCCCACACCCCACCAGCCCCCCCAATCCCCCCCACTCCCCCTCAGCCCCCCCCACACGCCCTCTCCCCCACCCGGCCCGGCCCCCCCACACACTCCCCCTCCCCCCCGCGCGCGCGCGCACACTCCCCCTCCCCCCCACTCACCACCCCACCCACACCCCACCAGCCCCCCCAATCCCCCCCACTCCCCCTCGGCCCCCCCCACACGCCCTCTCCCCCACCCGGCCCGGCCCCCCCACACACTCCCCCTCCCCCCCGCGCGCGCGCACACTCCCCCTCCCCCCCACTCACCACCCCGCCCACACCCCACCAGCCCCCCCACTCCCCCTCGGCCCCCCCCACACGCCCTCTCCCCCACCCGGCCCGGCCCCCCCACACACTCCCCCTCCCCCCCGCGCGCGCGCACACTCCCCCTCCCCCCCACTCACCACCCCGCCCACACCCCACCAGCCCCCCCACTCCCCCTCGGCCCCCCCCACACGCCCTCTCCCCCACCCGGCCCGGCCCCCCCCCACACACTCCCCCTCCCCCCACTCACCGCCCAGCCCCAGGTTGACTTTCCGCGGGTCCGCGTCCTCCCGGAAGTCGGCCGTGAGCCGGAAGACGACGACGGGCGGGGCGCGCGGGACGTGGGCGAAGACGGAGCCGGCGGCCATGGCTCCCTGCGGCTGCGGCGCCGGTCGACTGAGGCCGCCGCTTAGAGGAGACTCTCACCTTCCCCGGCCAGCGGGGGTGGGACCGGGCGCAGCCAATCCCAGAGCGGCAAAGGAGAGGGTGAGCGGGGACAGCCAATCAGATATCGTCGTTGGGTGGGAGGACCCGAGATAGCCAATCAGAAGGCCCAGACTGGCGGTCCATGAACACCCAATGACAAAGCGGGAGAGATGGGCGGGGTCCGCATAGCCTATCACAGTGCGGCAGGGCAGGCGTGATTCCCCAGTACCCAATCACAAGGCGGCTGCTGACGGCCCCTTTGCGGCCGGGGCGAACCGCGGAGGCTGCACTGATTGGAGGAGAGGGCGGGGCTCCGAGGGGCTCCTGTCACGCTGGTAACGCTGGGAGGGGGCGGGGCCTGTCGCTCGCGAGCGGGGGCGGGTTCGGGCGGGAATCGCGCCAGGAGCCGGGCTGGGGGGTGTCACCGTGACCCGCGGGGCCGGGCCGGGCCGGAGCGGGCGCGGGCCCCGGGGTTCGGGGGGGCTGGCTCGGGCCCCAGCTGGAGTTCGGGGGGGGCCTGGCTCGGGCCCCGGGGTTCGGGGGGGGCCTGGCGCGGGCCCCGGGGTTTGGGGGGGCTGGCTCGGGACCCGGCTGGGGTTCGGGGGGGGCCTGGCGCGGGCCCCGGGGTTCGGGGGGGGCCTGGCGCGGGCCCCGGGGTTCGGGGGGGGCCTGGCGCGGGCCCCGGGGTTCGGGGGGGCTGGCTCGGGCCCCAGCTGGAGTTCGGGGGGGGCCTGGCTCGGGCCCCGGGGTTCGGGGGGGGCCTGGCTCGGGCCCCGGGGTTCGGGGGGGGCCTGGCGCGGGCCCCGGGGTTTGGGGGGCCTGGCGCGGGCCCCGGGGTTCGGGGGGGGCCTGGCGCGGGCCCCGGGGTTTGGGGGGGCTGGCGCGGGCCCCGGGGTTTGGGGGGGCTGGCTCGGGCCCCAGCCTGAGTTCGGGGGGGGCCTGGCTCGGGCCCCGGGGTTCGGGGGGGGCCTGGCTCGGGCCCCGGGGTTCGGGGGGGGCTGGCGCGGGCCCCGGGGTTCGGGGGGGGCTGGCGCGGGCCCCGGGGTTTGGGGGGGCTGGCGCGGGCCCCGGGGTTCGGGGGGGCTGGCTCGGGACCCGGCTGGGGTTCGGGGGGGGCCTGGCTCGGGGTTCGGGGGGGGGCTCGCTCGTGCCCCGGCTGGAGTTCGGGGGAGGCCTGGCTTGGGCCCCAAGGTTCGGGGGGGCTGGCTCGAGCCCCGGCTGGGGTTCGGGGGGGCCTGGCCCAGGGTTTGGGGGGGCTGGCTCGGACCCAGGGTTTGGGGGGCCTGGCTCGGGGTTCAGGGGGGGCCTGGCTTGGGGTTTGGGGGGGACCCACGGGGTGCTGGCTGGGTCTGGGCCCCGGGGAGCAGCACCTCGGGGGGCGAAGTGGTTAGGGTCACAGAATGACTAGGACTGGGGGGCAGGGGGGTGGCTGGCTGATCATTTGTTTTTCCTAGGCTAGGCAGAGTGCAGGTCTGGTGTTTATCCTGCAGGTGGAGAACAGCCATGTTTGGTTTTGTGCACTTTTTTCCCTATTTTTAATGGCTATTTGCACAATTGCAGGAAACCCCGGGCGGTGTCAGACAATCATTTTTAATGACAGTCTCTAATATGTTCTCAAGCCCCGTTTTTCTTACTTTGCAGACCTGTAACTCTCCATTATTATTGATGGAAATGATTTTCGTCAGTTTGGGGCTGTGTGGTGAGTTTGATGTTCACTAACATTTACTGGTTAAAAAACTAATCCTGTTAAGCCTTATTATTATGGTATGCTGGTCCCCACACCAGACCCCCTACCAGAGAAAGCCCCTAACCCAAAGACCTCACAATCTAAATAACAAGCTGAGAAGACTAGAGGAGCCGAGAGGCCCAGAGGAATGTGGTAACTTTCAGACGCCCTAATCGTTGGAGCCCTGGGTGCCTGGGACCCCTGCAACAAGCGTGTGCTGCAGACCTGCAGGATTGGTCGATGCTACGCACAGCTCATGAGGCACCTCGTGGTCTCGGACACCATCCAATGGTCCAGGGACATCTACACTGAACACATCACCGGCCACCGACAGTACCAGGAGGTGAGAGCTGGAGCAACATCGTGTTTTGACTACGAGAAAGGGACTGAGAGACTTTTTTCCGTTGGACCGTACAAACTGGAACCATAAACTCAATGAATGTTAAATCTCAGCAAATGAGGGTCAATCCATCCTCATCATCGTATCCACTCATTATACTCCACACCTGAACATAGCCATTATATGAACAACATACCCTCATGTCCCAATGTCTGTACTTTGACCCGTTAACCTTTTATCCCCAATCGGGGATATTGCAGATTATGTATTCCTTACACCACCAGACCTTAAACCGAACTTTGCACCCCTTGATGATCTGTACGTTATTCCCCGATAACCAGAAACTTCTACACTTAAACTCTGTACCGTTCACTTTTTTTTTTAAACATCATCTTAATAAAATTTTCCCTCCTTCTGTTCTCAGTCATCCATGCACCCACCTCATGAAATGTAAGGGTGCAGGAGGCCCCACTTGGGTTACTCAGTGTTTGTGGTCTTGGCAGGCAAAGTGATGCTAATGGGGGTTGGTAGCGGGCTGGTATTTCAGGACAGAGAAGTCATACTATGGGGTGAGATGTGGAAGAAGACCCAGACAGCCGAGGGAGAAGGGATAAAAGGAGGTGGGGAAGTTGGCATAACTGCCAGCCTGCAGGGGGTGGGGAGGTGACAAGAAATAATATCTGAGAAGTAGGTGGGGACAGAGGTTTTGCACTGAGACAGTTTTACATTTGCGATGGGGAGAAGGAAAAGCCATGGAGACCTCTTGGTAACAAACACAGAACTTGATCCTACAATCAGCTCTGCACAGCCAGACTCCTCAGTGCAAGAATCGGACCATAGAGGGTCTCAGTCCATGATGCCCAGCTGATAGGAGAGATGAAGTGTTCGTTCAGCATTTCTGCAATGAACCCAGTTGTCCTCTGGATGCCGCTGTTGAGCCATGTTAGCTTTATACTTTTTATCCTAGGTGGTTCTTTTGAGCCTCATGGTGCAGGTGAGCCTGGAGCCCTGCTGGGGATTTAACTAAGCAAAGGTTACTGGGTACTAAAATGAGTTCCATCTGGGAAGAGCGGCTGTATGAGAACACATCAAGCTGGGGCACTGCTGGATGAGGTGAAGCAGTTACTGCCCCAGACTCCTTCATTGCGTCTCTGCCCCAAGAAAGAGGCACTTTGCTGACCTGTCATGTTTTTAAAATTTGTTTATTTTTTTTAAGTTCTGGGGTTGGGGGCCTTTCAGCTCCGGGGCACTGGTTCAAAATTAGCCCAGCTAGTGACTGAAAGTCATTAACATCCTTTGGCTTTTTAATGGCCCATGCAAAATGAGGTGGGGATCTCAGCCTAGTTCAGCTAATATCCTTTGGCTGCCTCAACAAAGGGGTTGAGGAGCAAACTAGCTCTAGAAGCTGTATTGTCCCTCACCCTCTGGTCTTGGCCAAGGCATGTTGGTGGTCTTGTACGAAGGCAGCAGGCGTCGATGCTGCAAGCGTCATGCCTGCCCTGAAGACGAATAGACCTCGGTTGTCAGTCTCTCACCTGCCCCAAGCACCAAATTTGCTTTAAATAAAACCAAAACATGCATGAACAGACAAGACAAAACCTGAACAAGTTTGGGAGGACGCTTCAGGGCATGGGTGAAAATGGGTAATTTGAATGGAAATTCTCTTTCTGCCTGCACTATGGGATCACTTGTGTGTGTCATGGTTGTGTTTCTCTCCAAGGCACTGTATGGCTGATCATTAAGGGCTTCCTGGGTGGGCTCAGAGGGAAAGAAATAAGGTAAAGTGTTCAGCTCCTTATTTTTATATGTCCCCTCCTCTGGGCCTGCTTGAAGGTGTTTTGTCTGAGTTCTGCATCCCTTTGCCTTTGGCTGCAGTGATCTCTGGAAACTGTAAAAAGAAAAGGAGTACTTATGGCACCTTAGAGACTAACAAATTTTGACTCTCATTCTTATTAGTCTTATTCTAACTGTATTGGGGTGAGGTTACATGGATTCAGTCAGAATTATTAGGCATGAGGGCCAGTCCCTGCTAGAAGCAGCATGCAAACTAAACCAGGAGGGAAGATGATACCGGGTCCCCATCTGTCTAGTCCTGGGGGTGTCTCAAGGCGTTTGTGTTCCAGGGAAGAACTTTCTTGATGGTTTGGTGGAGTTCCGAGCAGGAAGGACGTGAACCAGGCCACATTCATCAGGAGTGAATCTCGGTTCAAATGCTGTAAAGTTCTTGAGCCTTCAGGACTCAACCATGTAGTGTCAAAAGTGTGAACAAACCCAGTATTGGGACGGCATTGCAGATCCGAATCTGCTCTTCAGGGCAGGGACTGTTCGTGCAGTACCCAGGCCAGTGGGGTCCCACTCCTGACGGGGGCCTCTGGGTGCTACTGAACAATAATAGTCTTCCTCTATCTGTGACTGACGGTCAGGAGTTTGGTGCTAGAATCACTGACCATTCCCGCGCATGGAAGTCAGGAGAGGGCTGCCCTCGAGAACTTACAGCGGCACAGCTGCATAAGCGCTCTCCTGTAGCCACCCTACGCTGACAGAAGACAGCTTAACTACTGTCCCGCCGGCTTAACTACTCCAGCCCCTGCAAGTAGCAGAAGCTCTCCTGCTGGGATAGCATTGTCCACACCAGCACTTTTGTTGGTTTAACTTATGTCGCTTAGTGGGTGATATATTCACCCCTCTGAGCAACATAAGTTCTGCCGACGTAAACTGTAGTGTAGACGTGGCCTTTGGCTGGTTACTAAAATTAGTCTACCTAGCAACATCACTCAAGGGTGTGAAAAATTCACACACGCCCACCCCCCCAAGAGACATAGTTAAATCGACATATGCCCCAGCATAGATGCATGCCATTAGGTCAACAAAAGACTTCTCGAGGGGGTGCATTTACTCCAGTGACAGAAAAACCCTTCCATCACTGTAGCACGTGTCTATGCTACAGTGGCATAATTGCAGTGCTGCAGCTTGTCACGGTAGTGCCTGTCATGTTGATGTACCATAAGCTGGAGGGAGTTTAGAAAAGAAGCCATCATTCTGGGAATAGTTAATTTAGGAGTGGCAGCAGATACTGGCGACTGTCAGGGGCTTATGGGAGACGTGCCTCTCGGTGTCATAGCCAGAGGAACGTGGTGAGAATGTACAATTGAAGGAACCTTCTACCTGTCCCCAACAGGGAAAAGAGGGAGCAGCCCCTACAGCCTTTCATTCATGTTCATTCAGGTGAGGGATTCCCCTCCTTTCCCTTTGATGAGCCTCCACCAGTGGATCCTGACACTGACCACTCTGAGATAAAACAACAGTGTCAGCCACCTCTTCCCCCCAACCCCCCGGTCCATGTAGCAGAAGTTGGATTCTGTCCTGCAGCAGGACAGAATATCCTGGCTGCGGTGGGAAAGGGCAGAGCTGTTCTGTAGTTCACATAATGGGGTGTTAAATGGGATCACACTGGAGAAGCCTGTTGTGTCCCCAAAAAATCCCCTTTATCTTTCATAAATATTGTTCTGTTGTGACTGTTTTTGGCCATGTGTGTCGGTGTCAGGGCAGGGGCCTGTAGCAGCCTAAGGAGGAACCCAGACAGACAATAGTGAAGGAATGGGACATTCTTATACTGCCAGCTCTTCAAGGCAGGGACTGTTCCTTCCACTGTGTTTGTGCCGCACCTATGTTATGGGGCCTTGGTCCTAGTGGGGCCTCTCTGCCCAGCTATGGCACAAATAATACCTGCAATTAACCATGAATAATCTGAAATGTTTTGAGCACAACTGAGATTGCGCAGGAGATGGAGCTGAGTCCCAGTGCGGTCTAACTGGACTCTCGGGAATTATTCCCACTGGATTGTACTGGGTCGGGCTCAATTAGGCAAGTGAGGGACAGACACTGTCCTGAAGGGAGATAATGGAACCATACACATCGGAGAAGGAAAAACAATGGCTGCCCCGGCAGGAACATTCCCTACCCTGAAGAAGGCCTTCGGTAATTCAGTCTAATGTGGGGGGTTGCCGCAGCCCAGGCCTGTGGACCTGCAGCTTGGAAGAGGTTTCCTTTTGCTCAGTTTCATCCCATCCTTCGTAGCTGTTCCTCCTTGCTCCCATTACTGGAGAAGAAGCAGGATAAGAGGCACTAAACGCTCCATCAGCTGGAGCAGAACTACATGGAAGGAACTGTCTTCTTGTCTTACGAAGCTTTTGTAGAAAGGGAAGTTTTATAGGACTTCCTCTGAGAAAGTAACACCTGTGACAGTCACAGAACCATGGAAATGTAGGGCTGGAAGGGACCTTGAGAGGGCATCTAGTCTGCCCCCCTACACACACACGTACAGAGGCAGGACCTTTCAAAAGGAAACAAAGGACCTTGTGAATGTCAGACCCATCAGCGTGACCCAAGAGATACATAACACAACCGGTTACCACACTACACTACCACACAGCTGTGGAGTTTGTCGTTTTGAAAGCGCACAGAATCCATAACTGATCTCACCACCACAATTACATGAGAGCTTTCTTACCAGATTGAAAGATCTTCACCTTGCTGAAAAGAGAAGACACGTTAGAAACCCTGGAGCAGAGCAACAATCTACGAGACTCCCAAGCCGTATCTGCAGAAACTGCAGAGTGGCGTTTACATTTGGCCAAAGAGTGGACCATGAGCAAGAGGCAGGATTATCCTACCATATGCCAGCTTGTTGCAATTCATGCCCTCTGCCCTGGAGAAAACATGAATGGGATGAAAAGGGGCAAAAAAGGCAATAGCATTAGGCCTAATCCCCAAATCTTCACATGATTTTACCCTGTCCCTAACTCAGCCAAAACTTCCACTGAAGCTTGAAAAAGGACAGCGTGAAAACTGAATAAGGACTTCAGGGTTGGGCTTAATAATAGTTCTTAGTCCCCACACAGAGCCTTTCATCTTCACAGTGCTATATGGGCATTAGCCGATCAGTTAATACTGCTGATGAACAGCACCTGAGCACCCTTAAATTTGAGCAATGGTCAGAGAGTTGAATCAGAGGAATGAAAGTGAACATAGATATAGATCCTGGAGACCAAAATATTATATTATATATATGGGATATTATAAAGAGACAAGTCTGCCTAAATGATCTACGGCATCCTAGTCCTGAACCAGAGCAATGGGGTAAGGAGAAGTCTCCAGACCAGCAGGTTCTCAGAGCCCTTAGGGATGTCTACACTGTGATCAAAGACCTGTGGAACAGCTGTGGCTGGTCCAGGTCAACTAACTCAGGCTATTAAATTGCAGTGTAACTGTTCTGGCCTGGGCTAGAGTCCAGGCTCTGAGATGCTGCAAAGAGGGAGCGTCTCAGAGCCCAGGCTCCAGCCTGAGCAAGAACATCTACACTGCAATTTGTAGCCTGGCAGCCTGAGCACCATGAGCCTGAGTCAGCTGACCTGGGCTCTGAGCTTTGGTGCCTTGGGTTTTTTATTGTAGTGTAGACATACCCTTAATGGTTTCAGAGTAACAGCCGTGTTAGTCTGTATTTGCAAAAAGAAAAGGGGTACTTGTGGCGCCTTAGAGACTAACCAATTTATCTGAGCATAAGCTTTCGTGAGCTACAGCTCACTTCATCGGATGAAGTGAGCTGTAGCTCACGAAAGCTCATGCTCAGATAAATTGGTTAGTCTCTAAGGTGCCACAAGTCCTCCTTTTCTTTTTCCTTAATGGTTTCTAACTCTCCTGATCATTTGCTCTCCAGATTGACATGAGATAGCGTCAGTGGGATGGTGGAACTATTTTGCACAGGGGAAGAACACGGGGTGCTGGCATTTTCTGCCAGCCTGGCTGTACTAGCTTCTTGGCCACATTACCCATGGATGGAGCCCCGGGTGCCTGGCTCTGCTGTACGGATCATGTGGAAATGGTAGAGTGGGGTGGATAATGTCCATAGGCAGCGGAACATGACTGCACAAGATTCGTCACCACTTTTTACTCCATTTTCTGACCAGCTCTAATCAAGGCAGATAGTAGCGCTTTGACCCTCACCCATGCTACACATGCTCTAGGTGCTCCTCCCTGGAGCTCATCTGGTGGACTCACTTACCCGTGAGGCTGGGTGTTCGCAGCCCAAGCCTGGCTTTCGCTCCTTCACTTTCACAGAGCAGTCGATCTGGTATGTGACTCTGGGAACAGCTGCATGAACGAGACAGGCACAAAACAGGAGGCTGCCGGGTCCCTTGCTGGAGTGGCTACGTGATAGCTTATTAGAACGCGAGCTCTGGCCCTTTCCTTTCATCTTGTCAAGTTACACAAAGGTTGCCACAGAACTGTGTGTAAAGTCAAGCAAGAATGTACAAATTGGCCCTGGGGTGCCCTCCCCCACCCTTCATCTCCCACCTCCGATTGACACCCAGAAATGATCTGCCACTCAGCATGAATGCTTGCACAGGGTCCTGAACTGGAGTGAAACAGCCCCCTCCACCCTGCCCCCCACACTCATTGTCCCCACCCTGGGAATCTATGTTTATAGAGAGAGTGAGATGGGGGATGTGCACAGGTGTGCAGGGCCCTCCCTAGGGTTGGCCTTATACAAATTCACCAACAGCTGCTGCCTGGGGACCCGTCAGCTTGGGCAGCTCCTCCCCAGCTGATTCCTCCTCTCCCGCAGCCAAGCCTCCACCTCCTCCCACTCCAGCCTGTGGGGCTGGGCCTGGCTGCCACAGTGGAGAAGCCATGTCCAGGAGCGTGATTTTGACAGGCAAGATGGCTCTAGCAAGCTCAGCTCCATGCCAGCCAGGCAGGGGGAATTAGCCCAGCTCTCTTCCTACACCCCAGGGCCAGTACCCTGCTGTGGTTTTGCATTTCCTCCTCTGGCTGCCCTTGGTTTTCACCTGGGCATTAGCTAGTGTTAACTTTTCCTTAACACTAGGCACCCTCCTCTCCCCTCAGCATCTCCAGTTAAACAGCTGCAGCTCACTGACTGGCCCGTTCACCATCTGCTCCAAAGAGCATGGTGCTGCACCCATTAGTGTGGTAGCCATAGAATTAAAGCAGGGCCCACAGCCCCAGGGTGCTGGACACCCAGCCGGGCGGGCAGGCCAGCCCTGCCCCAAAGCCCTTACACTCTAACTAGACCTGACCGACACGGGGAGGGGAAGGGCTGACAGCCAAGTAGAGTGATGGAGTGGCTCAGGCTACAGCTGTTCCTGCTAGGCCGCTCTGGATGGGGGGTTATTTTCCCAGCATTCCTCTGAGTACAGATGTTCTCTCGGAGCAGGATCCAGACAGAGGAGGGTAAAATGTTTTCATTCCAAATGCTCAGGGTCAGGTCATGGTTTGTCTAAACGGCTTTTGTTGCTGTAATTATCAGATTAGCAGATCTCTGGCAGCATGTTTCAGGGCAGCAGCATTAACCCTTTAGTGCCCCCCCCGTTGTTAACCCCCCCTCCCCCCCCCCAGACTGCTGGGACAGCTGCTTTGCAGAGAAAGGGGAATAGCAAAGAGTGAGAAACAGAGCAAATACCAAGCCCAGGAGTTACTCTTTGCTCACAAGTCCAGGCGCCCAAAGGAAATATGTGCACCCCTGAGAGCAGCCAGCCAATATGGAGAGGGCTGTGGCTGCAAGAGGCCAATGCAGTGCTGGCCTGTGCATGCAGAAGCACGGTGTCACTGGGGGGTGGGAAATAGCCCCTCGCTATATAGCTCTGATACGACAGTATCTGGACTATTGCATTCACTTCCAGGCACCTCAGAACCAGAAAGACACAGGGAGCTCAGAGAAGAGCAAGAACGATGACAGGGCTGACGGGGAAGGAGAGATTCAATGTGACTGAGTGATGCATGGGGGACCCATGATAAGCCAGCAGGGAAGAACTGATCCATGGACCCAGGGGCCATGACTAGGGGAATCAAGATGAAAAGTTTGAAAAGACGTTGAGTTTGAATATCAGAAGAAGCCCCTAAGCCTGGGATATCTGAGGGTGTGCCACCCCCATGCCCAAGCAGAAACCAGCAGGGAACACACAGCAATGGACATGAGGACGACCCAGCTGGGAGTGGCAGCCTGCAGCCGGAACAACCACCTTGGTTGCAGCTGTTTCTCTTACCCACATTTAAAGGAGCAGCTGTCAGAGGAGCATAAACCCACTGGCGGCTGGGGAAGGCTAGAATCCCCACCTTTCTGAGGGGAGGGGCCAGGTGAAGCCGTCATGGGGAGCTGCTGTGTTAGCTGCTAGAACTTGAGTTCAGATGCTTTCTGCACCAAGGTTGGTAGGAGCCCCATGAATGCACTGCAGGGAGTGATCCTGTGGAGACTGGGGCCAAGACTGACTCCATGTAACCCACTAGGCCTTTTCCATTTCAAACCCAGTCTCCTGACTCTTCCATTTGTGTCCTCTGCCCACCCCTGTGTCCTGGGGGCCTCCCCTGGTCTCCTTGGGCCTGGAGCAGCCTCATACTCACTGTTCTGCAGGTTCCTAGCCCCTGCTTCTTCTGATGGACTAGCTACTCCAGGAGGGATTCCAGCTGTAACTAGCATCCCTCACTGCCCACTCTCACTCATGTTGGCCTCCTCTGAGTCTCCCTGGGGCAGGAGCTCTGCCAACATCTGGCCCATTGCACAGTGTCAGGTATGCCTATGGCAGTGAACACACTTAATAAGTAAAAACTGTGTGATGCCAAAGGGCTTCAGAACTGGCATCATCCTCCTGCTGCCCTGGCTTCCTCCTCTTTCAGGGTGTGATGAAGCAGGACTGTTCTTAATGTTTCCTCTGAATATTCTGGGGGTGCCTCGGTTTCCCCTAGGCAGTTCTTAAGTATCTAGGTGGTGGGATAAGAGTGTATGATCATTGCAGAGCCTAGAGGGCAGGTGTGTGCTGGGGTCTGGAGACAGAGAATGACCGACACCCTGTTTCCCGGCAACTGATGGCCTGGGCCCTTGTCCCCTGCAAGGTGAGAGCTAAAGGGCTGGAGAGAGTTTCAGTTTGGGGCTGGCTGGGGACATGGAGTGAAGGGCAGATGTGGTTGTCTGGCTCACTGCCCCCCAAAATGGACCCAGCTGAAGAGTCCTGTTCTCTGCACCTACAAGCTTTGTGTTAGACCATGTTCCTGTCATCTAATAAACCTTCTGTTTTACTGGCTGCCTGAGAATCATAGAATCATAGAATATAAGGGTTGGAAGGGACCCCAGAAGGTCATCTAGTCCAACCCCCTGCTCGAAGCAGGACCAATTCCAAGTTAAATCATCCCAGCCAGGGCTTTGTCAAGCCTGACCTTAAAAACCTCTAAGGAAGGAGATTCTACCACCTCCCTAGGTAACGCATTCCAGTGTTTCACCACCCTCTTAGTGAAAAAGTTTTTCCTAATATCCAACCTAAACCTCCCCCACTGCAGCTTGAGACCATTACTCCTCGTTCTGTCATCTGCTACCATTGAGAACAGTCTAGAGCCATCCTCTTTGGAACCCCCTTTCAGGTAGTTGAAAGCAGCTATCAAATCCCCCCTCATTCTTCTCTTCTGCAGGCTAAACAATCCCAGCTCCCTCAGCCTCTCCTCATAACTCATGTGTTCCAGACCCCTAATCATTTTTGTTGCCCTTCGCTGGACTCTATCCAATTTATCCACATCCTTCTTGAAGTGTGGGGCCCAAAACTGGACACAGTACTCCAGATGAGGCCTCACCAATGTCGAATAGAGGGGAACGATCACGTCCCTCGATCTGCTCGCTATGCCCCTACTTATACATCCCAAAATGCCATTGGCCTTCTTGGCAACAAGGGCACACTGCTGACTCATATCCAGCTTCTCGTCCACTGTCACCCCTAGGTCCTTTTCCGCAGAACTGCTGCCTAGCCATTCGGTCCCTAGTCTGTAGCTGTGCATTGGGTTCTTCCGTCCTAAGTGCAGGACCCTGCACTTATCCTTATTGAACCTCATCAGATTTCTTTTGGCCCAATCCTCCAATTTGTCTAGGTCCTTCTGTATCCTATCCCTCCCCTCCAGCGTATCTACCACTCCTCCCAGTTTAGTATCATCCGCAAATTTGCTGAGAGTGCAATCCACACCATCCTCCAGATCATTTATGAAGATATTGAACAAAACCGGCCCCAGGACCGACCCTTGGGGCACTCCACTTGATACCGGCTGCCAACTAGACATGGAGCCATTGATAACTACCCGTTGAGCCCGACAATCTAGCCAGCTTTCTACCCACCTTGTAGTGCATTCATCCAGCCCATACTTCCTTAACTTGCTGACAAGAATACTGTGGGAGACTGTGTCAAAAGCTTTGCTAAAGTCAAGAAACAGTCACGTCTGACTGCGGAGTTGGGGGGCAGGACACTCTGGCTTCCCGGACCCCCCCTGGGTGGACTCGCTGGGGGAAGCGCACGGAGGGGCAGAGGATGCTGAACGCTCCAAGGTCAGACCCAGGAAGGTGGAAGCTGTGTGAGCTTTGTGTCCTGCAGACAGGCTGCTCCCAGAAAGGAGACTGCCCCAGAGTCCTGCCTGGCTTCATGGGGAGCAGTTCCAGAGCATCGCCCAGGGACTCCGTGACAAATGGTGGCAGAGGTGGGATGTACTGCACCCCGCGGACGGCGCTTCCTGCAGTAAGTGACTGGGGAGCAGTAAAACGAAGGGGGATTGATGAGGACCAGGCGTGCTGAAGGCTCAGAGAGGAGCGGTTTCGGGGGGCGGTTAACCCCTGGGAGTGTGTGACCACCGAGAATGACTATGCAGTAATGGGGTCCCCTGGGAACTGCGGTGAGCAGTCTCAGGGGTGGAGGAGCCTGCGGCTTGGCCCTGGGAGAGAGAAGGACTTTTGCAGTAACAGGGTCCCCCTGGGGATTGCAGGGAGCAGTCCCAGGGGCGGAGGAGTCTGCCGCTCGACCCTGGCAAAGAGGTGGTGACCTCGAGAAGGGCTGGCACACTAGGGGTTCTCCCTGGAAACCGTGGGGAGCTGAGAACACACGGGCCTGTGAGTCCACAACAACTTGGGAACAGTGGGGTGATGGCCTGTCACCATCTCCTTAAGAAGGACATTGTAACCCTGTGCAGAAAGGAAGGGCTGAGCATTGGAAAGGTCACCAAAGCACAGTTCATCGTGCAGCTGGAGGAGGATGACCGCTCTAAGGGACAGATTCCTGACCCCAACTGGGGCTATAGCAGGATCTGGGAGCAGCTGGAGTGGGAGCCAGGCATCGCCAAGACTCCTGTCCCCGACCAGACGGGGGTCTTCACGATCGGGTTCCCCATCGAGGGATCGGAGACGGACGGGATTGGAGCTGAGTCCGAGAGAGCAAGAGGACTGTGAGAGACAGCGAGAGCCCGAGAAAGAGCTGCAGAAGCAGCAGCAGGATGAACTGGCAGTGGGGGAGCGGAGAGGCCTAGGGGACCCCCCAGGGGTGAGTGGGGATAGACCCCGGGGGGCCAGTTCCGCAGGGAACCTCAAGACTAAATTGCTGCCCCTGGTTGGGGGGGGGGGATGTGGGTGCCCACCTCACTGCCTTTGAGCAGGCTGGCGATTTGAACCAGGGGGACCCTGTGGAAAAGCCCCGGTGTCTAGCTCCCTTGCTGGGTCCCAAGGCCATAGACTCCGTCAGCCTGATGGGTGGGGAGGTGGACAGGCTCCCACTCCTGGTCCCAACCTGTATGTCTGTGTGGAGTTTCCTGGGACCAGGCCCCTCGGACCCCCAGTGGGAGCAGAAGGTGATGGTCAATGGGGAGACATTCCTGGGGTGGCGAGATCCTGGGACAGAGAGAACTGTTGTCAGGCCCTGGGTGGTGCAGCCTCAGATGCTGAGGGGCTGTGTGAGCTGTGTGAAGGTCCCAGGGATGCAGCCCCTCGGCCTGCCTATGGCCCAGATCCCAGGGATGCAGCCCCTCGGCCTGACTATGGCCTAGATCCCTGTGCAGTCCCAGGAGGGGTCGGGCTGGCTGGTTGTTGGGGTTCTCTGGGATATCGGCTGCGAGACCCTGTTGTGGGGTGACTGTGTCTCTTTAGGACAGGATCCAGGCCCTGCTCCGGTAACTGCTGAGGGTTTGCAAAAAGAAAAGGAGGACTTGTGGCACCTTAGAGACTAACCAATTTATTTGAGCATAAGCTTTCATGGGTTACAGCCCACTTCATCGGATGCATAGAATGGAACATATAGTAAGAAGGTATATATATACATACAGAGAAGGTGGAACTTTGAATTTGAATCCAGGGAACCAATCAGCAGAGAGGGAAATGTTCAGTGAAAATGCAGATGACCTGGCTGGCAGGGGGGAGGAGCTGCTAGGCTTGGGCTACCTGCCGACCTGTAACCAGACCCCTCGGGCTGGGTGGGACAGAGAGATGCTCCCCGGCCCCCCTGCACACTGGAGAGGGGGGCTTAGGCAGCTCAGGCTGGCTCTGATGCACTGAGGAAAGCAGCGAGCTCGCTGCCTACCCCCACTGGGACAGCAAGGGCAGCGCTGAGCACAGGGGGAGATGAGACCCCAGCTGAGTGGGGGGAGACACAGGCAGGGCAGGGGATCTGTTGGGAGTGGCAAGGTGCTTGGTAAGAAAAGTCTGGATGAGCCTAGGCAGCCTTGTGATCTGATGGCTGTGTCTAGTCAGCAGTGTGGGAAGGCGAGGAGAGTGGAAGATGAGTGTCCCTGGACCTTACGTGTTAGCTGGGTGGAGAAGTGTGACAGTGAAGGAAACATGCCTGTGTCTGTCAGGGGTATTGACTTGCCTATGGAGGGAGCTACCCCAGTCTCCAAGCAGTTGTCTGTGACCAGCCTTGTGTGCTGGGACAAGGGGAGAGAGGTCCCAAGCTGTGTCTGGGAAAGGAGAAAGTGTGTCCGGCTCTTCTTTGTCTGTGGAGCAGACAGAAGGGGCCTTTCAGCCTGTGATGGTTGAGGGTCGTGCAGTTGTCTCAGAGCTGGTTCTGGATTCAGCTAAAGCCCAGGAAGGGAATGGTCCTAAGTTTGGGTCTGCTCGGGAGAATGGCCCTGTAACTAGGTCGCATCCAGTTAGTGTCTATGTAAAATCCCAGAGCCCAGACAATTCTGGTGCTTGTATTTTGCCTGTTGCTAGTGTGTTGTTGGGAAAGGGTGTAGCAACTCTGTCTAATCCGGGTGAGATCCTAGCCAGGGCACAAGGAGAGCATGAAGGTGATTTGATTGTGTTACCTACTGAGGGTGTGGAAACCTGTAGCAAGAAGGAAAAGATTCCTGAACTTGTGTGTGGCAAAGGGAAGGAGAATGCTTCTGACCTTTTATCTAGGAAGTCTGTCAGTTTGCCTGAAAGGGGATTGTGTAGGAATCCTCCGGATGCGCCAGAGGTGATTCTGGATGTAAGTGAGACCCAGAAAGAGTCTGTTGTTGCTCAGGACAGTGTTCCTCTAGAGCAAGCCCTAGGTGAAGAGGGTAAGGGCAGAATTTCTGTGAGGGGTGAATTGTTGCATAGAAAAGCCCCTAGGGAAAGGAATCCTCATGGAGTCTTTGCAAGCAGTTTACTGCCACTGAAGGGTGTGAAAGTGATTTAATCAAGAAAGTTTCAGTTCCTAACAGCCAGAAATTTTCTGTTGTGAATGGATCCACTGACTTTCCTGTTGAAGGATCCAGTGTGGATAGCTTTGAGAAGGTCTCAGATGAAGTGAAAGCTGTTAAGAAAGTTAAACAGTCCTATAACCAAGTGGCTGCGTTTGGCCAGTTTGTTGGGGAGATAAGGTTGTTGAGAAAGGAATGTCTCCATGCTAGTTCTGAAAGTGAACAGTATGTGGCCCAGGTCAAGATGGGGGCTCTTAGCCAAGAGAGCCCGAATTGCAGCCCTCCAGGCTGGAGCGCTGGGAGAAGACCCCATCCCAGTTTGACCCCCGGGGGTTTTGGGATGGCAAAAGGGCATGGGCCGCATAAACCTTCCCACATGCGGCATGCAAGTGCTATGGACCACCCCCGACCTAAGGGAGGGCGTGAAACTGGAAGGGCCTGGTGTAACTCCTACCAAGGAACGGGAGAGATGCTGGGGCATCCATGGGAATGTTGGTGGCTTTGAACTTCCCCAGGTCACCAGCTAAAGTGACCCCGCTCAGTTCAATCTCGAAGGGGTTAGAGATGTGACGAAGCGGGACTGTTCTTAATGTTTCCTCTGAATATTGTGGCGGTGCCTCAGCTCTTAAGTATCTAGGTGGTGGGATAAGGGTGTATGATCATTGCAGAGCCCTAGAGGGCAGGTGTGTGCAGGGCACTGGAGACAAAGAATGGCCGACAACCTGTTTCCTGGCCACTGATGCCCTGGGCCCTTCCCTGTTGCAAGGTGAGAGCTAAAGGGTTGGAGAACAAAGGAATCAGGTGACCTCCTGGCCCGGGGAAAGGGACAAAGCCCAGAGGAGGAGGGGCTGGAGGGATTTTCAGTTTGGGGCTGGCTGGAGACATGGAGTGAAGGGCAGACGTGGTTGTCTGGCTCACTGCCCCCCAAAATGGACCCAGCTGAGGGGTCCTGTTCTCTGCACCTACAAGCTCTGTGTTAGACCATGTTCCTGTCGTCTAATAAACCTTCTGTGTTACTGGCTGGCTGAGAGTCACCTCTGACTGTGGAGTTGGGGGGCAGGACCCTCTGGCTTCCCCAGGACCCCGCCTGGGCGAACTTGTTGTGGGAAGCGCACGGAGGGGCAGAGGATGCTGAATGCTCTGTGGTCAGACCCAGGAAGGTGGAAGCTGTGTGAGCTGTGTCCTGAAGACAGGCTGCTCAAAGAAAAGAGACTTCCCCAGAGTACTGCCTGGCTTTGTAGGGAGCAGTTCCAGAGCATCGCCCGGGGACTCTGTGACACAGGGCAAATCCAGTCTTGGCTAGGATTTGGGGTGATTTGCAGGGGGTACAGAGGATAGCCCCTCAGGGCTGTATCCTTAGCGTGTCCCCTCTGCAGCAGAAGGATGGGAGGAACTTTTTAGGGGGGAGGGATAGCTCAGTGGTTTGAGCATTGGCCTGCTAAACCCAGGGTTGTGAGTTCAATCCTTGAGGGGGCCATTTAGGGATCTGGGGCAAAAATTGGGGATTGGTCTTGCTTTGAGCAGGGGTTGGACTAGAGGACCTCCTGAGGTCCCTTCCAACCCTGATATTCTATGATTCTCTAGGCTTCCCTTTTCTCAGTCATGCAGGGAGCCTCCTGCAAAGCTACAGCCTCATGTAACAAAGTCTTGTCCCTAAATAACATATCGGGACTAAATCTATCCCCAAAGCCTCGTCTTCCTTGATGAAAATGAGTCTGCCCTGTCTGGCACACTCTTTTCAGCCCAGCACTGCCTTCTCTGGGGGCGAGGGGTCAGGGATGATGGAAGAGAGGCCCCAGGGGTCCAGAGCCCACTGCAGGACTGATCGCTGAATCAGAATCGGTCTCAGTTCCACCACAGGAAACAGGAACCAGCCCATTGCTGCTCTGCTGCCCCATTGCTCTGGGAGTCTGCTGCCAGCACACCTGCTCCAGGACAAGAACCAGGGACCTGGGGTGAGTAACGCTCCCGTCCAACGTTTACATTCCGCTGTCTCCAACTGCTTTCCCCAGGGGCGACGCGGGGGGGATGGAATCTGCTTTGTGCCAGAATTCTTCCCTTCACCTTTCATGCATTCCTGTCAGGGCTGCGGGGGAGGAGGGGGCACTGGTGCCCACTAGCTCCCCAGGAGCAAAGGCACCAGGCCACAGTCCGAGCGGATGCAAATCCACTGGCTTCACGTGCGAATCACGCCAGGCCCCCGGTGTGAGGGCGGGAGCGCAAGGGCAGCTCAGACTCATCCCAGGGAAGCGGCATGCTGGAGGGCAGAGACAGCTCCGCCAAATCCTATGCGAGTCTGGCAGTGCTCCCCAGCTGGGGACGCCTCCGACAAGCACCTGGGGTGCTCAGACTCAAGGCAGCTCTTTTCCCCAATTCCCAGCTCGTGGCAGAGACCAGACAGCTCTGCTCCTGCCATGGCCTGCTCCTTGCTGCCTGCCGTGATCCACACCAGTCTCTCCAGCCAGGGCTGGGCTTAGCAGCATAGTCTCGCTGGGCCTGACGTAGGAAGCTCTCAGAAGCTCAATGGCCCAGCAGTGCTGGCTCCCCATCACTACCTGAGCCAGTGCCAGGCCCTGGTTCCCAGTTTCAAAGCCCTCCAGGACTGGGGCCTATCTACCTGAAGGAGCCCCTCTCCCCCGCCCCGCCCCATGAGGGCTGCACCCGAGGCACTGGAGCTGGAGACGAGGCCCCTCCGTGAAGGGCGCCTACCTGTACAGCACCTTGCCTCAAGCACTTGGGTCTCGCTGCCTTCAGAGCAATGGGCAAGACTCACCTGTCCCCAGCAGCCTCTTGTCAGCTTCGGGAGCCCGTCTCCTCCCAAAGCAACAACAGAGAGCGTGGGGCTGAGCAAGCCTGGCCCTGGGGCTGCCGCAGCTTAACCCTCCAGTCGGTGACAGCAAGGTACCAGTGCGACGGGTGCAATGGATGGGCAGGCTGCACTGGAGAGAGGAGAATGCCCAGGCCTGGGGAGGGGAGAGAACCCGGAGAGACAGCGGGTGTGACAGGTAGAGCAGAGGGCAAGGGGCAGAGAAAGAGGAATCAGGTGTTACTGGCCCCGTGTCCCTGCTGTTCCAGCCTAGGGTCCCCTCTCACACATGCAAAGCGCTATCAATGCCCCTCCATCCCAGCCTGCAGCCACACACCCTGTTCTTCCAGCCCTGGGACCCCCAGCTCAGTCAGTGCCCCTCAATCCTGACGCACAACCCACCCCTGCGACTGCAGCCCTTGGTTCCCAACACAGAGCTTTATCGAAGCCCCTCCCCATAGCGACAGTCCCCTCGCCTAGACCGGTATTGAGACATCACCCACTGGGCCAACATTTGTGTGTCTTGCTCACACCCGTTCGGATTCCAGTAGCTCGTCTGCTCAGACTGACAGCGCTGACCCAAAAGGCCACTTGGCCACTGCAGCTGTTGCAGGCCCCTGCTTTCCAAGTGCAAACATCTTGCCTGTTCTCCACACCAGGCAGATTCTGGGGCCCCACACGAGGTGTGCGGGAACTGGACTTTCCATTCCAGGGGAAAGGCCAGGATTTCGCAATTCGTGCCCACAAACAGAAGCGCTCCCAATAGTTCGTGGGCATCCCCGGTGCTAGCATGATTGATCATCTCCGGGCAACTCTAAAAAGCCACTCTGCATGCACCAATTCAACCCTCCCTGGCTCAGCACTCGCGCAGCTGGCCAGCTGCGGTGTGGCAGCCACACCTGTTCAATGATTTCACCTGCCAGTGAAATCTCCCAGTGCTCTTCCCCGCCCTCCAGGGAGAACTCAGAGCCACCAGCTCCAGCACCTGCCACCCTTCCCGGGCCCAGGGGATACCAGGGTAGGACTTGGCTGGTCTCTGCTCTGCTCAATCATGATAGAGCTCAGCTGCCCCACGCCCCACCCCCCAGGAGTGCCTCCGCTCCATGCAGGACACAGAAGCATAAGGAAAAGCAAACTGTCATTGGTAAACAGTCAGGCAGGAAATCCCAGAAAACGTGTCATACAGTAAAGTGCGTCTTTAATCTGTAAAACGTTTCTTAAAATGTAACAACATTACAGCAAAGTGTGTCTGGTCAGCTTCGGAGGCAAGGAAACGGGAAGAGGTTAGTCGGCCTGCAACCGAGAGAGAGAGGAGAAGTCACAAGGCTCGTGTGACTCAATGGGGCACAGAATCTCCCTGGCTGCACCCCCAGACTCCGGCTCTGACACAGACTGACCAGAAACAGGGACACTAGTGCAAAACTCCCCAGCAGCCCTCCAGATAAATCCTCTCTAGCTGTCACTGACCTACTGAAGCTCCTTCTACCCCTGTACATCCCTGGCAGTGGGAGGATGGAGCAGAATACATGATGTGGGGGGAAGAAAGGAAGTGGGGAACTGGCTGGACCACATGGGGTCAGCCAGGATGGGGGTGCTCACACTGGAGCTCCAGACCCTGCATGCTCCCATCTGGATCCTGGGGGGTGGGGGGACATACAAGCAAAAAGGAAGCTGTAAGCTCAACAACAAATTATAGAAGGAAGGGAATAGGACTTCTTCCCTTGGAGCCCCACATCCAGGGGAGGTGGGGTTTGTCTGAATGAGCGCTGCACCAGGGCCAGGCACCCTTCTGCCATGGCGTCTACATGCATGTTATCTGTGTGACAATGCAGCTCCCGAGCCCACCACCCACAGGCAGACCCATGGCCAGGACCACTGTGGGCACCCAATACAGCAGAACACCAACAATTCGGGTTCCTTTGATACAGCGGCTCCTAGGAGTGGTGCTGGGCTATGGGCAGGTGCCGCCATTCACACAGGCGGCTGTGACTGGACGGCAGCTGCAATGCCCACGTCAGGTCTGTGTGGATACACACAATAAACTAGAAGCACGTTGCTGTAATGCATAACTGTGAAAGCGCTGGGTGCTCCAGGGCAGGCAGGTGGGAAGCCAGTTCTGTGTCACCCAAGCGCAGTTTACTGCCTGGGGGTCCTGCTGTTTCACTGACCTCGTGCCTTCCTGGTACAGGTGTTTAACACCACATGCTGTGCCTAGCCCACCAATACCCTGTGAGGCAGAACAGGGCTCCCAGCAACATTAAGGAGCTGGGGAATCAAGGCACAAGGAGGCTAAGTGATTTGCTCAACATCTCATCGGGAGTCTGTGGTAGAGAAGGGAGCTGAGGCCTGGTCTCCCCAGTCCTAGGCTGGAGCCCTGACCACTGGACCATCCTCCCTGCCCTTCCTAATGCAGCTGTTGCTTTGTTTTCTGCTTGGCTCACTGGGTTTTTATTTCTGAATGTTGTTATTGATATGACGGGCCCATCTCAGGGAATGCCTGCACCACGGCAGGAGTGTGCCTCCCAGCCTGGCCAGTCAGACCAACACTAGTGAAGCTCAGCTGAGCGTGCAAAAACAGCCCTATGCACATTGCAGCTCAAGGTGCCATTAGGGCTCCCAAGCCCACCTGGCCAAGGCCTGAGACCCTGAGCCACAATGCCCACACGGCTACTATCAGCACGTTAACCGGAACCCTGCTAGAGCAAGTCTGGCCACCTGGTCCGGTAGGATCGCTCCCAGCTGCCGTGTAGCCAAACTGCAGCATTCTCGGCTGAACTCAGGGCCCCAGTATGCGAGGCGCTGCACAGACCACAGAACCCAGGGCCCCAGCAGAACTGGAATTAATTTGCAAACTTGACACCATCAAATTAGGCCTGAATAAAGACTGGGAGTGGCTACAAAAAATAATTTTCCCTCTGTTGATACTCACACCTTCTTGTCAACTGCTGGGAATGGGCCACATCTACAATGATTGAATTGGCCTCATTGGCACTGACCCCCCACTCAGTAAGGCAACTCCCATCTTTTCATGTGCTGTATATTTATACCTGCTCACTGTATTTTTCACTCCATGCATCAGATGAAGTGGGTTTTAGCCCACAAAAGCTTATGCCCAAGTAGATATGTTAGTCTCTAAGGTGCCACAAGGGCTCCTCCGTGTTTTTACTCATCCAGACTAACACGGCTCCCCCTCTGAAACCTGTCACCAACAAGGAAAGTATCATTGCCACCAGCAGGGGGAGCTCTAGCACCCACATCACAGGAGACTGGGAGGAGGTGGGGGGTGGGCGAGGAGACTGGCAGGGGGGAGGGAGGGCAGGGAATTACAGCTAGGCAGCCTGCCCCCCCACAGGTGTCACTGCTCGGAGCTGTTGCCAGCTCTGTGCAGGCTCCGCTCCCCTCTCCCGCCCCCCAACAGCCCCGCTGGCTCCCCGGGGGGGAGGGCCTGGCACCAGCTACAGGGCACACTGGTTGTGTTGGAGAGCAGGGCTAGAGGAGGGGGGAGCCAGGGTTCCCAGGTGTTAGCAGGTTGCATCTGGACAGCTTGTGCAAGACTCCAGCCTCACCTTCCTGCACCAGAATCCCTCCCCCTCCCCAGCTGCAATCTGGAAGCTCCAAGCCTCTCCCTCATCCCATTTCAGCCCTCCTAGGCCCCCCGTAACCCCTACACGCCACCACACACACAGAGCAAACCCCAGCATGCATCCCAACAGACACCTGGACTACATCACTGCCTCCCCGAGTCCTGTGTGCGGCATCTTTCCACCCCTCGCTCCTGGTGTCTGCTGGGACCTCACTTGTGCTCACGTCAGGGCAGGGCCCAGCTTCTGTGCGTTTTTTGTGAGGTGCCCAGCACACTTGTGGTCTCCATAAAATAATACCTGGTCAGCCCAAAGGGGATAAGCACAGGGGGATTGGCCAGTGCCCTACAGGTTCACATGCACACTCCTCTCCTCAGCCTCCTTCTCATGCCCCGGAGCATCTCTTGCCCTCTCTGTTGTCTGGATGGGTGAATGTATTCCCTGTGTATTGTGGTTTTATGCCACAGGCTGCCCCTTGCCTGGTACCATTTCATTCTGCTTGTGCTTTGGGATCTGTTGGAAAGATGCCATCCCACCAGATAAAGCTGCATCATCTCATATTGCACTTCCTGCCCCAAGGGGTGTCGCCTGGCCCGTGAGATGGAGTGATGCTGTGTCCGGATGCCAATCCATGACACTGCCCGTTTCACAGCTGGTAATGGGCCATCCCCTCCTGAGCTCCTTCATCCCTCACCGGGGCCAGAAAATGGCCCTAAATGCTTCCCCAGGAACTGGTAGAAACTCCTTGTGCCCTGGTCATGCCCATGACGCTAGGCAGGCAGGTACCCAGAGTTCAGAGCTCCCAGCTTCTCTGCAAATCGCGCTCTGCCCAAGTCTCTGCCCATCCACACTTCGGAGGCTGGCCAGTGCAAGCTCAGACTCAGCGTGAGCCCCTTATGCCAGCAGGGCCAGCAGCTCTGAGCATCCTGCCACCAGAACTCCGGCAGGGCTCCCCTGAGGCCAGCTGGGCGGGAGCTTTCTCCCAGCAGTGTCCTGCCCTGCCCTCCTCCCTGCAGACAGTCAGAGAGCACTACTCAGGACAGCCTCAGGGCGTTCGCTGTACAGCAGTGTCCAGTCAGTGCCAGCTGGGGCTACAGAGTCGTGCCGACGAGGATTGGGAAAGAGGCCTCCAGCTGCCCCTGAACCGCGAGGGAATATGGACTGATGATGGGGGTTTCTGGATGCTGGTATGAGGCAGATTTACTGAAAATGATTTATTTAATATTAAAAATAATTTTTCACTGTTTGGCTGGCGTCAGCCCGAGCACTTACTCACCCGGGAATTCAAACAAAGGCAGGCCTGGCTCCCAGCCAGGGGGTCGGGTGCTGGGTGGTCGTGTCCATCCAGGCCGCAGACCCGCCTCTGGGTCACTCGCGGGTTTGTGACATGATGTCTCAATTTATTTATTGGCAATGTTTGAACAGGAAATGCTAATGGTTTGGGTTTGCGGAGACAGCTGGAGGGGTCCGGCAGGAGCTTCTGGGAAGGGGTGGGGGGCGGGGCCCTCTGGTTCAGCTCACTATTCAACATGGAGCGCCAGTCCCCCTGTAGCCTTGGGCCAGGGGTCCCCAGCAGGCAGTGAGAGGGGCTGGGGGGGTCCTGCTGGCGGCATGGCCCCACTGAGTTCCCATCCCAGTGCCTGTCACCACCGGAACACGGTGTGAGAGCGAGGTGCACCCAATGCACCCCTGAGGCAACCCGCTGACTCCAACCACTGGCGTAGAGTGCTGAGGGCAGCTGAGCACGGCAGGGAGCGGGGGGAGAGCGATGTGTGACGGGAGTTCAGGTGTGTGGGGGGGAGCAGGCCTGCATGCGTTCCACTCTAGCCCTGCAGGACAGGCCCAGTTGTGCTCATTAGCGTGGGAGGGACATGCCGCCGTACCTCCCGTTGGAGGGGGGTCGAGAGGTGCTGGTGCAGTTTGGCTCTGGAGTGGGCTGTTCCTGTGTTTGCTGATAAGAGAGGGGGTGAAGCTTGACCCAGGAAACCAGACAAGATCCCCAGAGATAAACTCCCTGCAACAAGACAAAGGCACTGACCTTTCTGCAGCCCAAGCCACTGCATTCCCACAAGCACAGCAACTATCCACAGCACAATAGCCCAGCGAGCCGGGTGCTGGAGCCCTCCTAGGGTGAGTATCCACAGGGCCCATGCCAGGAAGCCACAATATAATAAATGATCCCAACTGACCAGAATAATTGTGCAGAAACTATCAGCTGGGTTTTAACCAGAACGCCCCCATTGAAATTAAGGTGGGGGTAGATTTTTGCCTAAATACTGATGAAATGATCTAACCCGTTGTGATTATTTATTTAACGCTGCGAGTGCGCTTGGTGCTGGGCAAAAGGCAAAGATGGAGGCAGTCTGTGCACTTAAATGCTTACAGTATACGTGGCGTTCCCCTCTGCATGGAGTGCACCCCAGGCCAAAGCACCACCTAACCCCGCGTACATGCAGCCAGCAGCTCGCAGGAAGCAAATGGTCACTCGTGTCCTTTACTTGGAATTTTTCATTCAAAAGATCTTGGCACAAACGTGGTTTGTTTAAAAAATATGTCCCCCATTTCGCCATTCTGTAATTCCCGGGTCACTCGATCATGCCCAGTGGAGGCCAGCATGTCCCTGGCAGGGCTCGGAAAGCTGGACCTCGCAAAGAACAGCGTCAGGCTGGGCTCTGTAATCTCTCGCTCACACCCTGCGTCCCAGCCCACTCTGAATGGAGCCCTGGAAATGACATGGCGGCTGCACCATTCACAGGAAACCATGTTCAGAAAAACAAAACAGCCCACGACTCATCCAGTCGATCCCTCCCCCACAACAAGAGTTTGGCCAAAAATGCTCAAACCCAGGTGCCTAATGATAAACTCCGAAATAAAAGTGGCTTAGTTTACAGAAGTGCTGAACGGCCTCGAACCCCAGTGCAGCCCATGGGACCGGCAGGGGCTCTGCACTGTTGTGAAATCAAACCAGGAGAGGGTGCAGGAGACCAGGCTCTACACCCTGCTGCTTCCCAGCTGATCTTGGGCAAGTCACTTAGCCTCTCCCGGCCAGATTTACAAAGGAACTTAGGTGCCTAAAGATGCACATGGGAGCCTCATGGGACGCTCAGAAGCACTTAGGCAGGTTAAGGCCTTGCCTCCCATTGATTCTAGGCAGCTCAGCTGCTCCTGAAAAACCCACGAGGCACCTGTCTGCATTTTAGGGGCCTAAATACCCTGGAAAAGCTGGCCCTGTGGGCCTCAGTTCCCACCTGGGCAATGGGCACACAACACAGCCCTACCTCGCAGGAGTGCATGCAGCTAAACACACTGCAGCTGGTGAGACCCGATGGGAGCGCTGTGAGTACCTCAGGTAGCCAGCCCACTTCCGCTTCGGAGCCTCACTTCAGGCACCCAGGTCTGAACAGTTTGGGGGTTGTTTGGAATTTACATAGGCTCCCACAGGAGCATGGGAACTGCACAACCCGGTGGTACACCCCCTGCTAAGTATTGTCTCTCTACAGAGACAAGAAAGTCAAGATGGCTGCTCCCCTTCCATAAGTTTTTTGAAAGGCAGACTCTTAAAATGGCCGGTCCATGCAGAATTCCAAGACAAAGCAACTGTCTTTAAGGCACATGGGCTGCACCGCTCAGAAAGAGGGAATTCAGTCCTGGGCAAAGAGCCAGCACGAGGCCTGTGTGCTGAATAGGGACAGGAATGGAACATAGGCCTGAGGGTTTAAGTGGGAGCAGCCCATGGTCCTGTCCTGGCCCTTGCCATGGGCTCGAATTTCACCTGCGTCGGCTACAGTCTCCAAGCAGCCGTGGTACAACATTTTGAAACCTCCACATTGGATGCAGAACATGAGGGTTCAAAACTCTTCCCAGACCCCCCTTCTCCTACCAGAATAAGCATGGGGGCGGGGGGAGGAGGCATGTCTGCTGCAGTGCACAGGTTTCAATGGGGAAAGCAGGTATGCCACATCCTATGCCAGGCGCCTACCAACTGGCACACAGACATGCAACCTACACACATGGGACCTGCTAAAGGCAGGGGAATGTGGGGAGTGTCACGGAGTCCCCGGGCGATGCTCTGGAACTGCTCCCCATGAAGCCAGGCAGGACTCTGGGGAAGTTTCCTTTCTGTGAGCAGCCTGTCTGCAGGACACACAGCTCACCCAGCTTCCACCTTCCTGCGTCTGACCTCGGAGCATTCAGCCTCCTCTGCCCCTCTGTGCGCTTCCCACAGTGAGTCCGCCCAGGCAGGGTCCTGGGGAAGCCAGAGGGTCCTGCCCCCGAACTCCACAGTCAGACGTGACTCTCAGCCAGCCAGTAAAACAGAAGGTTTATTAAACGACAGGAACATGGTCTAACACAGAGCTTATAGGTGCAGAGAACAGGACCCCTCAGCCGGGTCCATTTTGGGGGGCAGTGAGCCAGACAACCACGTCTGCCCTTCACTCCATGTCCCAGCCAGCCCCAAACTGAAACTCTCTCCAGCCCCTCCTCCTCTGGGCTTTGTCCCTTTCCCAGGTCAGGAGGTCACCTGATTCCTTTGTTCTCCTACCCTTTAGCTCTCACCTTGCAGGGGGAAGGCCCAGGCCATCAGTGGCCAGGAAACAGGGTGTCAGCCATTCTCTGTGTCCAGACCCCTGCACACACCTGCCCTCTAGGGCTCTGCAACGATCATACACCCTTATCCCACCCCCTAGATACTTAAGAACTGCATGGGGGAAACTGAGGCACCCCCACACTATTCAGAGGAACCATTAAGAACAGCCCCCCTTCGTCACATCTCTCCCCCCTTCGAGATCGAACTGAGCGGGGTCACTTTAGCCGGTGACCTGGGGAAGTTCGAAGCCACCAACGTTGCCATGGATGCCCCAGCATCACTCCCATTCCTTGGTAGGAGTTACACCAGGGCCTTCCAGTTTCACGTCCTCCCTTAGGTCGGAGGTGGTCGACAGCACTTGCAGGCTGCATGTGGGAAGGTTTATGCGGCCCGTGCCCTTTGGCCACCCCAAAACCCCAGGAGGTCAAACTGGGATTGGGTCTTCTCCCCAACAAGCTGGCCAAACACAGCCACTTGGTTATAGGACTGTTTAACTTTCTTAACAGCTTTCGCTCCATCTGAGACCTTCTCAAAGCTATCCACACTGGGTCTTTCAACAGAAAAGTCAGTAGATCCATTCACAACAGAAAATTTCTGGCCCTTGAAACTTTCTTGATTAAATCACTTTCACACCCTTCAGTTGCAGTAAACTGCTTGCAAAGACTCCATGAGGATTCCTTTCCTGAGGGGCTTTTCTATGCAACAATTCACCCCTTACAGAAATACTGCTCTTACCCTCTTTCCCTAGGGCTTGCTCTAGAGGAACAGGTTTCAGAGTAACAGCCGTGTTAGTCTGTATTCGCATGCAGTTGATAGATTTCCACTCTATACGGCTAAATGCAGTGCCTTGCATAACGACAGGTTTAGGAGTAACACTTTCCTGAGCAACAACAGACTCTTTCTGGGTCTCACTTACATCCAGAATTATCTCTGGCCCATCCGGTGAATTCCTACACAATCCCCCTTTCAGGCAAACTGACAGACTTCCTAGATAAAAGGTCGGAAGCCTTCTCCTTCCCTTTGCCACACACAAGTTCAGGAATAAGAAAAGGAGTACTTGTGGCACCTTAGAGACTAACCAATTTATTTGAGCATGAGCTTTCGTGAGCTACAGCTCACTTCATCAGATGTTTACCGTGGAAACTGCAGCAGACTTTATATACACTTTCTTGCTACAGGTTTCCACACCCCCAGTAGGTAACACAATCAAATCACCTTCATGCTCTCTTTGTGCCCTGGCTAGGATCTCACCCTGATTAGACAGAGTTGCTACACCCTTTCCCAACAACACACTAGCAACAGGCAAAATACAAGCACCAGAATTGTCTGGGCTCTGGGATTTTACATAGACACTAACTGGATGCGACCTAGTTACAGGGCCATTCTTCCCAGCAGACCCAAACTTAGGACCCTTCCCTTCCTGGGCTTTAGCTGAATCCAGAACAAACTCTGAGAAAACTACACTACCCTCAACCATCACAGGCTGAAAGGCCCCTTCTGTCTGCTCCACAGACAAAGAAGAGCCGGACACACTTTCTCCTTTCCCAGACACACAGCTTGGGATCTCATTCCCCTTGTCCCAGCACACAAGGCTGGTCACAGACAACTGCTTGGCGATCAGGGTAGCTCCCTCCATAGGCAAGTCAATACCCCTGACAGACACAGACACATTTCCTTCACTGTCACAGTTCTCCACCCAGGTAATAGGTAAGGTCCAGGGACACTCATCTTCCACTCTCCTCGCCTTCCCACACTGCTGACTAGACACAGCCATCAGATCACAAGGCTGCCTAGGCTCATCCAGACTTCCCTTACCAAGCACCTTGCCACTCCCAACAGATCCCCTGCCCTGCCTGTGTCTCCCCCCACTCAGCTGGGGTCTCAGCTCCCACTGTGCTCAGCGCTGCCCTTGCTGTCCCAGTAGGGGTAGGCAGCGAGCTCGCTGCTTTCCTCACTGCATCAGAGCCAGCCTGAGCCGCCTAAGCCCCCCTCTCCGGTGTGCAGGGGGGCGGGGAGCATCTCTCTGTCCCACCCAGCCCCAGGGGTCTGGTTACGGACAGGCAGGTAGCCTGAGCCTAGCCGCTCCTCCCCCCTGCCAGCCAGGTCATCTGCATTTTCACTGACCATTTCCCTCTCCACCGATTAGTTCCCTGGATTCAAATTCAAACCCTCGGCAGTTACCGGAGCAGGGCCTGGATCCTGTCCCAAAGGGTCACAGTCACCCCACAACAGGGTCTCACAGCTGGTATCCTGGAGAACCCCAACGGCCAGGCAGCCCCACCCGTCCTGTGTCTGCACAGGAATCTGGGCCATAAGCAGGGCGAGGGGCTTCGTCCCGGGGACCCTCACCCAGCTCACACAGGCCCTCAGCCTCTGAGGCTGCACCACCCAGGGCCTGACAACAGTTCTCTCTGTCCCAGGATCTCGCCACCCCAGGAATGTCTCCCCATTGACCATCACCTTCCGCTCCCACTGGGGGTCCGAGGGGCCTGACCCCAGGAAACTCCACACAGACATATAGGTTGGGACCAGGAGTGGGAGCCTGTCCATCTCCCCACCCATCTGGCTGATGGAGTCTGTGGCCTTGGGACCCAGCAAGGGAGCTAGACACCGGGGTTTTCCGCAGGGTCCCCCTGGTTCAAATCTCCAGCATGCTCAAAGGCAGTGAGGTGGCATCCACATCCCCCCCTCCTTAACCAGGGGCAGCAATTTAGTCTCGAGGTTCCCTGCGGAACTGGCCCCCCCCCCCGGGGGTCTATCCCCACTCACCCCGGGGAGGTCCCCTAGGCCTCTCCGCCCCACCACCGCCAGTTCATGCTGCTGCTGCTTCTGCAGCTCTTTCTCGGGCTCTCGCTGTCTCTCACAGTCCTCTTGCTCTCTCGGACTCAGCTCCAATCCCGTCCGTCTCTGATTCCCCGATGGGGAACCCAATCGTGAAGACCCTCGTCTGGTCGGGGACAGGAGTCTTGGCGATGCCTGGCTCGCACTCCAGCTGCTCCCAGATCCTGCTATAGCCCCATTTGGGGTCAGGAATCTGTTCCTTAGAGCAGTCATCTTCCTCCAGCTGCACAAATCCTCCGCCCCGGGACCGCTCGCTGCAATCCCCGGGGGACCCTGTTACTGCAAAAGTCCTTCTCTCTGGTCACACACTCCCAGGGGTTAACCGCCCCCTGAACCGTCTCTCTCTGAATCTTCAGCACGCCTGGTCCCCGTCAATCCCCCTTCGTTTTACTGCTCCCCAGTCACTTACTGCAGGAAGCGCCATCCACGGGGTGCAGTACATCCCACCGCTGCCACCAAATGTCACGGATTCCCCAGGCAATGCTCTGGAACTGCTCCCCATGAAGCCAGTCAGGACTCTGGGGAAGTCTCCTTTCTGTGAGCAGACTGTCTGCAGGACACACAGGTCACCCAACTTCCACCTTTCTGGGTCTGATCTCGGAGCATTCAGCATCCTCTGCCCCTCCATGCGCTTCCCACAGCGAGTCCGCCCAGGTGGGGTCCTGGGAAAGCCAGAGGGTCCTGCACCCCAACTCCACAGTCAGACGTGACTCTCAGCCAGCCAGTAAAACAGAGGTTTATTAGATGACAGGAACATGGTCTAAAACAGAGTTTGCAGGTGCAGAGAACAGGACCCCTCAGCTGGGTCCATTCTGGGGGGCAGTGAGCCAGACAACCACGACTGCACTTCACTCCATGTCCCAGCCAGCCCCAAAACTGAAACTTCCTCCAGCCCCGGCTCCTCTGGGCTTTGTCCCTTTCCCGGGCCAGGAGGTCACCTGATTCCTTTGCTCTCCAGCCCTTTAGCTCTCACCTTGCAGGGGGGAAGGGCCAGGCCATCAGTTGCCAGGAAACAGGGTGTCAACCATTCTCTGTGTCCAGACCCCTGCACACACCTGCCCTCTAGGGCTCTGCAATGATCATACACCCTTACCCCACCACCTAGATACTTAAGAACTGCCTAGGGGAAACTGAGGCACCCCCACACTATTCAGAGGAACCATTAAGAACAGTCCCACTTCGTCACAGGGAGCAAAGCTGGAACTCCAGGCTAGAAATTTGCTTCCAGTACTGATCAGGTTAAATTCAGGGTGCTATCAGAGAGCGGGACGAGATCTGTGCGGAGGCAGGTTATCCCACACTCCAAATTCCTACAATTTCCCCTGCAGCATCAGAGGCAGGATTCTGGACTGGATGGACCTTGTGACTGGGCCAGTCTGGCAATTCCTACATTCCTAGGTACACAACAGCCTCCAACACTGTCTGTGGCCTTGTGCTACAGGCCAGGCCAGCTCCCGGCAGCGTGGCTATACAGAGCTGACAAGCGATGAAGAGGACAAGAGAGTAACCAGAGTCTGTGCTTTACACTTACTGGGCCATACAAACAACACCATCAATCTAATGGCACATTTTCTATACTTACTATGGGCCAGATTTAGCCACCCTTACTCAATTACATGGACTTTGCCCTGCAAGCAGTCCCACCCAGGGAGTTCTGGTCCGAAGCCCATTAGGCATTGTGACAAAGTTCTTCCTCTACCTTGGTGGGTCTTGTGCTTATTGGCAGATTTGCTCGCCTTGGAGCTTCACGGCAGCCCTCAGTTTGGATGTTTTCGTGAACCCACAGTCCATGTCAACTCCTCCTGTGTCTGACCAGGAGTTGGGAGGTTTGGGGGGAACCCGGGCCTGCCCTCTACTCCAGGTTCCAGCCCAGGGCCCTGTGGAATGCAGCTGTCTAGAGTGCCTCCTGGAACAGCTGGGGGACAGCTACAACTCCCTGGGCTACTTCCCCATGGCCTCCTCCCAACCCCTTCTTTATCTTCACCACAGGACCTTCCTCCTGGTGTCTGATAATGCTTGTACACCTCAGTCCTCCAACAGTCCACGTTCTCACTCTCAGCTCCTAGCGCCTCTTGCTCCCAGCTCCTCACACGCACACCACAAATTGAAGTGAGCTCCTTTTTAAACCCAGGTGCCCTGATCAGCCTGCCTTAATTGATTTTAGCAGCTTCTTGATTGGCTGCAGGTGTTCTAATCAGCCTGTCTGTCTTAATTATCTCCAGAAGGTTCCTCAATGTTCTGGAACCTTCCCTGTTACCTTACCCATGGAAAAGGGACCTACTTAACCTGGGGCTAATATATATGCCTTCTATTACTCTCCTGTAGGCATCCGGCCCGACCCTGTCACAGCATCTTTCCACCGACTTTGCTGAGCTCTGGATCAGGACCCAAGTAAGGCACTACTCCACAGGAGTAAAAGTAGCAGAGTCTGACCTCACAGTCAATGGTGCTCACGTCAGTGGAGAGCAGAGACAGACGTTCGTTCACTGCTGTGCTGGGCAGGGATTCTGATAATTGTTTTCTTGGGACGCAGGCGTAATAGTGACTCTTGCCAATATCCCTCTCTGACTGGGTCTTCTCTGAGTAGCTGTCCCTCCACTGGGACTTACCCTAACTCCCTCCCTTCTCCATCAGCACAGGACTCTTCATTTATTGAGTTTCCTCTCATTCCACATTCTCTCTGAATCTTAGTCTAAGAAGAGGCTGAGAGCAGACAGTAACCCCTCCCCAGCTAATGGGGTGAGAAAGAGGAGGCACACGGTCCTGCCTGGTGACTGAGGAGCGAGGAGTGTGGCCTTGGAGATCTGAGAGAGAGAGAAAGAACAGGGATACAAGGTACTGCACTGCCTTCTTGGTGCTAGGGTTGTGATGGGATGGGTGAGGAATCCCCTGGGAATCCCCATTCACAGGTCCTGTGACAGGAGTCAAGGGAGGTGAGGCTGCAGAGACCGAGGAAGAGAACTGCAGGTGGGGCAATGGGGATGGACCTGCTCCAAGATCCCTGCAGTCCCAAGTGGAGTGAGGAAAGTAGGTTGGATCCAAGCTAGAGAGAGAAGGTGGAGAGGAAGGAGCTTCATCGGCAAGTGCTTCCACCAGACAAAGAGAGGCAGCAGATGGAGAATAAAATTAAAAGGCCAAACTTGGGTTCTGCCTGACTCAGCTTCTAGTCTGAGTCCATGAAGCAAGCAGGTCCGATCGCAGCGAAATCCTCCCTGCATTGGCTTCTTCCCGAGAGAGAGGGACCCACTGGGAGTACAAACATCCCAGAGAAGTTGGCAACACTGTCTGCACACTGATTGAGTTCAACATAAGTGATGGGCATTCGCAGAAGGTAACAGTTCAGAAGGCATGGAAGCCTAGACCTAGGATTGCCCACTGTCTAATCACACAAACCCAAACACCCTTGCCCCACCCTCTGCTCCGCCCCTTCTCTGAGGGCCCTCCCCGTTCATGCCATCCCCCCTCTCTCAGTTGCTCGCTCTCCCCCACCCTCATTCACTTTAATCGGACTGGGGCAGGGGCTTGGGGTGCAGGACGGTGTGTGGGGTGCAGGCTCTGGGAGGGAGTTTGGGTGCTGGAGGGGGCTCAGGGCTGGGGTAGGGGGTTGGAATGTGGGCTCCAGCCGGGTAGTACTTACCTCGGGCAGCTCTTGGTCAGCAGCGCAGTGGGGCTAAGGCAGGTTCCCTGCCTACACTGGCTCCGCGCCACTCCTGGAAGTAGCTGGCACATCCGTGCAGGGACCAGGGAGCTCCTTGTGCTGCTGCTGCCTGAAGGCACCGCCCCCACAGCTCCCTTTGGCCACAGTTCCCAGCCAATGGGAGCTGCGGAGTCAGCGCTTGGGGCGGGGGCAGCGCACAGAGACCCCCTGGCCTCCCTCCCCAGGGGCTGCAAGGACGTGCTGGCCGCTTCTGGAAGCTGTATGGGGCCAAAGCAAGCAGGGAGCCTGCCTTAGCCCTGCTGTGCCACCAGACTTTTAGCAGCCTAAAATCTCCCAGTTTGGGTTCAGTAGCCTCTGGGAGATAAAGCCTGATTCCAGGAGAGTCCTGGTGAAACCTGGAGGGTTGTCAACCTGCACCCCGTCCTGCACCCCAACCCTCTGCCCCAGACCTGAGGCTTAGAGCCTCTGGGCCCAGACCTGACCTGAGCCCGTTATTCACTTTTCACCCAGTCAGTGGGAGTTTGTCTCAGTAAAGATTGAGTAAAAGTGGGGCAACGCACTCAGGATTTGGCTCATGAGTATGCAAGCCGGCTGGAGAAGCCTAAGGGACACTCTAATTAAGGTGCAGTAAACCGGAAGTGCTTTGACAAAGCTGAATGTGGGGATTAAGGACTGGCCCATACGGCTTCACAAGTGATCAAGAACCTAAGAGTAAGAAGGAACCCGGCACACACAAGCGCATAGGGCCAGTGACAGTTGCCGGGACAAGACAAGGGCAGTGAACATGTACCAAATGGAGTGAGGGGGGTAAGAAAGGGTTCCACAAATAGATCAGGGAAGGGGATAGCGGAGAGACTTCTGAATCACTTTTAAAAAATCTGCCTTTAGCAAGAAAACAAGGACAAGAAGAAAAGACCATCAGGACTTGAGTCCAACCTTGTAAAACCAGCTCTTAATAGAAAGCAGGGTAGGAAAGCAGAACGTACACACTCCACAGTTCCAGGTGAGATGCACCTTCGGGTGTTGCTGACGTTAGCTAACCAAGTCAGCAGGACACTGACAATGACCTCGGAGAAGCAGGGGATAGCAGTGGGCTGAGGGGGAAATGTACCGATCTGTAAAAAGGATGTGGGGGTGGGAGAGGAGGAGCCAGACAATGACTGTCTGGAGAGACTCACTGGGGTCCCCGGGAAAATAATAGCAAAGGATCTCTGTAAACATCTAGAGGATAATGAAACCATGAGCTATAAGCAGGATGGGGTTTGTAAATAACAGGCCTCGCCAAACAAAACAACCCCTCGAGGACTGTTTTGAATAGAATGACAAGATTAGTGAGGGAAGGGGACTCAGCAGGATGTCATGAGAGGAGACCTTCAAACCCCAGGCCCTGCCTGCTCTGTGTGGACATTAGAGTCTGCTGGGGCCCATTCTCAGGTAAGTTGCAATGGACAGCATCTGCTTGTGCACACGCAAAATTGTCTTCCCCCAGCACTGACACCCATGCTTGGTAAGGACAAACACCTGTGTGTTCAGTCTAACACCTGCATCCTCGGGGCCCCCAGAACACCCTGCCCCACCTGTTCTCCATCTACATGTGCCAGCCAAGATTCTAGCAGTTACACACTCACCAGTCTGACACTCCAGCACATACCAGGGCTACAATCTGTACCCACAAAATCCATGGGGGTGCACATTCAATTACTGGCAAATGCAGAGATGCTGGATTCTATTAAGGGCACATGAAGATGTGAGGATCTTTAACTGGCATCAGCACCTCCAAAGCTCAAATAGATGTGATCTTGCATGTGTATATACAGAAGACAGGTAGAGTCCTAGCTGAAAGGTTACCTGTTAACCAGCATGGGGCCTGGCCCTCCTGTCTTTAGCACACTGTAGAGTTTGCAGCCGTGCACCAGATAGTTGTTGCTATACTATGCCCCAGAGGAGGCTGCATTTCAGTGGTGCAGTATGGTTATAGTTACAAAGCACTTTGGGGTCAATTGCACCATATAAGGGCAAATTATTGTTATTCCATCTCTATCTTATAATAGTGCCCCATGAAATCTTACTTGAAAATTTAATTCAAACGGGTTTGGATATGAGACATCCATATGGACTGGAAACTGCCTGAAGGATCATAAACAGGGAGTTATAAGAAGCTAGTGGTAAAGGTAACTGGTAGATGTAATATCCTTACATTTTTGTGAGACGGCTGACTTGGTACCGCACGACATTCTGGTTAAAAAACTAACACTGTACAGTAAATGAGAACTTCTGACCTTAAACTCTCTGAAACGATGTGGTGATGAAACGAGAACACATTGTGTTATTAATCAGAATACAAGAATTCATACAGCACTTCTCATTTTCACAACCCTGTGCAAACGTTAGAACATTGATCTTTACACACCCAGCAGGTGGCAGACAGCTCTTATCACCATTTTGCAAATCAAAAAAATAAACCACAGTGAACACAAGACTTGGGGGAGACAGTGAAACACAAACTAAGCACAAGCTGGCAACACCACAGCGATGCAGCAAAACAAACCCACCAACAAAAAGCGTATTTACTTGTGGGCTTCACCTCAAATCCCAGTTTTGGGCACGATATAAATAGACAGGCGTGGAGCAGTGGGGTGAGAGCCTTGCTCTGAGACATTTAGGAGGCTGCTCATGAAGTACGTACCATTCCGAGCACTGTAATACCATACAGGTGTAGAGAAATGGAAGGGACATCAGAAGACCAGGGATATTTAGGCTGAATAATAGAAAAACTTCCTAATAGAGAGATTTCTGACTGTAAAACAGTCTCCCAAGAGAAGTGGAGGAAACCCATCCTTGGAGAGAGTTACAACTGGACAGGACACCAAATATCCTATAGGGAACAACTCTGCATTGGCCGGAGGCATGGACTTGAACACAGCCAAAGTGATCTTCTCCTTCTCTAATTTCTGTGATTCATTCATACATTATCATGGAGTCTATGAAATTCTATGTTCTATTCTCCCCTTTCTACTCTGTACTCCAGGTCCTTGCCAGAGGACAGGGTGTCACGGAGTCCCCGGGCGATGCTCTGGAACTGCTCCCTACGAAGCCAGGCAGGACTCTGGTGAAGTCCCCTCTCTGGGAGTAGCCTGTCTGCAGGGCAAGAAGCTCACACAGCTTCCACCTTCCTGGGTCTGACCTCGGAGCATTCAGCATCCTCTGCCCCTCCGTGTGCTTCCCACAGCGAGTCCGGCCAGGCGGGGTCTGGGGAAGCCAGAGGGTCCTGCCCCCCAACTGCGCAGTCAGACGTGACTCTTAACCAGCCAGTAAAACAGAGGTTTATTAGACGACAGGAACACGGTCTAAAACAGAGCTTGTAGGTAGAGAACAGGACCCCTCAGCCGGGTCCATTTTGGGAGGCAGTGAGCCAGACAACCACGTCTGCACTTCGCTCCACATCCCCAGCCAGCCCCAACTGACTCACCCTCCAGCCCCTCCTCCCCTGGGCTTTGTCCCTTTCCTGGGCCAGGAGGTCACCTGATTCCTTTGTTCTCCAACCCTTTAGCTCTCACCTTGCAGGGGGGAAGGGCCAGGCCATCAGTTGCCAGGAGACAGAGTGTCGGCCATTTATTACACTGGCCCTTTGCTCTGCAACAATTACACCTCCTTATCCCACCCCCTAGAGACTTGAGAAATGCCTAGGGGAAACTGAGGCACCCCTACAGTATTCAGAGGAAACATTAAGAACAGTCCCACTTCCTCACACAGGGGGACTTGAAAATATTCTAAGGTTCATGTTGATGTAACCCTTCTTCCAGGTGGAGTCAGCAGGGACAAGGGCCGGGTTCAGTATCAAGGGGTTCCTTTTTAATAATACCACAAGAACCGGCTTGAGCCCCACCCAGTAACCTGGGGAAATTACACACCTGAGTGCTTCTCAGAGGCAATAGTTCCCCTCTCGCAAACACGGAATCTGTGTGTAGAAAAGAAACTTTTAATAAAAAGGGGGAAAGGAGCCCAGCATTAACTTGGAAAAATGCCACAAGCAGGATGCAGAAGCATAAGGGCCATGAGCGAAACACCCGCCCCAGAGTACATTGGGCAGAGTCCTTTACCTCAGGGTCTTCAGTCCAACAACCACAAGTCACTGTAACGTGCCCCCCCCCGGTCTCTCCCCTCACTAACACCTGTTGGCTTTGGTCAGTGAAAACTCAGAGTTCAGAGGTGCATTCACATGAGTTCACCTCCCACCCTCCTGCTGCTGCTCCGCTCAGCCCACTTCAAGTTCTGGAATGTCCTGAGGTCCCACAGCTTCCAGTGATTTCCGTTCTCAGTGATTTCAACTTTTGGTGGGGGAGCCTTGCTCCTAATGCAGTCTGGGAACTCCCTTTCACCAGGTTTCAGAGTAGCAGCCGTGTTAGTCTGTGTCCGCAAAAAGAAAAGGAGTATGTGTGGCACCTTAGAGACTAACCAATTTATTTGAGCATAAGCTTTCACTGAATGCATCCGATGAAGTGGAAGGTTGGACATATGACCAGGGAAGAGTATAAAAATATTGCTCGGGCATGTAGGAATGATATCAGGAGGGCCAAATCGCACCTGGAGCTGCAGCTAGCAAGAGATGTCAAGAGTAACAAGAAGGGTTTCTTCAGGTATGTTGGCAACAAGAAGAAAGCCAAGGAAAGTGTGGGCCCCTTACTGAATGAGGGAGGCAACCTAGTGACAGAGGATGTGGAAAAAGCTAATGTACTCAATGCTTTTTTTGCCTCTGTTTTCACTAACAAGGTCAGCTCCCAGACTGCTGCGCTGGGCATCACAAAATGGGGAAGAGATGGCCAGCCCTCTGTGGAGATAGAGGTGGTTAGGGACTATTTAGAAAAGCTGGACGTGCACAAGTCCATGGGGCCGGACGAGTTGCATCCGAGAGGGCTGAAGGAATTGGCGGCTGTGATTGCAGAGCCATTGGCCATTATCTTTGAAAACTCGTGGCGAACCGGGGAAGTCCCGGATGACTGGAAAAAGGCTAATGTAGTGCCAATCTTTAAAAAAGGGAAGAAGGAGGATCCTGGGAACTACAGGCCAGTCAGCCTCACCTCAGTCCCTGGAAAAATCATGGAGCAGGTCCTCAAAGAATCAATCCTGAAGCACTTGCATGAGAGGAAAGTGATCAGGAACAGCCAGCATGGATTCACCAAGGGAAGGTCATGCCTGACTCATCTAATCGCCTTTTATGATGAGATTACTGGTTCTGTGGATGAAGGGAAAGCAGTGGATGTATTGTTTCTTGACTTTAGCAAAGCTTTTGACACGGTCTCCCACAGTATTCTTGTCAGCAAGTTAAGTAAGTATGGGCTGGATGAATGCACTATAAGGTGGGTAGAAAGCTGGCTAGATTGTCGGGCTCAATGGGTAGTGATCAATGGCTCCATGTCTAGTTGGCAGCCGGTATCAAGTGGAGTGCCCCAAGGGTCGGTCCTGGGGCCGGTTTTGTTCAATATCTTCATAAATGATCTGGAGGATGGTGTGGATTGCACTCTCAGCAAATTTGCGGATGATACTAAACTGGGAGGAGTGGTAGATACGCTGGAGGGGAGGGATAGGATACAGAAGGACCTAGACAAATTGGAGGATTGGGCCAAAAGAAATCTGATGAGGTTCAGTAAGGATAAGTGCAGGGTCCTGCACTTAGGACGGAAGAACCCAATGCACAGCTACAGACTAGGGACCGAATGGCTAGGCAGCAGTTCTGCGGAAAAGGACCTAGGGGTGACAGTGGAAGAGAAGCTGGATATGAGTCAGCAGTGTGCCCTTGTTGCCAAGAAGGCCAATGGCATTTTGGGATGTATAAGTAGGGGCATAGCGAGCAGATCGAGGGACGTGATCGTTCCCCTCTATTCGACATTGGTGAGGCCTCATCTGGAGTACTGTGTCCAGTTTTGGGCCCCACACTACAAGAAGGATGTGGATAAATTGGAGAGAGTCCAGCGAAGGGCAACAAAAATGATTAGGGGACTGGAACACATGAGTTATGAGGAGAGGCTGAGGGAGCTGGGATTGTTTAGCCTGCAGAAGAGAAGAATGAGGGGGGATTTGATAGCTGCTTTCAACTACCTAAAAGGGGGTTCCAAAGAGGATGGCTCTAGACTGTTCTCAATGGTAGCAGATGACAGAACGAGGAGTAATGGTCTCAAGTTGCAGTGGGGGAGGTTTAGATTGGATATTAGGAAAAACTTTTTCACTAAGAGGGTGGTGAAACACTGGAATGCGTTACCTAGGGAGGTGGTAGAATCTCCTTCCTTAGAGGTTTTTAAGGTCAGGCTTGACAAAGCCCTGGCTGGGATGATTTAACTGGGAATTGGTCCTGCTTCGAGCAGGGGGTTGGACTAGATGACCTTCTGGGGTCCCTTCCAACCCTGATATTCTATGATTCTATGATTCTATGATTCTAAGTGAGCTGTAGCACACGAAAGCTTATGCTCAAATAAATTGGTTAGTCTCTAAGGTGCCACAAGTCCTCCTGTTCTTTTTGCGGACACAAACTAACACGGCTGCTACTCTGAAACCTGTCTCATTCCTGCTGTTTCACTCATCACACCGTGGCCTCCTGCTGGGGAAACACCCAGTTTTTCCCTTTGTCTGATCAGAAAAGATGCCCAACAATTCGCAGAGATTGACACGAAAATGCAAATGGTCCCGAAATGTCACTCAGCCAAAGGAGAGAACTCCCAGAGCTATAATCACAGACAAGTGAAGTCATGTCCAACTCCTAGCATGGGGTGCGAGCCGCTCCTCTCACAGGCTGCAGCAGTGTGTCAAAGGAACAGCCCCTTACACACTAATGAATGAGGAGTGGGGGTGAAGCGAATAAGAACTCAAAAACGGCCCCAGATACTGCAGTTTTAAAAATCTGCCTGCCACTAGACAAAACAAAGAGAAGAACATTGAACAATGAGGAAAAGAAGCAAGCCCTGTAAAATAACCCTGTGTCGAAGGCAGGTAAGGGAACACGTAGGAAATCTAACCACATGCGCACCAGCCAGCACTGCGTAATAAGGGAATTAGCTGCACCACACTGACGGTTCATTTAGAAATAGCTTCACCAACTTGGGAGGCACTGACAGACCGGAGAGGAGCAAATATAACACTGAACTTCAGAACCTGACAGGTTTCAGAGTAACAGCCGTGTTAGTCTGTATTCGCAAAAAGAAAAGGAGTACTTGTGGCACCTTAGAGACTAACCAATTTATTGGAGCTCACTGTAGCTCACGAAAGCTTATGCTCAAATAAATTGGTTAGTCTCTAAGGTGCCACAAGTTCTCCTTTTCTTTTTGAGAACCTGACAGAAAAGCTATCGCTGTCCAGCGGAGCTAACTCCTGTCCCTAGTAAGACAATGGAGCAAATATTCGGGGGGGGATGACAAATCTACGTAGTTGAAAAAGTTGTAATAAGCAGTGGTTTTTAAAATAATAGTTTGGATCATCGCTAGACTATGTTAGTGTATGATCTCAGCAGTGCCCTCTTCCCCCTCCTTCCCTTGATCTCTTCCTGTTGGTTACATTCAGTTGTGGGATCTTGTCTTAAACTCTTCAGGGCCAGAGATTGTGTCTTTTTTTATACGTCTGCACAACACCTAGCATAAAGGGTTGTTGACACCTGACTGAATCCTCTTTGTGCCACCAGAATATAAATTAATACCAGCCATGAGCAATAGGCAGCCCTGGCGGCTGTAAGGAATATGTCCGACCGGGCAAACTTTTTAAAATGTGGATTTTAGAAAATCATTCATTGCTGTCTCCTGAAAACCTGAGCTGAAAAGTTAATTCTGCCCAACTTGCTAAAGAACGCAGCGATGTGGACTGAAACCTGGGTAAAAGACCCTAACCTGAGACCAATGGTACATGTCATTTAGAGATGGCCAAATACCAGACATAAAAACTAGTCAGTAACTAGTATTCAGCCAGCTATCAAGCTGGGCTCATGCGGAGAAAAAAATCACTGAATAATATTCAGCTTGTTCAGGGATCAGTGTTAAGTACAATCTCCATCCATAAGCTAGGAAAATGGCGTTGTGAATAACACTGAGGACAAAGGACTCATCCAAACAGAGCGACAGAGATTAAAAACACGGGCACAAATCAGAATCAGCTTGGGGAACATGCAGCTAATGCACCTGAGAGAAAATAATCCAAACCCAGATACTCGCTGGGAGGGAGAATTCTGGGCCCCAGAGCATTAATATTAACAACACTGGTCAGAATTTACTGACTAAAACATTTTCTTCCCAAAATGAGAGTTCACTGAAAAAATTCAAAATAAAAATATAATTTTCAATTACATGTTTAAATTTTCAACACAAAATTTTGAAAGAAAAGTTTTCAATTCATTTCAAATCAAAATATTTGTTTTGTTTCAGTTTCAAAACCAAAAAGCTTTTCAAAATTTAAAAATGTTGGTGTTTTTTATTTTTCCCCTTTCTGTCCTATATTGCAACAGAGTGAATGATCTCCATGGTTTAGTTTGGGTTGGTTTTTCTTTTTCTTTTTCTTTTCTTTTTTTTTTTCATTTTATTCACTGTCACTTTTCTAAACTTCTCCAACTTTTGGAAAGTTATGAAGCAGCAAAAGAAAAATGAAAAAAAATCCAAACCTCAGACATCATTCCTGCTGCTGTGTTCAGTACAAAAAAGGAGAAAGGGAGAAAAAAGGAGGCACAAATGGAAAAAAAACAAAAATTCTGAATATCAAATGTCACTCATTTTTTAGTTTTAAAACATGTAATCAAAATGAAACAAAATTTGAAATTAAAATTGAAATAACATTTTTGGGAACTGAAACAAAATGAAATATAAGATTTAATTGGAAAATTTCCCCATAGAAAATTGAAAAAATGTAAAGAAAAATTTTCAAATTAAATTTTCAAATATTTTGTGGTGGAAACATTGAGCAGCTCAGCTTATTAAGGATGAACAAGACCCAGGGGAGAGCAGACTAGATGTGAGTTAGCAATGGGACATACCTGCAAAGAAAGGCCACTGCCAGTAGGAGCTGTACATACCATGAGATGTTCAGACACCATGGTGAGGTGCACAGTATGAAAAGATTAGACAAGATAAAGATAAAGACAGAGACATGGAGCAGGCAGGTCATAGTCACTCCGTTGGCCAAATCCTTTCAGTGGGGGTTTTGATACCAGCTTCAGTGGGCCCAGGCACAGGGCCACCCCTGGGATGCTGACAAATTAGTGGGAGTGCCAAGAAGAGCCTGGAAGATCCAAGTTATAGAAAGAGCAAAATCTGTCTAGTCTGGCTAAGTAGCACTTGTGGTGGGACATGGTAACAGTCTGCAAATAGCTGAAGGGCTTCACCACCCAGGAGGGAGAGCAGTTCTTTGGGATGGGTCCAGGAGGGTTAACTAGGAGCTAAATGGGATAAAATTATAAAGGGAAAATTAGTCTGAGCGTGAGGAAAACTTTCCCCACGGCAGGATGTACCGGGCTTCATCTCAAGTGAAGAGGGGGAACCCTGTTCCTTGAGACATTTAAAACTAGACTGGGAAATACACAGCCCTGGCTCCTGGCAGATGGAGTGGGTGATCTCATAGGTCTTCTTCATCTCTGATTTCCTGTGTGAATTCCTGAGTGTGAGCCCTGGATTCACGCCAGCTACTATCCCAATGGGCATGATATTGAAATCCCCTCCTGTTCAGAGGTGGGAAGAGCCAGTCTGGATTGGGGGTGAAATGGGGAACCAGTTTTACGGCTATTCGCCTCGGAAGAAGCATGGGTGTTTGTGTATGTGAATGGCCCCTTGGCACTGGGGGGTTGTGGGAACGAGGTTAGCACTGTGTTAATCCATGAGAGCCACATGGAGAAAGAAGGACTGGGGAACTTCTTGACACTTATGTCTTTGAGCTGGGCTTGGTTTCTCCCCCCTCGCATCTGGAACCATTGTAGTGTAGAGCGGGGTCTCCCTTGCACCAGGCAGAAGGTAGAAGAGGATGAGAAGGAGACTTTCCCTTCCCAATAAATTCATCTTCTTGTTTCCGTGGCAGCTGAACTCCTTTGTCTTGGACACCAACACCTCTGAGAACCAAGCTGTGTGTGCAGTGGGACAGGGCGCGGGGCCGGCTCCTAATGGGGGACTGTCACTTTACAGCAGTTAAACAATAGTCAGCATTTGTTATTTATTTTCTAAATAAATCAGCGGGTCTTGTGCTGAAGGGCTGGAAAGTGGCGGTTTAGATTAGACCTTCCCTAAACCTCGGCTGGGCCTTGAGCTGCTGTCAGGGCTACAGAGAAACAGCAGCAAACTCTCACGCAAATGGCCTATAAAAAAGGCCCTGTCAAAGGCACCTTGACCTGGAGGCTCTCTCTGGTGCTGGGCTCCCCAGCAGCCCTCCCCTCCCATGGCTGCGCTCTCCTTGCATGATGTATTTCCCCTGCCTTTTTTAGAGCTGCATTATGTTAGCTCCAGGAAACAGCCTCTTCCTTCTTATAAACATAGCCCTGGGTTACTGACCAGCGGCCCTGCCACTCCGCAGCCACTCTCTGTCCATCCATCACACCTCGCTGTCACCCTGGCAACATATCTCTTGGACCGGTCCGGCTCCAGAGCTGGGAGAGGAGGGTGGGGGGAACAGGGGGGTCACATACACAGTGCACAATTCCAGCTTGCTGAGTAATTCCCTGGAAGCCCTGAGCCTGCACAATGAGAAATCCTTTCCGATGGCTTCGCGAAGGGCACCCAAAGGTCAGCGCAAGGACATGGCTTGTACTTTCCAGCCTGTCAGCAGGGCGTGTGCAATGTGCGTACGTGTGCAAGCTATAGTGGTTTGGCTGTACACAGAGGTGCCGCGTGTGCACGGGGGGCAAGCAGGGAGGGAGGTTTAGAGAAGTGTGTCTGGGCCCAACCTGCCTGAGGACACTGCTCCTAGGTCTCCCTGCTCTGATTTTTGTAGGTGCAGAGCCTGGTCACTCAGGGACCTTCAGTGTCTCCCAGGCAGCCAGGGCAGGTGTCAGCAACCTCAGTGGGATGGGGCCAGCCAGGTAAGCAGTCTGGGCCCTTTTGCCAAGTAAAAGGGGGAGGGCTATGAGGACACAGCCGCGGCCTTTGCCTGGTTCTGGACATGTCGGGGAGCAGATAAGGCCCTAGCAGGAGAGAGGTCTGTAAATATAGGACCCCTTCTCCTGTGTCAAAACCATGCCTTGGCGCCGCTGACCCACACACGCAGGGCTGGGTCGGTGCGGTGAGCAGCCCATGTTAGCGGGTTTAGGAGGGGGAGCTTTGCCTTTGGCCCAATTGGTTTTTTTAGTCTTGTTGGTGAATTACATGCATATGTCCCTCCCAGCGTTTTCACAACAGCATGACTATATGTCTGTCTCCTGAGCTGCTCAGCTGGAGGGGGATTAGTTGTTATCTGCATTACCGCCCTAGTCACAGACCAGGACCAGGACCCGGACCCCTGCTCTCCTTCGTAACTGCTCACACAGAGCTTCCTATGCGTAGGCAGGCAAGTAGCAGCTACTAACCAGCCCTCAGACACACTGGAGCCCTCACATGAGTAACCAGAGATTATGCAGTAACAACGGGTGGGACAGATTCTCCTGTTTCATTCTGGCTGTTCAGGGGCCCATGGGACATGAGTCCTGGGCCCCAGTTCAGTCCCTGTTCCACAAGTGTCCGCACCACGCAACCTCCCTCTACAACTGCGGCTTTGGCGGCAGCCTCAGCAGAATGGCCACACCCAGAACAGCCTCTAGAATAGGCTCCTCCAGACCCAAGGGAGGCACATTGGCAGGACAATAGAGGGAGCCCAGCTGCGCCGCAACCAACCCGAGGTCTATGCCATGCCGTGCCATTCAGTCCCCTGCCGTGAGCTCTGTTCCGTCACTCCAACCCTTTCCTTCCATTGGAGCCACTAACCGCTGCGTGTTCCAAGCCGTCCTCAATACCTGATATCTCTTCCTTTAAGTTAACCATGGCTTTTCAAGGGCGAGGTAATTTAAAAGCATGTCTGCCTAACCAATGGGAAGCCTGTGCTATGCAAACAATACAGCTACTTGCTCATAATTCATCCTTTACCTGTTCCTCGGATAAAGTTGGGAGTAAAAAAACAGCAGAGTCTTCCCTTAGCAAAACAGAGCCAAACCCTCACAAATGCATGTTCTGCTACTAATCTAGAAATTTCCCTGGGGCTAGGGGTGGAGTGAATCTCAGGCTGAATTTGGTGGAGCCATTTGAAATTTAGCAAAATGAGGTCTCCAGCCCTTGGAAGACTCTCAAGTGAGGGAGCCCCAACTTCTGACACATTTAAAACCAGGCTGGACGGGACCGTGTCAGGGATCGTTCTGCACTGACCCTGGGCAATGGACTAGAAGAACTAAGAGGGCTCATTTCAAGCTTCTCTGAATCTGTTAATAACAAACTGGATCATAATTTTACTACAAACTGTTGTTAAAAGGTTCTGATTCACCATATATACTTGGGCCTAGACAACGGGAGAAGGCTTAACTCTCCCCTCCTCCCCCAATGTTGGGGGTGCATTACTAAACAAAGGAAACGCTAGGTTTAGAACAGAAGCTCATTTAACTCACTTTATTAAAAGTGGATACATTTGGTTATGCTACAAAACTGCTCACTGCAGCAATATTCAATAACTAGTGTTTAATTATTATGTAACTCTAGACACCTTCCTCCCAAAAATAAAAAATAAAAGTTGTCTATGCCCTTGACATGTTAACAATTGCTGCCTGGAAATCACAACAGGAGTTTGCCAGAAGAACTTTCAGGGTAAATCTTTACAGAAGTTTTCAGATTTCCCACCACCCGGCTGTGTAAGTGACTCAGAATCTAATCTAGATATTTTCATTTCAGTCACCAGCCTGGGAGGTGTGAGATGAGGAGAGAAAAAGCAGCAAAACACAACAGGGAAAATGAAAGCCACAAGGTTTTTTATTAAAAATGCACCAGCAAAGCCCACATTTAATAGCCATGGGCCAAGCTCACCAGCTGCATGAGCTGACCATAGGACCAGGTTTACCCGACATTCCCATAAACATGTCTCAATCCCCACCCACTCACCTACCAACCCATTTCAAATCACACGAGCTCAACAGAGTGCTGGAGTGTCAAAGCACTGCACTCTCAGTGATGTTTGGGAAACAAGTATACACACTTCCAGCAAAATGCCCTTCAGATGTGTCTGTTTGCCTGCAGTGCCACCTCCTTCCTCGTAAACCTTTGCATCTAAGCAGACAAACAGAAAGGTCTAGATTCCCCAGTCCCTCAACCTGCACCTCAGAACCACATATGGTTTCTGACACATAGGCTTTGTGCCAGGCTGGGGATATATGTTGTGGGAGTTCCCTGTGAAAACACTGGAAGCATGTCACTGTAGCAGAATATGGAGATACTGCACACATCAATCTCCCACTGCAAATGCCACCTAGAGTCAATGAGACCAAACACCAGGAAGGGACCCTCAGCAGGTTGAGGCAGATATGGGGCTTTAAAAGGATTTCAGCATCAAATTCCTGGATAGGAAAGCCGTGCTCTCTTTCCTGGTGCAGGCAGGTACCTGAAGTTTAGCTGTAGCTTTGTGCTGAGCAATGCCTGTCTGCTCTCAAAGGTGGGATAAACAAGGGAAAAAGAAAAGAGGCATTTCCAAAACAAACTGGGGATTTCAAAGAGGGCACTGGAGGACATCCAGGCTCTGGGATCTCTGAGCAGTGGAGGTCAAAACTGTAACTGGCGTGGGGACAGAGACATTGTGAGATTGTCGCTGAAAGACTGTTTTAGCCAGCACAGATAATGCAGCTCCTACCCTGGCATTGTGCTGGCAGAAGTATGTCAGTGTGGGTGCGAAAGGCTGGGTTTTGCCTGTTTGCATCAATTTTGCTTGGGTCCAATCCAAACCTGTGGCAATAAAAAGCAATTTCTGTCAACAAAACTTTGCAGTGCAGGCCACACCCGCGTGTGGCAGAGATTAAAAGCCTAAACCCCGTCTGGGCCATGTTATGGGGCACCTATAGCTGCATCATGGTTAAGGCTGCAACATGGTTTCTCCTTCAAGCTGAATTCTGCATTAGCTTTAAAACCCACCCCCACAATTAAATTGGCTTGAAAACTGGTGTGGTTGTTCGGGAGCCTGGGGTAGAGGTTGGGTGTAAATGTATCAAATCCCAAGTGTCACGGAGCCCCCGAACCTGTGCGATGCCCCAGCTTTTAACCTGTCCCCTTGGGGGAACCTTTTCAGTGAGCCTGACCCCCAGAGTGTCCCCCTAGTCCTTCAGGGTGGGCTCCAGCACTCCTGCTTCACCTGATGAGCTCTGCCCAGCCCGTCCAACAGAGAGAGACTCTTGCTTAGGGACTTTTACACCCTTTAGGGAGCAATGCACCTCAGCAAGTAGCTGCAGTGACACCAGGCAGTCCTTTCGAAACAGAGCAGGAATTATTAGTCAACTGGAACACAGCACCAGGAAGTCCTTAGGTTAGCGCAGAACAGCGAATGCTAAGACATTACCCATCCTGGCCAAGCCAGGGCTCCAATTGCCAAGCTGCTATTGAATCTATGTTTGGTTCTCACCCTCTTTGTCAAGCCCAGGTGAGAGCTGCTTAGTCTTTCCCAAAGCCAGCTGTTATCCCTCTTCTGTAACCTCTAGCTTCCTTGTTTTCCCACTGAGCCTTGCTGAGCTCATATGCACCACATGCCTGAGTTTCCCATTGTTTTCTCAGTCAGTCCTTTAACAATTCAGTCATTCCACCCCACACAGTTAGGTGACCCAACACCTCATCTCCTGCTCTGCCCAAGCAAGTTTAACCCTTCTGCAACCACTGGGTAGCAATGCAAAGTACAGAGGGAAACTGAGGCACACATAGGATTCATAAAAATATCACAGAAAATTGCCATTTTGCCACACCAGATTAAGCAATGCAAAGTGTAACCTCACCCACATGGCAACAAATGAACTTGGCAGTCAGCAGGATCTGGATTAAGCAATAGAAGAAGTGATGACACTGAATTGCCAAGCAGCTCCCCTAAGCAAATGGAGCTTATCTGCATGGTTTCCAAGATGGGGCCTGGGCCACCACCCAGCATATATATGCTCAGCACAGCTGTTGTCACATCACACCCATGCATGTGTGAGAGCAGGTAACCTGGGGAGCATTTCTAAGACTCAACCATCTCAAGAGAATAAGGATGCGAACAGTGACCAAACAACTCAAGGGGACTCTCCCTGGGACAAACCTTGCTCAGATTAATCCACCTCCAAGACACAGAAAGACACAGAGAGCAACAGGCCTTGAACTAGACAGAAAGCCTAATCGCAGTTGCTCTTCCAGCACCATAGACTCATCAGAAAGATGAACCCAAATGACCAGACGGGGAGGTCTTGGGAAAGGAAGCACTAAGCCACATGGACAGCAAGAATTCCTTCAGTGATGTATACACACAGCAAACTCTGACAGAGTTAAACCTCAGTGTTTATTAAGCAATAAAAGGCTCACCAGACCTGTTAAAATTTAATTGGCTTAATTTTAATTGGTCTGTTCTTTACAAGAGATACAAATGCAGGGCCCGATCCTGCCACTCTCACATGAGCAGTCCCTATGGGATTAAGTGGGATGTGAGTGAGACATAGGCCTATGAGTTTAGATGGTGCACAGGCCTCATGCTGCTCAGGGACGAATTGCAGCCATAGTTCTTAACCTCTGAACAGACACCCTTGTGCAGCAGTGGCCTTTCAAACATGAACAAAGGATTTAAGTGAATGGCTGCAGGTTTTCACCCTCCATGTGTGTTTGTATCTGGCGGTGTCTGCCAGCAGGGGCCCAGCTGCAGCGCTCCCATCTAACAAGCAGTAAAATGTGATTGATTGGAGATTTTCCTTCAGAGGAGGAATAGTTTTACTCTCCTTTAATAGTTCATAATTCCAGGGCTGTATTGGGCAGTGGGGGGACTCTGGGAGGCCTGGATGGACGTCGTGCATGAAAGATGCCCTATAGAAACAGCAGCATCAGTCCTTGGCCCAGGCACTTCCTATCCGGCATTGGCTCAGACACAGTGTGACCTTTGCCCACTCCTGTGATTTGGCTCCCAATTCAACTTGATGTGTCAGGTCTGCCTGAATTTCAGAGGTCCCAGATTGCACTGGAATACAGTTGTAGTTTATCTTGTATGTACTTTTGCCTTTGAAGTTTAGATCTACCAAACGTCCCTGACTATAAATGATCCATCACCCCATGGTTCTGGCATGAACTGCTCTTGCTCTGTGAAATGCTGAGTGTTCCCTTCAGTGGAGGCTCACAGGTGACCAGTGCCCCTTCAGATCAGATCCAGAGATCTCACCCTCAACAAAATATTTTTTCTGGCTAATAGTTCATTTTGGGGTGTATTCTCAAACCATTAGTCACTGCAAATGTCTCCAAACAAAAAATAAATTAGCCAATCTGAGAAGGGAGGAAAATTCGCTCCAGAGACAAATGGGAATGTTTTCCTGGTATTCATGCTCAATTAAATAGAAAAGAAAACATTAATAGTAAGTTTTCCCAGGAAATACAAAAATGTGATCCCTTGGGGCAAATCCAGGCCCCTCCTCCCCGCCTGAGTGGTTCCCATGGCAGTAGAACCAGTGGGGTTACTTGGCACATATGGGGCGGCTAGAGGCAGGGATCACTCAGAGTAACTACTCCTGCCTGGTGCAGAGCCTCGCTAAATACAAGCTCCCTGCTCAGCCCAGGGGATAGCTGGGAGCAAGGCATCAGAGTCAGGGGAAGGCAGGGGAGAGTGGAGCCAGGACATCTATTACTTGGCCAATCTTCCCATCTTTCCCTCCACCCAGGGGCCTCCTTCAGGCTACAGCAGCCTCCACGGAGCAGCTCCACAACCAGTCTGTGACCTGGGCAAGGACTCCTTGTCTCCCCTCCCTCGATCCCACCAGGCTGCTGGGACCAGGTGCGGGGGCAGAGGATTTGCCCCTGAATGGCTAGTGGGGATCATCGACTTTTTAGATGCAGTTTTGTTCTCAAACAGTACAGTTCCATTTAAAACCATTTTTTGTGAACAAAAAAATCAGAAAAAAATTGAAATTAAAATTTCCTGAAAGAAAATCCAGGTTTTTTTAAAGTGTTTGAAATTTGTTGTTCCAAAACAGTGGAAGAATCCCAACTTTCTTTCAGTTTTTCAGCCTCCCCCTGCTCCCCACATCCCATCTCAGAAAGGGGAAGGATCAAAATATTACAGCGGAAAAAAACCCACTTTTCTCCTCTTTTTACTTCTTATTGGAAAAGTGTGAAAAAAATAAAATGTGAGTTGTCTCACATGTTGCCCTCCCAAACACACACACACACACACACACACACACACACACACACACACACACTTTAGCCGTGGAAAAAAAGGGAGAAATGTCAAAATAAAAGTAAAAATTTTTTCCCTTGCTTCCCTCTCCCTCCCCTTCCACCTTTTTCCCCACTGGAAAAGTGTGAAGAAAAGTTGTTTTTTAATTGTCCCACTTGTGTGTTTTTTCCTCCTTGGGGTAAAAAGGGGTGGGAGGGGATTCTACAAAGAGTGGGAAAGGGAAAAATCATTCCTGAAAATTTTAAAAAAAATTGTTTATTTCAAAATATTTAATTTCCATTTGTTTCATGGGAAAATGGGACAGGCAGGAGTGAACCATTTCAAATGAAACCCAGATACGCTCTGCCCCAACCCCCAACGCTCCCTCCCAGGGTCTGCGACAGAAAGGTTTGTCACTGGCGGAGGACAAGGGTGCAGCCGGTTGTCCCTGGAGCCCTACGTGTTGTGCAGTGAGAGTGTCTAACAAGGTTGAATATCTACGGCTTGAGTTCAAAATGGTTTCTAAACCCCAGGTCTTCGCTGTTTATACGGGCTGTTCTGCTCGTCCATTTGCCTCCATGGCAAGCACATGGAAGAGGATTTCTGCACTCAGCCACTGAGGAGTGGTGGGCTATGACCTGCTGGGGAGTAAGTCAACTGGAATGCCTCGGTGAGAAAGCGCGATTTGCGATGTGTTATTCGACTGCTACTCGACGTGCTGGGCAAGTGCGCCGTTCAAAACACAAAGCTGAACTGATCCACCACCAAGAGGGAATCTCTCCTGGTTAATTCAACAAGCCCCGTGACAGCCTTGGACCAAGGGCGAGCAGGAATATCCCATGGTGTCAATGGCTCCTTTGCGCTCTGTGCCTGTTACAAATTTCCCAGTTGGATACTGGGTCTTCGCGGGCAGCGTTCAGACCTCCCCAGACCTCAGGTTCCGTCTCTGGACTTCCCCTAGCCCGGATGGGTGCTGTGGATGGGGTCTGGCATTTCTCACCTAATGCCCTGTAGTGTGATGATCTCACCTCTTTCTACACAACCCCGTGTCTGCAGAACTTTAATTTCCACAGCCCCTGTAAGCTTTGCTTCGGTGTCCCCTTCCCCAAGCCCTCCTTCTAGAAATACTGTCAGGCTGCTCCAAGGGTGGGCTATTGTCGTTCTCATTGCAGCGTCTCCTGTGCCCTCTTCCGCCCATCCCTGGCGCCAACAAACCAAGGCACAGAGAAGGAGCCATTCTCTGGCTCTGGGCGTGGGCTTTGCACCGATGCACCGAGGCGCGGTGGCTTTAAGGACTGCAACTCCGTGGCACTCCAGCTGTCAGAATTGAAGACGGGTCGTTGCCCAGGCCTGTCAGGCTCGCCCGCGGTGACAGCCCATCCTAATGCCCTTAAAGGCTGGGCCCTTACCAAAGCCTTTCTCCTGCCAATTGGCGGGCAAAGACTGAGTGTTGGGTGACAGCCTGACATGGCCAGAGAAGCCTTGGTGCCCGGGAGGTTAGTGTCAGCTCCTGCCAGAGCTGCTGGAACTGGGGATGCTGCTGCACCCCCTGGCTTGGAGCGGTTTCCATCATACCCAGGGGCTACAGTCTGGTTCAATGGCTCTCAGCCTCCCCCCCACACACACCCTGCTCCAGTCTCTGCTGTGCACCTGGCTGCTGGTCATTGTCAGCTCATTGTCAGGTCATTTTCAGCCCAAAGGCACCCCGGCCCTGCCCGCTCCCCCCGAGAAGCCCAGAACTTCCCTCGGCCCTGGAGACGCGCCTGGGCAAGGCCGGGGACCCACTCTGCAGGGGCCCACGTAGTGACTGCTCTAGGGATGGAGGGTGCCGGCTGGCACCTCTCTCCGGCTCCCGCCCTTGGCCCGAAACCTCAGCCTGGCCCCTGCGGCCAAGGGCGGGGGGCACGAAAGGGCCCGGGGGAGAATCATTCACAAACCAGGGAGGGCGAACATCGACCGGAGCCGCGGCCGCGGCGGCTCCACACCCCCACCTCGGACAGGCCCTTGGAGACGATCGCCTGCTCCGGTGGGCGGCACATGCGGGCTGTGGCCAGCCAACCGCTCCCGGGGAGCGCATGTGGGGCGCCCCAGTGCTGAGCGCTCTCCAGCAGCCGGGCGGGGCGGCCTCCAGACAGTGCCCCACACCCGGACTCTCCTGGGGCTGGGGCGCCCCACACGGCGCTGGCGGCACTGCGCTGCGGGCGGAGCACAGCACTCGGGGGCTGAGCCCGCCGCGAACCGGGCCGGGGAACTGGGCCCGGCGCTGGGTTCGCTCGGGACACTTCCAGGCGACCAAGACGCAGCTGGAAATCATGGGAGCTGCTTCCGCTGGGGCCGGCAAAGACCGTTAGGGGCGCTGAGCCTGTGGGTGTGGAGCAAGGAGCCGGTCCCGCCGCAGCCGGGGCTGGTTCCGCTCCCAGGGAGCGCCCGGCTGGGCCCGGGCCCAGCCCTAGAGATCGTGGGGGCCGAGCGCGAGTGAGGCACAAACCCCGCGGCTTCGCGCCGCAGCCAATTAAATATGCAGATGAGCTCGAACTGGCAGTACCGCTGGCCGATTGGCGGAGCCGTCGCGCACCAACCCTCTGGCTGTTAGGTCTGTAGCGGGCTGGGGCAGGTGCCGGTGAAGCGCCGGCGGCGGGATGCCCGGAACTCGGAGTCCTGCGCCCGGCGCCTCCGGGCGGCGCCGAGCGCTGTGGGGAAGGGAAGGAGGGAGTCGGCGCGCAGGAATGGGGCGGAGGGGCTGGAGCCCCTCGCTGCCCGGGTCAGAGCAGGGGGCAGGGAGCGGGACCGACCCCTGGGAGGCTTCGGGGCACTTGGCGAAGGGGCACAGCGGGAGCTAGGTTTCCCCTGCTGGGGAGAGACAGGGCCCCCCATCGGGGTGGGGTGTCAAGGTCCCGGCTGTAGCCACCCCTTTCTCACCCATGGAGGCAGCTGCGCGCTGGGGTCCCGGAGCTCGCCGGAGAAGGGGAAGCGCCGTTTGGGGGCGTCCCGGGGACCCCGGTCCCTGCGGTTCCCACATAAATCAGCTGGCCAGAGCCCGTGGGAAGGGCCCATTTGTCATCGGGCCGCGGCTGACAGAGAACGAGAAACAGACGGGCCCTGAGATAAACGCTGGAGCGGGAGCGTTTACACAAGGGCAGGCTCTGTGTAAATAGAGCTGGCGCGGGGGCAGCGACGGGCAGAGCCGGGGAAAACGGGCCTGGCCGGGTACCCGCAGCAGCGCCCTGCCGGGCGTTACCCTGCAGGGGCCCTGTGGGTCCCGGTCGGCGCCGTGCGACACACGCCCCGGGATGGGCGCAGAAGGCAGGAGAGCTGCTGTCCGACGCCTGGGTCCCGGGCGCCCCTTGCCGCGGTCTGCGCCCCGAGGGGTCAGGTGGGTCCATCGCAGGCACGTCTCCGCCCTGGGGTGTAACGAACACGAGGGGAGCGCTAGGGTCAGGCCGGGGCGCAAAGGCGGGGCTCCCCCGCAGCTCTCCCGGCCGTCACACCAGGCGCCCCCTTTTCCTCCATCCCACACGTTAGTCTCAGCTGCGGGTTTCTGCTCCCGGCCCTGAGGCTCCGTGCTAGCCCGCGGCGCTCCGGGAGCCGCTGTCAGCGCCCAGCGGCGGCTCCGTGGCGCGCACACCCCGGTTTGGCCGCTGGGCTCACCCTGCCTGGCAGGCGCCGCCCCTGGGTGTCACTCGCACATGGGCCGCCGGCCTCTTATGCGGGAGCCCAGCCAGGACAGGACTGGAGGCAGATTAGCCGCGCGTGAAGGGAGACAAGGCCCTGGCCCTCAGCCCGGTGTTGCTCCGGCTAGAGCCCCCTCTGGATTTCCTCCTGCCGCCCGGGTCCCCGTAGCCGAGGGCGGCGGTCGGGATTACGGGACAATGAGGCGGCTCTGCTGTGTCCCGCCGGCCGGGACAGGCGAAGATCAAAGGCCCCGGGCCGGAGGTGGAGACAGCCCGGGATTAATGTTTGTTTGTTTACAGCCATTAGCGCGGGGCCTCCCAGCAGCACTCAGCCCCCAGGCACTAATGGAGCAATTAGCAACCCAGCCTGGGAGCGCCCATCTCCCGGCCAGCGGGCCCTGTAGCCGGGCCGTGCCGCAGGGGCGCCGGCCTGCGAACCCGGCACCCTGAGCCCGGGGCTCCTGCAGGAAGGGAAACGTTTTCCTCTCGGCGCCAGCGCCTCCCCCGGGGTCTCCAGCGCCTCCGCTGCTGGGCGGCCCCCCGGCTGTTTGCTAGGTCTTGGCTCCGGGCGCAGCATCCGCAGAGCGAGGGCCATCCATTACAATAATCCCCTGTCTAAACAGAGCGGAGAAGCGGCTGGGACAACAAGGCCGCGCTGTAAACAGAGCGCAGCGGGCGCCGCTAATGATATAAATAAAATAACCATTAATAGCGCAGTCATCCCTACGCCCCTGGCCCAGCAGGCGGGGAAAGCCCGGGGGCCAAACTGCAGGGAGCGTAAGAAACCCACCTGCTGGTCCCCACCGCCAGGGACACGCCCAACACTGGGACCCCCAACTTCCTTTATTGGCCAGGAGGCCGCCCTCCCTCACACCCTCATAGAATTGGAAGGGACCTCAGGAGGTCATGTAGTCCAACCCCCTGCTCAAAGCAGAACCCATCCCCAATTTTTGCCCCAGATCCCTGAATGGGCCCCTCAAGGATTGAACTCACAACCCTGCCTTTTGCAGGCCAACGCTCAAACCACTGAGCTCTCCCTCCCCACTAGTTCCACAGAGCTCCCTATATTCCTTCAGCCTGCGCCCCCGCCAACGGGCCTCGAGCAAGGCTTCACTGGGACTCTCCATTGCTCCCAAGCGCAGCGCAGGGGCACGCAGCGCCCTGGGGGGTTATCAATTAATTGTGCAGGGACCAGTAGCGGCCCGGGAAGCGGAGCCCAGCCTGGGGGGCGCTGCGCTCACACGCAGGCCCACTGCCCCTGCCCCACCGAGGCGAGGCAGGGGCTGGAGAGGAAACACACGCGGGGGTGGGGGGCCCCAGGTGAGTGGCAGAGCCCGGAACAGACTCCGCCACGCCTGCGCCCCGCCGGTCCCGGCTGCCTCCGGGAGGGTTCGTGCCATGGGTCCACCCCAGCAGGCCCCGCGGAGCTTCCTTCGGTTCCCGAGCGCTGGCGCAGCCCCGTTCCCAGCCCTTGTCCCTCCCCACGCGGGCCTGTGCGCGCTCCAAGGACCCTAACACCGGCGCTGTGCTCCGGCCCAGCCCAAAGCCGTGAGGCGTGGTCAGGCCGGCGTCTGCTGCACCCCGGCTCGGCCTCCGGTCTTTCCCTGCAGCACGTTACCCTGCGGCTCCCCGCAGCCGCGGCTCGCCCACGGCGGCACTGCCCACCTGGGGGCTGCCCCCTGCGCTCACACCCCTTTCGGGCCAGGCCCGCTAGCAGCCTAAGGGAGCGTGTGCAGGATCCGGCCCCTGCCTGGGATTCGGGGCGGCAGCAGGGGATTCGGGGCCCGGGCCCGGGCTCATGTGACTCCCCCGGGCTGTTTCCTCCCCCCCCCCCCCAGTGCCGCGCTCCCTTTCCCTTATTTGGGCGTTTTGGGGAATCGGGCCGGGCGGGATTTCCAATAAGGCCAACAACTCTTGGGAAAGGAAGAGCAGCCGCGGCGGGTATTTTCCCTGGGCCCCTGTGTGCGGGGGCTGCCCGCAGCCCTCGGGGCTGGGGTGCCTGCGGCGTCCCAGCCCCTTTCCCCGGGGGCCAGGTCCCTAGGCACGTTGGGCAGAAAGGGAAGACCCCGGCTCTAGGCCGGCCTGGCCTTCCCGCCGCCGCGCTCGGGCCCGAGTAAATCGCAGTTTTTTATCCCACTTTTCACTGCCGGGGGAAAAAAGACACCCCTAGCCGGTGGAGCAAACTCCTGTCCCGGCCGGCCCGACCCGCCAGCGCCGCCGCTCCGGGGGGACGGCTCCCGGGTGGAAGGAACTAAAATCACCACCCCGGGCTCAGCCGCCTCTGCGTCGCCAGCCGCGGCCGGGCACAAGCTCCAAGAGAGGCGGGTAGGACCCGGCCTTGGTGGAGCCCCCTGCGATGACCCCACGGCGGGAGCAATCGGGCCCGGGGAGCAGCGGCTTCTGCTGGATCGAGCTGAATGAACCGGCTCTCCGGGAGATCGGGGCAGGACGGTTCCGCGACCGCGGGAGGGTCGTTTGCTCGGATCCGTGCCCCCATGGATCTGCCCAACCCCGTGCACAGCCCATCCCAGTGGATCCCTACAGTCCGCCCTCGATCTTTCAGCACACGCGGACCCTCCAGCAGATCCGTCTGTTCCCCACCACCCCCCGTGCCTCTATGCAGCTCGCCCCATTGCTGCAGTCTCGGGCCTTGGACAGAGGAGTCCCTCCCTCGCCGGGTCAGTCCCTCCCTGCCAGCGAGCTACCGGGCCGGCCCGGGCCCCGCAGCCAGCTAAGAATAGCGGCCCTCAACAGCCAGGTCGCAGGGATCCATCCAGCCGGGCCCGCACCTGCTGAACCAGCTCGGAGCGGATCCATCCAGTCCCTCCACTCGCTCTTCACCCAGCCGAATCAGACTGCCCCGGCGCTAGGGGAAGTGGGTCCCTGCTGGGGAAACAGCCCGCGGGCTAGACCCACAGACCCGTCAGGGCCCAGAGGGAAACTCCATTAACCCTGAGCCGCCTGCGCCGCCCGCCCTAGCAGGGCCTGGGTCCTGCTCCACGCGGCTGCAGCGGAGCCCGCTGTGCCTGGGTGTGGGGTGGATGCCAGAGGGGAGCGAAGGGGGCCAGGGCGCTGCCAGGAGGAGGCCGGTGAAACGCCGGGAGAGGAGCCCCCGTCCAGGGCCTCCCGAGCGGTGTCCAGGGGGTGCGAAGCCTGCCCCAGGCTGGGCAGCCGGGCGGATTGTAACAGTGTTAATATCGACACTAACCGACTGCAGCGTCTGCCCACCTGGAGCCGCCTGGCCCGGGCAGAGCAGCGCTCCGCTGCCCAGCCACGACGGGTAGCGGGAGGCGGATTTAAGCTAAACCCTGATAAAAACCAGGAAGGTTAAAGTGAGCAGCGGCTGGGGGACGTGAGAGAGTCACTGGGCTGCTGGGCCAAGCCGGGCCTGGCCCGGACAGCCCCATGCCCAGAACAGGGTGCGGGCCGGTCAGCGCAGAAGCCCGCAAGCGGTGAGATCCGCGGGGCCTGCGAACAGGCCTGGTGCGGAGGAGGGTGATTTTAACCCCCCTGTTCTCCCCGCGCCGCTGCTTCCTGGCGGAACCGAGCGCCGGCAGAGCCGCCAGATTTCTGCCTTTGCACCAAAACAGCGTTCTGGGCTGGATGCGTCCCGCGGTCAACCCCTCCTGGATGCGCCGGGCTTGGGGACAGGGAGCTGGGCCTCCGTGGGACTCCTAGGCAGTCCCGGCTGGGCCCAGAGCCAGGCTCAGGGATGCAGGCCTTGTTCGGGGAGTAGGCCCCAGCCTCCCCGGACCAGGCTCTAGGGGGTGCGGGGGAGCTGAGGGCCCAAGAGGCCGAACAACCTTCTGGGTTCCAGGCCAGGAACGGCCCGGCGCGGGCCCAAGCCTGGCTATGGTGCCATTGATCGAGGCTACAGGGGAGACGGGAGGTGTGGGCGATGGGCCGCGGGAAGGGCTCGCCCCGTGCAGGGGCTATCGACCCCCAAAGGCAGAGTCCCAGCCTGCAGCGCAGCCACGGGGAAGGAACGCGCCCCCCGCCTTTGCCAGGCTCCCCTTGCCAAGGCCTGTGGAGATTCCTCCCCACGCCGAGTGTTGGGGGAATGAGCCGCCCCCGAGGACAAACCGGCCGGGGGTCGCTGCGGTGAAAGACTCCCGGACCCCGCAGCGCCGTGATCCCGCCGGGGAAGTCCGGAAGCTTCGGGAGAACACGCGCGGGAGCCCTGGGGGCCAGGGCACTTGGGAGGCCACGGGGTGGGGGGGCTCCTGCGCATCCTTCACACCGAGACAGCTTGACACCGGCGCCCGCTCCACCCTGCTTGCGGCTCCTGCGCTTACCCAGGCCGGGGCCTCTGCGCCAGCCGCAATCGCAACCGAACCTCCCCCCTTGCCTCGCAGCCCCGGGACCCCGCAAGGCTAGGGGAGGCGGCTCGGGGCGCTCGGGCCTTTCCAGGCCGCCTAACTGCGGAGCGCCGGGCGGCTGCCTTTCCCTCGGGCCTGCTCAGATCAGCACGGCCCTGCGGGAACACCCGGAGCCTCACCGGCCCTTGCCGGATTCCCCGCGAAACCCTGGCCCCACAGAAGTCACTGGGGGGCAGCGGGGCCGGGATTTCACCCCTAGGAGCCGCAACCTCCAAAGCTGTGCGGCCCTCAGCAGCCAGCCCCGCGCCGATGTTAACAGCCAGCGGGGCCCGATCCGGGTGGAGGCGGCCAAGGCAGAGGGAGCGGCTCCCAGGCCGACATTGGGCCCCCAGGTAGGCCCTGCCACTGCCCCGGGGCGGCGGGGTGGGTGAGCTCGCCGCGGCAGGGAACCCCATGGAACGACGCTGTGAACGCCCGGCTCTCTCCCGCGGAGCCGGGAGCAGTCGCTGCTCTCCGGCGGCGCGGTGCAGGGGAGCTGGCGGCAGCCGCCCGGCAAGTATCGAATTCATTTGAAATGTGCGATTGATAATGATCATCTGCCAGCCGGGCGGTGTGTAATAACGATCAGCCCCTCTCCGCCCGCCACCGCAGCGAAATGTCTCTCGCGGAAATTGTTATCGATCGGTTCTTGCACCCAAATGTTTTCGGCGGAAATTATAAATTATAGTCAGTTATTGTATCGAAATCTTTTAGATCTAGATTAGTGATAATTATTAGCGATAATCCCCGGGTCCGAATCGCACGGGCCAGGGCGGCGGCGCCGCAGGAATTAAATTCGGTTTAACTTTTACACGTAAATAAACCGCAGAACTGCTCCGGCTGCGGCGAGTTTCTTTGCCCACAAACACCGAGCGGGGCCTGAGGCTGGGGCGCGGGAACCACGGGGAAGAATCGGGAAATAACCAAACACCCGGTGGAGAAAGAAAACTGGACCCGAACCCTGCGGAACCCGCCGCCGGGTCGGGCTGGCGCGATTCGCCTCCCCGAGTGCCTGGGGTGAAGCGCGGAAGCCAGAGCGCCGGGGGGCCGGGAAGCCCCCAGAGCAGCCCCCGAGTGCGCCGGGTACTCACGCGACCTGCGGTCCGTGCTCCGGTCCGCCGGCGCCACGGGATCCGCTTTCGGCGTCCCCGTTTCGATTCTCACGGGCCTGCGGAGCAACACAATTGTTCGTTAAAACGAAATATCCCCGCTGTCACTGTCCCCCCTTCGCTTTTCCCTTTTGTTTCCCTGGAAGCGGCTGCTCTTCCCCGCATATACCGAAACCTCCCAGCGACAGGGTCCCGGGCCCGCCGCCTCCCAGTCGGGCCGCCAGGAAGAGACTGTTTTCTTCCTAAAAATCTGTAGACATCGGTGGATTGACTGGACAGCTGGGTTCCTCGTTCCCCGTTTTCGGGCCTTTCTTCCCCGACTGCCTCCAAAGGGCGCCAGGATCGGACCCGTGGCCTGGGCCGCGGAGCGCGGGTTATCGGCCACTCGCCGCGATAATTCACAGGAGCGTTCGCTGCGGAGAGATAATTATTTTCAGCACCCCCCTTTGCAGGCAGCCTCCCTGCCGGGCTGTCCCCCCTTTGCCTCGATCTCCCCTCGACGCCGCGACAGGCTCTCGCTTCCCCGGGCTTGTGTAGAAGGAAAACGAAGGACACTGCTCTGTCTTGGGCCGTCCCGGGCTTTCCCTACAGAGTTCGGCTCGTTTGGGGTTTTCCTTTGCAGCTCTGGATCTGACTTCCCAGACAGAGGCCGGCCCGCGCCGGCAGCAGAGATCGGTGCTGGGTCTGGGTCTCCTGCCCTGCTTTGAATTGCGGCGTCCACCGTCGTATGGACTCTCTGGGCCGATCCTGATCTCACGGCAGCGCAGACGGCGGAGTTCGGCCAGATCCTCCGCTGATGTAAACCAGCAGAGCTCCATGAAAAACAATGGAGCCCGGCCAATTCACAGCAGCTGAGGGCGCAGGCCCAGGGGCGCCTGGGGAGTTTGCCGCTAACTTCAGTGGAGCCCAGAGTTTACCCTTTATTTTCAAAAAACTCTCCTCTGTCCGTTTCGCAGCTTCAGTCTCCTGGAGGCAAGAGGGGGTTCCCAGGTGGGAATCTCGTCGGGGATCCCCCAGCTCCTGCAGGCCCTCGTCTGCCTGGGAACCCACTGCGGCCTCAGGGGTCCTGCTCCTGAGAGCAGCGCCGGGCGCGTTCACCAGGCAGGGGGCATGGTGGCCCCCTTCTCCGGAGGCAGGCCCAGGAGAGAACCCCTCGGGCGGGGAGAAGGGGTGCGGGGCAGGACAGAAATCGGCACAGGCCCGGGCAGCACCCCCCGCCGCCCGTAGGTGCTGCTCAGTGAGACTTCTGGCTACTTTCCAGCGGGAGCCTAGGCCGGGAGAGGGCAGGGGTTTGTTCTCTCACAGCGATTCCCTTGGGTAGACCTGTCCGGAGACCCCCGCGCACCATCCCGCACTCCCCGGGCCTCTGAGCGCTCCCCGGGCCCGGCGCAAGCTGTGTGATGTGCCTACCTACCTACATGTACTTAGCATTGACATGAGCACCGGCTTTGTCCAGGGCACCCCTGGGATCCGCACAGCTGGGGCTCCCAGACCCCCACACACCGTCCCGCAGCCTCTGCCCAGCCAGGTGGGTGCCAGGCCCGGTCTGGCGCGCTCCTGGGAGCAGCCTCCCCCAGCCTCCCTTTAAGACATTGCTATTTCTGGTAGGGCAGCCGGATCTCGGGCCGGGGCTCGAGGGGCCGGCTCAGCCACCCCCACCCTCCAATGGGGAGGCTGCCCACAGGGCCCCGGCCCCTCCTCGCCGTGACGTGCTGGCCCCGGGCAGAGGAGGCTCGCGAGCCCTTGGCTGGTCCCCGCAGAGGCTGTAACAAAACGCAGACCCCCAGCGCCGGGCTAATGGAGGCAACTTAGCCAGGAGCAGGCGCGGCCCCTCGTTTATCAGCGCGCGGCGCTGCCTGCTCCCCCGCCCAGGGCGCTGCGCCCCCCCAGCACCCCGGAGCGCCGCCGGGCCCTGCGCAGGGCGCTGCACCGCCCCCAGGGTCTATTGGCTGTTCGCGCTGCCCCGATGATGTTACCGAGCCCCGTCACCTCCACCCCCTTCTCTGTCAAAGACATCCTCAACCTGGAGCAGCCGGAGCCGCACTATGGAGTCCCGCTGCCCCAGCACCTGGAGCAGCAGTTCCACTCGGCAACCTGCCTGCTGGCGGCCGGCGACGGCTCCCGCTTCTCCGACGGGGAGGAAGAGGAGGAGGAGGAGAAGCTGTCCTATCTGAGCTCCATGGCCGCGGCGGAGAGCCAAGGGGACGTGGGGCTCTCCCCGGAAAACTACGTGCACGCGGTGCTGCGGGGCTCCTGTGAGCCCAATGGCCCGGGAGAAGAGCTGGAGCGCGCCGGGGATCGGGACCCCAGTGAGTATGGGGGCCGCGACCCCGCGGCCGCGCTGTTCACAATGCGGTACTAACCCGGCGCGGGGCAGGGGCAGCGGACCCCTGCAACTTCCCCCCACCCATCATCACCCCACAGCAGGGCTCGGGACTTTGGGTCATCCGCAGCACCCGCTGTCCCCATCCGCCCCATAGCGCTCCTCCACCGCTGCCCCCATCCGCCCCATAGCGCTCCACCAGGGCAGCTCCCGTCCCTATCCGCCCCATAGCGCTCCTCCACCGCTGTCCCCACCCGCCCCATAGCGCTCCTCCACCGCTGCCGCCCCCAGCAGGAGTGAAGTCGGAGTCCGCCCCGCGTGGGTCTTCTCCCGAGTTTCTCTCCCCTGCCCGCAGAAGGCAGGTCCGTGGGCTGGGGGTCACCGCGGTGCCCGGGTGCTGACGGGAGGGCAGCGGGGCGGGCAGGCTCTGTTCCGATTGACCCTGGCGCCGCACCGCGCTGTGACAGGAACAATAACCCGCGGGGCGAGCCCCGGCCCCGGCAGCCCCCCGCGAGCAGAGGCGGCCCCGGGACTGTCACTCACCGAAGTGGCGCCCGAATCCGACCCCCGCCCCGTTCTCGGGAGCCGGGAACTCGCCCACCCCAGGCAGGGTGGGGGAACGGGGTCGCTGGGCGCAGAGCGGGCCCGCTCCTGCTCCGGGAGGCTGCTCGGAGGGGCAGAACCGGGCCCGGCAGAGACGCGGGAGGGTCCCGGCCCCGCGGTGGGCCCAGGCCTCGGGCGAGGAAGGGGAAGGAGACAGTCGAATGGATCTGGCGGCTCCCGCTGCTCCGGGGTGCGTGAGGGGAAGCGGGCGGGTGCCGGGAAAGAACAGAGGCCGCACCCCGCCTTGTCCCCATACGGCGTGCGGGGATGTCAGCCTAGCGCGGGTGTGTCTTGCTCTTTGCCTTCCGGCCTGAGTCCGGCATGCGGGGGATGCGTCCGGGGAGGCCGGCGCTTAGCCTGGAGCGCAGAGACTCCCACAAACTGCCCCGCTGCCCGAGGGGGCTCGGACCCGCCAGGGACCTGCTTTCCCGGCCAGCAGTGAGGGGCCAGAACCCCTGAGCAGAGCCGGGCCCTGTAACCCCCCTGTTCTCTGCACTCACACCGGGGCTGGAACTCGGGGCGGGGGAGGGCTGTCAGACCCCATGGCTTGGAGTGGTTTCCACCATATACAGGGTTTACAGTATGGGTCAATGGTTCTCAGCCCCCCCTGTACACACTGCTCTAGGCCCCTGCTCACACACACCAGCTGGGATTCTGCAGAGGCATGAAATGTGACGCAGCCCAGGGAGTGCACACCCAGCTCAGCGCCCTGAAATACTGCACAGCCCTGGCCACACACACAGAGCTGGGGGGTCAATCACCCCCCCACACAGCCACCCAGTACCTACAGCAACACCATGATCTCACAGCCACCCAGGGCCTACAGCAACACCGCGATCACACACACAACCACCCTGTGCATACAGCAACACCGCGATCACACACACACAGCTACACAGGGCCTACCGCAACACCGCGATCACGCAGGCAGGCACTGAAATACACAGCACTGCGCTCCCGTGTAAGCACTCACCAGACCATCACACCCCCCAGGGCATCCCGCACAAACACACACAGGGCTCCCCTGGCCCCGGCAGGCCACAGTCCAGCCCTCGCCGGGCCGCGGCCCGGGCCCCGGGCGCCTCCGGGGCTGTTCTCAGGCCATGTGCCCAGCGGCGCGCCCCAGGCTCGCGGCGCGAAGTCTGCCCGGGGCGGCCCCGCGGGCGAGGCCCGCTCCCCTGGCCCCGGCCCTAACCCTGCCTCTCCCCCGAGCAGAGCGCTGCGCCCCGAAGCCGCCGGCGGGCGCCGCGGCCAAGCCGGAGGAGGCGGAGAGGCCGAAGCCGCGGAGCCGCAGGAAGCCCCGCGTTCTCTTCTCGCAGGCGCAGGTCTTCGAGCTGGAGCGGCGCTTCAAGCAGCAGCGGTACCTGTCGGCGCCGGAGCGCGAGCACCTGGCCAGCAGCCTCAAGCTCACCTCCACGCAGGTGAAGATCTGGTTCCAGAACCGGCGCTACAAGTGCAAGCGGCAGCGGCAGGACAAGTCGCTGGAGCTGGGCCCCGCGCCGCCGCCGCCGCGCCGGGTGGCCGTACCGGTGCTGGTGCGGGACGGCAAGCCGTGCCTCGGGGGCTCGCCGGGCTACGGCTCGCCCTACAACGCGCCCTACTCCTACAGCGGCTTCCCGGCCTACGGCTACGGCAACGCGGCCGCCTGCAACGCCGGCTACGGCTGCAGCTACCCCGCGGGCGGCGCGGGCGGGCAGCCCGGCTGCAGCCCCGGCGCGGGCGCGGGGCCCTTCGTGAACGTGGGCAACCTGGGCGCCTTCGGCGGCGCGGCCCAGCCCCTGCACCAGGGGCCCGCGGGGCCCTCCTGCAGCCAGGGCGCTCTGCAGGGGATCCGGGCCTGGTAGCCGCGCGGGGCGGCGGACACTCTGGGCCAGGAGGGAGCCTGGTGGCCCCGGGGAAGGACAGGGACCCGCGCCGCCCCCGGCTGGTGCCCGCAGGCTGCACGCTAGAGGCAGACTGGAGCCCAGCGCAGCTCTCCGCGCCGCTTCGCTCAGGGCGGGAGCTGCAAACGCCGGCCAGCGCGATGGCCCAGCCTCCTCCCAGGTGGGGCAACTGAGGGCCGCTGCGCTCCGCGGAGCCCCAGTCCCGGCCCCTCCGTGCCCCTGGCGGGGGCGGGGGACCGGCGCAGCAGCTGTTGGGGCCGCAGGGCAGAAGGGGGCTCGGCCCAAAGCCTGTCCGATCCCCCACGGCGGCTGGGGATGGGAACGCGTCCCCCGGCTCTGGGTGGCTCGGCTGCCGGGCTGGGCATGGAGCTGGAATCCCCGCACCGTCCAAGCAGCTTCGCTTGTAAAAAGCCAAAGTGTCGGGGTCTGGGGGAGGCAGCCGCGCGGAGAGCCGGGCCCCTGTATCTACTCTGTATCCGCTGTAAGTGCCAGCCCGCGCAGGAGCGAGGGACTTAATAAACCAGGTGCAATAGCCCCCGTGCCTCATTGCTAGCGGCCCGGGAGCCCGTGGCCTCGGGCAGGGACCGGAGCGGGGGATTTCCGTTCGCCGCAGCCCAGGGGATGTTGTACGTTAGGGGTGAAGCCCCTGCCCCGTTGGAGTCAATGGGAGATTTGCCCTTGTTCCCAGCCAGCCCCCCATGGGGGTCTCCCTGGCTCGGCGCTGCCGGGTCCCTGTGCTCCGCTGCCCCGCGCCCAGGACTCGGCTGAGCACTGGACGAGCAGGGGAGCGCCGAGCCCTGCTTTGTGCCGGCGGCTTCACCGCGGGTGCGGAGAGGCGAGTCCCTTGTACAAAACCGGCTACCGCCCCGCCCAGCCCCGGAGCCAGCGGCTGGGCTGCTCGGGGCAGTCGCCCTGGGGGCGGCCAGTTGTGGGAAGCCGATCCCCGGGCTGATGCAGGGGGACGCGGGGCCGGGGAGACCCTGGGCTCGGGGGCGGCGCTGTAATCCCCTTGTCCCGCAGGGGCCGGGCAGCCTGGCCCGCTCGGCGGATTGTGAGCGTGCCAAGGCGCTGAATGGGGAGCCGCGGCGCAGAGCCGGGCCATTGTGGCCGCCGGGCCGGCGCTGAAAGGAGCCGCCGGGGAAGGTGGCGAGAATAGGCGCTTATTGGATTCGGGAACAAAAGGTGTGGCAGGGAGGCGAGGGACAAAGGGGCCCAGGCGCCGAGATTGACGGGCCGCTCGGCCCCCCGCTGGGGCCCGGGCCCTGCGCTTTATGCGCGCAGGATGAGAAACGTGCTGGGTTTTGTTCCCCTTTCTGTGAGCGCAGGGGGAGAGGAGGGGGGTCCGCGGGGCGCGCTGATTAGGGGCGGCCCGGCCGGGCAGCCTCAATGCCGGGTCATTATTGCTACAAGTTTAGCAATTTCGCTGGTGCAGCGGGGGAGGGGCACCAGGGCCTGCCCGCGGCGGGCTGTGGGGACCGGGAGCACGGGCGCAGGGGACCGGGCTGAGAGGGGGATGGGACTGGGGGGAAAGGGGAGAAGCTGCCCCAGCTCCGGGTCGGTTCCGAGGCGTTTGAGCCGCTTCCTGAATGTAAAAGTCTGAAACCTGGGTCGGGGAGAGGGGCAGGGACCAGCCCGGAACCCAGCCCCAGAGAGCGACCCCGGAGGGGGGGCAGGGACCCGTCCTGCTCCGCTAGGAGTCACTGGGGGCCCGGGGGCTTGGACCTGCCCCACAAAGGCACCGTCGGAGCGTCCCGCGGACCTGGGCGCAATACCCAGGCTCTGAGTCCGGGGCGCTCGCTGGGCCGGGGTGTGAGAATGAGAGTGAGCAGCGGAGAAAGTGTCTGGGGTGGGGGCAGGTGGTCGGGACTGGGCGGGCTGCGGAAATGGGCTGGCGGAGGAGGTTGGGGGGGTCGGCAGGGTGGGTAGGAGCGGGGGGCTGAATGTCGGGGGAGCGGGGGATGGTGTGGGGGGCTGGCTGTGGGGGAATGTGGTGTCGGGGGGCTATGGGGCATGGGGTGCGGTGGGTCTGAGGGTGGCGTTGGGGGATGGGTCCATGTGAGGTAGAGGGTCGGGGCAGGGGTAGAGGGTCGGGGCGCTGGCGGACAGGGGGGTGGGACTGGGCGGGGGGAGGGTCACCGCAGATCATAAGGGGTTCAGGTGGATTTCTAGTTGCACGCCCTCTGAGGCGGAGCCCGAGCTGGAGGGTCCCCGCGGCTTCCTGCGGCTGTCGGAGCGCAGGCTGGGCCCGGGCCAGGGGTACCGGCCTGGGGCGTCCTCGCGGGCTCCGGCCGGGCCGGGAGCAGCCGCTGGCTGGAAGCAACCCCGGCCAGGGGCCACCCACTGAGAAGGCGGGGGGGGGACCGGCAGCTCTGGGAAGGGCCCGTCTCGATGGAACTGTTGCCCCCCCCCCCATCCCGAGGCCAGTTGAGGGCAAAGGTGCTGGGGCCAGGACACCTGGGGCCTCCTCCCGGCTCCCACCACCGCCCATCTGGCGCTGGGGGGCAGGAGAAGGGGTCCCGGGCCCCAGAGGCGGAGGATGCCTGCACTGGTGCAGGCATGGCTCGCAGTCAGAATCCAGCTCCGGGTCAGGCCAGAGCCAGCGGGGGGGACGGAGAGCACGGGTCTGTAACGTGCCCCTCACCGTGGTATTGCAGCCTCAGCAACAGGCGGGGTACAGTTCAGCCCTGCCTGTGGGGTCGGTCCCTCCTTCCTGCTCCAGCTTCTGCTAACAGGTTCACTTGAGCCTGGGTGATGCCAGCTCCCCTGGCCCCGCGGAGCCCATAACGAGTCCAGACAGGAACTCCTGGGTGAGATTCCCGTTCCCCTGGTGCTGGTCAGAGGCATGAGCCGATGGTAACTAAAGCCTTGGGTGCTATGGAACAAGACATCAAACCCTTTGACAAGTGACTCAAATGGGGACTGCCTGGATTTGGCTGTGTGCCATACCTAACTGACACCTGCCGATTTTAGCTATAAACCCATTTGAAGGCACTTTTGCTCCCTGTGTGAATTAAATCAGGTTTGATTTGGTTTTTGTTTTTAAAGAAAACCAGTAACAGAGTCCATCCTGTATCTAGATTTGAACCCTGAACCCTTAGATCCACAGCTCCTACTCTGGACCACTTGATCTAAAGAAGTAATTTTTCTTTTAATTGGGCTGGTTACAGGGGTGGTAACACACACCCGGCTACTGAGTTACACAACTATTTGCCAGACAGCAGAAAACTATTGGAGAAGAGAAACCCTGGATTCTGTTCCTGGGGTTTAGAACATAGTCGGGCTTCTGTGACTAGTCATGTAGGGGTTAGAGCAGAGATGGGTTACAGACCGGCCAGCCAACTACCAGGATTTGCTGCACAGTACTAGACACAGCAGATGGTAGTGGTGAGGGGTACATTCACGGTCTTCTGGCACCCAGCTCAGTGCACTATCCCCGAGCCTCCAGGTGTGTGGAGAGAAATCAATCATTACTCTCCCCAGTAGCACCAGAGGTGTCAGCCAAGACTGGGGGCCCTGGTGCCACATAGGAAGTGACAGGATCTGCCCTAAAGAGCTTTCAGTTTAAACAGACCAAGAGTAGGAGGGAAAACAGGCCCAGAGAGGGGAAGTGACTTGCCAGTCGTCACACGGCAGCTCAGTAGCAGAGCTGGGAATAGCTCCAGATGCCCAGTCCCATGCACCATCCCCTGGGAGACAGCATCTCCCATTACCACCCCTAACCCCGGGGGTGCTCACCATAGTCCCTGGTCACCTGGCAAGGCAGGTCTATAGAGAGGAGGCACACTTTGTTAATGAAGACCAGGGAGGATTGTGAGATTTGGAGAGATTCAGCCAGGTGGCAAACTCCAACCTCGTGCACACCTGTGCAGGCCCACTAGGGTCTGGGGGAGTGGGCAGCGTGAGGGCCGACTCTAGCCCCAAATTAGGTACCTGGACAGATTAAATTCACGGAAAACAAGTGCCAGGCAAGGCCTGTTGGGACTGGTTAAACTCCCATGTTGCACTGATGGGTTCAGAATGAGCGGTAACCCGCACAGAGAATGGGCTACGTGTGGTCAGGAGTGGGTGTATGAAGGTGACTGCTCAATGCATAGCAGTGGTCAGAATGCTTAGGTGCAGACTGGGCTGACAAGGGGACAGAAAATAATGTGGAAATCGCTGCTGTGCTCCTGCACACACAGATGCTCTCGGTGCCCTAAACCTCTGACTGCCAGGAGCTGGGACTGGTACAGGGGATGGATCACATGACATTGCCTTGTTCTGTTCATTCCCTCTGGGCACCTGGCCCTGGCCACTGTCAGAGACAGGACACTGGGCTGGAAGGACCATGGGTCTGACCCAGTCTGGCCGCTCTTATGATATTAGTCCTCAGCTGGTGACCTCAGCTCAGAAAGGAAAAAAATCTAGAGGAGGAACCAACAGTAGCAGCTAGAGATGGAGAAAGGCCATGTGCAGATTGAGGGGAGGACTTGCTATCTGGGGAGAAGAGCCATGGCCAAAGGAAATGAATGCATGGCCTAAAGAAGAGAAAACCAGCCCGTCTCCTACTCACCTTGCCCCTCAATCATGGGGGCACTTCGGAAAGGCAGCACGTTATTACAGTTCTACACAAGACAACACTTTTAAAAGTCAACATGTAATTAATTTGTGGCGCTGCATGATCCCAGCGAGACCTATAATTCAGGATAGCCCAGAAAGGGATTAGACTGAAGAGGCGGGGGAGGGGGGTGCAGAAAGAGGGACTTGAAGGGCAAAGGTCATGATTTCTGTTTGTTCCTGAAAGAGCCACAGGCTCTAATTTGGGAGCCAGAAAGGGAAGGTGCTGACGGATTTTGGACAGGGCTTAAACTTAAACACACTGGTCTAAAAACAATACAATGACCTGAAGCAAACAAGAGGGAGAGGAGACGCCAGGCCTGGGGCAGGGGCTCAAATTCGGGCTGTGTCCTGAGACAATTCCATGTTTAATGATGGCCTACAGACCAGGGAACAGACTGTGGCTCAGGACTTTCCTCCATCCACAGCAGAGCTCCCAGCAGTGCCAACAGGAGTTTACACAAAACCCAAGAGGAGAATCCAGCCCTTAGCTGTTTTGTCCCCCAGGGCCTTATTGTCACCTTCAGCATCACCCAGAGGGGCAGTCTGCTGTCTTGGGCCACTGCTAATTCTGCCCTGGTTTGCTTTTCTTCCCCATCCTTCTTCCTCTCTTCCTCTCCTTCCTTGCTGCTGCACCTCCCCTCCTTCCTTCCCGTGGCAATTCCCACAGTCTGCTACAATTACCAGCAGGGAAATAGTTAATACTAACCGGTATCCCCCTTGCCCTTGAGCAGGAGCACCCAGTAAGATCAACAGGGCCCTGGGAGTTCTGTCCTTTCAGAGCCATTGTTCCAGGCTGTCTGCAGACTCGGGGACACACTGCAGCATTGGGGTCATACAGCACATGGCTGGACCTGGTCCTGGAAGGGCTGCCATAGCGGGGTGAGCGCTCCACTCCTGCTTTGTGCCCTTGGTGCGAAGCAAAGCTTCCCCCCACCCTACTCCTGCTGCCCTGGGCCCTGATGCCGGCTGGGGTTGCTCCTCTCCAGTGAAGTCATAGAATCACAGAATATCAGGGTTGGAAGGGACCCCAGGAGGTCATCTAGTCCAGCCCCCTGCTCAAAGCAGGACCAATCCCCAACTGAATCATCCCAGCCAGGGCTTTCTCAAGCCAGACCTTAAAAACCTTAAAGGAAGTAGATTCCACCCCCTCCCTAGGTAACGCATTCCAGTGTTTCACCACCTTCCTAGTGAAAAAGTTTTTCCTAATATCCAACCTAAACCTCACCCACTGCAACTTGAGACCATGACTCCTCATTCTGTCATCTGCCACCATTGAGAACAGTCTAGATCCATCCTCTTTGGAACCCCCTTTCAGATAGTTGAAAGCAGCTATCAAATCCCCCCTCATTCTTCTCTTCCGCAGACTAAACAATCCCAGTTCCCTCAGCCTCTCCTGATAAGTTATGTGTTCCAGGCCCCTAATCATTTTTCAGAGTTGCAGCCGTGTTAGTCTGTGTCTGCAAAAAGAAAAGGAAGGTGCCACAAGTACTCATTTTCTTTTTTCTAATTATTTTTGTTGCCCTCCGCTGGACACTTTCCAATTTTTCCACATCCTTCTTGTAGTGTGGGGCCCAAAACTGGGCACAGTACTCCAGATGAGGCCTCACCAATGTCGAATAGAGGGGGACGATCACGTCCCTCGATCTGCTGGCAGTGCCCCTACTTATACAGTGTCTGCACCACTGCGCCCCGGACAGCCAAGCCCTGGCCCCTGACTCACTGGAACCACTGGGCAGAGCAAGCCGGGCAGCGCCTGCTTGGGACGGAGCTGGAAGGGACCCAGGTCAGACTGAAACCAAGTGCAGCGGTCTGGCCACACCCAGGGAGCTGGGGACACCAGCCGGCGGCCAGGGAGACCCGCACAGCACCGCCTGGTGCCAACAGCACACATTGCAGGGGCTCCTGACCCCACCCAGGAGCCACTCCATGCTGCCCAGCTGCCGGGCTGTTCTGATGCATCAGGGCTGGGGCTCTCCTGCTTTGCCCTCCATGAGCCCAGGCGCTGCTCCCTGGGGAATGGAGTGAGCTCCTGCCAGCAGCCCCCCAGCCGGGCCCAGGGTCCAGAGGTTGGTTCAGGCTGGCCAATGGGGGGAGGAGCACGGAATGGGGCACACACACCAAGAAGCAGGAAGGGGGCTGACCCCTAATGGGGCACAGACCTCCCACTCCCCAGCCCTAGGGCATTGTACAGTGAAGTGCTTGCTGGGAACGGTACCCCTTCCTCGCAGCCTCGGGCCATAGGTCACTGTGGGAGGCTGACTTGTACTGGGGCTGCCTCTTGACAAACCCTAAGCACCCCCTTGGAAAGTCCCTGTACCCTCCCTGCAGGAGGCCCCTGCAGCTGCCTTCAAACGGAGCAGGTCAGTTTAAGTCCCTTTTGTAATTGCGATGACCTAGTCCCTCCGCAGACCAGACTCTCAAAGGCAGCCAGTGCTCCTGGCGGGATGGTGAGGAAACCCGCCACAGAGGGGCGGGAAGGAAAGTGAGTAATAAATCCAAGTTCAGTGGCACTTTGGTGTCTAAACCCAAGACTTAGCACCAAGTCTGGAGTTCCGGTGGCTAAGCACCTTCATGGTTCCCACCCTTGACCCTGCCTCTCTGTTCTCACCCTGAGCGCCGCTCCCTTGCTGGGCTCTAGGCTTTGTTTAATACCCTCTGTAATTGACGTGACAAGCCCCTTACTCAGCTCTGGGGCGGAAACATGGTCGGGTGTCATGATGAATAATGCTTTTATTAACCACTCAGTACTGAGGACATGCTCGGCCCTGAACAATCCGCAAACCCAGACAGCGCCTGCCTCAAAGTGCTTATGATCTTAGCAGCCTCCGCTCAGTGCAATAATTAGTGCTAGGCTGTGGCCCCAGGGCGTTAATTGGGTTGCAAAACCAAGCACCTGCTTAAGTACTGCACCACTGTCACCAGGGGGAGCTGTTTCATTATGGGCGAAGACAGTGGGCCCAACTCTCCACTACCTGGGGCCTTATGTGGCCATTTGCACTCATGCAAAGTGCATGCGAAAGCTAGCGAATCAGACCGGTGACCAGTGACTTCACACAGGTGTCAATGACTCCAAAGGGCACCAGGCGAGGGACAACAGGAGTTTGCTTCCTCCTAGCACCTGAGTTCTCAGCAACACGGACCCTTCCATGATGCTAGCTGACAGGTGTACTTAGGGGGCAGAACATCTCCCATATCAGCATTTTGGGGCCATGTTCTCCTAGATGAGCTGACTGCAGCATTTCTTCAGGCTCCCACCCTGGGTGAAAGCTGGAGCCCATGGCAATGTGCGAGGCGTCAGAACCAGAACAGACCAGCTGTGCTGAGCTAATCAGCTTCAGCACTCGCCCAGGGGGGACACTGGTTTGGTCTCTGCCAAGGAAAAATCCATGGATCAGCCTCATTTAAAACAAAAATCTGACTCAGCCTCAACCCGGTCTTCAGTTTCATGGTAAACACAAATCCGTCTTGGCTCCTAGGGCCCCTTTAAAATGGCTCCATTCAGCACTCACGACAGAGAGAGACTGAGCGTGTGGTTAAATTCAGGGACAACTTATCAATGCTCCTAACTCCCAAGCCCCTGTGCCTTTAGGCCAGTCCTGGCTGCCTCTCCGGCCCACCAGTTCTGCTGATGCTCCTGAGTCCTGACCTGCAGCCCAGCCCTGAGCTCCCCTCACAGCTCTGCTGATGCCCCTTAGTCCCATTCTGCAACACCCCCATGCTATTCCAGTCCTGGGCTCTCCACACAACTGTATATTAAATGAAGGGAGTCCAGGAAAGCTGGCTGTATTTTAAAGAAGCCTTATTGAGGGAGCAGGAACAAACCATCCCAATGTGCAGAAAGAATAGCAAATATGGCAGGCGACCAGCTTGGCTTAACAGTGAAATCTTCGGTGAGCTTAAATTCAGAAAGAAGCTTACAAGAAGTGGAAACTTGGACAGATGACTGGGGGGAGTATAAAAATATTGCTCGAGCATGCAGGGGTGAAATCAGGACGGCCAAAACACAACTGGAGTTGCAACTGGCAAGGGATGTGAAGGGTAACAAGAAGGGTTTCTACAGGTATGTTAGCATCAAGAAGGTGGTCAGGGAAAGTGTGGGCCTCTTACTGAATGGGGGAGGCAACCTAGTGACAGATGATGTGGAAAAAGCTGAAGTACTCAATGCTTTTTTTTGCCTCGGTCTTCACAGACAAGGGCAGGCCACAGACTGCTGCACTGGGCAGCACAGCATGGGGAGGAGGTGAGCAGCCCTCCGTGGTGAAAGAACAGGTTCAGGACTATTTAGAAAAGCTGGACAAGTCCATGGGTCCAGATCTAATGCATCCGAGGGTGCTGAGGGAATTGGCTGATGTGATTGCAGAGCCATTGGCCATTATCTTTGAAAACTTGTGGTGATCGAGGGAGGTCCCAGACAATTGGAAAAAGGCAAATATAGTGCCCATCTTTAAAAAAGGAAAGAAGGAGAACCCGGGAAACTACAGACCGGTCAGCCACACCTCCATCCCTGGAAAAAACATGGAGCAGGCCCTCAAGGAAACCATTTTGAAGCACTTGGAGGAGAGGAAGGTGATCAGGAAGAGTCAACATGGATTCACCAAGGGCAAGTCATGCCTGACCAACCTGATTGCTTTCTGTGATGAGATAACTGGCTCTGTGGATATGGGGAAAGCGGTGGACGTGATATATCTGGACTTTAGCAAACCTTTTGATACGGTCTCCCACAGTATTCTTGCCAACAAGTTAAGAAAGTATGGATTGGATGAATGGACTATAAGGTGGATAGAAAGCTGGCTAGATTGTCGGGCTCAATGGATAGTGATCAACGACTCAATGTCTAGTTGGCAGCCAGTATCAAGCGGACTGCCCCAGGGGTCAGTCCTGGGGCTGGTTTTGTTCAGCATCTTCACTAATGATCTGGATGATGGGATGGATTGCACCCTCAGCAAGTTCGTGGATATCTCTAAGATGGGGGGAGAGGTAGATACACTGGAAGGTAGGGATAGGGTCCAGAGTGACCTAGACAAATTGGAGGATTGGGCCAAAAGAAATCTGATGAGGTTCAACAAGGACAAGTGCAGAGTCCTGCACTTAGGGCGGAAGAATCCCATGCCCTGCTACAGGCTGGGGACCGACTGGCTAAGCAGCAGTTCTGCAGAAAAGGGCCTGGGGATTACAGTGGATGAGAAGCTGGATATGAGTCAGCAGTGTGCCCTTGTTGCCAAGAAGGCTATGGCATATTGGGCTGCATTAGTAGGAGCATTGCCAGCAGATCGAGGGAAGTGATTATTCCCCTCCATTCAGCACTGGTGAGGCCACATCTGGAGTATTACGTCCAGTTTTGGGCCCCCCACTACAGAAGGGATGTGGACAAATTGGAGAGATTTCAGAGGAACAGCCGTGTTAGTCTGTATTCGCAAAAAGAAAAGGAGTACTTGTGGCACCTTAGAGACTAACCAATTTATTTGAGCATGAGCTTTCGTGAGCTACAGCTCACTTCATCAGATGTTTACCGTGGAAACTGCAGCAGACTTTATATACACACAGAGAATATGAAACAATACCTCCTCCCACCCCACTGTCCTGCTGGTAATAGCTTATCTAAAGTGATCAACAGGTGATCACTTTAGATAAGCTATTACCAGCAGGACAGTGGGGTGGGAGGAGGTATTGTTTCATATTCTCTGTGTGTATATAAAGTCTGCTGCAGTTTCCACGGTAAACATCTGATGAAGTGAGCTGTAGCTCACGAAAGCTCATGCTCAAATAAATTGGTTAGTCTCTAAGGTGCCACAAGTACTCCTTCAAATTGGAGAGAGTCCAGCAGAGGGCAACGAAAATGATCAGAGGATTGAGGCACATGATTTATGAGGAGAGGCTGAGGGAACTGGGCTTATTTAATCTGCAGAAGAGAAGAATGAGGGGGGATTTGATAGCAGACTTCAACTACCTGAAGAGGGGTTCCAAAGAGGATGGAGCTCGGCTGTTCTCAGTGGTAGCAGATGACAGAATGAGGAGTAATGGTCTCAAGTTGCAGTGGGGGAGTCTAGGTTGGATGTTAGGAAACACAATTTCACAAGGAGTGTGGTGAAGCACTGGAATTCATTGCCTAGGGAGGTGGTGAAATCTCCATCCTTAGAGGTTTTTAAGGTCTGGCTTGACAAAGCCCTTGCTGGGATGATTTAGTTGGGGTTGGTCCTGCTTTGAGCGGGGGATAGGAGCAGATGACCTCCTGAGGTCTCTTCCAACCCTAATCTTCTATGATTCTATGAAAACAGCTGGAAAAAAAGAAGCTGAACTCTAACCTGGGGCTAACTAAACTCAAATACAATGAGAACAGTACCCAGCCTCTGGGGGCTCCTGCAGTACAAATAAAGCTAATTTCTCTGAGCTGCTTCAGGTTCCTTCTCCAGTGCTGCAGCTCTGTTTCACGGTCTTCCTCTTCTCTTGACGTGACTGGCATGTGACAGGCACACAGCGCTGGGGAACTAGAGTGGCTGGTACCAAGAAAGCCAGTAGCTTTTGTATCACTTGGCTTTCTGAACCTTGTCAGCCTCATGGAATAATAAAGTGGCTTCTCTGAGCCCCGCAAAGGGAAACGTCTGTTCTGTGTCCAGAGAGCTCCAAACTCAAGCATTTAGCACAGATGCAGACACTGCTGGGGTCATGAGAACTTGTATAACTTTATTGGGGTCTGACAGAGCCCTGAGAAATCCCAGAGCTGCTTCATGTGTGGGGGAGAGGGGGCACTTCCTAGTGCAAAGTCAGCTCTCATCACCTCTTCCTCCAGCCCTACAAGCAGGAGAGTTAGGGAGTGGGCGTCTGTCCATGGGCGGGAGTGTTCCCTCTGCATACAGGTGTGTGTCTGTGTGCCGGGGGGGGGGGAGGGCTCCCCAGTCTGATCTCCCTGTACCAGTGGAGAAGGGGAGTAAAGCGCAGGGCTTCTGCAGAACCTCCCGTTTGAACCTTCTGTCTGTCTGTGGCCCTGTCTGCCCTGCGCTGCAAAAGGCCCCGGGTTAGAGCATGTGAATGAGCCTGATGTGAGGACGTAGCAAGGGCAGACACGTTTCAGGCCAGGTCAGTGGGTGGCGGCTGACCCGCACTGATCACCATGATGCCCTCACACTTCCTGCCTGTGGGCTAGCTCGAGGTCTTTGACCTTTTTCTTTGCTGTTGTTGTAGAGGAAGCCAGGCTGAAGGGGAGAGGGAGGGCTCCCCTTTGCACTGGAAGCACTGGGATCCATTCTCACCTCCTGCATTCTAGCCAGATCCAAGCAAACTCTGTCCCCTGTCCCAGTGTACCCTCAGGATCTGGCACTCTGTCCATCCCACCCCCAGCACTGTGGAAAGAGGGGCTCCCTTAGGTAGTTTGGGCCATTTCCGTGGCTGGCCCTAAAGCTGGGGAATGCTACCATGAACTGAACCCCGTAGCCATTGGAGAGCCAGTGCAATGCCCAATGACAGGCTCCCAGTGACCAGCATTGCTGAGGAGGTGCATTGTTGACTTCTGACCAGGGGAAGCTTTTTAAAGCTCACCCTAGAGGGTGCTGGGGAGACACCTACCCCAGACCTGGTCTCTCCTGGTTAGAGAAATGGGATACTGTCAGGGACTGACATGTTAGAAGCAGCAGGCCTGGAGCAAATGGATAATTTCAGAAGCAATAAATCCCCAGGCCCATCAGGTTGCACCAAGGATTGTGAAGCGGCCTCAGGGTAAGTGACTGAGCTCCCAGCAAAAACATGCAAGCTCATAAAAAGCAGCCACTGTACCAGAGTATCGACGGGTAGCAAATGTTGTACTGATATCTAAAAAGCTTGTAGTTGGGACCCAGGTGTGACAGACCAGTCAGGCTTACATCTGTCCCCAGGAACATGGTAAAAATGCTCTTTAAACACAGAACAGCAGCTGGAGACTGAGGGAGGGACCAACCCCAGCCGGCACTGCCTGTGTGAGAGGCTGACCTGCCCCTTTCCTACTTGTCACGGCATCTGGATCCTGCGTGCAGCATGGCTCACCCCGCACAGAGGAGATGGCCAAATTAAAGGCAGTGCCAAAAAGGTGACGAGAATGATTCACGGCCTGGAAAAACCTCCTCTGAAGAGTGATTGAGGAGCCGGGTTTTTGTCACTTTACAAAGGTGACAGCTAAGCGAGGACATGATAAATGTATGTAAAATGCAATGGTAAAATATGACATGAATGCAGAGTTAAGGTGGCCTGATGGTACGTTGTCCCCTCGCAGAACACTGAGCTGGACAGCACTGTATGGACTAACCGTTGGTGAGCAATACCGCTTTAAACAGGAAAGTCACTTGTTACTAAATACAGGCTCTAGGCTTCCTTTCATATCATTCCTTACCTGACTTGCTTTTATTTGACTCTTTAACTGAAGCTTTGGTAACTAAACTTCCCTTTGGCTTTACCCCAGACAGGTCCGAGTGCTGTGTGCGAAGGAGAGCGCTGAGCGGAGGTGAAGCGAGTGAGCTGGAGCGCTGCTTCCGGGGAGGCAGCGGATCGGTGCCCATTGCGGGGCTGGGTGTTCCAGAGCAACCAGGCGAGGTGTGCTGGCTGCTCGCGCAGAGCGGGGCAGAGCAGATGTTGTGGTAGCTTGGGGCAGAGCTCCTCTGGTGCCTGCAGCCAGTGTTTTTGGGAGAACCTCCCCTGCTGGGCACAGGCAAGGCTCCCTCGCGCGGGAGCAGGTGGTAGCGATTCACCTGGACACCTCAGTCTTACATAGGCCCCTAGTACCCCCTCACTCTCTGTCCTGATTTTTCCCACTTGCTGTCTGGTCACCCTACTTATCCTCTTTTTTTCCTGGAGCTGGCAAGAGCCCCGGGTACTGCTGTGTATACACTCCCGGTGCCATCAGTGTGTGAGGTGCCCGACAGTAAACGGTGGAGGCAGTGGGTGGCCCTGCTTGGTAAAGGTGTGTTTGCGCTCGGAGGACATGCGTGGATTCCTTTGAGGTGTGTCACATGATACGCTTTGTCCCCTCTCTGTGAAGAGCTGCATGTGTGTCTGGAGGAGCCACTGTGCATCATTTCATTGCCGAGGAGTTTATCCTATACATGAGGAGGGCGCGAGGTTTTATGATAGTTGGCAGAAGCAGGGGTATGAGAGCAGCCTATGCATTTATTATCTGCATGTACTCCAGGTAAAATGGATGTCGTCCGTGTCAGGTGCAGCTGTACTGAACGGTGGAGGCGGGTGCACTGGCTGAGCTGGGGGTGAAGGGGGGTTGGACTGCAGGTAGTTGGGGTGCATTGGCAGAGCTGGAAGGTTGCCATGCCCCCCACACCTGAGCCCCCAACCTCTCTTGCCTCCCCTACCATCCATCCCCTTTTACCCCTTCCTATAACCCCCTCCCCTTGTTGCAGCCCCAACCTCTCTTCTCCATGTTCCCCCACTCCTCCACCCCGTAATGCCCCCTCATTCCAAGAAGTATTCACATGACCATTTCCCCCCAAATACTTTGATTACATTCTCCCCAAAATAAAATTGCCACCCAGGATTCACAAATCGTAGCACCTCCTGTCACTAGTCCACAACTCCTTCTGTTTCAGGTGAGAGCTTGTGATTAATTTACCCTTAATTATGTTAATTGAAGGGTGAATTCACAGTCATTAAACTTAACAGGGTCTGTGATTCATCCACTCAAAGTCAGTACCTCTCAGTTTAACCGTATAAGGCAGCAGAAGAAAACCATTCTGGGGGGAAAATAGCTCAGAAACCCCTTGGTCAAGTGACCCCAAATTTGGATCACCATGGTTACCCTTCACCCGCATGAGGCCCACCGAATTTCAAAGCAATCTGATTAATCATTCAGATATTAGAGCACTTATAGGAGTCAAGCTTTAAAGCATATAAAATGGCAGGAATGAAACCCCTCCAGCCGTTTTTCTGAGGTGGTGCGTGTGCAGTGTGAAAATGAGAGACGGGGGTGGGTGGGGAAAACCTTCTAATGGACCAACTTCTGTTAGTGAGAGACACACGCGCGCTTCCCGAGGAAGAGCTCCGTGGACCTCTGAAGTTTGTCTCCCTCACCAACAGAAGTTGGTCCAATAAAAGACATTCCCTCCCTCCCTTTTGTCTCTAATACCCTGAGCCCGATATGGCTACAGTAACACTGCATCCAGCAGCGTCAACATGTACATTTTTTATTGTTCTCAGTGTGGGGCCCCCAAAGCCTTAGTGAGCGCCAGGCACTGCCGTGGGTAAAACTCAACAGCCCCGTGTTGACCCAGCGCTCACCAATAGTCTGCGCTCTATCTCAGTACAAAATACCCCCCCACCTAAAGACGTTTTTCAAAATGGCAACTTTTTCAGGGCTTACATCTCCAGAATCCCAGCTCAATGACTCCAAGTCTGGGCACAAACCCTACCCTGCACCCACCTGAGGCACCCCAAATTTCGGAGAACTCTGACTAATCATATAGATTTTAGAGGACTTAGAAAGACTGACCTATAAACAGCCATCTTTATGCAAACTTAACTATCGCGTTACTGGTGTGCCACTGTAGTAATGACTGGGATACAGGAAGTAGATCAGGAGCTGCTGTTCTCCCTGTCTCCTAACACAAGAACAAAGGGACATTTAATTGCATTAACAAGGTGGCACATTTTAAACAGATTTTTTCACGCAGTGTATGTCACCTCTGGAACTCACTGCCACAGGAACTCACTGAGGCCAAGAATTTAGCAAGTTTCAGAAAAGCATTGAACATGTATAAGGCTGTGACACTCTGTACCTCGGGGGAACACCCTGCACCCCCATCTTCATCCTTATAATTACATGGTGTCCAATGCAAAGTTTATCATGTAGTGTGTCTTCAGAAGGCTCATGATGCACTGAGCATTGTTGTTATAGTAATATTATAGGTTGTAATTTCATGTATAATAGTTATGAGGCTGAAAATGTGTCCTCATGGCTTAAAACAGGCCCAGGCAAAACTCTCCAGGAGCAGAGGGGCCGTTCACACCTCGTCAGGACATGTATGGGACAAACCCAGCCCAGCCTCACAGGAACAAAGGACTCTGGCCTAGGCAGCAACAAAGGATCTGTTGGACTCTCAAGTGAGTTACCCCCCTTCCCTTGGTCAGGTGGGGACTACGATGAGGTAATGCTCACCTGACTCTGAAGGCGGGGTGGGGGGGAAGCCAGGAGGGAAGAAAGGACATGATAAAAGGGAGAGATGTTTGCCATGCTCTTCCTCTCTCTTCCACCTACATCTACAGGCACCACCGCCAAGCGACTAAAGCGCTGATCAAAGGGGAGAGCCTGGCTGAAGAGCAACCAGCCAGCCTGTGGTGAGAAGCATCTAAGTTTGTAAGGGCATTGAAAGTGTTAAGATCAGCTTAGAATGCGTTTTGCTTTTATTTCATTTGACCAAATCTGACTTGTTGTGCTTTGACTTATAATCACTTAAAATGTATCTTTGTAGTTAATAAATCTGTTTGTTTATCCTATCTGAAGCAGTGTGTTTGGTTTGAAGCATGTCAGAGACTCCCCTTGGGATAACAAGCCTGGTACATACCAATTTCTTTGTTAAATTGACGAACTCATATAAGCTTGCAGCATCCAGCGGACATAACTGGACACTGCAAGATGGAGGTTCCTGGGGTTGTGTCTGGGACCAGAGATATTGGCTAGTGTCATTCGGTTGCACAATCCAAGGAGCAGCTGACATGCCAGAGGCTGTGTGTGACCAGCTCAGGAGTGAGGGTTCTCACTACAGAGCAGGATAAGGCTGGCTCCCAGAGTTGAGGGTTGGAGCGACCTAGCAGATCACTGGTCCGGATAACCCCAGGGGAACGTCACAAAGGCTATCAAGAATGTCCCAAGTTGTTGTAGACAGACAAGGTGTGTGAGGGAATATTTGTTATTGGCTCAACTTCTGTTGTGAGAGAGACAAGCTTCCTGAGGAAGAGCTCCATGTAGCTCGAAAGCTTTGTCTCCCTCACCAACAGAACGTAGCCAATAAAAGATATTCCCTCTCCCCTCTCCCCCCATCCCATCTCTCTAACATCCTGGGACTGGCATGGTGACCCCACCACTGCAAACAGAGCTGTTGTAGTAAGTACTAAATAAAGAGTTTGAGGAGATAAATCCTCATGTTTCAGAATTTGAAATAATTGCTCATTATTCAAGGTCAGGATGAGCACTCCGTGGGGGCCAGATGATCCTACATCTGCCTAATGCGAGGGTCTTACCCCTTCTCCTGGCCACTGCCAGAGACAGGAGACTGGGCTAGATGGACCATGGCTCTGATCCAGTCTGACCAGCCCTAGGTTCCTCCATTCCCACTGTTCTGTGATGCCCACAGAAAATCGCCTTCCACTGCCTATCTCCTTCCCCAGGGGTCACAGGGGTATTGTTACCTCACCTCAGGCCCTGCAGCCTGGGCCTGTCGTGTTTCATTTGGTTTTCAGTGGGTAGTCTGGAGGTGGGTTACTAAACCACGTTTGTGTCTCGGAACAGCCTACAGTCCCCATCTCTGCCTCGCTCCTGGCTTGCTGCTATGTGACTCCCTTGCCTGCAGGGCTGTGGCTAGAAAAGCCATTAGCCATTAGGTTCCCTGCCAGCCCTGCTTCTGGGCACTTCACTGTGCTGAGCAGGGCTGCACCAGCTGTTTGATTTCAGTGACAAGAGGAACAGATGCAGGAGTTGCTGAGCAATGGAAACTTCTCCGCTGAGCTTATCCAGACTTGGGGTTTCCCTTCCCTGCCCTCTGAGAGCTGTCAGCATTAATGGGAGAGCTCCTCAGCTGCGGCCTTTCCCACAGGACAGCTTCAGTGCAGGGGACCAGTGCAGGACAAGGAAGAAGTGAAGGAGGGAAAGTGAAGGTGCAGCCCTCCCAGCGGCTGATGGGAAGACTGTGAAGAAAGGCCAGATCTGGGCGAATGATGCACAATAATGCCGCCCTGAGAGAGAGACAGAGAGAGGCAGCGAACTATCCAGATTCCTGGCACCGCCAAGATCACGGGAAACAAGGAACTCACAGCACAAAGGAATGCTAGCTAGGACTCCAGAGAAACGCTCCCCCTCTCCCGGGGGAGCCAGCTCCTGTCACAAGGCCACAAGGCAGCCCCATCCCATCTAAACCCTGCCAGAGGGGTCGCTTGACCTCGAAAGCTTCCCTGTCCCTGTAAGAGTTTCCCAGTGTGGATTTATTGCAACAAGGTTTTTTGGCTGGGCACAGCTGCCTCCTCTTCTCCGTGTCCCCCCACTTGGGCTCAGCCCAGGGCATTTCCCGCTTGGTTTGACAGCTGGATGGAAAAGTTCTGGACTCCTACTGCTCAGCACAAGCTGGAGGGTTCAGGGCCTCCAGGGAATTTTACCTTCTGAAGTTGCTCTCATTTCACCTTCCCAGCTGAGCTCCATCCACGCAGGCCGGTGTGGTGAGCAGCCCCCTTCCCAATCCCAGGGGCACAAATCCCAGGGGCGTCTCCCAGGTGGGTTCAACAGGCCCCAGCCTCTGGGTGTCTTGAATTCCCGGCTCCTCATGCTCCAGGCACTCCAAGGGCACCGCTTCCAGGCTGGAGAGACTATCTCAGTAGTGGCAGGAAAGGCAGCCATTGCCTGTGACCTCCCCTCCACGTCTCTGGAGCCGGTCCTGCTGCTGTGCCTCTGGCCAGGAACCAGTGATCTGTGCCAATGGTTAACCTCAGCAGAGCAGGGAGAAGAGAGGGGCAGGAGAGAGGATTTTTCCTGAGTCCCTCCCAGCCCTGATGGGTGTCTGGAAGCTGCCCTGCTGCCTCTTCCTCACTGCTCTGGGGGTCCCCCTAGTTCAGCATGAGATCAGGTCTCTGCAACGCCCGGCACTCAGCCAACAGTTGGAGTCCCAGCTCTTTGCCCACAGCTCAATGGCCCATGTTCTGTGGTGAGTATTGCGGCTATGCAGAGTGCGACCTGTGTGAGAGGGGGAGGAGCTCATGCACGTGGGAAGGGGTGTGCTGACAGGGGCTTTCTGGACACGAGCCATGCACATGGATAAAGTGACCCTCTTTCTTACGGGGTGGCATGGCACATACAGACCTGTAGAGCCCAGGCTCTCTGGCTGACAGATGGGCAACAAGGCCTGGGCTGCAGTTAGCATACGGGGTCTGCCTAAGTCCCAGGCAATAATGGGATGGATTGATGGCTCTCTCCCACTGTCTCCTGTGTCTGTCACCACTCTATGGGGAGGGGTGTGTATTTACCTCCCTTAGGGGTCAGTCTATTGCATTCACGGTCAGGGTAACTCCCCACACTGTTACATTCGTCGGGACAGCGACGGTGCCCAGCACCGCGAGAACATATTCCGAGGGGGCGGTCTAGCTGCTAGACTGCCAGCTCCACCTCATTTGGACTGGGCCTGAGCCAGCTGCTCATTCACCCAGACTCCAGCTTCCTCTAGACGCCAACAGCATTGAGGGGCTTGATGGCTGGGTGGGGAGAAGCTGCCAGGAATGTTGTGAATTGCTAGTTTCCTTTCCAGTGGCCGGTGCCCCCGTCCCTGCAGGATCTGGTTCTGCTACGTGGAATGTCCCATGAGAGCCTATGCTCACTGCACAGCCCATCAGCAGAGAGTCAGGTTCCAAGCAGAGTCGGGGACGCCTCCCTGGGTGTCAGGGTAGCACCTCAGCCAGGAGGCAGGTTTGGCAGCCTACCCTGAAGGTGCTAAGACTCAGCCTTTGTCTGGTCTCAGGTGGAAGTTTGTTCCGCAGCCCCTGTGAGGTGTTCCCTGGACTCTGTCAGCCAGGCTGCCCAGCTACCCACGAGCGTCTTTGGGTACCATCACTCTGCTCCTCCATCCCCGCCTGTGCTCACAACCCTGGTTCATACTGTGGAACGAAGGCTCTCTGGCATCCCCAGCAGTCAGGACGTTTGCAGAGCATGGAGAGGCCGACCTGTCTGTGGGAAAGGCCAAGCTGAATGAAAGCCCTGCAGTGAGCTGTAGCTCACGGAAGCTTACGCTCAAATAAATTGGTTAGTCTCTAAGGTGCCACAAGTCCTCCTTTTCTTTTTGCGGATACAGACTAACATGGCTGCTACTCTGAAACCTGACAAAATTATCTGTTACTTGCACACTTTAGGGGCAGCCACCCTTACCCTGTTCCTAAGGCTCAGGGTGTAACCTTATGCTCTAGGGCACCCACCTTTACCCTTCTGGGGGCTCAAGGCATAAGCCTGTTAATTTAGGCCCCCATCCTTACCCCATTCCTAGGGCTCAGGGTGTAACCTTAACACTCTGCAGGTTTGTAGGACCTTTTACCAGTGAAAGAGCCTTACACAGTAATATCCTACATCACCTCTATTTATTAACAATCACCAAAACAGAATGCCCCCGCTAAGCAAACAGTGCTCACCACTCCCAATAAGGCAGATGAACTTTTCTTGAGGGCCAGTCAGGATAAGGTTGTCTGGGGGACTCCAGCTTCTGCACAGTGTGGTCGGCAGGGTGTTGAGGTCTGGCAGCTCTGATCTTGGGGGTGTGTCCTGGAGTTGATTCCCAAGAACTTCCTTTTGGACCCCAGTTTATATAACAAAACTTGAGTCCTGCTTAGCTGTACCGTAACCAATCATTTTACTAAAATATTACTAAACAATTCTCTAACCAATCCTAGCATATTGTAAAACAATTCTTTAACCAATCCTACCCCACCACCATGATTGATTTACACCTAGCAAAATTAGTTATGTAACAGACAGAAACAGTCAAAGAAACAGACAGAGACCATACAGATAAACAATAGAGAAGTGGGGACCATTAAGGCAAAACAATAGAAGTATAGATTTTACAATCACAACTGTTGATAAGTTTCAGAGTAGCAGCCGTGTTAGTCTGTATTCGCAAAAAGAAAAGGAGTACTTGTGGCACCTTAGAGACTAACCAATTTATTTGAGCATAAGCTTTTGTGAGCTACAGCTCACTTCATCGGATGCTCATGAAAGCTTACGCTAAAATAAATTTTGTTAATCTCTAAGGTGCCACAAGTCCTCCTTTTCTTTTGATAAGTGTTGATAAGTGATTCCTTGCCAGACAGATGCTATCAAACTAAGTTTTCTTTAACCATCTTAAGCTCTGTTTCTTTATCTGGTGATGTTGGGGGCCATTAGGACAGAAGCCTTCTTAACTGCCCAACATTACCTTGTTTTAATGTAATGTAGATGGAATGTGAGGATGTGACTTTCTGCTTCTTGGTTCATGGCTGCTGCTCTCCTAGCATGGCTGCAGGAAAAGGCCTCAGCCTTACACCACGGGGGTAGGAAAATCCAGCTCCCCATCACTGCGCAGTCATCTGACCCAGTCGCGAGTACAGGCTGATAGCAAACAGGCTCGCCTTGTCATCTGCTCTCTAAGCAACATCTAATCCTGGCCTCTGTTTCACATGCAGGTCCTGCTCTAGAGAGACTCCTCCCTGACTGGCTTGCTTAGGGTGAGCAGACATCTTTGGCTGCTCCGGCATTTTTTTGTTTGTTTTTTGTTTGTTTTTTTTGCTTCCCCCATGTGTCCTGATATTTTCTCTGCTTCATCTGGTCACCCTAGGCTTGCTGGCATCAGTGCCCTGGGTTCGTGTGAGGGCAGCTGGGGAGGGATGTGCTCCGTGACCTGTTCCCCAAGATGCTGGCCAAGACAGCGGCTTCACTGTTCCATCTCCCAGCTTTGCTACAGACCCTCAGAAGCCGATCTCCCCAGGTACAGCCAAGAGCTCTCTCATCCCATCAGCTCATTCTCCTACCCCAGACTCCAGGCTTTGCCCTGGCGTGGCTACCCGTGGTGTCTACAGCAGCCGACAGTGACACTCTGCACCAGGACAAGGGGGCAGGGGAAAGGAAGAAGGGAGCCACTGAGCTCTGCCTCCTGAACGCACACAACGACTTGCTCCCCAAGGAAGCCTCAGGAAAAGCCACCGCCAGCCAAGAGAGCAGCCGAGCCTCAGGGAACCTGATGGTCAAAGAGGAACCTTGTGATCCAAAGAGGAACCTTCTGGGCTGGGGCCACATTCACAGCAGGCAAAGCAAGACCCTGCACCCAGGCACTGGCCTCAGTGCACAAAGCACCTGGTCCGACCACTTCCCCGGCAGCCCCAGTGGGCTCTGTTCCTGGAGAGCCGGGTTTCTCTGGGTACGGTGGGGTTGGTGTCCCTGCAAGATGCCTGGTGAGGGAGAGCATTTCTCTAGGTCCCTCTGATCCCATGACTGTGCTGAGCCAGGCTTCTCTTGGGGCTCCCACCTTTCTCAGCTCATAGAGATCAACTGTGAAAAACAGGAAACAGGTTTGAGATAAAAGCTATAGGTTGAGGTGTGTCTAAACTGGCAGCCCCCTCTGTACTGGGGAGTGTCTCTGTGGGGAAAAGATCTCACGCATGGTCCAGTGAAAGCTGGCGGGACCAGGCCTAGCCAATCACAACCGGTCCAGGCCAAGGGCACTGGCCAGTCCAGTGGATTGTGCCTAATCTGACGTTAGCTGCACCTAGCAATACTAAAAATCTTGTGAAGTAAGCAAGGCAGAGGCAGGAGCAGGAGCTGGGACAGCCCTAGGAAACCAGGCAGCCCATCTTCCCGGGGCAGGACTGGTCCTACATTCCTACAGGACGTTTTCTCCTGGATTGTCCAGTCCAGTTTTGTGTGAGCCAATCCATGGAGCTCCCACCCCTCCCCTGGGAGATGGTTCCACACCTGGATACGGCCCATCTCTCCTAGTTACATACCCTGGAGTCACTCTACATAACACCTCTGCCCCTTGGGTGTTTACATCCTTTACATATTGGGACAGGTTTCAGAGTAGCAGCCACGTTAGTCTGTATCCACAAAAAGAACAGGAGAACTTGTGGCACCTTAGAGACTAACAAATTTATTAGAGCATGAGCTTTCGTAGGCTACAACCTACTTCATTGGATGCATAGAATGGTACATATAGTAAGAAGATATATATATACATACAGAGAAGTTGGAAGTTGCTATACAAACTGTAAGAGGCTAATTAATTAAGATGAGCTATTATCAGCAGGAGAAAAAAACTTTTGTAGTGATACAGTGTCTCTATCTCAGACAGGCTGAATGTTAATCTCTTCCTCGAGCCCTGGCCATTTTTATGCTTTTCCCGCCAGTTTACCAGTAACCTGGTACCCAGAACTGAATGCAGATGCCCAGGCCCTGCTGCTTGGAGAGAGACCCTACCCTCCCTGCTCTGGCCTATGAGGCCCTCCATGCACAAATGGAATTGTGCTGGCTTTCTGCTGTCATATCACATGGTAAACACATGCCTAAGTCACTGCTCATTAATCCCCCACTTGTCTCGTCTTTCCTGTTATTCCAGTTTCTCTCTCTAGGGTGAAGGAGAAGCAATGTTGCCAACTCTTGTCTTGGTGTATTTCTTACAGCCCCAGCTCCGGGAATCTTGGCTTTCAAGAATCCATTTCCTTAAAAATCTCATGAGTTTTAAGCCACTCCCATGCTTTTGGGGCCTGACTTGGGTTGTGTGAATGCCCACGGTAGGCGATGCTGAGAAGACGCTCTTGTGGCACTGTCTGGAGAAATGCTTTGAAGGACCAGGTGCCCTGTGCAAGGGGAAGGTGCAGTCCCAGGTCCCCACAGGCTGTGAGTGGGGCTCAGTTCCCCTTCTTTAGCCATGTTTCCTAAGCCCCCTCCCTCAGTTCCATTGCAGGCAGTGTTGGGGGGTGGGGGGAGGGCTCCAGCACACCTGACTGCCTCTGGCGCAGGTGTGGGGCTGGACTCCAGGCTCCCAGAGATCTGCCTTTGACAGCAGCTAGCTTTGCAGGGGGAATTAGCGTTGCCAGGTTTGTTGTTATAAGACTTAGGGTGTTTGTGCAAGTCGTCGGCACCTGATCTTCTCCGGCCTTGTTTGGAGTTTCCTGTCACAGCCGAGAGCTCCTGTAGGCATGCGTTAGAACTAGGTAGGCCAGGTGTGAACCTGTCATCCCGCTAAGCCAGGAGAGTGAGCTCAGCAGTGCCCCAGGGCACCAAGCCAGCATGGCTGAGCAGGACCAGTTTACAGAAATCCATGCAGCTCTGCAGGGACCGTGCAGCTGGGGTGAAAGGGAATCAGCTGTGAGCTCCCCATCACACCCCTCACGAATACCCTCTCGCCACAGGATGAAAGATTCACAGATTCCAAGGCCAGAAGGGACCATTGTGATCACCCAGTCTGACCTCCCGGGTAAGACAGGCCGGAGACCGTCCCCAGCCAAGCCACCACGCAGCTTGGTACATTGTTCCAGTGGTTACTTACTCTCTCACTGTTAAAACTGTGTGCCTTATTTCCTATCTGAATTTGTCTGGCTTCAACTCCCAGCCCTTGGATCATGTGAGAACTTCCTCTGCTAGACTGAAGAGCCCATTGTTAAATACTGAATGATGACAACTGGTCATTGCTGACCTGTTCCCTTGGGAAACCCATTGACTTGTTGCATGGGCGGGTCTATTCTCTAGATGGCAGGTTTGCCATCACTTTTCACAGTTACATTTTCCCTGTTCAGATAGACATCTTGCTAGCAAACCACCATTCCGCTGTTAAAAATCTGTACGGAGTTGTCTGACAACCATCCTGCATAAGTTTTCCTCTTTAGAACCTATGGGGCTAGCTTTCATAAGAACGGCCACGTTGGGTCAGACCAATGGTCCATCTAGCCAAGTATCCTGTCTTCCAACAGCAGCCAATCCCAGGTACTTCAGAGGTAATGAACAAAACAGGGCAATTTATTGAGTGATCCAGGCCTTGTCATTCAGCCCCAGATGCTGGCAATGAGAGGTTTAGTCCACTCAGAGCATGGGATTGCATCCCTGCCTATCCTGGCTAATAGCCACCAATGGACCTGTCCTCCATGAACTTATCATGAACTTAGTTCTTTTCTGAACCCACACTTATACTTTTGGCCTTCTCAACATCCCCTGGCAATGAGTTCCACAGGTTGACTATGCATCATGTGAAGAAGTACTTTCTTTTGTTTGTTTAAAACATGCTGCCTATTAATTTCAGTGGCTGACCCTGGTTCTTGTGTTAAACTAAGGGGTAAACAGCACTTCCTTATTCACTTTCTCCACACTATTCATGATTTTATAGACCCCTATCATATCTCCCCTTACTCATTTCTTTTCTAACAGACCAAGTCTTTTTAATCTCTCCTTCTATGGAAGTTGTTCCAGACCCCTTATTTTTATTGCCCTTTTCTGAACCTTTTCCGATTCTAATATAGCTTTTTTGAGATGGGGCAACACCAGATTGAAGGTGTGGATGTACCATGGATCTCTATTGTGTCATTATGACATTATCTTTCCCTTTCCTGATAGTTCCTAACATTCTGTTATCTTTTTTGACTGTTGATGCACATTGAGCTCTAAGATCTCTTATTTGAGAGGTAACAGCTAATTTAGACCCCATCATTTCATATGTATAGTTGGGATGTTTTCCATTGCATTTATCAACACTGAATTTCATCGGCCATTTTGTCGCCCAGTCACCCAGTTTTGTGAGATCCCATTGTAACTCTTCACAGTCTGCTTTGGACTTAACTAACTTGAGTAATTTAATATTGTCTGCAAACTTTGTTATCTCACTGTTTACCCCTTTTTCCAGACCATTTATGAATACGTTGAACAGCACTGGTGCCAGTAAGATCCACTGTGAAAACTGACCATTTATTCCTACCCTTTGTGTCCTATCTTTTAGCCAGTTACTGATCTATGCAAGGCCCTTTCCCTCTTGTCCCATGATGGCTTACTTTGCTTATGAGCCTTTGGTGAGGGATCCTGTCAAAGACTTTCTGAAAGTCCAAAGTACACGATATCCACTGGGTCTCCCTTCTACACATGCTTGTTGACCCCCTCGAAAAATTCTAGTAGATTGGTGAGGTCTGATTTCCCTTTACAAAAACCAGGTTGACTCTTCCCCAAAGTATTTTGTCCATCTATGCGTGTCTGACAATTCTGTTTTTACTATATCTTTAAACACAGGCCTAGTTTGACTTCTATATTTGGGCTGGGGGCGGCTCCAGTCAGGCCAATGGGGCCGCGTGTGGGGGTGGGGGACAAATTCTGTGCCTGCCCTCAGGGCGCCATTTCAGATTTCGGGGGAGGGGAGCGCAATTTTAACTGTGATTCCAGGGGCTACTTATGCAACCAAAAACTCTAGTGTTCTTGCAGATAATAACTTAGAAATTATCTGACAGGAGCATTGTATCTAGTCCCTATATCAAGAAAGAAAATTAAATAAATATTAGACCCAGTCAGTTCTAATACTAACATGTTCTGACATCTTGTGGCAAGTCACTTATGCGACACTGGTTAGGTTTAAAATTGTAATGTCTATTCTTACTCAGATAATCTTACTAAAGTCAGAAGGGACCATTGTGATCACCTAGTCTGACCCCCTGCATATTGCAGGCCACAGAACCTCCCTCATCCACTCCTGTAATAGACCCATAACCTCTAACTGTGTTACTGAAGTCCTCAAATCATGGTTTAAAGACTTCAATTCCAGAGAATTCACCATTTACATTAGTTTAAACCTGCAAGAGTCCCCTTGCCCCATGCTGCAGTGGAAGCCAAAAAATCCCCAGGGTGTCTGCCACTCTGGCCCAGGGGAAAATTCTTTCCCAACCCCAAATATGGTGATCAGTTAGATCCTGAGTACCCAGCAAGACCCACCAGGCAGATACCTAGGAAAGAATTGTCTGTAGTAACTCAGAGCCCTCCCCATCTCGTGTCCCATGTCCAGCCGTTGGGAATTTTTGCTACAGGCAGTCACTGCTGGGCCATACTCCATTGTAGGCAGTCCTGTCAGATCATCCCCTCCATAAACTTATCAAGCTCAGTCTTGAAGCCATTTAGGTTTTCTCCCGCTGCTCCCCTTGGAAGGCTGCTCCAGAACTTCACTCCTTTGATGGTTACAAACCTTGACCTAATTTCAAGCCTAAACTTGTTGATGGCCAGTTTATAGCCATTTGTTCTGGGGTCCACATTGGTGATTAACTTAAATAACTTATCTCACTCCCTCATATTTATCCCTCTGATGTGTTTAGAGACAGCAATATCTCCCCTCAGCCTTCATTTGGTTAGGCTCAACAAAACAAGCTCTTTGAGTCTCCTCTCATAAGACAGGTTTTCCATTCCTCAGATCATCCTAGTAGCCTTTCTCTGCACCATTTCCAGTTTGAATTCATCTTTCTTAAATATGGGAGATCAGAACTGCACAAAATACTCCAGATGAGGCCTCACCAGTGCCTTGTATAATGGTACTAACATTTCCCTGTTTCTACTGGAAATACTTTGCCTGATACATTCTAGGACTGCATTAGCTTTTTTCACAGCAGCATCACATTGACAGCTCATAGTCATCCTGTGATCAACCAATACCCCCAGCTCTTTCTCCTCCATTTTCACTTCCAACTGATAAGTCCCCAGCTTATAGCAAAAATTCTTGTTGTTAGTCCCTAAATGCATGACCTTGCTTTTTGCACTATTAAATATCATCCCATTTCTATTACTCCAGGTTACAAGTCATCCAGATCTTCTGGTATGATATTCCGGTCCTCCTCCATATTGGCAATACCTCCCAACCTTGTGTCATCTGCAAATTTTATTAGCACTGAAGTTAGGCTTATTGGCCTGTAATTGCCAGGATCACCTCCAGAGCATTTTTTAAATATTGACGTCACATTAGCTATCCTCCAGCCATCTGGTACAGAAGCTGATTTAAATTATAGGATACAAATCACAGTTGTAGTTCTGTGATTTCATATTTGAATTCCTTCAGAACTCTTGGATGAATAGCATCTGGTCCTGGTAACTTATTACTGTTTAGTTTATCAGTTTGTTCCAAAACCTCCTCTATTGACACTTCAATGTGGGACAGTTCCTCATATTTGTCACCTAAAAAGAATGGCTCAGGTGTGGGAATTTCCCTCACATCCTCTGCAGTGAAGACTGATGCAAAGAATTAATTTAGCTTCTCCGCAAAAGCTTTATCTGCCTTGAGTGCTCCTTTGGCACCTTGATCGGCCAGTGGCCCCACTGGTTGTTTGGCAGGTTCATTCACTATGTGGCAAAATGTCTTATTTACTGCACACTGATCAAAACCTAATCTGAAGACAATTATTTATTTCTTCATGGGTTTTTCCATGATGCTCAGCATTATAGAATCATAGAACAGGAAGGGACCTCGAGAGGTCATCTAGTCCAGTCCCCTGCACTCAAGGCAGGACTAAGTATTATCTAGACCATCCCTGACAATTGTTCGTCCAACCTGCTCTTAAAAATCCCCAGGGATGGAGATTCTACAACCTCCCTGGGCAATTTATCCCAGTGCTTCACCACCCTGACAGTTAGGAATTTTTTCCTAACGCCCAACCTAAACATCCCTGGTTGCAATTTAAGCCCATTGCTTCTTGTCCTATCCTCAGGGGTTAACAAGAACAATTTACCACCCTTTTCCTTGTAACAACCTTTTATGTACTTGAAAATTGTTATGTCCCCTCTCAGTCTTCTCTTCTCCAGACTAAACAACCCCAATTTTTTCAATCTTCCCTCATAGGTCACGTTTTCTAGACCTTTCATCATTTTTGTTGCTCTTCTCTGAACTTTCTCCAATTTGTCCACATCTTTCCTGAAACGTGGTGCCTAGAACTGGACACAGTACTCCAGTTGAGGCCTAATCAGTGCGGAGTAGAGCAGAAGAATTACTTTTCGTGTCTTGCTTACAACACTCCTGCTAATACATCCCAGAATCATGTTTGCTTTTTTTGCAATAGAGTTATACTGTTGACTCATATTTAGTTTGTGATCCACTATGACCCCCAAATCCCTTTCCACAGTTCTCTTTCCTAGGCTGTCACTTCCCATTTTGTATGTGTGCAACTGACTGTTCCTTCCTAAGTGGAGTACTTTGCATTTGTCCTTATTAAATTTCATCCTATTTACTTCAGACCATTTCTCCAGTTTGTCCAGATCATTTTGAATTTTAATCATATCCTCCAAAGCACTTGCAACCCCTCCCAACTTGGTATCATATGGAAACTATATATGTGTACTCTCTAGGCCAGTGGTTCTCAAATTTTCTTTTCGCAGACCACTTGAAAATTGCTGAGGCTCTCGGCAGACCACTTAATAATCTTTCCAAATGTTGTTTGCACCATTAGCTAACTATTGTAAAGCACTTTAGATAAAAGCTGTCATAAATATAAAGGGAAGGGTAAACCCCTTTGAAATCCCTCCTGGCCAGGGGAAAGCTCCTCTCACCTGTAAAGGGTTAAGAAGCTAAAGGTAACCTCGCTGGCACCTGACCAAAATGACCAATGAGGAGACAAGATACTTTCAAAAGCTGGGAGGAGGGAGAGAAACAAAGGGTCTGTGTGTCTGTCTATATGCTGGTTTCTGCCGGGGATAGACCAGGAATGGAGTCTTAGAACTTTTAGTAAGTAATCTAGCTAGGTACGTGTTAGATTATGGTTTCTTTAAATGGCTGAGAAAAGAATTGTGCTGAATAGAATAACTATTTCTGTCTGTGTTTCTTTTTTGTAACTTAAGGTTTTGCCTAGAGGGGTTCTCTATGTTTTTGAATCTAATTACCCTGTAAGATGTCTACCATCCTGATTTTACAGGGGGGATTTCTTTATTTCTATTTACTTCTATTTTTATTAAAAGTCTTCTTGTAAGAAAACTGAATGCTTTTTCATTGTTCTCAGATCCAAGGGTTTGGGTCTGTGGTCACCTATGCAAATTGGTGAGGCTTTTTATCCAACATTTCCCAGGAAAGGGGGGGGGGGTGCAAGTGTTGGGAGGATTGTTCATTGTTCTTAAGATCCAAGGGTCTGGGTTTGTAGTCACCTAGGCAAATTGGTGAGGCTTTTTACCAAACCTTGTCCAGGAAGTGGGGTGCAAGGTTTTGGGAAGTATTTTGGGGGGAAAGACGCGTCCAAACAGCTCTTCCCCAGTAACCAGTATTAGTTTGGTGGTGGTAGCGGCCAATCCAAGGACGACGGGTGGAATATTTTGTACCTTGGGGAAGTTTTGACCTAAGCTGGTAAAGATAAGCTTAGGAGGTTTTTCATGCAGGTCCCCACATCTGTACCCTAGAGTTCAGAGTGGGGGAGGAACCTTGACAAAAGCGCTATATAAAAAAAATCTTAACTTTTTTTGTTCTACAAATAAAAGCACACAACTCATATTTTAATATCAGTAGTCTTACCTTTCTAATGCAATGGATGTGCCCTCTCTCCCCCGCCACGGCAACCCCACAGCTGGGGCTGGGAAGGAGGGGGGGTCTCTCCCTCATCACAGCAGCCACAGCTCTGAGGCTGGGAAGGAGGCTCTCTCTCTCCTGGCAGCCGCAGCCCTGGAGCTGGGGAAAGTCACCTCTTTCTCTGGCTGCCACAGCCCTGCACGTCCAAGATTCCCCCCACCAATTGTTCTCACCTCACTGCCCCCTCCCACTTGCCCCTATTCCCCTCAAGGCCACCACCTCACCTTACATGTGCATCTTCTCCAGGGTCCAGGCATCTAATTAGTGGAGACGCACAGACATGGCTCCACTAATTAGGTGGGTGGCCCTTCATTTTCTCGTGCAACCGCCCAGGCACACAACTTACAGGGAACTATCCGTGGACGGCCTGAATGGCGCTTGCGGACCACTGGTGGTGTACGGACCACAGTTTGAGAACCTCTGCTCCATCAATGATTTAGAAAATGGCATAAAGATATTTAACAGAACCAGAACTGATCCCTGAGGGACCCCACTCATTATGCCCTTCCAGCATAACTGTGAACCACTGATAACTACTGTCTGGGAATGATTTTCCAACCAGTTATGCACCCACCTTATTGTAGCTCCATCTAGGTTGTATTTCCCTAGTTTGTTTGTGAGAAGGTCATGCAAGACAGTATCAAAAGCCTTACTAAAGTCAAGATATACCACATCTACCGCTTCCCCCCTATCCACAAGGCTTGTTACACTGTAAGAAAGCTATCAGGTTGGTTTGACACGATTTGTTCTTGACAGATCCATGCTGACTGTTATTTATCACCTTATTATCTTCTAGGTGTTTGCAAATTGATTGCTTAATTATTTGGTCCATTATCTTGCTGGGTACAGAAGTTATGGTGACTGGTCTGTAATTCCCTGGGTTGTCCTTATTTCCCTTTTTATGGATGGGCACTATATTTGCCCTTTTCCATGACTTTTCAGAGAAAATTGCTAATGGCTCAGATATCTCCTTGAGTATTCTAGGATACATTTCATAAGAACCTGGTGATTTGAAAACCTCTAACTTGTCTGAGTAATTTTTTACTTGTTCTTTCCCTGTTTTAGACTCTGATCCTATATTTTCACTAAAAGAAAAGGAGTACTTGTGGCACCTTAGAGACTAACCAATTTATTTGAACATAAGCTTTCGTGAGCTACAGCTCATTTCATCGGATGCATACTGTGGAAAGTTTAGAAGATCTTATTATATACACACAAAGCATGAAAAAATACCTCCTCCCACCCCACTCTCCTGCTGGTAATAGCTTATCTAAAGTGATCACTCTCCTTACAATGTGTATGATAATCAAGGTGGGCCATTTTCAGCACAAATCCAGGGTTTAACAAGAACGTCTGGGGGAGGCGGGGGGTAGGAAAAAACAAGGGGAAATAGGCTTGAATAGAGACTGGGAGTGGCTAAGTCATTATGCAAGGTAGCCTAAGTTAATTGTACCCAATTTGCAAATGAATTCCAATTCAGCAGTTTCTCGCTGGAGTCTGGATTTGAAGTTTTTTTGTTGTAAAATAGCGACTTCCATGTCTGTAATCACGTGACCAGAGAGATTGAAGTGTTCTCCAACTGGTTTATGAATGTTATAATTCTTGACATCTGATTTGTGTCCATTTATTCTTTTACGTAGAGACTGTCCAGTTTGACCAATGTACATGGCAGAGAGGCATTGCTGGCACATGATGGCATATCACATTGGTGGATGTGCAGGTGAACGAGCCTCTGATAGTGTGGCTGATGTTATTCGGCCCTGTGATGGTGTCCGCTGAATAGATATGTGGGCACAGTTGGCAACGGGCTTTGTTGCAAGGATAGGTTCCTGGGTTAAAAGAAAAGGAGTACTTGGGGCACTTTAGAGACTAACCAATTTATTTGAGCATGAGCTTTCGTGAGCTACAGCTCACTTCATGCTGTAGCTCACGAAAGCTCATGCTCAAATAAATTGGTTAGTCTCTAAGGTGCCACAAGTACTCCTTTTCTTTTTGCGAAGACAGACTAACACGGCTGTTACTCTGTTCCTGGGTTAGTGGTTCTGTTGTGTGGTATGTGGTTGCTGGTGAGTATTTGCTTCAGGTTGGGGGGCTGTCTGTAGGCAAGGACTGGCCTGTCTCCCAAGATTTGTGAGACTGTTGGGTCATCCTTCAGGATAGGTTGTAGATCCTTAATAATGCGTTGGAGGGGTTTTAGTTGGGGGCTGAAGGTGACGGCTAGTGGCGTTCTGTTATTTTCTTTGTTAGGCCTGTCCTGTTGTAGGTGACTTCTGGGAACTCTTCTGGCTCTATCAATCTGTTTCTTCACTTCCGCAGGTGGATAGGGTAGCTGTAAGAATGCTTGATAGAGATCTTGTAGGTGTCTGTCTCTGTCTGAAGGGTTGGAGCAAATGTGGTTGTATCGCAGAGCTTGGCTGTAGACGATGGATCGTGTGGTGTGGTCAGGGTGAAAGCTGGAGGCATGCAGGTAGGAATAGCGGTCAGTAGGTTTCCGGTATAGGGTGGTGGTTATGTGACCATCGTTTATTAGCACTGTAGTGTCCAGGAAGTGGATCTCTTGTGTGGACTGGACCAGGCTGAGGTTGATGGTGGGATGGAAATTGTTGAAATCATGGTGGAATTCCTCAAGGGCTTCTTTTCCATGGGTCCAGATGATGTCATCAATATAGCGCAAGTAGAGTAGGGGCGTTAGGGGACGAGAGTTGAGGAAGCGTTGTTCTAAGTCAGCCATAAAAATGTTGGCATCCTGTGGGGCCATGCGGGTACCCATAGCAGTGCTGCTGATCTGAAGGTATACATTGTCCCCAAATGTGAAATAGTTATGGGTAAGGACAAAGTCACAAAGTTCAGCCACCAGGTTAGCCATGACATTATCGGGGATAGTGTTCTTGACGGCTTGTAGTCCATCTTTGTGTGGAATGTTGGTGTAGAGGGCTTCTACATCCATAGTGGCCAGGATGGTGTTATCAGGAAGATCACCGATGGATTGTAGTTTCCTCAGGAAGTCAGTGGTGTCTCGAAGGTAGCTGGGAGTGCTGGTAGCGTAGGGCCTGAGGAGGGAGTCTACATAGCCAGACAATCCTGCTGTCAGGGTGCCAATGCCTGAGATGATGGGGCGCCCAGGATTTCCAGGTTTATGGATCTTGGGTAGTTGATAGAATATCCCAGGTCGGGGTTCCAGGGGTGTGTCTGTGCGGATTTGATCTTGTGCTTTTTCAGGGAGTTTCTTGAGCAAATGCTGTAGTTGCTTTTGGTAACTCTCAGTGGGATCAGAGGGTAATGGCTTGTAGAAAGTGGTGTTGGAGAGCTGCTGAGCAGCCTCTTGTTCATATTCCGACCTATTCATGATGACAACAGCACCTCCTTTGTCAGCCTTTTTGATTATGAGGTCAGAGTTGTTTCTGAGGCTGTGGATGGCATTGCGTTCCGCATGGCTGAGGTTATGGGGCAAGTGATGCTGCTTTTCCACAATTTCAGCCCGTGCACGTCGGCGGAAGCACTCTATGTAGAAGTCCAGTCTGCTGTTTTGACCTTCAGGAGGAGTCCACCTAGAATCCTTCTTTTTGTAGTGTTGGTAGGGAGGTCTCTGTGGATTAGTATGTTGTTCAGAGGTATGTTGGAAATATTCCTTGAGTCGGAGATGTCGAAAATAGGATTCCAGATCACCACAGAACTGTATCATGTTCGTGGGGGTGGAGGGGCAGAAGGAGAGGCCCCGAGATAGGACAGCTGCTTCTGCTGGGCTGAGAGTATAGTTGGATAGGTTAACAATATTGCTGGGTGGGTTCAGGGAACCATTGCTGTAGCCCCTTGTGGCATGTAGTAGTTTAGAAAGTTTAGTGTCCTTTTTCTTTTGTAGAGAAGCAAAGTGTGTGTTGTAAATGGCTTGTCTAGTTTTAGTAAAGTCCAGCCACGAGGAAGTTTGTGTGGAAGGTTGGTTTTTTATGAGAGTATCCAATTTTGAGAGCTCATTCTTAATCTTTCCCTTTTTGCTGTAGAGGATGTTGATCAGGTGATTCCGCAGTTTCTTAGAGAGCGTGTGGCACAAGCTGTCAGCATAGTCTGTGTGGTATGTAGATGGTAATGGATTTTTTTACCTTCAGTCCTTTTGGTACAATGTCCATCTGTTTGCATTTGGAAAGGAAGATGATGTCTGTCTGTATCTGTACAAGTTTTTTCATGCAGTTGATAGATTTCCACTCCATACGGCTAAATGCAGTGCCTTGCATAATGACAGGTTTCAGAGTAACAGCCGTGTTAGTCTGTATTCGCAAAAAGAAAAGGAGTACTTGTGGCACCTTAGAGACTAACCAATTTATTTGAGCATGAGCTTTCGTGAGCTACAGCTCACTTCATCGGATGCATACTGTGGAAAGTTTAGAAGATCTTATTATATACACACAAAGCATGAAAAAATACCTCCTCCCACCCCACTCTCCTGCTGGTAATAGCTTATCTAAAGTGATCACTCTCCTTACAATGTGTATGATAATCAAGGTGGGCCATTTCCAGCACAAATCCAGGGTTTAACAAGAACGTCTGGGGGAGGCGGGGGGTAGGAAAAAACAAGGGGAAATAGGCTACCTTGCATAATGATTTAGCCACTCCCAGTCTCTATTCAAGCCTAAATTAATTGTATCCAATTTGCAAATGAATTCCAATTCAGCAGTTTCTCACTGGAGTCTGGATTTGAAGTTTTTTTTGTTGTAAAATAGCGACTTTCATGTCTGTAATCGCATGACCAGAGAGATTGAAGTGTTCTCCGACTGGTTTATGAATGTTATAATTCTTGACATCTGATTTGTGTCCATTTATTCTTTTACATAGAGACTGTCCAGTTTGACCAACGTACATGGCAGAGGGGCATTGCTGGCACATGATGGCATATATCACATTGGTGGATGTGCAGGTGAACGAGCCTCTGATAGTGTGGCTGATGTTATTCGGCCCTGTGATGGTGTCCGCTGAATAGATATGTGGGCACAGTTGGCAACGGGCTTTGTTACAAGGATAGGTTCCTCGGTTAGTGATTCTGTTGTGTGGTATGTGGTTGCTGGTGAGTATTTGCTTCAGGTTGGGGGGCTGTCTGTAGGCAAGGACTGGCCTGTCTCCCAAGATTTGTGAGACTGTTGGGTCATCCTTCAGGATAGGTTGTAGATCCTTAATAATGCGTTGGAGGGGTTTTAGTTGGGGGCTGAAGGTGACGGCTCGTGGCGTTCTGTTATTTTCTTTGTTAGGCCTGTCCTGTTGTAGGTGACTTCTGGGAACTCTTCTGGCTCTATCAATCTGTTTCTTCACTTCCGCTGGTGGGTATGGTAGTTGTAAGAATGCTTGACAGAGATCTTGTAGGTGTCTGTCTCTGTCTGAGGGGTTGGAGCAAATGCAGTTGTATCGCAGAGCTTGGCTGTAGACGATGGATCGTGTGGTGTGGTCAGGGTGAAAGCTGGAGGCATGCAGGTAGGAATAGCGGTCAGTAGGTTTCCGGTATAGGGTGGTGTTTATGTGACCATCGTTTATTAGCACTGTAGTGTCCAGGAAGTGCATTTTCACTGGCATTCACTATGTTAGACGTCCAATCGCCATTAACCTTCTTGGTGAAAATCAAAGCAAATAAGTCATTAAGCACCTCTGCCATTTCCACATTTTCGGTTATTGTCTTTTCCCCCTCATTGAGTAGTGGGCCTACCCTGTCCTTGGTCTTCCTCTTGCTTCTAATGTATTTGTAGAATGTTTTCATGTTTCCTTTTATGTCCCTAGCTAGTTTGATCTCGTTTTGTGCCTTGGCTTTTCTAATTTTGTCCTACATACTTGTGTTATTTGTTTATATTCATCATTTGTAATTTGACCGTGTTTCCACTTTTTTTGGGACTTTTTTTTGAGTTTTAGATCATTGAAGATCTCTTAGTTAAGCCAGGGTGGTCTCTGGCCATACTTCCTGTCTTTCCTACACAGGGGGATAGTTTTCTCTTGTGCCCTTAATAATGTCTCTCTGAAAAACTGCCAACTGTCTTCAGTTGTTTTTCCCCTTAAAAGTGCTTCCCATGGGATTTTACCTACCAACTCCCTGAGTTTGCTAGACTTCCCTCTTGAAATTCATTGTCTTTATTGTGCTGTTCTCCCTCCTACCATGCCTTAGAATCATGAACTCTACTATTTCATGATCACTTTCACCCAAGTTGCCTACCACTTTCAAACTCTCAACCAGTTCCTCCCTATTTGTCAAAATCAAATCTAGAACAGCCTCTCCTCCATAGCTTTCTCCGTCTTCTGAAATAAAAAATTGTCTCCAATACATTCCAAGAACTTGTTGGATAATCTGTGCCCCGCTGTGTTACTTTCCCAGCAGATGTCCTAAGCAAGCTGTACCCTTCTATACCAATATTCCAGTCATGTGTATTATCCCACCAAGTCTCCGTGATGCCAACTATGTCATAGCTGAGTTTATTTACTGGCATTTTGAGTTCTTCCTGCTTATTCCCCATACTTCTTGCATTAGTATACAGACATCTCAGATACTGATTTGATTCCCCTCCCCCGACTTCTGTCTTGTCTCTCCTTTATTTCTGCTATAACAGCCCATGCTCCCCCCAGATTCTGATCCTTCTCCGAGGTCTCCATGTTTTTTTACTTACCTGTGGGCTTTGGTCACCTGCCCCCATCGAACCTAGTTTAACGCGCTCCTCAGTAGGTTAGCCAGTCTGTAGACATATATGCTCTTCCCCTTCCTTTATGAGGTCAGCCTATCTCTGATTAGCATCCTTCTTCCTGGAACAGCATCCTGTGGTCAAGGAAGCCGAAACCCTCCCGGCGACACCATCCTCGCAGCCAGGCATTCACCTCCAGGATGCATCGGTCTCTGCCTGGGCCCCTACCCTTAACTGAAGAGAACAGCACCTGCACTCCCAACTCCCTCACCCTTACTCCCAGAGCCCTGTAGTCACTTCAGATCTGCTGAGGATCAAACCTCGTAGTATCATTTGTGCCCACATGGATGAGTAGCATGGGGTAGTAGTCAGAGGGACGGATGATCCTCGACAATCCCTCCGTAACATCTCAGATACGGGCAGGCAGCATACCTCCCGGGATGCCATGTCAGGGCAACAGATAGGTGCCTCCGTCCCCCTCAGAAGAGAGGCTCCCATCACCCCTACCCTACGTTTCCTCTTGGGAGCGGGGGCTGTGATCCTCCCAGCCTTGGGGGTACATGGCCTTTCCTCCTCCACCTTTGGGAGCAACGAGTGATGAGGAATCGCCAGGGCAGCATATCGGTTTTCCATCCATCATGGTGGGTGGGTTGGGAGTAGGGATGGGGCACAGCCTGCTGCTGGAAGTCACCAGCAGCCAGTGTCCTCCCTGTGACAGAGCCATATCCTCCTCCCCCGGCGGCATGTGCAGTCCTCTCTAGCTGGATAGCGTCCTCAGCCATGGAAGCCTCCATATGAAAACTGTCAATGAATTCCTTGTGGGCACGGATGCGCATCGGCCTAGCCACCTCCTCCTGTAGCTCTCCCCCCTGCTTCCTGAGAGATTCCACCAGCAGGCACCTTTCACATTGGATGCTCCCCCCATCCTGGCTTTCTGAGAGTGGGAAATGCAGGGCCCAGTCTCTGCAAGTTCATGTCAGGATCTGGGTAGAGACATCCACGGTTAGGTTCTCTGTCTGGATACAAGCGCAGGAGACAGGAGCAGTGTGGGCACTGGCCATGTGGCCATTCCTAAGCATAACAATAATATTATGACTCCCTCCTACAGACTCCTCTCTCTAGCTCCCCTTGGTCGCTTAGGCTCTGACTTTTAAGGCCTTCCGTCCTAGGTCAGCCCTACCCCTCGTTAATCACACAGGGGGAGGGTGATCACAAGGCTGACTGAGGCTGAGCAAGGGAACAATGGCTCAGACTGTCCCCAAACACACAATCCCATTTGACCCTGTAACTGAAATAACCTGAAAGAAAAAGAAAAAAACTGCCAAACAAACTCTCACCCCAAGGTTAGTACTCACACTATAGTATCTGAATACTTCACAGATATTAATGAATTTATTTTCACAACATCCCTGTGAGGTATGAAAAGGGATAGCCTCTGTTTGCAGAAGCTGGGAATGGGCAACAAGGGATGGATCACTTGATGATTCCCTGTTCTGTTCATTCCCTCTGGGGCACCTGGCATTGGCCACTGTCAGAAGACATCCGATGAAGTGAGCTGTAGCTCATGAAAGCTTATGCTCAAATAAATTTGTTAGTCTCTAAGGTGCCACAAGTCCTCCTTTTTGCGAATACAGACTAACACGGCTGCTACTCTGAAACCTGTCAGAAGACAGGATATAGGTTTGATCCTAGATGGACCTTTGGTCTGACCCAGCCTGGCCGTTCTGATGGTCTTATGTTATGTTCTTGTGCTGGTTTCTCCTTCTCTTCTCTCTCATATTGACACTGCCTTTCCTGGTCTGCAAAATGCTGGAGTTCCAGGCACCCTCTCCTGCTCCAGCCGTTGGGTTGTCCACTGCTCCGGTTGCAGTGGGGTGCTTGGCCAGGATGGAACAGGCTGCAGCTTTCATCAGCCTCGTTCCTGCTTCCCTCCAGGGCATTGGCCCTAAGATTCTCCCCATCTGCTGGACCCTCTGCCAATGCGCTGGAGGTCTGCGGAGAGCCTGGACCATCCTTCCCTGGCTGGTTATTAGGATAGACAAATTGTGGTTCTTTGTGATCACAAATTCACCACAGCTCCAGCTCAGAACAAGCACCTCAGTAGGCCCAGTCCTTCCAACTGTACGCTAAGGACTGGGGCCTTCCACAGACCAGGGTCCTGTCCATTTGCTGGATCAGAAATAAGGCCCTGAGCCAGTTTAAAACCAGGCTATTTATGCAAAAATCCTGTGTGTGTGTGTGCGCGCACGCACATGTGCCCTGGAGAATCTGATTTGAACCAGTACATGCATCTCTGTCCAGGGGGGTGACTTCATAGGGTTGCTCAGGGAGGAAGTACAGTATGAGAGAAGGCACGTACAATGCCACAATAGCATGTACACAATTACACATTTAATACAATGGACCCCAAAGGCATCAATGCTAATCCTAGAAGGTTTAATGTCCTTAAAGTTTCTCTCACTTATATAAGGTTTGTTCAGGATATTACAGCATATTGTCTGTCTGTCACAGCCCGTGCAGGACAGACCCATTCAAATAATCCATTGGAACAAGCTAAAATTGTGAACAGATGTTAATAGACATTAGATACCATAAATGCTAAGCACTTCCTCCAGGGAGTCATCTTGTGTGTGGCAATGTGGGCTAGCTGCCTCGCCTCCAGGGACCCCCACAGGGCATTGTGGGGTATGTGCAATAAGCCACAGGCTCTGCCATGCCTGCGGGGAGAGCTGTGTGGATGCAGTGCACCATCCCACATTGCACCAGTTCATTCACACCCCCAGTGCAAGAGGCCATGGACTGTCGCCATGTTTCAGAGGCCAATTTGTGAAGGTTTGGGGCCGGGAGAGCAGGGAGTAAATTCCAGAAACCCCTCTGCAGTGAACAGAGAAAGGCAGGGGGAGCAGTGTGTGGAAAGGCCAGGACTAAACCCTGCGACCAAGGCCTGACTGGTCCTGAAAGCATTTGTCCTGGTCTCACCAGCATTACTGGCCCTGGCAAGTCACAAGGAATCAGATCTTAAAATGATCAGTTATTGGTGTTCTGGTAGCTCCCATGACGTGCCATGTGCTACCTACATGTAGTGGGAGACAGGCTGTGAATTCTTGGCAGAGAGCCCTCGGTGGAGATAGAGGTGGTTAGAGACTATTTAGAAAAGCTGGACGTGCACAAGTCCATGGGGCCGGACGAGTTGCATCCGAGAGTGCTGAAGGAATTGGCGGCTGTGATTGCAGAGCCATTGGCCATTATCTTTGAAAACTCGTGGCGAACGGGGGAAGTCCCGGATGACTGGAAAAAGGCAAATGTAGTGCCAATCTTTAAAAAAGGGAAGAAGGAGGATCCTGGGAACTACAGGCCAGTCAGCCTCACTTCAGTCCCTGGAAAAATCATGGAGCAGGTCCTCAAAGAATCAATCCTGAAGCACTTGCATGAGAGGAAAGTGATCAGGAACAGCCAGCATGGATTCACCAAGGGAAGGTCATGCCTGACTCATCTAATCGCCTTTTATGATGAGATTACTGGTTCTGTGGATGAAGGGAAAGCAGTGGATGTATTGTTTCTTGACTTTAGCAAAGCTTTTGACACGGTCTCCCACAGTATTCTTGTCAGCAAGTTAAGGAAGTATGGGCTGGATGAATGCACTACAAGGTGGGTAGAAAGCTGGCTAGATTGTCGGGCTCAACGGGTAGTTATCAATGGCTCCATGTCTAGTTGGCAGCCGGTATCAAGTGGAGTGCCCCAAGGGTCGGTCCTGGGGCCGGTTTTGTTCAATATCTTCATAAATGATCTGGAGGATGGTGTGGATTGCACTCTCAGCAAATTTGCGGATGATACTAAACTGGGAGGAGTGGTAGATACGCTGGAGGGGAGGGATAGGATACAGAAAGACCTAGACAAATTGGAGGATTGGGCCAAAAGAAATCTGATGAGGTTCAATAAGGATAAGTGCAGGGTCCTGCACTTAGGACGGAAGAACCCAATGCACAGCTACAGACTAGGGACCGAATGGCTAGGCAGCAGTTCTGCGGAAAAGGACCTAGGGGTGACAGTGGACGAGAAGCTGGATATGAGTCAGCAGTGTGCCCTTGTTGCCAAGAAGGCCAATGGCATTTTGGGATGTATAAGTAGGGGCATAGCGAGCAGATCGAGGGACGTGATCGTTCCCCTCTATTCGACATTGGTGAGGCCTCATCTGGAGTACTGTGTCCAGTTTTGGGCCCCACACTTCAAGAAGGATGTGGATAAATTGGAGAGAGTCCAGCGAAGGGCAACAAAAATGATTAGGGGACTGGAACACATGAGTTATGAGGAGAGGCTGAGGGAGCTGGGATTGTTTAGCCTGCAGAAGAGAAGAATGAGGGGGGATTTGATAGCTGCTTTCAACTACCTAAAAGGGGGTTCCAAAGAGGATGGCTCTAGACTGTTCTCAATTGTAGCAGATGACAGAACGAGGAGTAATGGTCTCAAGTTGCAGTGGGGGAGGTTTAGATTGGATATTAGGAAAAACTTTTTCACTAAGAGGGTGGTGAAACACTGGAATGCGTTACCTAGGGAGGTGGTAGAATCTCCTTCCTTAGAGGTTTTTAAGGTCAGGCTTGACAAAGCCCTGGCTGGGATGATTTAACAGGGAATTGGTCCTGCTTTGAGCAGGGGGTTGGACTAGATGACCTTCTGGGGTCCCTTCCAACCCTGATATTCTATGATTCTATGACTGACACAACAAGCAACATATGAAGAGGGAAGGACAGGGATAAACCAGACAGCCAATGCACACAGTTTGAAATACACAGCCCTGGAGCCCAGCCCTGGAGCTTTGCCATAACCTCCCTGCTGAACAGTCTGGGTTTGGACAGCTCTAACAGATCCAGACTAGCCAATGAGGCACACTGCACAGAAACTTCAAATCGGAACCTGATGGTCCCAGGAGCAACCCTTAGAAATCAGAGACCTCCACCAAGTGGAACAGCCAAAGATTTGTGCAGTTCCTGCCTAATGCCTCTGTAATAAATAAAGGTCCCACCTCAGCTTCTGGCTCCTAATAAAAAAGCAGCCGTTGTTACGCTGTCAGATTCCATTGGCCCAGCACTGCTCCTACAGGCAGCCACGCTTCCAGATAGTGAAAAGGAAGCAGAGCCTCCCTCTGGAACCCTACGCCCTGCGCTGACAATGGACTTGGAGACAGAGGTCCACAGCAAAGGGGTGTAGCCCTTCTGCCAACAAAAAGGGAAAACAAACAAACAATACTACCCTGGGCACCTTTGGTGAATAATACTTCCCCACTCACCAGCACCGAGTCCAGAGATATGAAACAAAGAGAACTTTACTGGGGGGTGCGGGTGGGGAGGCGGGGCGGGAGACACACAAGGTGGGAGCAGGACAGCAGAGTGAATTGGGGAAAACCTGCAATTAACAAATTCTGTGTGTTAAGACTCCCCCATGCCATGGTATCTTAACAATAGTCCCAACCTCAGTCCTCCTCCAGCATTTATGAGTGGCGGGTGTCTTCTACCACTTCCCTCCTGCACTGTTCCCCAGTCATAGTTTATTGTCCTGAATCACAGATGATCAGAGTTGGAAGGGACCTCAGGCTCAAAGCAGGGCCAATCCCCCACTAAATCATCCCAGCCAGGGCTTTGTCAAGCCTGACCTTGAAAACCTCTAAGGAAGGAGATTCCACCACCTCCCTAGGTAACGCATTCCAGTGTTTCACCACCCTCTTAGTGAAAAAGTTTTTCCTAATATCCAATCTAAACCTCCCCCACTGCAACTTGAGACCATTACTCCTCGTTCTGTCATCTGCTACCACTGAGAACAGTCTAGATCCAGCCTCTTTGGAACCCCCTTTCAGGTAGTTGAAAGCAACTATCAAAACCCCCCTCATTCCTCTCTTCCGTAGACTAAACAATTCCAGTTCCCGCAGCCTCTCCTCATAACTCATGTGTTCCAGGCCCCTAATCATTTTTGTTGCCCTCCACTGGACTCTCTCCGATTTTTCCACATCCTTCTTGTAGTGTGGGGCCCAAAACTGGACACAGTACTCCAGATGAGGCCTCACCAATATCGAATAGAGGGGAACGATCACGTCCCTCGATCTGCTCGCTATGCCCCTACTTATACATCCCAAAATGCCATTGGCCTTCTTGGCAACAAGGGCACACTGCTGACTCATATCCAGCTTCTCGTCCACTGTCACCCCTAGGTCCTTTTCTGCAGAACTGCTGCCTAGCCATTCGGTCCCTAGTCTGTAGCAGTGCATTGGATTCTTCCATCCTAAGTGCAGGACCCTGCACTTATCCTTGTTGAACCTCATCAGATTTCTTTTGGCCCAATCCTCTAATTCCAAGGATTCTCCCAGGCCCATGCTGCTCATGGGACTCTACCCCATGACTCACCGGAAACAACTTCAGCTTTAATTACTGGCTGGGACGGGCTGCACGCAGCCTGCCACACACTGTGGTTTTATCTTCAAACACACCATCACCCTGCAGCGCAACAGTCACCACATCTACCCTGCCGAAGCAGCTACAGCAAAGCCACATCCACGTGTCTGGAACAAATCAGTTTAACTTAAAACCCGCACGTTACAACACCTGCCCCTTCGCTCCACCCCTCCCCTTTGCCACCAGCGTTTCCAATCTCCCTGACCCAATTGGGCCTCACCGCAGCTGTGGTCAGGGTGACTCCAAACACCTTTGGGTCAGTGTTTTGTCCCTTCTTTTCCCAAAAGGGTCAATGCCACTGGATTGCCCCAAACTCAAAGCTTAGAGGTAGTTAAAAAACGTGGCCCAAACGGCCACGGAAAGGAAATGCAAATGAGGCAGGCCCGTTCAGCCCCTTCCCCCCTGCTCTCCAATGGACAAGCAGAGAGCACCCTTCCCTAGGAGCCCCTGGCCACCTGGAGCTCTCAGGGAGCTCTGAGCAGCTCTTCCCTCCAGTCACCAACAGTTATCAATAGCGAGCTCCATTCTCTTTAAGGCCACAAGGCTTATAGAAAAAAAATCAGACCAAAGAAATACTTTTCCATGCAACACACCATTGGCCAGTGGAACTTGCTGCTACATGAGACCATTGAGGTCAAGAGCTTTGGAGGATTAAAAAAAGGATTTGATAGTTCTTGAGAGAAGATCCAGAAGTTATAGTAAAAGAATTGGGGGAAGCAATCCAATCATTCACAGGCAAGAACCAACCTATCTGGGCTCACAAGGAAGTTTTCCCTGCAGGCAGAGGAACCCATGCTTGCCTATCCCTGCATGTCAGTGCAAGAAGTACCTAGGATTGGTCCCTGCCAGAGACAGGTCACTGGATTAGCTGGCTTATTGCTGTGATCCAGTACAGCAATTCCTATGCTCCCATGGCAAACAGAGCCAGCTGTCTTCCCAGCACTGCATGCTGGACAAAGAAGGCAGCAGGAAGGTATTTAGGGCCCAGAGTATCAGTGAAGTTAAGATGCAAGAGACTTGTTCACCAAGGAGGCTCTGACCCAAAGGCCACTCAAGCCTTTCCATTTATTTCCATGGGTTTTGGATCAGCCCTATGTCCATGTCTGTGCCAGCAGAGGAGACAGCCCCAGAGGTGATGTGTTACATACATTGGCTCAGCCAAAGGCCAGCAACTGGCTCATCTCCCCATGGGCAGGAAAGCTGTAGCCCCCTCCTGGAGCATTGCAGAGCACTGCAATTGCCCTATGGGCTGTAGCTCCAGTCCTCTCTAGCATTAGCCTGCATGAAGCCAAGAGCCCCCAAAATGCCACCCACTGCTCTTATTCACACCCTCTCCATCTCACCCATGCTCTTCGCTGACCTTCCTGGTGCAGGTGAACTGTCCTGAGAGCACCTGTATTTCAGCCACACCACACCCTACAGACACTCATGCAGAGCAGCTAGCAGAAGGTCAGTCCTGTAGCCCAGACAAATCTCCTGCAGCCTCTCCCACTTCTGAGCATGATCCATGCCAGCTGCTGAGCAACAGGTCATGGGCTGGAAATAAATAACCCACCCCCCAGCTGGAAATAAATAACCCATCCCTACCACTGAGCACCAGGCTCTCTCTCACCTTCTCAGAGGGCAGCCAAGGCTCCCACTCCTCCTTGACTAGCAGCCAGAGGCCCTTCCCATACACCTACTCCTCCCTCCCTCAATAGCAGCCAGGAATCTCCTCCCTTTACTCCCCAACTCTGCAGGAACCCAGCCCCTGCCTAGAGCTCTGGAACGATTCCATAGTGAGGGCCATACCTTGAGAGAGCTTCTCGGCATACATCCCATTGACCACTAGCTGGTCCCACTTCTCCCAATAGGGATCATCAGCCAGCCCAGTCTCCCTTCCTTTGCTGTCACTCAGCTCCCCCTTTCTCCGCTTTCCCTCCCAGCCACTGCCGTTTTCCCATCGCACCTCATTCGCCACCACCCTGCCCATTTCCCAACTCTCTGGCTGCTGGCTAACAGCCCTGCCTCACCACCAGCCTGCCACATTCTCTCCCGCCTCTCTCCCAGCTCCAAGCAGGGAGCTTTCAGCAGAGTTAGTTACATCTCCCCAACGTGCAAGATGGGAGCACCATCCGCAGCCTGTACAACTGCATAACACTCGCTGGAGAGCTACTGAAAGACCCCAAGCCAGACCACAGGAGCTGGGCTTTACAAGAGTAACAAGGGACATGACAATAAAGCAGAATTATTTATTGGAGGCGCCAAGAGTAGGAACAATCACAAACCTACGAACTCCCCTCCCGGGCAATCCTTCCTGCCAGCTGGCAACAGGGCAGTCGGTGTCAGGCGTGCATCTGTGTGTGCGTGCTGCTAGACAACGGCTAAGCTTACACTTCCCCCAGCCAGAAACCAGCCAATAGCCCTTGGCACTCCAGGCAATGGCAAGGACCTTTCCTGAGCACCTTAGCTTTGACTTGCCAGTGGTGGGTCATGGTATTCGTTATCCCCAGAGAGACAAAGCTTTACTTTCAAGGAGATTTGGTAGGGGGAAGAGCAGGAACACAGCTCCTAGGTGGAAGTGCAAGGGCAGGTAACCTGGGCTGTAGCTTACAGGATGACATCACTCGAGGGTTCTGGGGACAGGGGCAGGCTGTGCTGTCTGAGCAGAGCTGCAGCAGCCCCAGGCAACAGATGGCCTTGCTAGAACCCAAGGGCTTTCCTGCCTCCCCGTCTCCCGCACAAACCAAACCAAAAGGGAGACACCGAGAGGCAGAGGCAGGGAGGGGAGATTACATGGGCCCAGAGCAGGGCCAAGCTCTGATTCACTTCCCAGCCCGGCGCTCCTCCTGGCGCTTGGTGAGGATGTATTTGAAAAACTCATACACGGACCAAGCAATGGCTGTGGAGGGCATCTGGTAAATGACCCGGGCCTGGACCCCACGGAAGTAGGCGGTCACACCGCCCACTCGGTACACCGTCCTGAAGGCATTGGCCATGCCTGTGATATGTCCACTGATGTTGGAGTTCAAGGCCAGGGACTCCTGGGTGTTGAGCAGTGTTTTGCAAACGTCCAATGGCGTGGTAGCAGCGGCGGCCACAGCACCCGCGCAGGCCCCTGAGACCACATGGGAGCCAGGGTTATACTGTCTTTGGGGGTTGAGCTGCTCCTGCAGAAACTCGTAAGTCATGAAGTGGATGGCTTGGAAGGGGATGTTCATGGTGAGCTGGGTGGTGTAGCTGCGGTAGAAGGCCCCAGCCCCTTCGTTGCGCCATACGGCCTGCACACAGTCCGTCACCCGCTGGTACGGTGAGTTGTACATCTGCATCCTCTGCTTGACCACTTGGGGCAGATGACAGCAGCAAGCAGTCAGCGACAGCGTCCAGTGGCCAAGCCACCAAGGGGATAATGAGAGAGAGAAAGGATGAGTATAGGGCTAGGGAGCTCCCTGGCTTCTAGTCTCACTGGCTTCAGAGACAACTGACAACTAAGACCAGAAAACCCCTGGTTCAAGATCCGTAACTCCCAGCAACCCCACACCCAGCCAGGAATCTAGCTAGAGCAGGGGTTCTCAAACTGGGGGTCAGGACCCCTCAGGGGGTTGCAAGGTTATTACATGGCGGGGTCGTGAGCTGTCAACCCCCACGCCAACCCCACTTTGCCTCCAGCATTTATAATGGTGTTAAATATATATAAAAAAGTGTTTTTAATTTATATGGGGGGTGGGGGGGTCGCACTCAAAAGCTTGCTATGTGAAAGCGGTCACCTGTAAAAACGTTTGAGAACCACTGAGCTAGCACTGCTCTTTGCAGGGTGCCAGCTACCTCACCATATTAGTATCCGGCTGCACACCCCAGGGTTGCTACACTTCGTTTCAGTCAGCTTTCGCACACTGAGCTCAGCACCAAGCATCTACGCCATCCCTTGGAGAGACCAATCCCTCCCTCTGTTGTTACAGACCTATGAGGCAGTCAGAGAACATCATTCCGTCTCTCAGATGGATCTCAGCATCTGGGCAGATCCCTGCATTTCTACAGCATCTTCCATCCCAGAATATCCCCAAGTATTTCACTAATTCAGCCAGACACATGTGCTCATTTACAGCCACAGCCCAGATTACTTCCAAGTGGAAAACAGCAGCTGTTCAAGAGCCTAACTCAAGCTCTACGCAGCAGAGCAGAAACAACTCTCTGACTGCGACTGCAGGGGGATTCAGGAGACAGAACACAAATAACTGAGCTGGAATTTGGGCGGGACACCAGGCCTAACACCCCATGTCCTGCAGAAAGAGCCAGACCACACCTTAGTGTGGGGCATAGGGGTCAGCCTCACCACAAGGAGGGAATGTCATCTACTGAGCCAAAAGCACCTGCATGTTCTTGGGGAGTAACATCCAAGCAATGGGCAAGCCCAGCTCTTTGCCTTTGCAGGTGCACTCAGACTCAAGAGGCATTTGGCTGCAAGTATGTATCTTGCGAAGGCTCTCCTAGGAACACCCTACAAAGGGGATGCAGAACCTTGAGGGAAGGCCGCTTCCACAGAGCAGTGTTTCCCAGCACTCACACCCTCTCCCTAGCCTCAGCACAGGTGGGCCTAGGTGAGAACTGCACTCACCACAGCCCAGATCGCTGGTAATCTGAATCCAGATCCACTAGCTAGAGCTGCTGCTTTTTCTGCTGATCCCCATGACAAGTCCCTTGGGGGAAATGGCTGACTCCCTCACTCTCTGCCACTAGATTCCCCAGACTGAGGCTGGCTCCTTTTTCCTAGGACAGGAACCTTCTGGCTAATCCAACTCCCTAAATGGATATCACTGAGCTATCCAGGCCTGGGCCTTAGGCAGGGGATGTTGCTCTCTGCAGGACTCTCCCTCATTAGGGCAGAATGAGAGCGCCCCCTGGTGCCACAGACAGGAGCACAGCACAGAGATGAATTCAGCTCCCACACAGAGGAAGCACCACACACCCTCACCCCCGCCTATGGGGCCTCCCCTGCAGAGGAGATGGGGTCATCATTACCTTCCACAGGGTTCATAGCTGCATCATGGAGCAATGTTGCTACACACCCCGCTGCACCTGTAAAACAAGAACTGACACATGTGAGGGGAGGAGATGGCGAGAGACCCGGGGCTCCACTGAGCCCCAGAGCCCCTCGCCAGAGAAGAGGGAGACACCCACTGCCAGGACTCCACTACCAGAAAGGAGAAGACTGGTAAATTCCTAATGCAGCCACCACATCCTGCCCAAGAAGAGGGCCAGATGCCAGCAACCCCCAGCTTCAGAACCCACAAATTGAGGGGAAGTGCAATAATCTGCCAGATCCCTATGGAGACGACTAGGCCTCACTTAATCCCAGCACCTACTAGAGAGAAGATGCAAACAGACTCACAGGGACCCCATCGGACCATGCCTCACCGTGTCCCAGAGTGAGAAACCACTCCATAGTCAGGATCCCACTGAACCCCAGAATCCACCAGGGTAAAATACACCCTCCAATGCAGGTCCAACGAGTCCCAAATCTGTTCAAGCACAGCAGCGTGGGGAGCCAGAGAAAGTCAAAGGCACCCTAGGAGTAAGGCACGGGAACTCTGAGGGCTGCATCCTGAACCCTGCTCCACTCTACCTACCCACAATGCTGCAGTCAATCCCAGCTCAGAGACGAGGGGAAGTCCTGCAGGCAGCTCCCATCCACAGGTGTTGCTGTGAGCAAGGGGAAGGTGTTGGCCAGCTCCCAGCCCCACTAACCTGTTCCTCAAAGTCAGATACCTGGGAACATCTCAGACAGGTCTATGAATAGGTTCAAGCACGAGTACAGTACTTCCCCTTGCCCAGCGCTGGGATTGGTAGGGAAGGGTGATGTGGAACCAGAGCACTGCGCAGATGGGCTGCTAGCTAATGACTGGAGAGAGGACATTGCTTAGGACATCTGCTCCATCTTCAGCAGACTGGCCTGAGTGCAGCACATCTAATGCTTTAAGCCCACCGCACTAAGTATCAGCCTCGGCTATTGCTACCAGTTGTGTCTCCCTGCCCATTGGCCACCATCACCAAGGAAACCTTGCCTTGGGCTGGGCGAGGAAACTGGTGGCCTTACAGCACCTTGGAGAGCCACACAGCAAGCCCAGGCCCCTACGCCTGACTCCCCAAAGAACCGGCACACACGCACCGTGCTCCCCTCCCATTAGCTGGGGCACAGTTGTTTTCCTTATTGCTGCACCTGGCCCCATGAACAGGTCTAAACAGTAGCAAGCACCTCTAGTGCCACTCATGCTCTCCCCTTGATGCACACAGCCCTTGCCTGCTCTACCGCCAGTGCAGAGGAGTGGACACAGAGGCCCAGCAGAGCTGGTACAGAGCTATGCAGGTACAGGTCAGGGCACAATGTCTGGGAGATGGTACCTATGCAGAGGGAGAGAAACAGCTCTGACAACCAGTCTGAGCTCTCTTGAGTCATCCTGAGGGAGCACAAGAGACCTGGCTTCTGGGGATGCCCTGTCCTTGACTTTACCACCCCAGCCAGCAGGGCTGCCCTCAGCTGCTCTAACCCGTCGGGGATGGTGGTGCAGGGAAGCGGTGCAGGAAGGATCAATACCATTGGCCACATGGCTATTGCCCCCAGCATGGATAACATCACTCAATGTCTTTTTTAACTTTTCATAGCAGGCAAAATACAAGGCGTGGGCAGGGCCGGCCCCAGTGGCCGTGATGTTCATGCCCCGCATTGGCCTCCAGAAACCCTCTGTCTGGACGATCCGCCACAGGGCCTCGAGCACGTTCCGATAGCGGGCGGCAGGCTCCGGCTGCAAACTCTGCATCCGCGTCTGAAAGGGCAGCAAGAGAGGGGCGTTACGTGCACCGAACAGCTCTGTGGACAGCCCAGCCCTGGCCCCCAGCTCTCCCCAGGCTGCCTGGGCTGGGCTGGAGAGCCCAGGCAGCAGCGCCAGGCGGGATGTCGGGCCGGCCGGGAGGGAGGGTCCTGCCCCGGGCCGGGATGTCGGGCCGGCCGGGAGGATCCAGTCGCGGGCCAGGGAGCAGCGCCAGGCGTGAGGGTCCTGCCCCAGGCCGGGATGTCGGGCCGGCCGGGAGGGAGGGTCCTGCCCCGGGCCAGGGAGCAGCGCCAGGCGGGAGGGTCCTGCCCCGGGCCGGGCCGGCCGGCCGGGAGGGTCCTGCCCCGGGCCGGGCCGGCCGGCCGGGAGGGAGGGAGGGAGGGTCCTGCCCCGGGCCGGGATGTCGGGCCGGCCGGCCGGGAGGGAGGGAGGGTCCTGCCCCGGGCCGGGATGTCGGGCCGGCCGGCCGGGAGGGAGGGTCCTGCCCCGGGCCAGGGAGCAGCGCCAGGCGGGAGGGTCCTGCCCCGGGACGGGACGTCGGGCCGGCCGGGAGGGAGGGAGGGTCCTGCCCCAGCCAGCGCCAGGCGGGAGGGTCCTGCCCCGGGCCAGGGAGCAGCGCCAGGCGGGAGGGTCCTGCCCCAGCCAGCGCCAGGCGGGAGGGTCCTGCCCCGCTCGCGGCGCGCCCCTCACCTTGACGCAGTCCACGGGGTACATCACGCAGTGCTCCAGCACCCCCGCCACGGCCCCGGCCAGCATGTGGGTGGAGACGGCGGCGCCCTGCGGCAGCGCCTCGTAGTCCGGGTCGGAGGCGGGCTCCGGCCTCCGCGCCGCCTCGGAGCCCCCGGGCCCGGGCGCGGCCTCCGCCCCGCCCCGCCGGGCCCAGCCGTGGCCCCCGCCCAGCAGCAGCAGCAGGATGCGGCCCGGCCGCGGCCCGCCCCCGGGGCCCGCGCCCGCCCCCGCGCCCGCCCCCAGCTCCATGGCGCCGCCCGGGGCCTCGGATCCCGCTCCGGGAGCCGCCGTCTCCGCCACGGGCCGCGTCCAGCCGGGGGCTCCCGCTCAGCCCGCCACGCCTCCTCAGCGCCTATTGGCCGGCGGCACTTTCCGCCCCGCCCGTCAGCGGCCTCGATTGGCCAGACTCGCCGCCCGCCTACCGACACCTTCGATTGGTTAGCCGCGCACTGGGCCCCAAACATGCCCAGTTCCCATTGGGCAGCCGCTCCCTCCGACACACGCATCCACAACGCCTACTGGCCAGCTGCGTCTTCAGCCACGCCCATCCGCAGAGCCTATTGGCCAACCGATCCTTTTCTCCCGCCCATTTGAAGAGCCGATTGGGCTGGCGATCTTTGACCTTTTGTACTCTTCAAGCTTTATTGGTTCTTCCTTTCCCTCAAAATCGACATTATTATGGCAGAGGAGCAGCTATTGGGTTTTTCGGCTGCCACTCAGAATCGCGGATCTTGGTTGGCTCTTGCTTCGAGGGCCAACGCAACTGTTATTTGTTTGAAAGCCCCTGATTGGTTCTTTCATGATGGTGACGCCCGAGGAGGAAGCCGGATAAGCGTTAGCTGGTACTGCGATTGGCTGAGAAAACCTAAAATAGAGCGCGTATCTGCAGATGACCCCGCCCAAAGGGGCAGAATCACACTGCGGCCCCTGCGATTGGACAGCGCTCCGGTGACATTCGCCAATGAGAGGGAGCTACTGATCTGAGATTCGGTGTCTGATTGGCCACGACCGTGACGCAAGAGGAACTGCTGGGCTCCGCCAGCATTGTGATTGGCTCCTCACGCTGTGGGGGTGGGGTTCCGGCGCAGAACAGGGCACTGATTGGGTTTTGGAAAGATGGACAGGTCCAAGATGATCCATTCAGAGGACGAACCTTGGGGAGCCCCCCTTCCCTCATTGCTGTCGCCTTCGTGACGTGGCCGCCGCTGTGCCCGGCCCAGTTCGCGGCGCGGCTGAGGGGAGACGCGCTCGGGACCGGCTGACGGGCGGGGCCCGCGGAGCTTCCTGCCCCTGGCTCGGCGCCCGGCCCGCGCCCACCAGCCCGGCGGGGCGATGCCTCTGCGGCCCGCCGCGGCCCCGGGCCGGGCCAGGGGGGAGGGGAGGTGACGCGCCGCGGCCCGCACCGAGAGCGGGGCCCATGGCCAGGTGAGTGCGGGGGGGCCCGCGGGGAGACGGGGCGGGGGGGGCCCGCGGGGAGACGGGGAGACGGGGGCCCACGGGGAGACGGGGCGGGGGGGGGGGGGCCCGCGGGGAGACGGGGCGGGGGGGGGGGGGGCCCGCGGGGAGACGGGGCGGGGGGGGGGCCCACGGGGAGACGGGGCGGGGGGGGGCCCGCGGGCCGCCGCCGCCGACCCTGGGGGGCTGCCCGGCCCCGGGGACACGCCAGCGCCGCCCCCGCCCCCGCCGGGCTGCCCGCGGCGCCCCCGGGACTGTGTCGGCGCCAGGCGTGCGGCGGGCTCCCCGCCTCGGTGCTTCCCCAGGGCCGGCCCCGCCGCGGCGCCCGTGCGAGGCCGGGCAGCGCTGGGCGGCTCCTGCGGGCGCTGGGAGCGGGGGCCCGCGGCCGCAGTCGTGGCAGAGCAGCGACCCGGGGCCGGTGTCCTGAGCACTGGGCTGTTCTTCCGCCCGCCGCCGCCGCTTGGCTTTGCTGTGGCAAGTCGGGGCGGGACGCCCTTTGGGGTTTGCGGTAACCTAAGAAGAGCCCGGTGCCTGACTGTTCCTCGTGCCTGGCGCCTCTTCTCACCCGCTTCTCACAGGGCCAGCCGCGCTTTGGGGGTGAGGTGGGATCCCTTGGCTTGTGGGCGCAGATGTAGGAAGGTGCGAGCAGTCTTGTTGTAGTCATGTTGGTCCCAGGATGTTAGAGACACAGGGCGGGGGGGGCGTGTGTCTTTTGTTGGTCCCACTTCTGTTGCTGAGAGAGATGAGCTTACACAGGCAGAGCCTCTTCTTCGGGTCTGGGAAATGAACTCAAGGTGCCTCAGCTACATACAAGATGGAACAGATTGTTTAGCCTCAGTAGTTAACACACATTTCAAGGTTAAGTGACCAGTTAACATTTCTCCAGTCATGGGTGCCAGGACGGTGGTGGGAAGAGGCTGTGGGAGCTGGTTTACATGGATTACAGATGGTTGTAATGAGCAATCAACATTGCTCAGAAAATGAGTGAAGAGCATGGAGAACAATTACATTACACTAATGCTGCTACTTACTAGAGTCTCCATCTTCCAGCAATTTCCTTAATGCTATTTTCCTTAACAGTACTTCTAGAGTAAAATCAGAGTCTGCACATACATTTTAGAGCACTTTGAAATATTAACTCTTAAACCAGAAGTGTTGCTCTCAGGCAAAACTTCCAGAAAACACCCATGCAGAACGCAGGCAAGGAGCAGCTAATCTGCTGAACGCACAGTCTCCAAAAGCTGCAAAGGCAGGACTCAAACTCACAGTTCATGGGTGCTGCTCCAGATTAGTGGCCACCCACTTACTCTGCTGTCCAGGTGCCTGCAAACACTCTGGCTTGCAAGAGCCTCGTCCTGCTTCAAAGGCACAAATGACTTTCTCTAGCTTATCGGTTTTGCTCAAGCCACATTGTAGGTCCAGCATTTCCCCCTGAATAGCTTTAAAAATATTGTTTCCCCAAAGGGGCAGTGGGTGTTTGACAAAAGCTATGATCAATCCTGAGCAGGTGATAGCAGGTTGGGGAGAGTCAGAGCCATAGTTTGAGCCCCAGATTTGCAAAAAATTTGATGTCACATGTTTTTTTGGGGAGGAAGGGAAGGGCGTCTGTGTCTTGGGAACCCCTTGCTCCAATGTCCTCCTGTTTGGGTTGCTACCCTTACTCCAGCCCCATGAGGCACAGCAAATTTCAAGACCATCCAAGTCAACATTTGGATTTTAGACCACTTAGAAAATTTGGCTATTAAACAATAAGCTAGTCTCAGCCTTAACTATAGTGATGGTACTGTCCCACTACCTCTCATGAGTGAGCATCTTATCTCAAGGGTAGCAAGGATCCAATGCTGATGGGAGTGGGTGTGACAGGGAGGAAATTGCAGTGGAAGCTGCAGGGTGGGGTAGGGGAAGAGTTGGGGATTCAATTGGTGTGTATGGGGTGGAAGGAGGAGGTATAGGAGAAATCAGGGTGTTTAAAAAACAAACCAACCCCCAAATCCACACACTAGCATATGTATAACTGACAGACCATCACACCCCAGTGTGTTATACACCCCTTCCTGCCGCCTTAAGGTGTGGACAGTGCTAAGCGCACTGTGGGAGCCAATGGCAGGCTGGACAGTGCATCTATACCTATGAAGGAGGGCCTGGGGACATTTCTGGTAAGTGAGTAGGAGGCAGTGTGGGCTTGAGGGCCCTGTAGGGTCCTCCAGGTACCTGCTGGCTTTTTGTGCTCTCACTGCTCCCTTCTGTCCTCTTTCAGAATCAGCATTTCCTGCCTGTGCCCAGCATCATGGCATTTCACTGTGCCCCTGGTGAGCCTGTGTCCCCGTCAGCGACTGGCCCTGCTGGGACTCTTTCTTGGAGTCTGTCTCCTGCTACTCATGGCAGCCACAGATCTGCGCAATTGGGGCTCCTCTCCCCCCCCAGACAAGCAGTTTGAGAGGTGAGTGAGCCCTGGGTTTGAGTCTTTTCTCTGTACCTGGCAAAGGAAGAGGAGCTTGGCATCATGGGCATTTCAGAAATGTGGTGAAATGACAAATTGGTGGGACGCTGTATGACTTAGAATTAGATTATACAGGCAGGACAGATTATGCCATGAAGGCAGGGCAGCAGACCAGGACACAGAGAAGATTCTGCAGAATCTAGCAAGAGAGAATTTTTGAGGGGAGAGGGCCACACAGCAGGATCTGTACAGCTACAAATCCTAACCCATAAGAATGTGATTATACATGTCGGGTTAGCAGCCTCCTGCCCGGGGACTGGAGACTGAATGCACGAAGTGGAGAGGGATCAAAGTCTAATGAAACCAGTAATAATGTGTGACTTGGTATAAGCTAGTGAAATGTCTCAGCAGGACAAGGTTTAGAGAAGCCATTTGTTGAAACCTTAAACAACTGCTTCTTGAAACCACTAGTTCCAGAGCACACAAGGAGAGAGGTTATTCTCACCTTAGTCCCGAGGAACATGCAACAGCTGATTTAAGGAGGCACAGTTGATCTACTAAGCGGTCTTGACAACAATATAATCAAGTCCAGCATCCTCAGGAGACAGAGGGTTGGGACAATAAACTTCAGAAAGGGGGATTTAAAATAAAATAGAGACTCAACAATAAAAAAATAAGGAAATGAAATTCCTTAGACTGCCCAGAAGCTGCTTACACACGTCCCCCTCTGTGTATAGACAACAGCTCATAGTAAATTGTTCAGAGAAACAGAAACATTGTACTAGTGTAGGGAGCTCTGTGTCTTGCTTTCACTCTTTGCTCAGAGCTGTTGCCTTCATCCTCACTAGCAGTACCTCCTCTGGGGTTTATCAGGCAGATGATCCTGCCAGGTGCATGTGTTTGACTTCGTCGCCACTTAGCCCTTTCCTGTTAGACTTCTGAAGAACGGCACAGATGACAGAAATGTTATGCAGTTTACTTCTCATTGGGTGACCCCTGGTCTTGAGTCCCGTATCTTCCCCATAGATGGGGAGCATCTAGCAAGGGAAGTGTGGTGCTTTGCATTCATCCACAGTTCCTCTCCAAGATGACATTGGAATTTAAAGTTAAAAGACCCTTGGTGTTCTGCTTGGAGTGGACTAAATCCCTCAGCAAGTCTACCCAGCTTCTTCTTTCTCCAGACACCAATTCAGTGGACAGTGCTGTTCCCAAGAGTACTATGGATGTCCAACTGCATGTCACATTGTATCTGTCACCTGGCTGGCCTGACACTAGAAGGCAACAGTAGGCTGTCGCATCAGCCAGTCTCAGGAGTGTCTCCATCACAGCTATGTGCAAAGCTGCTCTGTGGTCCTCTTCCCCCAACGTCCCCAAGCATCAGTGCTTGCACTGGCTACCAAGGAGGAGTCCTGTTTCAGCCCCTCCACCCTACAGAACTCGTTTCCACAGTAGAAAGGCCAAACTCTCCGGCCCCCAAGAAAAGCTTTGTTCTCTCTTGGGGAGTCCTGTATTAGCAGTTGGCCAACCATGGGCACAGGGCTGTGTCCCTAATTGCTGCTCCTGCACGTTGAATGTTGTCTGAAGTTGCCCTTGAAAGAAGGGATTTGCTCCTTTCTGGGTCTGTTTCTACGTATGGATTAAAGAAAGCCCTGTGTGGAAAGTTCAGGAGGGGGTGGCATGTGACTGATGTGAAACTGCCGTGCTATTGTTGCTCTGGGGGAGCTCCAGGGATCTCACGTGGCGGGGCTGAGAGGCCAGAGTGAGTCCTGCTGGAGCAGCATCTCCAGAGGCACAGGCTCACAAGGTCAGTAATTTTCCCCTCCCTTGTCAGAGTGCCGAGGGCTCTGGCTGTAACACAATTACCCCAGAAGGGCCAGTGAGGCGCCAGCTCTGTGCTGGGCAGTTCCACTTTCAGCACCAGCTTTGGGGCTCAGGGAAGGGCAGGCGTGTCCCACAGTGCCACTGTAATTGAGTTGAGGTTGTTTATTGTCCATATTATAGCCCCGGGGTCATCGGAGCCTCATGGAAGCGGATGCTCTGGATTGGATAATGGTGCTGAGCTAGGGCATCCTAATTCTGTTATTCCTTTTACTAATGGAAAGTGAAGCTGCAGCCCCCTGGTTCTGCCCTGACTGCGCACATGTGGGCAGCTAGCATTGCGCTGACTCAGCCAACGGGCACAGCTGCATGTGCAGCCAGAGGGGGGCTTGTGAGGGAAAGGATCAATCAGCCATATTGATCTCCTGCCCTGAGGATCCAGAAGAGCTCGTCAGTGCCCTGAGGGAGTCTGGAGCTTTCTTGCCACTTTGGAAGCAGAGCTCTGAGGGCAAGTTCTTTGTGCAGCATCAGCAGAGCCTACAGCATAGGCTAATGAGGAGAGAAGGCCCCGTCAGTCTGTGGGTGGTTACATCTGCCCTATGGCCTCTGGAAGGACAGACCAGACATTGTGTGGGGGCAAAGCCCTCCTAAGGTTCGCTGTTAAGTTCATGTCCCTGGACTCTGCCATCAGCCACGGCCAAGCCCCTACAGTGCCCTTGTCTGATGGGTGTATGTGTGTAGGGGCGTGACTCCTCCCTGACTCCTACAATGACTGGTTGATGTTCTGACCCCTGATATTCAGTCCCCCCTCGTAGCCTCCAGCCCCCATGTGGCTGATGCCTAACGGTTGGTGCAAACATTCGGTCCAGTAGACACCTCTCCTGGCTGCTGGGCTGATGGGGGCTGGTGTCTGAGGAACCTGCCCGGCTACAGATGCTGTCAGTGGAATTTCCCCAGCACCACAACTGCCCTGACTGCATGGGATCCCTCCCAGTGCACCCTGGGTGGAACTGAGTCCTTGCTGGCTTGTCCCATCTGCTCTCCATTCTCCTCCCCTGTGCAAGGCCTACCCAGGTCTCACCCTTAGGGAGGCAGAGAGCTACACGTTATCGCAAGGCAGTGTTGTGTGGAACAGGCTGGCTCCCAGCGCTCATGCTAGCCTGATCCTGGTCATGCTCATGTTGCTATGGGGCTGTGCCTTGGGTGGCCCTCTGCTCCTCCTGCCTATTGGGCTGATCCTCCCTCTTCCCCTCTCCCAGGTACCTGGCAAGGGTGGGAGACCTGGAAGCTACAGACACAGAGGACTCAACGCTGAACTACGGGATTGTTGTTGATTGTGGGAGCAGCGGCTCCCGGGTCTTTGTGTATTTCTGGCCACCGCACAATGGGAACCCTCATGACCTGTTGGATGTCAAGCAGATGAGAGACCGGAGCAGCCAGCCCGTTGTCAAGAAAATCAAGCCAGGTCTGTGCCCCCTTCTTCCCTACGCGAACCCAAGCAAGGGTTGGGGATGGATCACTTGCTTTTCCCTTCATGCAGGTGGGGACAGAGCTGGTGAAGGCCATGCAAGTGAAGGAGCTTGTCCACCCTGCAGTCTGGGGCAGTGATCTTGTCCCTTCACCTCCTTCAGACTGGGGGGGCAGTCCCTGCGCTGTGTCTAAGTGACAGAGCTTTGCTGCCTTTCTATGTGTGTATGTGACACTGATTTCTTACTTTTCCCCGTGCAGGGATCTCCGTGCTGGCAACAACTCCTGACCAAGCCAGTCACTACATGCGCCCGCTGCTTAGCTTCGCTGCAGCTCATGTGCCGGTAACGAAGCACAAGGAGACTCCGCTCTACATCCTGTGCACGGCGGGCATGAGACTGCTGTCTGAGAGGTGAGTGCCCCCCAGTGCACCTTGCTTATGTCACTGGGTTCCACCAGCATTAGGGGCACCCAGTCACTTGGCGAGCCAAGGAGGGCAGGGAGTTCGTGAGAGAACCCTGGTGCCACGAGCAAGGGAGAAAGGCGCATGCTGCTCCTGAGACCACCCAGTAGGTGTGCTGGGGGCAGAGAGGATGGCTTGGGGAGCCCAGGTGTGGAGACAGAGGGGAGGCTTCAGGAATCCTGGAAGGGTGTGGACGGGGGTGTTGGAGTCACTGCAGCCTTTGTGATGAGGGGCAACATTTCAGTCTCAAATGAAGTAGCTAAAATCCCAATCCCCTGGCTCCAAACCAGAATGGGCATGTTGAGGGGGATTCATTGTGCCTTAACCCAAAGGGAAGGAGAGTCAGCCATTGGGCAGGATGCTCACTGCCTGTCTCCTGTACCCTCCACAGACAGCAGGCTGCGATCCTGGAGGACTTGGTGAGGAATGTGCCCCTGGAGTTTGATTTCCTTTTCTCCGAGTCGCAAGCTGAAGTGATCTCAGGGAAGCAGGAAGGTGGTAACAATATCTAGCTCCTCTAATACCTAAACATGTGTTATGAGTAGGGAGCCTGGGGGAGATAAGACTTCACCAGGTGCCTGTAGGAAGAGGCTTGGCTGCTCCCTCCTGGGGAGTGTGGTTCTAGGGGCAGGTGGTGCTAATTATTATTTTCAGGAGGAGGGGCCAGATGCTGGAGTGGGAACAGTGCTGTACAAGCATTGTGGGAGCCCTGGTGCGTGCTCTGAGATGGTCTCACTCTGAAGCCAGACAGCATAGGCAGGGTGAAGACGATGGGTCTTTGTACACTTTATTCCCTGCCACTGAGCTGATAGTGCAGACTCACCAATCTGCTGGCCTCTGCACTCCCTTAGGCCTGATGAAACTATCCTGTCAGATGCTGAAAGAACCCCCCGAGTGCTGGTCCTTCTCCAGTCTAGGGACTGCAGATTCCAAGAGCTAACTCTGGCTCCAGCGTCCCGGCTGCTGCAGGCGCTTTGCCTAACGAACTGGTTTGTGTCCCCCCACCTAGGGGTCTATGCCTGGATTGGGATCAACTTTGTCCTGGGGAGATTCGATCACGAGGAGGGTGAGTCCAGCCAGTACCTGCGTCTCTCTCTAGCCTGTGGGGCTGGGGCAGGTGGATCTCTGCTGGAGTGAACCCAGCACCCAGAGCAAACCAGGGCCTGGCACGTTGACAGTCCAAGGCAGCAGACCCCGCCACAGGGGAGGGAGAGTCCCTGAGCCTCCGTCAGGTGGGGAGAAGGAGGTAGTAGAGAGCTGGGGGGTCAGTAGGGATGGTGGAGCAGGGATGGGAGGGGGCGGGGCAGGGCAGTAGAGATGGAATGAGGTGGTGTGTTTGGAGTTGGTGTCTCAGGATGTTGTAGGAGCAGAGGCTTGCAGAAGTGGTGGAATCTCTTTAGTTGCTGTCAGCCATTTATGCCACTTTGTGGAGCTCCCTGCATTAGGCAACAACCAGATGGGATCCTGGCCCCGTCCCTGTCCCCAACACAGTTCAGTTCCCAAGGCCCTGACCTGGTGGGGGAGGGAGGCTGCCATGTGAGATTGGTTCCTGGGACCCTGTTAGTAGCGTGCAGAGCAGGAGGCTGCCCTGTGCACTTTGGTCCCAGGGTCCTGCTAACATACTTCTGTGGGCTGCAGAGGAGGATGCGATGATCACTGTGGCCCTGGGGGGTCAGGCAGAGTCCCTGGTGCGGAAGCGGACGGTGGGGATCCTGGACATGGGTGGTGCCTCTCTGCAAATTGCCTATGAGGTGCCCAGCATAGAGACCTTCTCCTCCCCACAGCAGGTGCGTATCTTGCTGGCAGGGCAGGAAAGCAGCCCTTAGGGTCCCCAGGGTTGGCCCTGCTGCTCACCCCTCTCTGCCCTAGGAGGAGGCTGCCAAGAGCCTGCTGGCGGAGTTCAACCTGGGCTGTGATGTGCAGCACACAGAGCATGTGTACCGTGTCTATGTCAGCACCTTCCTGGGCTTTGGGGGCAACTTCGCACGGCAGCGCTACGAGGAGCTTATGCTGAACCAGACTCGTGCCCTCAACAGGTAATGCTGCCCCAGGATCAGCAGACCCCCACTGGTACTTGCCTGCAGCGGGGAGTTCCTCGGAGGTCCCAGCCCCTGGAGATGTAGGGCCTGTAACTGGAGGGTGACCTCTGTGAGGTCTAATCTCAGCACTCTCTGCAGAAGCCTAAAGGGTGATGGTGTAAGATGACTGCTTTAAAATGGCCCCTCTTAGTCTGCAGGGCTACTCCTCATGGGTATGCATCGGAGCTGGAGGTCCCGCTATCTCTGAGTATGTGGAGGCCAGCACGTGGGCAGTCAGGGTTCTATGGGCTCTGCTAACAACCATTGGCCCTGCAGGGCCAGCCCAGCCTGTGCGGGGCTGGGTTCTACGTGCTCCCATGGAGATCAGCCAGGGCTTGTGGGAAAGAATCTCAGCTCCAGCTGGAGGAGCATGTCCAGGGCTCACTGCCCTTGTTTTTATCTGTTTGGGGGACTCCCCAGTGCTCACCCAGGGTATCTACCTGTTCTCATGGGATGCTCTCCTGTTGCATGGGATCTTCCTGAGGGTGATTAGCTGTGGTGTTACCCTCCCTCCAGCCTCCTCTTCTCCAGGCAGCCGACGCCTTGCCTCTCCAGCCCATCCTCTCCTGGGATTGATGCCGGGTGCCTCCCTGCAGCCCATGCCACCTATCTCTGGACCCCACCGTGGGCTGGGACGGCACCAGGGCCCTCTGCAGAAGTTGCGGACTGGAGTGGGTATTTGCTCGTTTCAGTCAGGGTGAGATTCTCCAGCAGGTTTAGGCAGATGGGCGATGAGGCAGCAGCTAGTGCAGCTGTATGAACACATGTGGTCCTAGCACCCAGAGCACAGCGCTGCCCCTCCCAGCTTCCCAGTACCCACCGCCCCCTGGAGGCGGCTGTGCCTCAGTTCCCTCCCCTTCCTCAACCTGGCCTCTCCCATGTCCCCTAGTGGGATGACCCAGCTGCCGGAGCCCACGTCAGCAACTCTTCTCCCGCTCCTTGCTGACCCAGTCTCTCTCTCTGATGTTTCTCTCCTGCTCTCCATTTCTCTAGTGCCTGTCTTGGAATGCCATGTGGAGTTGTAGCCAGGGCCAGACACACTCAGTGCCCAGAGCAAACCTCCCTGCCAGAGCTTCAGGGATAGTCTAGTGCCGGTAACCCTGTTTCTGCCGCTGAGGCCTGGGGCTGTGTTCCTCCCATTGGGTGGGCAGGGTGTCCCTTTGCACAGCTGTGTGCTCTTTGCTGTGTGTGTGTGCGTGCCCAAAGGCAATGTGTGCTTGTCAGGTTGGGAGGATCAGCCCAATAGGCAGGAGGAACAGAGGGCCACCCAAGGCACAGCCCCATAGCAACATGGGCATGGCCAGGATCAGGCTAGCATGAGTGCTGGGAGCCAGCCTGATCCACACAACACTGCCTTGCGATAACGTGTAGCGCTCTACCTCCCTAAGGGTGAGACCAGGGTGGGCCTTGCAGGTGTGTCCAGCAGCTTGGGGTGTGTAGCAGTGGGCTGCGCTTGTTGGGGTGTGCCCAGCTGGGCTGGGGGAGGGGGAATGTGGCTCTTAGCAGGGGGTGACTCTGCACTCGGGGTTATTCCCAGTGGCCGGGGCAGTGAGCACATGTGCGCCTAGCAGGGGGCACAGCTCTGTCAGTGCAGAGCCCTGTTAATCAGTCTCTTCCCTGGCTCTCGTTCCAGGCTGCAGGGCCAGCAGACGGGGACAAGTGCCGAGACACCCTTTCTGGATCCCTGCCTGCCTGTGGGGCTCGAGGACACAGTAGAAGAGGGTGGCCAGACCCTGCATGTCCGAGGGCGAGGAGACTGGCAGGCCTGTGCACAGCTGCTACACCCTCTGCTGGCAGGGGTCAACGGCAGCCAGGCCTCCCTGACCCACACTTACCAGGCGCCCATTGACTTCAACAACAGTGAGTTCTACGGCTTCTCTGAGTTCTTCTACTGTACTGAGGACGTGCTGCGTCTTGGGGGCCGCTACCATGCACCCAGCTTCACCCGCGCTGCCCAGGTGAGAACTGCCCTGACCTAATGCCCGGGGGGTGGGGACCGGGCTGCACCTGGATGGCCACTCTGCCCAGGTGAGCACCACCCTGATCCAGGGGATTAGCTGGGGGATGAGCATGTTACTTTGTGCCCAGATTCACTTGTTACACCCTGACCCTTCTCTAGCTCCTGTGGGGATCCTTCCCTGACAGGGTTACTGGCCTGGTGGATGGGGGTAGCAATAGATAGGATTTCTTGATTTTTAGTGAGCCTTCTGGTGCATTCTCATAAACAAACTAGGGAAATGTGGTCTAGATAACGTTACTATAAAGTGGCGCACAACTGGTTGAAAGATTGTGTTTGCTGTCGAACTGGGAGGGCATAGGTATCTGTTGGGGTCTGCCCTTCGTCTGGTGCTATTTACAATGTTCATTAATGACTTGGAGCAGAGAGTGTGCTTATAAAATGTGCAGATGATACCAAACTGCGAGGAGGTTGCTGGCACTTTGGAGGACAGGATTAGAATTCAAAATGACTTTGACTAAGTGGAGAATTGGTTTGAATTCAACAAGATGAAATTCAATAAACAAGTGCAAAGTGCTTCATTTAGGAAGGAAAAATGAAATGCACAACCAGGAAATGGGGACTAACTGGCTAGACAGCAATACTGCTGACAAGGATTTGGGGGTTAGAGTGGATCACAGATTGAGAATCTATAATATGCAGTTGCAAAAAAGGCTAATCTCATTCTGGGGTGCATTAACATGGGTGTTGTAAGACGCAGGAGATAATTGTCCTACTTTACCTGGCACTGGTGAAGTCTCAGCTGGAGCACTGTGTCCAATCCTGGGCACTATGGTTGAGGAAAGATGTGGATGAAGTGGAGAGAGTCCAGAGAGGAGCAACAAAAATGACAGGTTTAGAAAGCCTGACCTATGAGGAAAGGGTAAAATAACAATTGTTCTCCATGTCCACTGAAGGGAGGGCAAGAAGTAATGGGCTTAATGTGCAGCAAGGGGGATTTAGGTCAGATATTAGGAAAAACTTTCTAACTATCAGGGTAGTTAAGCTCTGGCCTAGGCTTCCAAGGATGGTTGTGGAATCCCCATCACTGGAGGTTTCTAAGAACAGGTTTGACGAATACCTGTCGGGGATGGTCTAGGTCAGTGATCCCCTATGCGGTGCCCGTGGGTGCCGCAGTGCCCGCTGGGGCATTTACATGTGCCCGCCTAGTGAGAAGGGAGCGCTTCTGCCAGACAACCCGCCTCCGAGGAGCGCGGCCGCTGGACAGCCAGCCACCGAAATGACGCCACTTCTCGGTGGCATTTCAGCAGTGACGCTGCTTGATGACGCCGCTTCTCGGCGGCATTTCAGCGGCTGGTTGTCCGGCGCCCACCACACTCTTCTGGGAACATGAATATGCTATAGCACCCGAAAGGTTGGGGACCACTGGTCTAGGTTTCCTTGGTCCTGCTTCAGTGCAGGGGGCTGGACTTGAGGTCCCTTCCAGCCATACATTTCTGTGATTCTATCTGCTGTGCCGGTGTTACCTTGTGCCCAGTGTCACTGGTGCTGCCCTGTGCCCCGAGGGAGGGGGCACCAGTCTCTCCACTGACAGTGCGCTCTCTCATTTGCTGCCCCAGGATTACTGCAGCCTGAGCTGGTCAGTGCTGACTCAGCGGTTCCAAGAGGGCCTGTACTCACCACACGCAGACCAGCATCGGGTCAAGTAAGGAGCTTCCCCTCACCACAAGCACAGTTGGGGCTCCTGTCAGTGTGTCTAGCACCAGGGGCTCTCAGAAGCAGGAGGCCTGGTATCTGGTTGACTGTCCCATGTGCTCTGTCTGTAGGTATCAGTGCTTTAAATCTGCCTGGATGTACCAAGTCCTTCATGAGGGTTTCCACTTTCCCCTGGATTACTCCAGCCTGCACACAGCCCAGCTGGTGTACGACCGCGAGGTGCAGTGGACCCTGGGAGCCATTCTCTATAAAACACGGTTTCTGCCACTCAGGTAAAGCAAATTTGAGGTGGGAGCCCAGGGGCTGCCCTGCAGTGCTTGGCCTGCAGAGAGGGATTCATAGATTCCAAGGACCGAAGAGACCATGGTGATCATCTCATCTGAGCTCCTGTATAGCACAGGCCAGATAACGTCCCTACAGTAACTCCTAGAGCAGAGCTTTGAGAAACATCCCATTTTGATTTAAAACTTGTTCCAGCTCGCAGTCACACACCAGCGCGAGCTCCTGGCTACTCCAGTCCCAGCAACGGCATTGTAGGGAGCAGGGCAAAGGCACTGGCTGTAAGGGGAGAGCCTGACCTCTCCCAGCAGGGGGCACTAAGTGCCGGGAGTAAGATAAGGTGCATGTGCTGCATTGCCACCTTTCATGGTAATTCTTCAGTGGCGGGTGCTGACCTCTCTTCCTTTCTCCCCGCCTAGGGATCTCCGGCAGGAGAGCAGCCGGCAGGCCCACAGCCCCTGGCTCCGCCTCTCCTTCGTTTACAATCACTATCTCTTCTTCGTCTGCATCCTGGTGGTGCTGCTGGCCATCATCCTCTACCTACTGCGGCTGCGCCGCATTCACAGATGCCAGCTGCGCTCAGCTCCGCTCAACCTGCTGTGGCTGGAAGAGGTGGTGCTGTTGCCAGGCCAGGAACTGGGGCCCTAATGCTGCCACAGCCCAGGAATCCGTCTGAGCCACAATTCAGCCTGCTTCTAGCTCCCAGTTCCAGCATCCGAACTGGAACCTAGGCTGGATGACAAGTGCCCAAAGTCTCCTGTCAGGAGGTCCATCATCTCCCCCTCCTAGAGCCAGAACCAGTGTCCGACAGGTCCCGAGCAGCACAGGACGTGGCTCTGGTGCTTGTATTTCTGACCAACACAAAGGCCTGGAGGGGCTTCCTGCTGAGGCAGGAGAGGTGATACCCACTAAGAGGTGGCATCAGCAAGGCAGAGCTAGCACTTCCTACGCATGGAAGTGTAAAGGCAGCACAGTTGTAGCATTTCCTCTGATCTGCTATCTTGCAAACCTGTGGAACTCACTGCAATAAGATATCAGTGAGGCCCACAGTTGGTAGAATTCAGAGGATGACTAGACACTTGAAGGACCAACAAGCACAACTGCGGTTCCCTCTGAAAAGTCAATCCTAAAGGACTTACAGGTGCCTAAGCCAGCTTCTGCCTGCGAAGGAGCAGGGAGCCCTAGCCCCTAAGTCTCTGTCCTTCTGCCCTGTTGGGGACACAGAGGAGCCCCTGCCCCTCCTGTCTTCACAGACAGGCTGCACCCTTTGCTCAGTTTTTCTCTCCAAGGGGACGGGACTGGGACCTGGAACCTTGGGACTGGGACCTGGAACCTTGGGACTGGCTTTATGTTCAGGCTGTGCCTGCAGCAGTCGGAGAATTGGCTGGAGCTGGCCAGCCAGCCAGCATGATGGGCTTCCTTGGGCACTACCGGCCAAGCTGTCACATCAACTCCCTGGAGCCAAAGGGCCAGAGTCCCTCACCTCATCTTATCATAGAATATCAGGGTTGGAAGGGACCTCAGGAGGTCATCTAGTCCAACCCCCTGCTCAAAGCAGGACCAATCCCCAACTAAATTATCCCAGTCAGGGCTTTAAGCCTGACCTTAAAAATATATAAGGAAGGAGATTCCACCACCTCCCTAGGTAACGCATTCCAGTGTTTCACCACCCTCCTAGTGAAAAAGTTTTTCCTAATATCCAACCTAAACCTCCCCCACTGCAACTTGAGACCATTACTCCTTGTTCTGTCATCAGCTACCACTGAGAACAGTCTAGATCCATCCTCTTTGGAACCCCCTTTCAGGTAGTTGAAAACAGCTATCAAATCCCCCCTCATTCTTCTCTTCTGCAGACTAAACAATCCCAGTTCCCTCAGCCTCTCCTCATAAGTCATGTGTTCCAGTCTTCACAGAAGGAGAGGAGTTTGACCCAGCACAAAGGGCTGAGCAGCAGAGAGTCTGTTTCCATTGATGTGTCCTGTTCCCAAGCAATGGGGTGCCTCGTGGTCCATAGGGCATAATGCCTCAGTCTGAGCCATGGGGTCTCTCAATTTCAGACAGGGGTCAGTACTTGGAAACTGCATAATTCTGTGCTGAAGTGGGTTTCTTCTCCCTATGCCCCTATCCCAGTCTCGGGGCTTTAAGCCTCTCTCCAGCCCACCTCTGTTTGGTAAAGAGGTGCACAGACCCAATACTGCATCCCTGCAGCTCTCACCCTAAGGAGGGGCGCTGTTATCTCAGATTACATTTGATGTCTTGTAAGGGCTGATAAGACACTGGCTGCAGCAACAGGACTGGAAGGGCCAATAGCTTGTTCTCTGGAAGGGGAGGCAGTACTTGTCTGTGGGTGGGCAGGGGCCTTCCTCATTCCAACCCTATCCTATGCTCATTTGCTGCCAAATCACTTTCCCTACCAAGGGCAGCAATCCCTCCCCCAGCCAGTGCTGGCTCAACTTGGCCATGGAACCCCTGCTGAAACCTGCCTCCCCTGGCTCCAGAGGCTAGCTCTGGAATTCTTCTGGCTGGGACTGCACTGGGTCTCTGCAGGGGTTCCGAGTCTTCCCCCACAGCCAAGTCCATGTCTTCAGCCTCCAGGCCCTGCAGAGACTCCTTTATGGTGCAGGTGGTCAGGCAAAGAGCATGTTGGTGCTTGCCTTCCTCTGCCATGACTAGCAGCTTTTTCCTCTAGCCTAGGGGGTCTTCCCCCCCAGCCTCTCAGAGCGGCCAGCTTTCTGTCAGAGCTGCCTCCAGACCTGAAAGCTGCTACCGGTGAGAACGGAGCCTCTGCTACACGACCCCATCTGTGTGTACAGGTGGTAGAGTTCCCGTGGGTGAGCTGGAGGCTGGTCCTGGCAGAAACCACCAGAATCTGAGACATCCTGGACTACAACTGGGTGGATCCCCAAGCGCTTGGTCAGTGCATGGGGCTTTCCACCCTGTGCATACTGCAGGGGGTGGGGGAGGCCTTGTTGCCCACCTCTTGAGTGGATCCTGTGAGAGGGTGCTCCCTATCCATCCCAGGCCCTCCGGATCTTTTCCTTGGGCCCCCCCCTCCCCTCGATGATCTGAGCCGGCTGCATATTATGCAGCCAGTTCAATTTCAAACCATGCCAAGGGAACAAGCATACATGCTTGTGCTCCACGTTTCACTTCCACACCCTCGTGTCCTGCCCTGATATCAAGTGGTGGGACTTGGGAACCTCCCCCAGTGGGCCAGCCTCTATTCCACACTGGTCTCTCAGTCCCCCAGGGATATTGAGACCTCCTGGCCCTGGACAAAGTGGCCATGTACACCACCAGGAGGATGCTGGATGAGGGGATGCTCTGTGACTGGGACCTATTTCTGGTCCTCCCTAGTCTCATGCATCCAGGCAGAATTCCTCTGGGCAGCACCCACTGGCTCCCTAGACAGGTTTGAGGGTTCTCTGCTCAGTGTCCCCATCTAGAACTCCTCTCCCATCCCTGTTATTCCTTAGTTATCCCCTGTATTCCTTTGGATCCTTGGTCCAGTGGTCCCTCTCAAAAGGCTGAGGGAGGGGCCTTTGGACACAAGTGGTCTTGCACCCACCTGCCTCCTGGAAATTCCAATAAGGCCTCCCCTCCTTGAGCTGGGCTGTACATCCACTGTTTGAACCCACTTGGATTACTTGAACCCCCCCACTCCAGTTACTAGAGCAATAAACAATCTATTGACCACCCACAACAGCCTCTTTGTCCATATATGTGCTGGTAACAAGCTCTCGCTGATCATGTCCATGCTCACTATGGTCTTTGCTGCAGGACCTCTTCCCCTCCATACTCTGTGGGAAGAGACCCCAGGAGGAAGCTCCACCCAGTCGCAGATGCTGTGTCTCACATCAGCTGTTTGCAGCTATCAGCACATGCTGTTGTCCCAGGTGCTCAGCACAACATGGGTAGCTCTGATCCAGGCTGCACCTGCTGACATGATCACTGCAGAGGGCACAGGCATGAACAGCTGACAGCCAGGGACAGGAACTGCAGTGTTCCACCAATCCCCTTAGAACAGCTAGGAGGGGGAGTAAGAAATCAGAGCAGCACAATGCCTTGCCACCAGATGTCCTTCAGCTAGGAGGGATAGCTGCCTTCCCCAACCCAGCAGGGCACAGGCAGGGGCCTGCACCCGAAAGGGGTTACTGAAATCACATAGCCATTGTTATTATGAGATCAAAGTAGACCTGAGACACAACTGTGCTCCCACAGCTGTTATGGGAAGGCAGCTGCACTCAGCTGACACCGCCTCCACCACACACAGTGTTGTGAAGACCCAGGCTACACACAGAAACAGCACCATGGTACTCAGAAGTAGCAAGAAGGGTAGATTTCAGAGTGGCAGCCGTGTTAGTCTGTATTCGCAAAAAGAAAAGGAGGACTTGTGGCATGCATCCCATGAAGTGAGCTGTAGCTCACGAAAGCTCATGCTCAAATAAATTGGTTAGTCTCTAAGGTGCCACTAGTCCTTTTCTTTTTAAGAAGGGTAGAGTATATTCTGCATCCTCCCCAAAACAGTTCCCATGCTAAGTCCAGGCAAGGCCCACATTTCTTCTCCCCTGCAGCAAGGCCAGCTTGGGGGCAGGGGAAGGAAGAGATGCTGCACCTAGGGCTTTTCCTAGACCTTTTGGCAGTGGCAAGAGAGACCAGAGTTGCTGCTGCCAGACACACTTACTAGAAAAACATTTATTTTCACAACACAAATTTACATACCAAACAAGACAAATAAATACACTGCAGTTAACCAATAACTATGGGAAAGGGAGGGGTAGGCCGGGACACTGCCCAGATTATCAGCACCTGCCCCACAACCAGAACACGCAAGAGGGGGTGGGAGTGGCAACCCTTTGAACAGAGAAGAGCCTGGTGTCTGTGGTACCAGCTCCAGGACCAGGATCTCTGGGAGGCTCAGGGGGAGGGAAAGAGGAGTCCTCTCCCTCCAGACTGACACAGGAAAGTCCCACCCTGACCTACCCACTCACCATGTCAGTATCCTATTCCTTAGGACTCCCCCTCCCAGAAATAGGTTCTGATTGGTGGCCATTGTTGACTATCTTGAAAGCAGGGATGCTGGTCCAGGTACCTCACCCCAAGGGGGCTCAGTATTCAGAGGATGCCTCGGGTTCTGGTTCTCACATGCACAGGCCCAGAGGATAGAGGCTGCCAGGACCAGAAGAGGCCTAAGATTCTATGGCTGGTTTGGGAACAGGTTTTCATGCAACAGGAATCATGAGGATAAACTCAGGTCTCCACTCCCTCCTTTAAGGGCTAAACAGAGGCAAGTGGTGCTGCTCCCAGGGGTCCTTGTATCTGTCCTTTAAGGGAAGGGGTAGGGGTGGTCTTCAGCACCAGCCAATTCCCTGGGAACCGGAGCTCAACCAGCCACCATTTCAGAATCCCTCCCACACTAAGGAGGTGGGACTTTCCTCTGCAGTGCCTGGCTCAGAAAAGGGAGCTTAGGCCCAGCTCTGCTAGGGGAAATCCTACTTCTCAGGGCCCATCTTGGGGTGGGGATCATGCCTCAGACAGGGCTGCACAGGTGGCCCTTTGCTTTTTGGTTCCTCGATGCAGTGGCTCAGGTGTGGCGCTGCAGCTGGTCCGACCTGGGAACCAACTCTGGCAGGACAGCACTGGAGGGTGCAGAGGATGGGGCAACATCTGGATTTCAGAAGGAGCTGAGAGAGAGAGGGGGGGGCAGATGTTTAGTGCCAAACTCTTTCCCACGAAGGGGACCTAAAGAGCCACCCCAGGGAGAGGGAGACCCACTTACAGGGGAGAAAGGCCCTCTCCTGGCTGAATCCAGGGATCCTCTGTTTGGCTCCAGAACAGAGCACTAACAGGCAGCCGCAAATCACCTTCCCAAGGAGCCACCGACAGAAACCAAACCCAACTAGAAACTGCCCGGGCAGCTGCAGAGTAAAGCACCCCAGCTTGCAAGACTTCATTTTGGTAAAGTAACTCCTGCCCCCATCCCAAACCATGTCAGGGCAGCAGGTCAAGGGAGGGCCCTATACCACAACCCCCCCACTCCCCAAGTCCAGGTGGTTTGTCCCACAGGAGGCTCCATTCACCATGATATATGGGTGCTGATCTCATGTCCTTCCTGGTACCTTCTGAACTGGCAACAGGTCACTCCCACAGGAAGCGCACATACCAGATGGTCTCATTCTTCAGCTGGGGCCCAAACAGGGGGTTTGCCTGAGCCAAGATGGCTATGAGCCAGCTGCAAAGAACAGACAGTGAATGACTCTTCCCCCGTGGAGACCAGCAGGAGCTGGCAGGTACTACAGAACACCCCAAAGGGAAGGTACTAAGGGGGCACGTGTGGTTCAAACTCAGGGTTTGAATCTGGAGGTGACAAAGAGTGAAGAAGTGTGCTAGGCATCTGAGTAAGAAGCGAGAGGAATTGGAAATTACAGGCTTAGCTACAGTGCTGTAATGCCATAGTGCAGATGCTTCCCACAGTGACAAGAAGGGGATTACCCACCACTGTAGGAACTCCACCTCCCCACACAGCGGTAGCTAGGCTGACAAGCATTCTTCCAGCAACCTAGCCATGTCTACTCTGGGGGTTAGTTGGCATAGTTATGGTACTCGAGGGTGTGAATTTTTCACACCCCTGAACAACACAGCTACGCCAATCTAAATCTTAAGTGTGGACCAGGCCTTGCTATAGCTGGTATTACTGAGACCCTGTGGGTCAATTCACATGACTGGAAGGTTAAAGTCACTGGTTACAACCTCTTATAAAAGACAGAGCGGCAAAAACAGGAGTGTGGGGGAAGTGGCACTCTACCTCAAAGACACTGTTATTCATAACTCAGAAGCACAGGTTCTTGAAGGTATCCATGTGCTAACTAACAAAGCCCAGGATGGGGTACTGGTGGGGTCTGTTACAGAACATGGAATCAAACCAGAGAACAGGAGAAGTTACTCTTTAGGCACCTGTGTGTAAGGTGTGGGGGAAAAACCTGTTGTTGTACAGGGGACTTCCCTGGGGGAGATCTGGCTGTGTGAGCCCTCTAGCATAAGAAAATCTTAGAAAATTGTACGTTTTAGAAACTAACACAGAAGATGTATTGCTCCCAACATGAAGTAACTACTTTGAACCTCAGTAGGATGGATAAAGATCAATCAATCATTGGACTGGAAGTTGGTGGTCACCTAGGAGACTAGTGATCATGATTTGAATATAGTCGTTATGGACAGAGGACAGTCCCAACTGGTAATTTTTATCTGTGTCTGTCTGACATAGCTTCAAAAGGGCTAATTTCCCAAATCTGAGGAAAATTTTAGACAGAAAAATGTGAATAAAAATTAAAAGTTTCTTTATGAAGAGCTTAGATGTCCAAAAAACCCACAATTCCATAACCAATAAAGTGGACAACTTTGGCTAAAAGCTTATCCTGGTTCAGTGGGAAACTGCAGGCAGACATTAGAAATTTATATAAACACACTGGGGGAGAGGGGGAAATGGGGAAAACAGCAATTGATATAAATTAGTTATGAAGTGTAGAAAACGCATAAGGGAAGCTGAAGACTGTGCAAGAAAAAAAATCCATAGCTGGCATGAAGAAGGTACATTAGCAATAAAAGAAATCCTAACAATGATCCAGGCCCATTACTTGAGATGGTAAAAGAGACAGAAGTGTTCAATCAATATTTCTGTTTTTCTGCCCCACTGATGTTCATTTTAGTAAGTTTTGCAATATCAGGGAAATTCCAGAAGAGGGCTAATGTGCTAAAAGGGCAAGTGGGATTACCTAGGAAATTACAGGCTGGTTACCTTGACATCAGTCACAGGCAAGCTAATGGAAAAGCTGATACCACCTCAAATCAATGAAGAATTAAAGTTAATGCCAGTCAACATGGTTTTATGGAAAACAGGTTTGTCAAATAAACCCAACTTCATTCTTTGATGAGATTACAAGTTTGATTGATAAATGTAAACACATAGTTGTAATATACTTTGACTTAGTACCACATGACATTCTGATTAAAAAACTGGCACTATACAATATCTGTAGAGTACACATTAAATGGATTAAAAACTGACTGAGAAGTCTGAACAGGCAGTTGTCAATGGGGAATCATCTTCAAATGGAGGCGTTTCTAGCGGGTTTCTGAGGGACCGGTTCTAGGCCGGACACCATTCAATGTTCTTAATCAAAAGCATGGAAGTAAATATAAAAGCACTGCTGATAAACCTGCAGAAGACACTAAGATTGGCAGAATGGTAAATAATGATAAGGACAGGACAGTCAACTAGAGGGATCCGAATCACTTGATAAACTGGGCCCAAACAACCTGCATGTTAATGCAGCCAAATGCAAGGTCACACCTCTAGGTACAAGGTGTGCAGGCCATCATGTAGAATAAATACAAAACTAGAGAATTAAAGTGAGCTTAAGTTTGGTTAAAGAAATGTGTTGTAAGAAAGGCCCTGACTAGCAAGTAAAAGAAAGCAAGAGTTATAAGGGCAGAAAGAAAGAAGTAGGGAGGACTTCCGGTTCAAAGAATAACTGATGAGATACGGGCATGTTACTAAAAAGAAGGTCTCTGGTGATAGGGGTGACTGCAGATTTTAAAGAAGACAAACAATCTGTCTTAAAATGAGCTGACATGGCCCTTCCCAACCCATACCAGTGTTATCTTAAAAGTAAAACCTATGTGAACCCAGGTGCAATGGATAATCTGTTACTTATTGAGCATGTGCATAGTCGTCTAGTCAAGCGAAGGCATCTTCAGTGGCATGATGTAGTTCTTCTAGGCCAGAGGTGGCCAACCTGTGGCTCCGGAGCCCCATGCGGCTCTTCAGAAGTTAATATGCAGCTCCTTGTCTAGGCACCAACTCCGGGGCTGGAGCTACAGGCGCCAACTTGCCAATGGGCCACGGGGCACTCACTGCTCAACCCCCGGCTCTGACACAGTCCCTGCCCCCATCCCACCCCTTCCCGCTCCCTCCCCTGAGCCTGCCTTGCCCTCGCTCCTCCCCCCAGAGCCTCCTGCATGCCACAAAACATCTGATCAGAAGGTGCAGGGAGGGAGGCGGAGGCACTGATTGGAGGGGCTGCCGGTGCGTGGGAAGCATTGGGGAGAGCTGACGAGGGGCTGCTGACATATTACTGTGGCTCTTTGGCAATGTACATTGGTAAATTCTGGCTCCTTCTCAGGCTCAGCTTGGCTACCCCGTTCTAGGCCACTGCTGAACAAAATTGGCAGGCATTCTTCGACCTGTGTCACTGTCTGTGTTGCTCTGCAGCTGCACAAAGGGCTGTCACGAATGCCCCAGCGATACTGGTTGGCTGCACAGAGACCTTGCCTGGTCTGGAACCTGTTCAACAGGGACCATTGACGACGGGGCAGGTCAAAACCAGGCAGACAAATTGTGTGGTCAGTGACGAGAGACTGGTTGGGGGATTATGACATCCACCTGTTCCTCTCGCAGAGTGTTTCTGTCCTAACATCCTGGCCTGGCAGATAAGACCATAATGGGCGACGTGACAGCAAACGTGCAGCTGGTGGTTTAAAAAGGTCATTGTGCAGCGGCAGGCTTGAATTGGCGCGTACTTTCTCCAGTAAATTGCCAGTGGCAACCTTTCATCTGATATGAGGAAGAGCAATTTTGCTCAGAACTGGAAGCCATGGGAATAGAGTCGGATGCAGGGTGCTGGAGACGATACGCATGGCGGCATGTAACTGCGTAGCCACCAGACTGGTGTGTAGTACTCCACCGCCGAATAGGAGGTGGCAAGAGCTGATGTCCGCAAAGTTGGAGCACGAGCACCCCATGACGAACCTGCTAGTTTGCTAAGAAGATTGTTGTGTGTCTTAACTGTAGTAAGATGAGGCCCTTTTGAAACACAAACCCTTAGATCAGAGGCCCGGTATGAGGCCTAACGCCTGAACTAAAGTAATGGTCAAGACTTTGCTAACATAAAGCAAAGTTAAGCTGTGAGCCAGAGGCTAGTTCAACCTGCTCAGTTTACCGAAGCCAGGAGGGAGAGGCGAGCCGACTGCAGCGTCAGGAATCTTCGCCAGCAGAAGACACCAGGTACCAAGAGGCTCATCTACCCGGCTGAGAGCCGCAGAGCAAGTCAAGGGCGGGTGGGGGCGGACAGGCCCGTTCACAGCGGAAGAGCAGGTCCGAGCGTCTCACGGGGACGGGGCGGAGCCTCCCCAGCGAAGCGGCGGAGTCTCCGTCTCCTCACGCCCCGCCTGGCGGCCCCGGACCGGGGGGATGTTAGGGCTTTTCTGGGGGAGGGCGGGGCAGGCGAACGTCCCTCTGCTCCCACAACTCGACGGATCCCACAGCGCAGGGCCCGGGGGTCCCGCCCGCCAGCGGGGCCGCCCTGAGCCCGGCGAGGGGCCGACACACCCACCAGCCCCCCGCCGCCAGCCCCCCGCCCCCGCGCCGCCCCCCCGGCCCCCGCGCCCCCGCCGCCAGCCCCCCGCCCGCCCCCCGGCCCCCACCGCCAGCCCCCCGGCCCGCGCCGCCAGCCCCGCGCCCCCGCGCCGCCCCCCCCGGCCCCCGCGCCCCCGCCGCCCCCCCCGCGCCCCCGCCGCCAGCCCCCCGGCCCGCGCCGCCAGCCCCCCGCCCCCGCGCCGCCCCCCCGGCCCCCGCGCCCCCGCCGCCCCCCCCGCCGCCAGCCCCCCGCCCCCGCCGCCCCCCCGGCCCCCGCCGCCAGGCCTCCGCGCCCGCCGCCAGCCCCCCGGCCCGCGCCGCCAGGCCTCCGCGCCCGCCGCCAGCCCCCCGGCCCGCGCCGCCAGCCCCCCGCCCAGCCCCCGCCGCCAGCCCCCCGCCGCCAGCCCCCGCCCCCCGGCCCGCGCCGCCAGCCCCCCGGCCCCCGCACTCACAAGAGGTAGCAGCACACGGCGCCGGTGACCAGCATGGTGATGGTGACCCTGCGGAGAGAGAGGCCAGTTAGCGGAGGCGGCGGACCGGACCGGACCGGACCGGACCGGAGGGGGAGGGGCGGCGGCAGCCCCGGGCTCTTACCCGCGGTTGGGCCCCTTGGGCACGAACCAGGGCGCGGCGACGCCCACGAGGCCCCAGAAGGCGGAGAAGAGGATCAGCGGGAGCGCGAAGCTGTGCGCGGTCATGGCGGCCGGGCGAGAGAACCGAGCCTCCTCCGCCCCGCCAGCGCAGCCACCGTAGCGAGCCGCAGCCCCGCCCCCTCGAGACCCATTGGCCCACGCAGCCGCTCGCTCCCGCCCATTGGCGCAATCGGAGACCACTCCGAGTTAGAGCGGGCGCCCCGCCCACGGCGGCCGCCTCCATTGGCCGGTTGCCGGGCTGCGGGCGGTGACGTCGACGGGGGGCTGCAGCGGCCTGGGCCGGCCGCTAGGGGGAGACGGGGTGGGGCCCTGCGCGTCCGCCCTTCCTCGGGGCGAGGGGGGGGCCTCGCTGACAGCGCGTGCGCAGTGCCGGCTCCGGGGGGGCGGGGGGGGCCTCGCTGACAGCGCGCGCGCAGTGCCGGCTCCGGGGGGGCGGGGGGGTTCCTGGCTGGGTCCGGTGAGAGCCCGCGGGGAAGGGGCGGGGCTCCGTGGACCGGCTGCGGCCGCACGAACAGCCGGGGGCGCCGGGAACCCGCCGGTCCGCCAAGGGGCGGGGACCTGCCCCGCGCCGCGCCCCCGCCGCAAGCGGGGCGGGAGCAGCCGGGCCACGAGCCGATGCCCGGCCCGCCCCGCCCGCCCAGGGGCGCCCTCGGCGTCAGGGCCGGCTGCGGGGGGCGCTGTGGGGGGCAGGGGAGCTGCAGGGCGTGGCGGGGTGCTGCGGGGCGGGGCTGTGGAGGGTGCTGCGGGGCGTGGCGGGGTGTTGCGGAGGGGGGTGCTGCGGGCCGGGGCTGTGGGGCGCGGAGGGGGCTGCGGGGGGCTGCGGGGCGTGGCGGGGTGTTGCGGAGGGGGGGGCTGCGGGCCGGGGCTGTGGGGCGCGGAGGGGGCTGCGGGGCGTGGTGGGGTGTTGCGGGGGGCTGCGGGGCGTGGCGTTGCGGGGGCTGCGGGGCGCAGGGGAGCTGTGGGGGGCGTGGCAGGGCGCTGCGGGGCGGGGCTGTGGGGCGTGGAGGGTGCTGCAGGGGGCAGGGGGGCTGCAGGGCGTGGCGGGGTGCAGGGGGGGCGGGTTCCCCGGCAGAGGCTCCGGCCCCGTGCGTGCGGGCCGCAGCTGGCGCCTCGGGCCGTGCCTGGGCCAGTCTGGCGGAGCACGGCGGCCAGAAGATTCCCTTAGGTCTCTCAGGATCAGGATGGGCATTTCAACATCCCCTAGTGCAGTGGTTCCCAAACTCAGGGCACCGCTTGTTCAGCGAAAGCCCCTGGCAGGCCGGGCCGGTTCGTTTACTTGCCGCGTCTGCCGTGGCTCCCAGTGGCCGCAGTTTGCCGCTCCAGGCCAATGGGGGCTGTGGGAAGGGCGGCCAGCCCACGCTGCTTCCCACAGCCCCCATTGGCCTGGAGCGGAGAACCATGGCCAATGGGAGCCATGATCAGCCTAACCTGCGGACACAGCAGGTAAACAAATTGGCCCGCCCCACCAGGGGCTTTCCCATAGTTTGGGAAGCACTCCAATAGGGGATGTTGAAATGCCCACAGTGATCCTGAGAGACCCAGTGTACCCCTTACTCCCATGGCTCGTGAAGTCTTACTTGGGAAACCTGGATATCTGCAAGGAGTACTTCAATAATAGGCTGAGCAGGTGCAGAAAGACTATAGAACATGCCTTGGGCAGATTAAAAGCATGTTCGCGCTGCCTTTATGGCAGGTTAGACCTAAATGAGGAAAACATTCCCATGGTCATAGCAGCCTGCTGTGCACTCCATAACATTTGTGAGGCTAAGAATGAAAAGTTTCAGAGTAACAGCCGTGTTAGTCTGTATTCGCAAAAAGAAAAGGAGTACTTGTGGTTAGTCTCTAAGGTGCCACAAGTACTCCTTTTCTTTTTAAGAATGAAAAGTTTCCCCTAGGGTGGAGTGTGGAGATGGATCACCTGGCAGCTGATTTTGAGGGCTAGTAGAGGAGCGGAGGGGGCTATTCGAATCCAAGAGGCTTTGAGGCACCATTTTGATAGTGAGCACTAGTAATGTGTCTTTCAATACAGCAGAGTCATGCTTTATTTGCTGACTTGCTGAAAATTTTGGATTCCTGACTGTGATTTGTGGTCAGCAAATGATCAAATTGCCATGGTGTATTTATTCCAGCAGCAACCACCACATGTAGGAGACAAAGATCAGCTATCTTTCAGGGAGTTTTTATTAAATATCAATTAACACCACAAACAAAAGGCTTGGTGGCAAGAGAGATAACAGTAAAGGACAGTATAGGCTCTTATAGCTGTCTGTAAGTCCAGCTATCATTGTGGAAGCTGTCTGAAGGGGTGGAGTGAACAGGGAACTGAGATGGGCCAGGAAGTTGCAAGGAATTTGTGGGAGACGTTTGAGGAGGGCATGGAAAGCAGTTCTGTATCAGCAAGGGTGGGGGATGGGGGTGTCTGAGCATGCATGTGTTCTGGCTGTAGTGTGATTAGGGACTTCAGCATCTCCTTTTGCTCCCTCCATCACTTTTATCATCTGCATCTAGCCTAGTAAAATTTGCTCCTGGCTCTTCTTTCTCTCCTGCCTATTTTAAAATTTTCCTTTAAAGTCTCTCTCCATGCTCTGTGTTTTTTGGCATCTGAGGACGGGAACCTGGGAGGCAGTGACCATGAGATGGTCGAGTTCAGGATCCTGACACAGGGAAGAAAGGAGAGCAGCAGAATACGGACCCTGGACTTCAGAAAAGCAGACTTTGACTCCCTCAGGGAGCTGATGGGCAGGATCCCTTGGGAGAATAACATGAGGGGGAAAGGAATCCAGGAGAGCTGGCTGTAGTTTAAAGAATCCTTATTGAGGTTATAGGGACAAACCATCCTGATGTGTAGAAAGAATGGCAGGCAACCAGCTTGGCTTCACAGTGAAATCCTTGCTGATCTTAAACACAAAAAATAAGCTTACAAGAAGTGGAAGATTGGACAAATGACCAGGGAAGAGTATAAAAATATTGCTCGGGCATGCAGGAGTGAAATCAGGAAGGCCAAATCACACCTGGAGTTGCAGCTAGCAAGAGATGTTAAGAGTAACAAGAAGGGTTTCTTCAGGTATCTTAGCAACAATAAGAAAGTCAAGGAAAGTGTGGGCCCCTTACTGAATGAGGGAGGCAACCTAGTGAGAGAGGATGTGGAAAAAGCTAATGTACTCAATGCTTTTTTTGCCTCTGTCTTCACGAACAAGGTCAGCTCTCAGACTACTGCACTAGGCAGCACAGCATGGGGAGGAGGTGACCAGCCCTCTGTGGAAAAAGAAGTGGTTCGGGACTATTTAGAAAAGCTAGAGGAGCACAAGTCCATGGGGCCGGATGCGCTGCATCTGAGAGTGCTAAAGGAGTTGGCAGATGTGATTGCAGAGCCATTGGCCATTATCTTTGAAAACTCATGGCGATTGGGGGAAGTCCCCGACAACTGAAAAAAGGCTCATGTAGTGCCCATCTTTAAAAAAGGGAAGGAGGATGATCCTGGGAACTACAGGCCCGTCAGCCTCACCTCAGTCCCTGGAAAAATCATAGAGCAAGTCATCAAGGAATCAATTCTGAAGCACTTAGAGGAGAGGAAAGTGATCAGGAACAGTCAGCATGGATTCACCAAGGGCAAGTCATTCCTGACTAATCTGATTGCCTTCTATGACGAGATAACTGGCTCTGTGGATGAGGGGAAAGCAGTGGACATGTTGTTCCTTGACTTTAGCAAAGCTTTTGACGGACTTCCACAGTATTCTTGCCAGCAAGTTAAAGAAGCATGGGCTGGATGAATGGACTAGAAGGTGGATGGAAAGTTGGCTAGATTGTCGGGCTCAACGGGTAGTGATCAATGGCTCCATGTCTAGTTGGCAGCTGGTATCAAGTGGAGTGCCCCAAGGGTCGGTCTTCGGGCCGGTTTTGTTCAATATCTTCATAAATGATCTGGAGGATGGTGTGGATTGCACCCTCAGCAAGTTTGCAGATGACACTAAACTGGGAGGAGAGGTAGGAATAGGATACAGAGGGACCTAGACAAATTAGAGGATTGGGCCAAAAGAAATCTGATGAGGTTCAACAAGGACAAGTGCAGAGTCCTGCACTTAGGACTGAAGAATCCCATGCACCGCTACAAACTAGGGACCGAATGGCTCGGCAGCAGTTCCGCAGAAAAGGACCTAGGGGTTACAGTGGACGAGAAGCTGGATATGAGTCACCAGTGTGCCCTTGTTGCCAAGAAGGCCAGTGGCACTTTGGGATGTGTTACTAGGGGCACTGCCAGCAGATGGAAGGACGTGATCATTCCCCTCTTTTCAACATTGGTGAGGCCTCATCTGGAGTACTGTGTCCAGTTTTGGGCCCCACACTACAAGAAGGATGTGGAAAAGTTGGAAAACGTCCAGCAGAGGCCAACAAAAAATGATTAGGGGCCTGGAACTCACGACTTATGAGGAGAGGCTGAGGGAACTGGGATTGTTTAGTCTGCGGAAAAGAAGAAAGAGGGGGGATTTGATAGCTGCTTTCAACTACCTGAAAGGGGGTTCCAAAGAGGATGGATCTAGACTGTTCTCAGTGGTAGCTGATGACAGAACAAGGAGTAGTGGTCTCAAGTTGCAGTGGGGGAGGTTTAGGTTGGATATTAGGAAAAACTTTTCCACTAGGAGGGTGGTGAAACACTGGAATGCATTACCTAGGAAAGTGGTGGAATCTCCTTCCTTAGAAGTTTTTAAGGTCAGGCTTGACAAAGCCTTGGCTGGGATGATTTAGTTGGGGATTGGTCCTGCTTTGAGCAGGGGGTTGGTCTAGATGACCTCTTGAGGTCCCTTCCAACCCTGATATTCTACGATTCTATGATTGGAGCACCTCTCAAAACATGTCCTCTTTGCTCCTCAGTCGCTTCCTTATCTGGCGGAGGCGCTGCACTGGTGTATATGGGGTTCCCCTGAAGGCCACATCTGCTGAAGCACAACAAACAGAAGCATGATTATTAGTGCATGAACAGCATTAAATAATTACCTATAATACATCTCTTTTAAAATACAAATCAGTTTCTCATTTTCCCTTGGCAAGCACACAGCTTGGCAAATGCCCTAAACATGGTGAGTTTCGCCCGGGAGACGGGGTTCCAGGTGGGGGGAGAAGGTTTAGGTGGTTTTTTAAGGAGATCACTGCAGGCAACTGAGGACAATATTTTAAATTTTGCCATCATTTCCCACAGGTGGGGGTCTCTGAAGCCACTCTCTCTCTCATGAGGGTATGCAAGGGTGCATCTCCTGCATCTTCTGACTGGGTCCCTATGCTGCTCCCTGGGTGCCGCTTTGGTCCCTGGCACAAGTGATTGCCGATTGGCATGGGAAAGTTTCCTATGACGTGGGAAGGAACAAAGCAGCTCTGCCAAGGAAACTTCAGCAGAGGATTGGAGAGCACCTCCAGGAAAGTTTCCTAGAGAGCTGTCTGGAGGATTCACGTGAAATCTCAGTGTGAATTAAGACACAGTTTTGCCGCACTGCTTAGCTGCATAGGGGAATGAGAAGCACACGCAAACACAGCTTGTCTTGTACATTTCTATCCCTTCATGCACTTCTAGAATATACAGAGCAAAGGACTGCTCTACCTCTTATAACCGAGCATCATCAACTCAAAAAGATCACTTACCAGAGCTTTCTTCCTCTGCATCATGCGCGCCAGAGACCGAATGCTGGGACTGGCTAGACAGCTCCAGAGTGGACAAGAGATCCTGATTCACTGCGTCAACAGACGACCCTGCTATGTGCTCCACATCGTCCTCCAACTTGACCTCGTCCATGACTTTGGGGGTGAAGTCTGCTGTGTCCAGCCCCACTGACGCATCCACGGGGCTCTTGGTAGAGGTGGTGAGGATGCTGCCGAGGATGGCGTCCAGCTCCTAATAGAAGCAGCAAGTTTTCGGCACAGCACCAGAGCAACAGTTTGACTCCCTTGCCTTCTGGTACACCTACCTCAACTCCTTTATCTTCCCACTGCACTGTTGTGCGTCCCCTTCATAGCCCTTCTTCAACATGCCATGAAAATTCTGACCGTAGGTATCGAAGTTCCCACAGCTGGAGTGGAGCTGGGACTGCACAGCCTCCTCTCCCCACAGTGCCAGCAGATCCAACAACTCAGCTGTGCTCCAAGCGAGAGAGCGTTTTCTGTGTGGAGCGGTCATGGTCAGCTGGGAAGATGCAATGTGAGCTCTCCACACCAAGCAAACAAGAAGTGAAATTTCAAACATTCCTGGGCCTTTAAAGAGAGAGGGGCAGATACCTGTGAACCTGGGTGCAGGGCAGCGGAGTTTGAACTGCTGATCAAAGCAGTCAGCATGGGCGCTGTGGGACACCTCCTGGAGGCTATTTACAAGCACAGTGTCTACATTGACACTGTCAATATAACTTTGCCACAAAAAGCTCTACACCTTTCATTGAGGTGGTTTTGTCAGCAAAAAAGGAGAATTTTGTCCGCAGAAGCAGCATTGTTATGCATACACCTCCACTGCTTTGTTGACGAAAGCTGACTTCTGTCGACAAAACTGTAGGGTAGGCAAGACCTAAGATGCTACAGCATGGAACAGCTGCCACCACAGAGGTGTGCCATCCTAGTCCACCCCTCACTTCCCAGTCCCATGATCCAGGGATCCAGCCAAAGACAAACAGCTTAATAAACAAATAAATTTATGTTACAAAGTTTACAATCAAAAGTGAACATGATCTTACAGTCAAGAAGTTGTCCCAGTAAACAAACCAGCAAATACTGGTCAGTCTAAATTCAGGCTTGCAGAACTCCCCACTCAGAGACCCTTCAAACCCCAGCAAGTCACCACAAAAGAAAGCAATCAGATAGAGCATCTACATCAGTGCAATGGGGAAAAGAACTAGATATCCTTGGAGAGCACAGTTGAAGCCAGGCTATTTTGGGACCCGACGTAGTTCATTCATAAGCCACAGAGCCACAGTGAGCAGTGCCAGGGATCCCGACTGGTGAGTGGCAGCCAGAGGAGTTGGGACGTACAGTAGAAGGGTGCTGATGCCCAGGCCCACCTGTCAAGAAGCACCCAGGAGTGAGACGAGCAACAGCTGATTCAACACTGATGTTTTAAATCACTCCACGGGGTGTGCCTGTCAAAACATTTCCAGAAACCCTCACATTCCCAATCACAACCCTACCCACTGGGAGAGGGAGAGGCTCCAGAAATAAAAACGTCAAGACCCAGACGCCCCATCCTCATATATAGTACAGACTGCCACAGGCACCTTGACCTGTACAGCCTCCACCCCTCAGCTACGGCCATACTTCACTTTCCCACAGACTCTGCAGCTCCACATGCCAGCTCTGGGTAACTAAAGGTACTTCTGCTGAATGTGACACAGCAGCTTAGCACTAGGAGAGAAAAGGGGACAGTACCTGCATATATGCCACAGCCATTAAGGAAGCCATGGCAATCTTGGTCCTGCGTGGTAGGGGGATCTTCCGAGAAAGGAGATATAGTGCTGTGATGGCAGTGACTGAGGTGATCCCCTAGAGGTGGAAGAAGCTAGCAGTTACTTGAGGGAAGTGGGTGTGGGAAGGGCGGAGGTGAGGAATCCCACACACCAGCTAACCTGGGGGCTGGAAGGAGATTACCACACACTTGTTTGGCTGCATTTTCCACAGAGCAAAATGATGAAGTTTTATGGGGCAGCATTGCATTTCACAAACACATTATTAGCTAGTGTCAGATGCCACCTAAAGCACATCAGTGAAGGTGTTCAGTAACACCAGACCGAACTCTGACCCTTGTGTCACCCCACCTCAAGGCACTCATTCGTATTCCCCTCTCAGTCTGTGGTCTCAATTGTGGTTCAGTCCATGACATCATGGGTACTAGAAACATTCATCTGAGCTTGCCCAAGCAGCTCGCTGAGCTAGTATTTGCACAGAGCTTTGCAGTTGTACAGCATTCTAGTAGAGGGTTCCCTGATGTACAATATCCAATCCTTTCCTGATATCCAAATGTTATTTCATCCAGGGTTCTCAGAACACTTTACAAAGGAGCCGGTTATCTTTATCCCCAATTTACAGATTGGGGAAACTGAGGCACACAGGGGGAAGGGCTCTTTTGTTCCCAACATATCCCTTCTGGGGGGAAGCCAGGTGTGGAAGTAAGACCACAACTCCTCCAGCAAGTGAGAGTACTTCACAGATAAAGAGGAGACTCATGCCAGCTAAGAGACCATGCTTCCGCCTTTTGAAGGTAATGAGTGCCCAGGAGTAGGAACCTTGATTATGATGCCCTGAAGTTCACCCTCGCTCACTCTGGGAGGTAGCCTGAGAGTGAGCAGTCAATGACTTTAGGAGGCCAATGAAGGGAAAGCAATAACAGGATGGCATGGTCCCCAGAAGAGGCTGGATAGCACTTACCAATATCCTGTGATTAAACTGCACAGTAGTGGGATTCTCAAAGATATTCTTCAGCACTGGGGAGAAGGAGAGGAGATCATCTGGGATCCAGCGCTCCCCCATCTTGGGGAAGGAGTTGTACACAAGGCCTGCATCCAGTCCTGCCACAAAGGCACCTATAATTCCAGAGAAGAGAGTTAGGGACTAATATACCAGGGACAAGGCAGGTGACACACCAGACTAGCCTCTAGAGTTAGGCAAGCTTGGAATTGGGCTTGAGGGCAGGGCAACCTGATTTTGTATTCCTTCTCCCACAGCAACACACTGGTGATCAGACAATGATACTCTGTTACACAGTCTGCCCTGCAGAAGGAAATGTTCCAGCTGCTCTGTCTGGGACCATCAAAGGCAATTCTAAGGTGCCTATACATGTGAAAGGAGCTAAACCCCCATGGGACGTGAAACTTCTTGGGTGGGAGGTAGGGTCTGCTATATTTTACCCCCTCAGGACAGCGATAGGGCAGGCAGGGTCACAAAGGAGGCAGCCCCACAAGGGGAGAGGCCCTTACCTGAGAGAGCAGTGAGGAAGATGAGACCTGCTGTCCCGTGAGCAAATCGTCTCAGACGGAGGAGCTGATAGGTTTCAGGTAACTGTAAAACACAAGCCACAAAAGGGGCTACAGAAACAAACTTCCCAGGGGCCTTGCAAGAGAATGGACACAGATGCTCCTGGTGGGGTGAGCTCGTTGCACCAGGTGAGGAACGTTCCCCCAGTGCAGAAACATACAAAGAGTGAGGCAGCTTGTGAATAAACTTGCAGCCAACTTGTAAAAGAGAAAATTTCTGTGATTAAAGAGATCACTAATTGCTCCCTTTTCATAGCAACAGGACACAATGATCAGTGGTGTGAAGCAGTCCACGTTTTGGACAGACACACCCCTTAAGGAGAAGATTTATTAAGGGGAATATGTATATCCTAGTAAAGAGGAGATGAAAGAAGTTGATAAAACACAGATAGGAACTGAAGAGAAACAGTCAAATGAAAAAGACCCATTCAATTACATCAAAGGAAGGCAGAGAAATATTTACAAATTTTGTACGTGCTTGTATAAAAATGCTGGAAGTCTAAATATTAAGATAGGTGAACTTGAGTGCCTGATATTAAATGAGAATATTGATACAATAGACATCACAGAAATGTGGTGGAACAATGATAATTAAAGGGACACGGTAATACCAGAGTACAAATATACAGGAATGATAGAATAGGTAGTGCTGGTGGGGGAGGGGCACAATACTTGAAACAAAGCAGAGAGCCAAATATAGTAAAAATCTTAAACGAATCAAACTGTACTACAGAATGTCTATGGATAGAAATTCCATGTTTAAATAATATGAGCATAGCAGTAGGAATATACTACTGACTACCTGACCAGGATGGGATAGTAATTGTGAAATGCTCAGGGAGAATAGAGAGGCTACAAAAAAAGAGAAAGCCCAATAATGGGGGATTTCAGTTATCCCCATATTGGCGGAGTATGTATCACCTCAGAACGGGATGCATAAATAAAATTTCTAGATACTATTAATGACTGCTTTCTGGAGCAACGAGTCCTGGAATCCAAAAAAGGGAGAAGCAATTCTTCATTCAGTCTTAAGTGGAGCACAGAATCTGCTCCAAGAGGTGAATAAAGCTGAACCACTTGACCATAATGTAATTCAATTTAACATCCTTGTGGGAAGCGGGCCGGGGAGATACCAAAGAAATCCACCACAGCAGCATTTAACTTCAAACAGGGGAACTACACAAAAATGAGGAAGTTAGTTAAATGGAAATTAAAAGTAACAGTCACAAGGGTGAAATACCTGTAAGCTACATAAAAAGTACTTAAACAGCATAATAGAGGCTCAAACTAAATGCGTACCTCAAATAAAAATTAAAAATAAATAGTAAGATGACCCCAAAAAATGCCACCATGGCTAAACAGCAAGAAAAGATGTGGTTAGAGGCTAAAAGACATCCTTTAAAAACTGGAAGTCAAATCCTACTGAGGAAAATAGAAAGGAACAAACTCTGGTAAGTCAAGCATAAAAGAATAATTAGGCAGGCCAAAAAAAAATTGAAAAGCAACCAGCAAAAGACAAAAACTAACAGCAAAAATGTTTTAAGTATATCAAAGGCAGGAAGCCTCATCCCGATGAGTCGAAAGAATAGTAAATATGGCAGGCGACCAGCTTGGCTTAATGGTGAAATCTTAGCGGACCTTAAACATAAAAAAGAAGCTTACAAGAAGTGGAAGGTTGGACATATGACCAGGGAAGAGTATAAAAATATTGCTCGGGCATGTAGGAATGTTATCAGGAGGGCCAAATCGCACCTGGAGCTGCAGCTAGCCAGAGATGTTAAGAGTAACAAGAAGGGTTTCTTCAGGTATGTTGGCAACAAGAAGAAAGTCAAGGAATGTGTGGGCCCCTTACTGAATGAGGGAGGCAAACTAGTGAGAGAGGATGTGGAAAAAGCTAATGTACTCAATGGTTTTTTTGCCTCTGTTTTCACTAACAAGGTCAGCTCCCAGACTGCTACGCTGGGCATCACAAAATGGGGAAGAGATGGCCAGCCCTCTGTGGAGTTAGAGGTGGTTAGGGACTATTTAGAAAAGCTGGACGTGCACAAGTCCATGGGGCCGGACGAGTTGCATCCGAGAGTGCTGAAGGAATTGGCGGCTGTGATTGCAGAGCCATTGGCCATTATCTTTGAAAACTCGTGGCGAACGGGGGAAGTCCCGGATGACTGGAAAAAGGCTAATGTAGTCCCAATCTTTAAAAAAGGGAAGAAGGAGGATCCTGGGAACTACAGGCCAGTCAGCCTCACTTCAGTCCCTGGAAAAATCATGGAGCAGGTCCTCAAAGAATCAATCCTGAAGCACTTGCATGAGAGGAAAGTGATCAGGAACAGCCAGCATGGATTCACCAAGGGAAGGTCATGCCTGACTCATCTAATCGCCTTTTATGATGAGATTACTGGTTCTGTGGATGAAGGGAAAGCAGTGGATGTATTGTTTCTTGACTTTAGCAAAGCTTTTGACACGGTCTCCCACAGTATTCTTGTCAGCAAGTTAAGTAAGTATGGGCTGGATGAATGCACTACAAGGTGGGTAGAAAGCTGGCTAGATTGTCGGGCTCAACGGGTAGTGATAAATGGCTCCATATCTAGTTGGCAGCCGGTATCAAGTGGAGTACCCCAAGGGTTGGTCCTGGGGCCGGTTTTGTTCAATATCTTCATAAATGATCTGGAGGATGGTGTGGATTGCACTCTCAGCAAATTTGCAGATGATACTAAACTGGGAGGAGTGGTAGATACGCTGGAGGGGAGGGATAGGATACAGAAAGACCTAGACAAATTGGAGGATTGGGCCAAAAGAAATCTGATGAGGTTCAATAAGGATAAGTGCAGGGTCCTGCACTTAGGATGGAAGAACCCAATGCACAGCTACAGACTAGGGACCGAATGGCTAGGCAGCAGTTCTGCGGAAAAGGACCTAGGGGTGACAGTGGACGAGAAGCTGGATATGAGTCAGCAGTGTGCCCTTGTTGCCAAGAAGGCCAATGGCATTTTGGGATGTATAAGTAGGGGCATAGCGAGCAGATCGAGGGATGTGATCGTTCCCCTCTATTCGACATTGGTGAGGCCTCATCTGGAGTACTGTGTCCAGTTTTGGGCCCCACACTTCAAGAAGGATGTGGATAAATTGGAGAGAGTCCAGCGAAGGGCAACAAAAATGATTAGGGGACTGGAACACATGAGTTATGAGGAGAGGCTGAGGGAGCTGGGATTGTTTAGCCTGCAGAAGAGAAGAATGAGGGGGGATTTGATAGCTGCTTTCAACTACCTGAAAGGGGGTTCCAAAGAGGATGGCTCTAGACTGTTCTCAATGGTAGCAGATGACAGAACGAGGAGTAATGGTCTCAAGTTGCAGTGGGGGAGGTTTAGATTGGATATTAGGAAAAACTTTTTCACTAAGAGGGTGGTGAAACACTGGAATGCGTTACCTAGGGAGGTGGTAGAATCTCCTTCCTTAGAGGTTTTTAAGGTCAGGCTTGACAAAGCCCTGGCTGGGATGATTTAACTGGGAATTGGTCCTGCTTTGAGCAGGGGGTTGGACTAGATGACCTTCTGGGGTCCCTTCCAACCCTGATATTCTATGATTCTATGATTCTAAGCCTGCCAAACAATCAGTGGGGCCACTAGACATTCAAGGTGTTAAAGGAGCACTCAAGAAAGATAAAGGTGTTGCAGACAAACAAAATGGATTCTTTGCATTGGCCTTCACTGCAGAAGATGCGAGGGAGATTCCCACACCTGAGCCATTCTTTCTGGGTGACAAATCTGAGGAACTGTCCCAGATTGAGTTGTCAATAGAGGTGGTTTTAGAACAACAGAATCACAGGACTGGAAAGATCCTTGTGAGGTCATCTAGTCCAGTCCCCTGCACTCATGGCAGGACTCAGTATTACCTAGGCCAGGGTGGCCAAACTGCAGCTTGTGAGCCATATGCAGCTTTTTTACCATTAAAGTGTGGCTCGTGGCGCTCCCCCGCCACCTTCCCCCATTCTCAGCCTACCAGACTGGGGTGGGGGGGGATCTCAGGGCTTCTGCCCTGCAGTGGGGTGGGGGGGTTAAGGGCATCTGCCAGAGATGAAAGGAGGCAGCAGAATTTAAAGGCTCAGGTCCCCCCAACAGCTTGAGTCATGTCCCCCAGGCATGCCCCCCTCTTCCCCTCAGCAGTGCCTCCCTGCAGCTCCCAGGTGTTAGCTCCCCATGGAGATGAAGTGGCAAACAGCTGGGAGCTGCAGGGAGAGGCCACTGCTTTAGCTCTGTGGGGAGAGGCAGCAGCTCTCCTGCAGCTCTCAGATGTTTGCCGCTGCCTCTCCCGACAGCTGCAGCTCCCAGCTTCAGAACCTGCCACATGCAGGGAGGAAGCCTGGTGGCACTATGTGACTGAGTGGGGCCAGCAAACCCTGGCAAAAATCTGGAGGGGGTACATGATGTCCCCGCCACCTCTGGCTTCTGCCCACTAGGGAGGGGTGTCTGAAGGCTTCAGCCCTGTGGAGCATGCCTGCCGGGGCTCAGGGCTTCAGCCCCACGCCCCAGCAGGCACCTCCCATGAGGTTGAAGCCCCAAGATCCCCCTCCCTGCAAGGCTGAAGCCCTGAGCCCTGGCAGGTACACCCCAGCTCTCGAACTTCTGAAGATTGTCATATGCGGCTCGGAGGGTAGTAAGTTTGGCCACCCCAATCTAAACCATCCCTGATAGGTGTTTGAAGATTTTTTTAAGAACAGGTTAGACAATGACGGAGATTCCACAACCTCCCTAGGCAATTTATTCCAGTGCTTAACTATACTGACAGAAGGTTTTTTTTTCCTAATATCCAATCTAAACCGGCTTTGCTGCAATTTAAGCCCATTGCTTCTTGTCCTAATCTCCGAGCTTAAAATTGTTCTCCTTTCTCCCTCCTCAGAGTAACAACTTTTTATGTACTTGAAAACTGTTATGTCCTTTCTCACTCTTCTCTCCTCCAGATTAAACAAACCCAATTTTTTCAGTCTTCCCTTACTAGTCATGTTTTCTAGACCTTTAATAATTTTTGTTGCTCTTCTTTGGACTTTCTCCAATTTGTCCACATCTTTCCTGAAATGTGGCGCCCAGAACTGGACACAATACCTCAGTTGAGGCCTAACCAGTGCAGAGTAGAGTGGAAGAATTACTTTTCGTGTCTTGCTTACAACACTTCTGCTAATACATCCCAGAATTATGTTTGCTTTTTTTTGCAATAGAGTTATACTGTTGACTCATATTTAGTTTGTGATCCACTATGACCCCCAGATCCCTTTCCGCAGTACTCCTTCCTAGGCAGTCACTTCCCATTTTGTATGTGTGCAACTGATTGTTCCTTCTTAAGGGGAATACTTTGTATCTGTCCTTATTGAATTTCGTCCTGTTTACTTCAGTCCATTTCCCCAGTTTGTCCAGATCATTTTGAATTTTAACCTATCCTCCAAAGAACTTGCAACCCCTCCCAGCTTGGTATCGTCCACAAACTTTTTAAGTGTACTCTCAATGCCATTATCTAAATCACTGACGACGACATTGAACAGAACTGGACCCAGAACTGATCCCTGCAGGACCCCAATCAATATCCCCTTCTAGCTTGACTGTGAACCAATGATAACTACTCAGTGGTTTTTGAAGAAACTGATACATTAAACAGTAATAAATCACTAGAACCAAATGGCATTCACCCAAGAGTTCTGACAAAACTCCAGTATGAAATTGCAGAACTACTAACTGTAGTGTGTAACTATCACTTAAATCATCCACTGTATCAGATGACTGGAAGGTAGATAAGGGAAGGCTGATTTTTAAAAAGGCCCCAGAGAGGCACTCCTGGTAATAACAGGCCAGGAAGCCTAACGTCAGTACCAGGCAAACTGGATGAAACTATAGTAAACAACAGAATTATCAGACACCATATGTTGGGGAAGAGTCAACATAGCTTTTGTAAAGGAAAATCGTGCCTCATCAATTTGTTAGAATTCTTTGAGGGGCTCAACAAGCATGTGGACATGAGTGATCCAGTGGATAGAGTACTTGGACATTCAGAAAACCTTTGAGAAGGTCCTACACCAAAGGCTCTTAAGCAAAGTAAGAAGTCCTAGGGTAAGAAGGAAGGTCGTATCATAGATCAGAAACTGGTTGAAAGATAGGAAACAAAGAGTAGGAATAAATGGTCCATTTTCACAATGGAAAGAGGTAAATAGCAGGGTCTCCCCAAAGATATCCAGTGCTGTTCAACATATTCATAGGTGATCTGGAAAAAGGGTAAATAGAGAGGTGGCCAAGTTTGCAGATGATACAAAATTACCAAGATAGTGAAGGCCAAAGCAGGCTGCAAAGAGTTACACAGGGATCTCACAAAGCTAGGTGACGGGGAAACAGAAATTCAGCATTGATAATGCAAACTAATGCACACTGGAAAAAATAATCCCAACTATATATACCTACTGATGGGGCCTAAATTAGCTGTTACCATTTAAGAAAGATCTTGCAGACATCATGGATAGTTCTCTGAAAGTAAGTATCTGTTCAGTGTGCAGTGGCAGTCAAAAAAGCTAACAGAATATTAGAAACCATTAAGAAAGAAATAGATAATAAGGCAGAAAAGATCATAATGCCAACATATAAATCTATGGTACGTCCATACCTTGAATACTGTGTGCCATTCTGGTTGCCCCATCTCAAAAATGATATATTAGAATTGGAAAAAGTACAGAGAAGGGCAACAAAAATAATTTGGGGTATGAAACAGCTTCCATATGAGGAGAGATTAAAAAGACTGGGACTGTTTATCTTACAAAAGAGATGAGTAAGGGCTCGGGGAATACAATAGAGGTCCATAAAACTATGGATAACATGGAGAAAGTGATAAGGAAGCGTTATTTACCTCTTCACAAACAGAGAACTGAAATGAAATCAATAGGCAGCATGAAGTACTGCTTCACACAATGCAAAGTCAACCTGTGGAACTTGTTGTTATGGAATGTTGTGAAGGCCAAAAGTATAAGTGGGTTAAAAAAGAATTAGATAAATTAATGGAGGATAGGTCCATCAGTGACTATTAGCCATCATGGTCAGAAGAAAAGGAGTACTTGTGGCACCTTAGAGACTAACCAATTTATTTGAGCATGAGCTTTCGTGAGCTGTAGCTCACGAAAGCTCATGCTCAAATAAATTGGTTAGTCTTGAAGGTGCCACAAGTACTCCTTTTCTTTTTGCGAATACAGACTAACACGGCTGTTCCTCTGAAACCCATCATGGTCAGGGATCCCTTCCCAGGCCTCTGGCTGTCCCTTACAATCTGAAGGCAGTCAGAGGTTAAGTATTCACTGAAAAAAGAAAGTTTCTCTTTTTCCACTGTCAAATCGCCTAGCTCAGCAGGAAGCTGTCTCCAAACAAGCCACATCAGAAGTGACGGTAGGGACTTATCCCTTTCCCAACCAGAAGCGTGATTTCAAAGCTTAACAGTGACCATTTCAGGGCTCTCATTAAGCATAGGAATCTAAATGCAAAACACTTCACGCACCACTAAAGTCATGCAGTTCAAATACAAGTCAGGGAATGGTTCCAGTAGATGTGTTAGGGACTATGCTTGGTTGTATTTTTTTGTCCAGCTCGGGCTCAGTAACAGCAGCTTAGCAGAGTCACACTCAGGTGGTTCTTTGCAACCACAACAACTAGCCTTTCATTTACGTGAGAAATCTTTAATCCTACAGAAACCAATGGGGCCAGCAGAAAATTACTGGAACAGTGCCCCAGTACTGGATTCAATCCTGATGCAAGGCAATCCCCTGCTTCCCGGGTCAAATATTCTGACTCTGGGGATACCCCAATGCATTTTCCTGACTTCCTCCTTAATGGAACAAAGTGTCTAAGCCAAAGAACTCAGAACTATCTTCTGTTAGTCACATGTCCCAGTGAACTGGTGCTGGGAGCAAGAGAAGGGTGAGGCATCACTGTCAATCAGGATGGACTGGGATGCTGAAGGAAATGACCCCACAGTTAGTCATTCTATGCAGCAGAGTGTTTTGCAACGTACTTGGTCAGATCAAAGGTAAGCCAGAAGCAGAGATGTGAGGGCTGTGCTATTACCTTTCACCTTCCCTACTCCTTTAAGATCCTCCTTAAAACAAAGATATTCCAAGACATCCCTTGGAACCCCAACTACCCACCCATCCCCCAGATTCTTGCACCAACACTATTTTCCTGCACTCCCCATATACTGCACATGGACCCCACTTACTTTGTGTTGCGGGAGCAGCAGGGACAGTCCACTCCACAGGCTGGCACAGTACAGAACCAGTGCAGAGCCTAGATGTGCTGCTAGACGGTACTGACTGACTCGGGGGATGTCATGAGAATCTGGCTTCTCTTCCAATCCACTCTTCACCATGTACCAACCTAGCAGTCCCTGCCAAAGGACCAAAAAGATAACATGAGAGCTACTGAGGGGCAAAACCCAGCCCCCTTCCATAGCCTCAGCTGGGAGAAACAAAGAACCCACCTTCATGTAAATTGCACATGGTAAAGGGAAGGAGAGGGAACTATCTGTTCCAGCACTGATCTTAAACATAATACAGGTGTTAGCTGTACAATAACCATACTTCCACCATCAGTACCACCATCCAAAGCCTTCACAGATGCCATAGTCTCAGCCCACCACTAAGAAATACTTACAGTTAGGCATCACCACTGCACATCTTCATCCCCCAGAAGCCTCTAGAGAGAATGCTACATATCCCAGCAGCTGCAGAGCTCCCATACCTGGAAGCAGACAAGCCCACAGAGGGCAAGGACACGTCCCTTCATGGGGTGGCTGAGCCAGCCTTTTCTCCAGAAGTAGACAGCAGGCAGAACGTAGGCCAAACCTACAACCCGACCCCACATACGGTGCGAATACTCCATGTACCAGATGAACTTGAACTCTCTCAATGTCATGTCATGATTCAGGCTGTTGGAAAAGACAGAGCAGAAGAATAAGCAAGAAACTCCCTGGTATGGAACAGTGGCCTCCTTCACACTTCCAATTTCACAGGGGTTTTCTTCACCTTGGATAGCCAGGGAAGATGAGCACCAAAGCCACCTTTGGATCCTGCTCAGTTATGTATTGAGTGCCCCTTGTTGGTGCTAGTCCATTCCCATAGAAAGAAAGAGGCTTGTGCTGCTGACTCACAGTCAGTCTGGGCTCGGTGAACACAAAGAGGAGGATTCCCTGTCCCATCCCAGTTCTTCTGCCTGGAACCGGCAGCACTTACATTTTAAATTCTGGAAACTGCTGGTACTTTTGGAACTCAGCCTCCCATTCCTGCTGTGTCCGTGGGGGCTTCATCTCCCTCACTAGGTGCCAATCAACCATGGAAAGCCCAGACTCTGTCAGCCTAGGAAGGACAGACACACACAGATGCGACTCACTCACTCCTTCACTAAAGTAAGGAGAGCACTGGCACATTTCCACAGATGAACTACAGCCACTCCCCAGCAGTAAGGGTGACGGGGAGAAAGGACCCTATGAACCAGGCCAGAAGAGTTATCAGGCACATACAAGCCAGAGGTGGGTACAACAAACTGAAGTTGGAGGCAGTGTAATACAGAGAAGACCTGCCTTGCAGCCCCCCCCCCCCCACATATCTAGTGGGAAGGGTGTTGTCCTCATAACTGACACCATTTAGCCCTGCACAGGTGAAGAATGAGGCTGCAATAAAGATCAATTGCTTCTACAGAGATGATCACAGAAGGGTGGGGCGGAGAAAAAGGCAGGATCTGTGACAGAAGCCTCCTATCCCTACAGGAAGCCCACGGTTAAGGAGTGGATGAGCTTACTGATGGAGAAGGAAAGAGACCAGTATGACACTACTCATTTTGAGGAGAAGAAATAAGTGACTAGCCACATACAATAGAATGCTGTAGATTCAAAACAGTTCAGACAAGACGGGGGATATTTATTGTTTGTACAGCACTAGCTGCATGGTGGTGGACAGACAGGTATGAAAACAAGGTTCTCCCCATAGACTGCTTACAATCTAAACAGACACCATACAAATAAAGGAGAGGAGAATGGGTGCCAAAGAAAAGGCAATGAGAGAATGGTGAATTTTAAGCATCTGACTTGTTAAAGTTCCTTCATCCATTTGTCTGCCTGGATGCAGTCAGTGTTCTATGATATTCTCTCATCGATTCCTTAACAGTTCTGCAGGGAGGGAAAATGTCATAAAAGGTGCAGAAATTTAGAGGAGAGCATGGAGCTTTGGAGCAGCAGGTCAGTTAGCCAGGTACCCAGGGGAGTGTGGGAAAAAGACTTGGAGGTGGGATCAGGAGGAGGACATGAAGGTGTAATGGGAAGGCAGTCAACGAAAGGTATTGCTGTTCTATCTGGCTCAGTATGGTCTCAGCATCCCCAAAGCCATATGCTTCAGTGGAAGGCATGAGAAACCACGCAGGTCAGTTGGGATGGGATGGCGAGGGGCCTTTAAGAAAAGCAGGTTAACGTGGCACACAGGGAAGAAGAGATGGCAATGCAGGAGGCTGAAGGAGGGCTGGAAGTAGGTCGATAGTGTTTTCAGCAGCACTTCCTGTGGATGAGAAGTAGGAATATAAATAATGTGTAAAAACAATAACCAGGTAACCAATTACAATTCTATTAGTTACACAGTTAAACATTTAACCAGGGAGCTAGTGGGTCTGGTGGAGGGCGGGGGGAGCTGCAGCATCCCCACATTTTAGGCGGGGCTCCGCTGCCTGCGCCGGGGGTCCCCGGGACTCTGCGCGGGGCTGGCAGCTGGGACCCCGGGCGGAGTTTAACCATGAACCGATTAAACTGCTGCATTGCCACCGAGCGGGGCGAGGGGCCTGGCCAGAGGGAGCTGCGGCTGCTCTCACCTGGTCACGCCGCCCAGCACGACAGCTCCGGCCACCGCGCCGCTGCACCCCAGGAGCCAGCGTCCCACGAGCCGCTCCGCGCCGGAGCCGGGCACAGGCGGGGCCGACGGCCTGGGACGGGCAGCGACTTCCGACACCGTGCGCCGCGGCGGCCGCCACCGGAGACATCGCTGCAGGAGAGGGGGGGGGTCAGTGCGGGGCGGGGGACGAGCCGACGGAGACATCGCTGCGGGGGGGGTCGGGGCGGGGGACGAGCCGACGGAGACATCGATGCGGGGGGGGGGTCAGTGCGGGGCGGGGGACGAGCCGACGGAGACATCGCTGCGGGAGGGGGGGGGTTGGGGCGGGGGACGAGCCGACAGAGACATCGCTGCGGGGGGGGGGTCAGTGCGGGGCGGGGGACGAGCCGACGGAGACATCGCTGCGGGGGGGGGGTCGGGGCGGGGCGGGGGACGAGCCGACGGAGACATCGCTGCGGGAGGGGGGGTCGGTGCGGGGTGGGGGACGAGCCGACGGAGACATCGCTGCGGGAGGGGGGGGGTTGGGGCGGGGGACGAGCCGACAGAGACATCGCTGCGGGGGGGGGGGGTCAGTGCGGGGCGGGGGACGAGCCGACGGAGACATCGCTGCGGGGGGGGGGGGGGTCAGTGCGGGGCGGGGGACGAGCCGACGGAGACATCGCTGCGGGGGGGGGGGGGGTCGGTGCGGGTCGGGGGACGAGCCGATGGAGACATCGCTGCGGGGGGGGGGGGGGGCGGGGCGGGGGAGGAGCCGACGGAGACATCGCTGCGGGGGGGGGGGTCAGTGCGGGGCGGGGGACGAGCCGACGGAGACATCGATGCGGGAGGGGGAGGGGCGGGGCGGGGGACGAGCCGACGGAGACATCGCTGCGGGGGGGGGGGGTGTCAGTGCGGGGCGGGGGACGAGCCGACGGAGACATCGATGCGGGGGGGGGGGTCGGTGCGGGGCGGGGGACGAGCCGACGGAGACATCGCTGCGGGAGGGGGAGGGGGGGCGGGGCGGGGGACGAGCCGACGGAGACATCGCTGCGGGAGGGGGGGCGGGGCGGGGGACGAGCCGACGGAGACATCGCTGCGGGAGGGGGGGGGCGGGGCGGGGGACGAGCCGACGGAGACATCGCTGCGGGGGGGGGGGTGTCAGTGCGGGGCGGGGGACGAGCCGACGGAGACATCGCTGCGGGGGGGGGTCAGTGCGGGGTGGGGGACGAGCCGACGGAGACATCGCTGCGGGGGGGGGGGGGTCGGTGCGGGGCGGGGGACGAGCCGACGGAGACATCGATGCGGGGGGGGGTCAGTGCGGGGTGGGGGACGAGCCGACGGAGACATCGCTGCGGGGGGGGGTGTCAGTGCGGGGCGGGGGACGAGCCGACGGAGACATCGATGCGGGGGGGGGGGGTCAGTGCGGGGCGGGGGACGAGCCGACGGAGACATCGCTGCAGGAGGGGGGGGGGCGGGGCGGGGGACGAGCCGACGGAGACATCGCTGCAGGAGGGGGGGGGCGGGGCGGGGGACGAGCCGACGGAGACATCGATGCGGGAGGGGGGGGGCGGGGCGGGGGACGAGCCGACGGAGACATCGCTGCGGGGGGGGGGGGGGGGGTCGGTGCGGGGCGGGGCCGAGCGGGGCCCGAGTATCCCCGGGGCCCCGGCCCGGCGGGGGACGAGCGCAGCCGGGGGAGGGCAGCCGCGACGCCTCCCTTACCTGGGCCCTCGGGCCCCCGCACCGCGGGAGCAGGCGGACCCGCGCACTCCCCAGCGCCGCCCGCAGCATCACGAGCACAACCGGAAACAGCCACCTGACCTGTGACCCGGAAACAAAGCCAGCATTTCCGGACCCACCTAGCCGTCGCCATGACAATCCAGCACGTGACAGGGAGGAGGGAGCGCTGTGCGCGCCCTGAGGACAGGTGAGCGCGAGTCCGGGGCGGGGCCCGATCCCCGGGGGCGGGGCCACATGATTCGGGGCGGGGCTTCCTTCCGGACACGTGACCAGGGCGACTCAGCTCCGCCGCGGGCGGAGCCGGCAGGGCGGGGGGTGAATTGGCCATGGAGCGACGGGACCGGAAGCGGGGCTCGGGGGCCGGAAATGCCGGTGAGCGGGCGAGCCCGTACCGGAAACAGGGCCCGGAAACCCTGGCGGCGGTCGGCTGTGGCCGGGCCGGGGCAGAGCTGAGCTGAGGTGGCGGCCGGAGCCGCGGCCGGGCCTGGGGCGGGCGGGGCGTCGCGGGGACCGGGTCGGCCGCGGCCGCGTGTGGACGGGACTCGCAGCGCTGCGGAGTCGCTGCGGAGTCACTGCGGCTGCCCGCGGGCCGGGCGGCGGCGCGGCGCTCCGTGGCCGGGGTCCCGCGGGGCCGCCTTGTACCGCAGCGGGGCCCCCGGCTGAAGGGAAGCCCCCCCCCCCCCCGCCGCCGCAGCCCGCTACCTGAGCGGGCCTGGGGCGCGAGCTGGCCGTGAGCCCAGGCTGCCGAGCGCCCAGGGCGGCCCGGAGCGAGCGTGGGGGTAGCGGCCCCTAGGTCTGGACCCCTGCCCCTGGGCCGGTCCCTCTGCTCGCTGCCAGGGTCGCGGACGCGCCGGGCCTGCTGGCCTGCGCTCTCTTACAGCGGGTCAGTTGTCTCTCTCCTGCCCTTGCTCTCCTGTGCCCTAACCCTAATTTCCAAGCGACCCACAAAGTACCCATGACCAAACAAGAACATCAGAACGGGCAGACTGGGTTAGACCAAGGGGCCGTCTAGCCCAGTATCCTGCCCTCCGACAGGTTTCAGAGTAGCAGCCGGTGTTAGTCAGTATCCACAAAAAGAACAGGAGGACTGACAGTGGCCAGGGCCAGGTGCCCCAGAGGGAATGGACAGAACAGGGACTCATCCAGTGATCCATCCCCTGTCGCCCATTCCCAGCTTCTGGCAAACAGGCTAGAGACACCCCTGACCCTCCTGACTAATAGCTGTTCATGGACCTATTCTCCATGAATTTAAAAACATTTCTACAGTAACTTACAGGGGAACTGCTGGTAGTCTGTGGGAAGTTGACAGGTCACATGATACTGCGGTAATGGCACTGGCTGAGGAGGTGGTGGGACCATCCCCAAGATTTTTGCACTTACTTAAAGTTCCATAGGTCACAGAGCCAGGGGGCCTTGGCCTGATCATTTTTAAGCAGTGGTCCCATACTTAATCAGCACAACTGCTATCAGAATGGTCCAGAGCAGTTGTGTGGTCACCACATCACTGATGTTTGACAAAGAGGCAGCTAGGTCACGTGATGCTCCAGCCTGGCACACACACAGTTTGTTTCTGTACAGTAGAGCACACGAGTGTTCTCTTGAGAACTTGACTCCTGGTGACACCAGCTCAGGTGCGGTTTGGGTAAGAAAGAGAGGAGGCCGGGGGAGGACAAGCAGGGACCAGAACAGGGTCCCTGCTGGGGAGCGATGGTGACCAAAATTTGTCCCACAAGAAATATCTGCATTGACACTATTGCGGCCACCTTTCTGCCAGTGATATATCCAGACATCCCCAGCTCCATCGTTGCTTGTAAAAATTATAGGAAATGAGGTGGAGGAACCAGCCCAGCAGCCTCCACTGGGGGCCACTGCTATATAAGAGGCAAAAGGAAAGTGGATTGGCAGAGCCCCCTCCAACCAAGACATCACCACCTTCCTGAGTGGATCCCTGGATGGCAAATTCGGACGGGACGGGCGTGACATCGCTTCACTGTGGTCCCGCGCTCGCAACGCCATGCGTCGCCTGGGGAAGCGCATCGGCTGCCGCTGGGAATGGTGCGAGGAGTGCCAGGATCTGGGAGTCCTGGTGCCACAGATCAGGTCCGACAACAACACCATTGTCACCCCAAGCGCCAGGGGCATGCTGGAGAGGACCCTGAAGGCAGCCATCCACTCACTGTACATGGAAACCCTGAAGCGTAAACCGGACCAGGGTAAAGCCTTCGAACTGACCAGCAAGTGTGATGCCAGCAACCACTTCCTCGCCTGGGGCGGCTTCACCCGTTTCGCCAACTGGCGGTTCATCCACTGTGCCCGACTCAACTGCGTCTTGGTCAACGGAGCCGTCTGCCACGGGAACGGAGAGAAGCGTTGCAGGAAGTGCGGCTACTCCAACGAGACTCTGCCCCACGTCCTGTGCAGCTGCAAGCTCCACTCCAGAGCCTGGCAGCTGCGCCACAACACCATCCAGAACCGCCTGGTGAAAGCCATTGCACCGCGTCTGGGGGAGGTCACTGTGAACTGCGCCATCCCCGGGACTGACAACCAGTTGCGACCTGACATGGTCGTCACCGACAAGGCCCAGAAAAAGATCATTCTTGTTGACGTCATGGTCTTCTTTGAGAACAGGACCCTGGCCTTCTGCGAAGCCTGAGCTCGTAAGCTGGAAAATTACACCCCCCTGGCCGACACCCTGAGAGCAAAGGGCTATGACATGCAGATGGACTCCCTGATTGTTGGAGCCCTGGGCACTTGGGACCCCTGCAACGAGCATGTGCTGCGGACCTGTGGGATCGGTCGACGCTACGCATGGCTCATGCGGCGCCTCATGGTCTCGGACACCATTCGATGGTCCAGGGACATCTACGTCGAACACATCACCGGCCACCGACAGCACCAGGAGGTGTGAGCCGGAACAACATCGTGCATCAACTACGAGAAGGGGACCAAGAGACTTTTCCATTGGACGATATGAACTGGAACCATAAACTCACTGGACATTAAATCTCACCAAATGAGGGTCAATCCATCCCCATCATCATATCGAGTCATTATACTCCACACCTGAACATAGCCATTATATGAACAACATACCCTCATATCTCAATGTCTGTACTTTGACCCATTAACCTTTTACCCCCCAATCGGGGATATTGCAGATTATGTATTCCTTACGCCATTCGATCCTAAACCGAATTTTGCAACCCTTGATAATCTGTACGTTATTGCCTGATAAGCAGAAACTTCTATCCTTAAACTCTATACCGTTTTCTTTTTATTTTAACATCCTCTTAATAAAATTTTTAAATCTAGAGCTGCTAACCACTGTCATGACTCACCAATGGGAGTGGTTTGAGGAATATTCATGGGAGAAAGGAACCTGACAGCTGGGCAACATGTGCATGGAACAAAGTGAACCAGAGGCATTGTGTAGAGGAGCCTGAAGGAGGTGCAGGGAAAGAAGAGACTTGTTCACAGGGGAGCAAGGGAATAGGCAGGGTATGCAGCACAGGGGCCAGGGGCCAGACTCATGCTTTTGTAGCTTTCGTGCCAGAACAAATTGGGGGATGGGGTTTTCAAAGGGATTAGGTGGGGCTGCACTTACTCTTTAGGTGATACAGAGGCCTGGTGCACACCTATGTAGGGGGTGTCAGGCTACAGCCCCTCTTGCAGCTCCTCCAGAACCGTTAACTGAGGTTCTGGCTACACTTTTCCCCTCACTTGTTTGTTCTCACAGTCCCCATCCCCACAAAGTTGCAAGACTCCCTCGTCAGCCTCCTCGTGGTACTGGCCAAGGTGGCCAGCCACCAGACCAGGAGAAAGCTCGATGGCAGGTGCTCTGTGACTGTGGGACCTGTTTCCGTTCCCTTGTCATATCACGTCTCCGAGCAGAGTTCCTCAGGGTAATGTCTGCTGATTCCTGGGGCTTGTCTGCACTTGAAATGCTACAGCAGCGCAGCTGCAGTGCTTCAATGTGGACATTACCCATCCCGACAGGAGGGGTTCTCCCATCGACATAGGTAATCTACCTCCCCAAGAGGCAGCAGCTAGGTCAACAGAAGGATTCTTCCATTGACCTAGTGCTGTCTACATGGGGATTTAGGTCAGTTTAACAAAGTCACTCTGGAGTGTGGCTTTTTCACACCCCTGAGTGACATAGCTGGGTTGATTTAATTTTCTAGTATAGACGAGCTATTAAACTCCTTTCAAGAAGAGTGGGCACTGTCTGGGGTTCTTTGCTTGGTGCCCCTATCTGGAGTCCTGATGTCCAAACTGTCATCCACACTCCCATTTCTATTTTTGCATTTGTTGTTCTCAAATTCAATTGTGGCCTGTGCTTTGTGGTTCCACCCCCTCGGTAAAGGGAGCTCGCTTATCCCAGGACTCACAAGGAAAACGTCTCACCAATCTATTAGAATTCTTTTGAGGGGGTCAACAAGCATGTGGACCAAGGGGATCCAGTGAATATAGTGTACTTAGATTTTCAGAAAGCCTTTGACAAGGTCCCTCACCAAAGGCTCTTAAGCAAAGTAAGCAGGGAAGGTCCTCTCATGGATCAGTAACTGGTTAAAAGATAGGAAACAAAAGGATAGGTTAGGTCAGTTGTCAAAATGGAGACAGCTAAATAGCATACTCCCCCAAGGATGTGTACTGGGACCAGTGCTGTTCAACGTGTTCATAAATGATCTGGAAAAGGGAGTAAACAGTGAGGTGGCAAAATTGGCAGATGATACAAAACTACTCAATATAGTTAAGTCGAAAGCAGACTGGGAAGAATTACGAACGGTTCTCACAAAAACGGGTGACTGGGCAACAAAATGGCAGATGAAATTCAGTGTTGATAAGTGCAAAGTAATGCACATTAGAAAACATAATCCCAACTATACATATAAAATTATGGGGTCTAAACTAGCTGTTACCTCTCAAGAAAGAGATCTTGGAGTCATTGTGGATAGTTCTCTGAAAACATCCACGCAGTGTGCAGCGGCAGTCAAAAAAGCGAACAATGTTAGGAACCATTAGGAAAGGGACAGATAATACAGAAAATATCATCATGTCCCTATATAAATCCATGGTATGCCCACAGCTTGAATACTGCATGCAGTTCTAGTCGCCTCATCTCAAAAAGGATATATTAGAATTGGAGAGGGTACAGAGAAAGGCAACAAAAAATGATTAAAGGTATGGAACAGCTTCTGTATGAGGAGAGATTAAAAAGACTGATACTGTTCATCTGAAAAAAGAGACGACTAAGGGGGAATAGGAGAGAGGTCTATAAAATCGTGACTGGTGTGGAGAAAGTGAATAGGGAATGTTATTTACCCCTTCACCTAACACAAGAACTAGATGTCACCTGATGAAATTAATAGGCAGCAAATTTAAACAAAAGGAAGTATTTCTTCACACAACGCACAGTCAACGTTTGGAATTCATTGCTATGGGATATTGTGAAGGCCACAACTGTAAGTGGGTTCAAAAAAGAATGATGTAAATTCATGGAGGCTAAGTCCATCATTGGCTATTAGCCAAGATGGTCAAGGATACAACCCCATGCTCTGGGTGTCCTTAAACGTCCAACTGGCAGAAGCTGGGACTAGACGAGAGGGGATAGACCACTTGATAATTGCCCTGTTCTGTTCATTCCCTCTGAAGCACCTGGTCAGAAGACAGGATACTGGGCTAGATGGACCATTGGTCTAAGCCAGTATGGCCATTCTTATGTTCTTATGGTGGGGAGCAGGGCTTGGAAGCCCTGGGGGTCCCTTTCAGTTTATGTTCTTTGATATTACAAAGTAGGGATTCGGGACCAAAAATAGCTGCAGGCATGTTTGGTCAAAGCCCAACCAGAGTGTTAAGAGATGGGAAATGTGGATGTGAGAAGGGTCTGGAGACAGGACGCAGTAGGAGATCAGGAGAGGGATCGGGTTGGGCCAACTGGAAACCCCACGTGGGGCAGGATACTGAAGAGGGGAGGACCAGTTTCCAGGGCTGGAGCTGAGAGGATCCCTGAGGCAAACCCTGCCCCTAAGCTGTGACTGGACTTAGCTGCCTCCTTGATTGCTGCTGTGTTTCCTTCCTAGGAATGGCTGATGGCTTTCTCATGGAAGTGTGTGTTGACTCAGTGGAGTCTGCTGTGAATGCAGAGAGAGGAGGTAAGGAAGAGGGGAACAGCTGGGACTTGACCTGTCCTCAGTGTAATAAAACCTGGTGGGGTAGAATGCAACAGCCTCTATGGTGCCAAGGCTTCTCCTGAAAGAGGGATTCTCAGTGCTATCAGCTGAGCACTCAGGGGTCTCAGCTTTATTATACAGACCATCGAGAAAGACACGGTTTCTGCCCCAAGGAGCTCACAGTCTAATATAGCTGTATGGAGCAGACATAGAGCATGACCACAGTAGGGATAGTGTGTCCAGTTCTGGTGCTCACAATGCAAGAAGGATGTTGATAAATTGGAGATGGTTCAGAGAATAGACACAAGAATGATTAAAGGATTGGAAAACCTGCCTGATAGTGACAGACACAAGGAGCTGAATCTGTTTAGCTTAACAAAGAGAAGGTGAAGGGGTGACTTGATCACAGTCTAGAGGTATCTACTTGGGAAACAAATATTTAATAATGTGCCCTTCAAGCTAGCAGACAAAGGTATGTCACAGTCCAATGGCTGGAAGGCAAAGCTAGACAAATCCAGACTGCATTCTCCATCGCTGGCCATTTTAAAATCAAGATTTTTTAAAGCTCTGCTCTAGTTCAAACAGAAATTATTTCCGGGAACTTCTGTGTGATACAGAAGGTCAGAGTGGCCTTAGAATTTATGAATGTTTAGTACCAGAAATCTGCAGCTAAGGTATGTCAGTGAATGTGTGCATCAGCCCTCACAAGCTAACCAGGGCTGGCCCAACACTTAGATACAAGATCTCCAAGAGACAATGACCCCAGGTCCAAGCACAGTGGTAGGTGGTGGTGTGACATTCTGTACCTTGGGGAAGCGCCTTGTAACCCCCATATTCCTCATGTATATATAATTGTGATCTTGCATATAAAGCAGGCTGTGTGAGGTATCAGGAAAGGTTATGATCTGCTGAAAGTCATGTTTTATCCAGAGATGTGTATCATTAATGTGTATGAAGTTATGAGAATTGTGTTGTACAGTTGTCAGTAAAACATGCTGTAAGTTGAGGAATCAGCCAGATCTTAGCTCAACAGCAAGGAAAGTAACTAATGCCCGGGCGGGGTGTCAACCCACCAACAGTCATTGTCCAGCAAGGGAGCTACAATACAATGACTCACCTGCGTGAGGCCACACCAGGGGAATTGCTCAACCTTGCCTGGAGAGACTCAGCAATGCCCCCTAGACATGCCTGGACTTGTGTGCACATGGGACTGGGGTATAGAACAGAACAGAGCAGGCCCATATTTCGTCTCTTCTCCTGGCCTCACCTATACTGCAAGCAACAAAGACACTGAGGCCTTGTCTACACTGGCAAGTTTCTGCGCAGTAAAGCAGCTTTCTGCGGTGTAACTCCCAAGGTGTACACATTGCCAAGCCACTTAGTGTGCAGATACTGCATAGAATCAGTGCTGTAAAAAAACCACCCCGATGAGAAGCGTACAGCTTTCTGCACCACGGGTACAGCGCCGTGGTGCCAGTGTAAGACACCCTAATCGATCACAGCGCTGCGATTGGCCTCCGGGAGGTGTCCCACAATGCCTATTCTCGCCTCTCTAGTCATCAGTTTGAACTCTACTGCCCTGTCCTCAGGTGACCAACCGTCAGCCCCTCCCCTTAAATTCCTTGGGAATTTTGAAAGTCCCCTCCCTGTTTGCTTGGTGGTGCATTGGTCTCAGCGCACCTTTCCAGATGACCACACCTGCTCCACGCACCAGGTGATTCCCCGCTTGGAGCAATGCTGAGCTGCTGGACCTTACTAGCATTTGGGGAGAGGAGGCTGTCCAGCCCCAGCTGCGCTCCAGCCGTAGGAATTGTGATACCTATGAACAGATTTCACGATGCATGAGATAAAGAGGCCATGACCAGGACACACTGCAGGGTCAAAGTGAAGGAGCTGTGGAACACCTACCACAAGGTGCAGAAGGGAAACCGCCGCTCCGGTGCTGTGCCCATGAGCTGCTGGTTCTACAAAGAGCTGGACGCGATACTTGGTGACGACCCCACCTCCACTGCAAAGGCCACTGTGGATACTTCGGTGGCTCATGTGCCAGTTGAGAGTGCACCGAGCCAGGAGGAGGAAATCTTGGACGAGGATGTGCAGGGGGACCCAGAGGCAGAGGACAACTTGGAGGTCAGTGATGCATGCAGCCCAGAGCTCTTCTCTACCCCGGAGGAGGCTAGCCAGTCACAGCTGTCAGAGCTTGGCGAAGTGCAAACAGGAGAGGAGGCCCCTGGTAAGTGGCTTTGATTTTGGGAATTGCTGAAGTGAGTTGTTGGGGGCAGGAGGGCTGCAGAACGCAGGCTTGTGTCTGTATGATGCATATACCACTGCATGCCTAGTCTGAGCGATGGAACAGGGTGTTGATTGACTCCCTCACTTCACGGGAATTTGCCTCAGAGATCTCCAGGAAACTCTCATGGAGATACTGGGCAATCCGCTGCTGCAGGTTCTTTGGCAGAGCTGCTTTGGTTTTTGCCCCATTAAGGGTAAATTTCCCACGCCACTCTGCCGTCATTGGAATGGGGAGAACCGTTGTTGCACACAGGCAAGCCACATAAGGGCCAGGATGGAAGCCGCAGTCTTGGAGAAGACCCTCCCTTGATTCCCTGCTCACCCTCAGCAGCGAGATCTTCCATAATGAACACAGCCTGTGGAAAATGTGGGGACAGGAATGATTATGATGTTCTCCCTACAGTGCCCAAGAGCCACATGCCCAGTGTATAGTACAGTCCTGGAACACTGATTTCCTCTGCCCCTGTGGTTACTCACCATTTTGGGGGTCTTGTGGCTCATGTGTGCTTGCCTGGGGTCAGCCAGTTCGTGACAGGTATGTGAAGAGTGGCTGTGTTTTAAATCAGTGGTCTGTGTGTTGCAAACTATACTGCTTCTGTAAAATGCTGCATTTTGGCTTCACAGATATGACCTTGGGAGCCCAGCCCCCTCTTTGTTATCGCCGGCTGAATGGCTGTGAAGAATTAGAAAGCGGCCACGAAGAACTAAAGAGGACTTTCTGCGTGAGGTCATGATGCACTCCCCCACTGAGAAACAAGAACTGAAGGGGTGGTGGGACAGGGAGAAGAGGGACCAAAAGGAGAACATGGTGCACCAGAACGAAGCCACAGAGCAGCTCTTAAACGTTATGGAACGCCAAGCAGACAGGCTCCTGGCGCGGCTAGCACTGCAAACCGAGCAGCTCCGCGCCCACCCTCCCTCCCCTGCAGCTGCTGTCGCAAAACTCTTTCCCATGAGCCCCCCAAACACTGCACTCCACACCTGTCCCTCTGCAGTTTAGCCCTGCTGAAGTACAGTACCGCTGCACTGTACTCCAGAGGGGAAGGTTGGATATGATACTGGACATACACAAACCTTTAACCCTCTCGGGACCCCACCTCCTCCTGGGACCCTCCCTTCCCCCATCCTCCTCAGTGTTGATGTGTTTTTTGTTTGTCTCTCTCCTCCGTTCGTTGGTTTTTAATAAAATAATTGTTTGGGTTTGAAAGCAATCTTTATTCCATTAATTGAAAGCAAACAGAGCCCTGCAAGGCAACAGGCGATTTTCTTACACTGTAGTGCATTATCTGCACCAATCACAATCCCCTCCTAGCATTACAAGCACTGTACTCCCGAGCATAGCAACAAATTAGTGACTTACAGCTTCAAATTGCTGCCCCAAAGCATCCCTGATCCTTATTGCCCCGTGCTGTGCCCCTCTAGGCTGTTCAAATTCAGCCTCCAGGCACTGAGCCTCTGCGATCCAGCCCTGAGTGAAGCTTTCACCCTTCCCTTCACAAATATTATGGAGCGTACAGCATGCGGCTATAAGCATAGGAATTTTGTCATCGGCCAGGTCCAGCCTCCCATATAGGCAGGGCCAGCAGGCCTTTAAACGGCCAAAAGCACACTCAACAGCCATTCTGCACTTGCTCAGCCTGTTATTGACAGGCTGCTCCTTGCTGCTGTCAAGGTGCCTTGTGTATGGTTTCATGAGCCATGGCATTAAGGGGTAGGCGGGGTCTCCCAGGAGCACAATGGGCATTTCGACTTCCCCTCTGGTGATCTTGCGGTCAGGGAAGAAAGTCCCTGCTTGCAGTTTCTTGAACAGGCCAGTGTTTCAAAAGATGCATGCATTGCGCACCTTTCCGGACCAGCCTGTGTTAATGTTCGTGAAATGCCCACGGTGACCCACAGGTGCCTGGAGAACTATTGAGAAATACCCCTTCCAATTAATATACTCTGTGGCTAGATGGTCTGGTGCCAGAATTGGAATATGCATGCCATCTATCACCCCTCAGCAGTTAGGGAAGCCCATTTGTGCAAAGCCATCCACAATGTGATGCACGTTGTCCAGGGTCACGATGTTTCGGAGCAGGATGCGATTGATGGCCCTGCAAGCTTCCGTCAACACGAGTCCAACGGTCAACTTTCCCACTCCAAACTGGTTAGTGACCGATCGGTAGCAGTCTGGAATAGTCAGCTTCCACAATGCAATCGCCACACGCTTCTCCAGCGACAGGGTAGCTCTCATTCTCGTGTCCTTGCACTGCAGGGCTGAGGTGAGCTCCCATGAATGTGGCTTCCTCATCCGAAAGTTCTGCAGCCACTGCTTGTCATTGCAGGCATGCATGCCAGTGTGATCCCACCACTCAGTGCTTGTTTCCTGAGCCCAAAAGTGGCATTCCACTGTGGTCAGCACCTCTGTGAATGCCACAAGCAATCTCGTGTTGTAGCTACGACTCGTGGCGCGATCATTGTCGCACTCCTCTTGCCTTTGTACTCCACTGCCACTTGTGACATGTTAGAGCAAGCAGTATATTGGTCAACACTGCGGGATCCATTCCTGCAGACTGAAGAGGCAGAGCATGCAGTATACAAACCGTTGAAAGATGGCGCCAAATGTGGACAGAAGCACAGGGATTGCTGGGATGCGTAGCAGTGCATCACAGGGCATTGGGATGGGACAGGACCCAGGATGCCCTGTGACCCCCTCCGCCTTCCCACAACTCTTAGCGGCAGAAGAGGAAGAGGTGCTCAGTGCGATAGCTGCTCAGAGTACACCTCTCCAAATACCGCTGCAAGTGCCACAAGGGTGAACATGCTATTGCACTGGCAGCTGACAGTGTGAACACACAACAGCGGTTTCCCTTCAGTGCTCTCTGAGCGGTGCTGTAACTGTCGGTGCTGTCACTCTGCCAGTGTAGACACACCCTGAGAAGAAGACTGAAGACTCCAACAGAGGAGACTGGCCCAGATTTACAGGACAAATCTGTATATTAAGGACTGCAGTATCCAAAGGGGTGAGGAAAACTACTTAGTCTAGTTGTTGCCCAGTCTAATAGAGTTGAGAGTGTAGACTGCATGCTTATATTTTATTTCTTTTGGTAACTAACTCTGACTTTTTGCCTAACACTTATAGTTACTTAAAATCTATCTTTTGTAGTCAATAAGTTTGTTTAACTATTTATCTTTACCAGTGAGTTTGCCTGAAGTGTGTGGCAAATCTGCTCAGATTTGCAAAAGCTGGTGTATATCCACTTTCCATTGATGAAGTGGTGAACCAACTAAGAAATTTGCTCTGCTCAAGTGAGCAGTGCAAGATGGTATAGTCCTGAGGCACAGTGCTGGGAGCTGGGGGGATTCGGCCAGTGCCTTTCTCTGTGTGATTCATGAGTGGCTCTGGGAGCATTTATGCAATCTAGCTGGGTGTGGGGCTCCACATGTGGTTGTGCTGAGTGATAACAGCACCTGGAGGGGTTTGCTGCTGGTCACTAGCAAGGCATTGTGAGAGACAGCCCAGTCTGGAGAGAGTTAGGGGGGCACAGTGATCCCACACTCCCAGGCTGCACCTCAGGGATCCCATCACAGGTGGTGTGAAGCAGAGAGTGGGGCAGATGACTCTCCCCTTTGGCACAGTGCTCTGGTGTCCGGGCTTATCATCCTGATGGGAAGGCAGGGGCCTGTTGTTCTAGTGTCCTGGCTCTACAGGCGGTAGGTCCCAGTTTTCTGTCTCCCAGTGGCCCTATTCCATAAGCCCTAGATCCCTTCCTTGGTCCATGTCCAGGCCTTCTGAGGAGTCTAGAGGGATGGTTTGTGCCCCTTACTTAGCGACTGTTACTCGGTCTCTTGTCCAGGTGCTGGCCGGATTGAGCTGTGTGCTGGCCTGATGGAAGGAGGAACCACGCCCAGTATGGGTGAGTGCCCCAGGGCATCTTGCTCATACAGGGACATCAGGACTACTGCCCTGCAAGTGCACCAATGGAATACGTACTGGGGAAGCATTCAGTGGGACGAGGGCCAGTCCTGCAGGGCCATGGGTGCATGAGGAAGAGCCAATTCATGCATTTTCTGAAGCCTCCTGTCCAGCTGGCCCAAACTTTGCCAATGTCCATGGAGTTTAGTGGCTTCTCTACCCTCCAGGGCCTCAGTGCAGGGAGCAGGTCCCATGTGTCCTGGATTTGGCAGGGAACCTCCCAGCTCTTCAGCTGGCCCAGCCATGGAAGTTGCATCCCAATCTCCCAATCCCTTCAGCACCTCACTTCCATCCACCTAGCTCTTCACTCCTGCTCTCCTTCATTCTCCTCTGTCCCCAGGGATTCCTGCCTAACTCCCATGCTCCAGGATAATGGGGGTCAAAGGTCCCTTCCCATCCCTGAACCCCAGGTGAGGCTCTCCCTGCTGGACAGAAGTGAGGGCTGGGAGGCCTCTGTAGTGGGAAGGGTGGGTGTCTGCCCTGCTTGTCCCCATGCTGAGCTCTCTCTGTCTGTCCCGGCAGGACTCCTGCAGGTGGTAAAGCAGTGTGTGCGGGTCCCAGTGTTTGTGATGATCCGCCCTCGTGGGGGAGATTTCCTCTACTCCGACCGGGAGTTGGAAGTGATGAAGGCTGATATCCGCCTAGCCAAGCTGCATGGAGCCGATGGACTGGTGTTTGGGGCCCTGACTGAGGACGGGCGCATCGACACAGAGCTCTGCACAGCCCTGCTGGGTAAGGAGGCCCCCAGTTATGGGGTTCAGCTCTGACTGATGCAGACAGCTTAGTGCTATCTGACCTGGTGATGCTGGAAGATGTCGTGTAGGTTGCTCTGGCTAATGATAGCTGGCTGGGGTCTGGCCCCCTCACTCCAGCCTCTCCTGGTTTCATGCTGCCATCTAGCATTGTGGGTGAGCGCTTTGCAGACAGGCAGCGCGGCTGTCCCCAGGAGTTCCCAGCTTGAAATGCAGTCTTGGGCGAGATGATGTGGTAAGGGAGGGAGAGGCTCAGGGCCGGCTCTAGGTTTTTTTGCTGCCCCAAGCTCCGAGACCACAACTGCCCAAGCCAAAAAAAAAAAAAAAAGGATGGCTGGAACGCCGCCCCTGGAATTGTGCTGCTTTGTGCTTGCTTTGCTGGTGCCTAGAGCCCGTCCTGGAGAGGCTCATCCAGGGTACATGCAAGAGAGGCCAGTGTATTTTATGGCTAGCAAACTCCCCCCATACCTTCCTTTCCTACTTGTGGGTGAGAGCAGAGCCGGCTCAGAAACCTTGGTAAAGATACCCAGGAAGTGCTTGTCTTGGCCTTCTGCATACCAGCTGTTCCAGACCTCGCTCTGAATTTTTCTGTCTTCCAAAATAGCTGAGAAAAACAGGCCTAAAGGGGAGAAATGAAAAAATGCAGAAAGTGGGTGGAACTGGCGTTGCCTGGAGCAGCTGGGCTGTGGGAGACCCGAACCCCTTCTGAGCCAAGGGAGGAAAGGATCCTCCAGCACCTCATCTGTGAGCTGTAGCCAAGACACAGGGAGGCCAAGCTAGCAGCTGACTATCTGAGATCTGTGATCCTCGGGGTCCTGGGCTGCAGACGAACACACCCTAGAAGGTGCAGCGAGAGGAGAGGGGTCTGTCCAGGACTCTGCACTACATGTGACATGGGATGGTCTGCAGGGGCTGGTATAGTCAACAGAGGAGACAGCTTGAGCTTCATCAGGAAAATAACCAGCTCTGGTCCGAAGGAGCAGTCCTCAGTGGAGGGCTCTGTGGAAGTGGTGGAAAAGCAGGGGAGAGCTCAGACTGGTTAACTCTCTGGCTTCCCACATAGCTTTGATCCTGATCCTTTCCCTGCCTCTGTGATGGGAGAGCAGACTCCTTTCTGAATGCCTAGAAATCGTCCCTGCAGAGGAAGCTGTCTCTTAAAGGAGCTAGAATCCCTCTGTGTGAATTAGACGATAAGGGTGATATAGGCAGCGTCATCACTGTCCCTGTCTAACAGCCAGGGTAAAGATCAGCTCTTGAAAGCAGCTGCTGATGTTACTCATAAGCAGAACAAAATTTTGTTGCTTCCATGGTGGGAATAGAGACCCACTAACTGGGGGCAAAAAATTTGTCATCCAGAGAGAGTCTGGACAGTCAGGGGAGAAGCACCCACCGCGTTCCCAGCAATCATTGGGTCATTCATAGTGGTAGCAGAAGTGTGTATCTGAGGGAATATGGACTCAGCTATGCCCTCCTGAGACAGTGGTTCCTTCAGTGTTCCAGACAGAGGAACTGTGATGTGTCTGAGTACTCCCTTCAGACACTTGGAAACACTCCTGCCAGTGTCAGGTTTGTTCCCCTGGTTTCCCAGGCCCTCCACCCCACCGGATTGATCCTTTCTCCTTAATGCACACCACAAGTGGGGCTGGGTGGTAGAGGGACTCTAGGCACAAACCCAGTTTATCACTGTTCTCAGGGCCATTGACTGAGGCTCTGTCTGCTACACAAAGCTGGCAATCTGGTCGGCCTTTCAGCCATTGCAATGCAGAGCACCCTTTGCTACTCTCCAATTCAGGCTTTCGGTGATGCATAGCCCCGTCTTCCATGAGTCTAAAGCACAGTATGCAGTAGAGAGTGGAATTTAGGATTGCAGGGCTCATCGCATGGATGGGCCACTGTCCCAGCCATTCCCACTGCTGCAGGGCAGTCCATACACAAGGAGCTTCGCAGAAAACACATGGACACTTTAAAAGGCCCATAAATATACAAACCCGTGCCAGAGCCTAGGTAGCCTGGGCCTCTCCAAAGGCTGGTGGAGGAAACAGCCATCTCACCTCTCCAGCGTGGCTATGCTCCCTGCTGGGCTCTCCAAAGATGGTCCAGGAGCTTGTCTTTGGGCCACTCTTTCAGCAGTTAGGAAGAGAAAGTGTCATAACCATACAGCTAAGGGTAGCCTAGAATTCCTCCTTATCTGTAAGGGGTTAAGAAGCTCAAATAACCTGGTTGGCACCTGACCAAAAGGACCAGTGGGGAAAGAAGATACTTTCACATGGGGGTGGGGAGGAGGCTTTGTTGGTGTGTTCTTTGGGGAAAGCAGAGAAGCATCAGGTCAAAAAACTCCTTCCTCTATAAACCATCCTGTACAAATCTCTGATATTACAAAAAGAGTAAGTAAATAAGGCAAGGCGCGTTAGATTACCTTTTGTTTTCAGCTTGTGAATTTTCCCTGTGTTAGAGGGAGGTTTATCCCTGGGTTTTGTAACTTTTAAGTTTTGCCTAGAGGGAAATCCTCTGTGTTTTGAATCTGATTACCCTGTAAAATTATCTTCCATCCTGATTTTACAGAGGTGCTTCTTTTACTTTTTTTTCTTTATAATAAAGTTCTGTTTGTTAAGAATCTGATGGGGTTTTTAGTGTCCTACAAACCCACGGGTCTGGTTTGTGCTCACCTTGTTTATTTTTCAAGCCTCCCCAGGCAAGGGGGTGTAGGCTTGGGGGGATATTTTGTGGGAATAGGAACTCCAAGTGGTCCTTTTCCCTGGTTCTTTGTTAAATCACTTGGTGGTGGCACCATACCTCAGTCCAAGGACAAATAGAGATTTGTGCCTTGGGGAAGTTTTTAACCTAAGCTGGTAGAAATAAGCTTAGAGGGTCTTTCATGCCGGTCCCCACATCTGTATCCTAGAGTTCAGAGTGGGGAGGGAACCTTGACAGAAAGGGACCCCACTCTGATGCAGCATCCTCTCCTCACACAGCGAGGCCTGCACTAACCATGTGAACTCTTCTCTTTGCAGCTGTTTGTCGTCCCCTGCCAGTCACCTTCCACCGCGGTGAGTTGTTCTCTGTGCTGTCCTGCTGTGAAGGAGCTGGCCCAGGCTCTATGCCTGTGCCCCTGCCCGGCGCTCTGAGGGCCCAGGCTCTATGGCCTTGCGGATCCAGCAGGCTCTGTAGCCGTCCGGCTGCCTGGGAGTGGGGGCCGTGCGGGCTCAGGCTCTATGGCCGTGCTGCTGCCCTGAGTGGGGGCTGTGTATGCCAAGCCTCTGTGCAGGGGTTGGCAGCTGTGAGGGAAGCCTTTGGTTCTAGGCCCCGGATATATCCACCCGCCCTTGGCTGGTGAGCTGGCTGATGGGTGGGACTTTAGCAAAGCTTTTGACACGGTCTCCCACAATATTCTTGCCAGTAAGTTAAAGAAGTATGGGCTGGATGAATGGACTGTAAGGTGGATAGAAAGCTGGCTAGATTGTCGGGCTCAATGGGTAGTGATCAACGGCTCCATGTCTAGTTGGCAGCCGGTATCAAGTGGAGTGCCCCAAGGGTCGGTCCTGGGACCAGTTTTCTTCAATATCTTCATTAATGATCTGGAGGATGGCGTGGATTGCACCCTCAGCAAGTTTGCAGATGACACTAAACTGGGAGGAGAGGTAGATACCCTGGAGGGTAGGGATAGGATACGGAGGAACCTAGACAAATTGGAGGATTGGGCCAAAAGAAATCTGATGAGGTTCAACAAGGACAAGTGCAGAGTCCTGCACTTAGGACGGAAGAATCCCATGCACCGCTACAGACTAGGGACCGAATGGCTAGGCAGCAGTTCTGCAGAAAAGGACCTAGGGGTTATAGTGGACGAGAAGCTGGATATGAGTCAACAGTGTGCCCTTGTTGCCAAGAAGGCCAATAGCATTTTGGGATGAATAAGTAGGGGCATTGCCAGCAGATCAAGGGATATGATCGTTCCCCTCTATTCGACATTGGTGAGGCCTCATCTGGAGTACTGTGTCCAGTTTTGGGCCCCACACTACAAGAAGGATGTGGAAAAATTGGAAAGAGTCCAGCGGAGGGCAACAAAAATGATTAGGGGACTGGAACACATGAGTTATGAGGAGAGGCTGAGGGAACTGGGATTGTTTAGTCTGCGGAAGAGAAGAATGAGGGGGGATTTGATAGCTGCTTTCAACTAGCTGAAAGGGGGTTCCAAAGAGGATGGATCTAGACTGTTCTCAGTGGTAGCAGTAATGGTCTCCAGTTGCAGTGGGGGAGGTTTAGGTTGGATATTAGGAAAAACTTTTTCACTAGGGGAGTGGTGAAACACTGGAATGCGTTACCTAGGGAGGTGGTGGAATCTCCTTCCCTAGAGGTTTTTAAGGTCAGGCTTGACAAAGCCCTGGCTGGGATGATTTAGTTGGGGATTGGCCCTGCTTTGAGCAGGGGGTTGGACTAGGTGACCTCCTGAGGTCCCTTCCCACCCTGATATTCTATGATTCTATGACTCAGTGCTGCAGCTTGTGCCAGCATGGCATCTCTGAGCTGCTTTGTTTGGTCTTTCAGCCTTCGACATGGTCCATGATCCTCTTGTGGCCCTGGAGACCCTGGTGTCCCTGGGATTCGAGCGGGTGCTGACCAGCGGCTGTGACAGCTCAGCACTGGAGGGGTTACCCTTAATAAAGAGACTCACAGAACAGGTGAGCGCCCCCTCCCCCACTTCTGTCTCTGCTGTTGCTCTCAGTTACCCTGACCACTCACTGCTCTGTGGGGGCTGCCCCTAGGGAAGTCTTTGGCTGGGAGCACCTTCCCCATCTGCTCCTGCTTCTGCACTGGCTCCAGGGGCACAACAGGGCTTTGTGGGTTTGAGCTGTGAGGCCCCACTTGGCAGAGACCTGCGTCTGCCAACAGGGAGGCTACTTGGGCTGCTCTTGCTCACAGGCTACAGATGGGGTGACCTCACGGAGGGGAGGGGCCTTGTCTCTAACTTGCTCTCCCTGTTGGTGTGACAGCACCTGTGTCTGTTGTCCTTCACACCATATTTGTATTGCAGTAGCACATGGAGGCCCCCCGGGACATCAGGGCCTGGGCCCTGTTGTGCTAAACAACACACACACACACACAAGCTCACGATCCTGTTTAAGATGAAATGCAACAAATGGGAGTAAGAAAGGTGCAGGACGAGAAGAGTGAAATGAGGGGGGATGGTGACAGGATCCCAAGGATACAGACTCTCTGAGATGAGGCTTTAATGAGTCCGGCTCATCTGCATGTTTTTCTGTCTGAGACGTACATAAAATCGCGAAGTGCCTCGCCGGAGAGAGTGAGCCGGCCAGGCAGTGGGACTGTCAGATGGAAGGCACTAGAGGCCGGCGCAGTGTGATGGTTTATGAATGTTACCATTGGGTGCTGGCTGGGGTGCTCTGGGGTTGATTGCGTGGGTTGAGGAGAGAGCTCTCTGGGCTAGGAGTGTCAGAAGGCAGGGGACAGCTGGGGCTGACAAGGGGGACTGATGAGCGGAGTGTAGCTGGGGTGTTGAATGACTTAACTGCTCATTTTCTGGCTGGTGTGTTTAGGGAGATCTGCAGTCTGGCAGACTAAACTCCAACAGCACAAAGGGCTAAGTCTGAGAACATAGTACAGCATGCATGCACATGCACACAGACACAATACTCACACTTTATCTGCATATGTGCATGTAGACACATGCATGTCCATGGAGACACACACACGTGCATGTACACGGCTATGCACACACACATGTATTATTGGTTGGCTTGTAAGTTATTGGAGTTTAGGGGGCTCTTGAAAGAAGTGGCTGCAGTGTCCCAGAGTCTGTGAGGTTCCTGGGCTGGAGCATGTTAAGTAGGCAGAGTCCTTGAGCCAGCCTCTAAGTGTCTCAGGGGGCTGAGTTTCAGAAGAGCTGGAGGAGTTTCCAGCATGAGTCGCACTGGAGGCACCAGGCTGAAGAATGAAAGTCCGGCAAAATCACAAGGACAGTGGCTTCCTCTAATGCAGGGGGAGGCAACCTATGGCACGCATGTCAAAGGCAGCACGCGAGCTGATTTTCAGTGGCACTCACACTGCCCGGGTCCTGGCCACCGGTCCAGGGGGCTCTGCATTTTAATTTAATTTTAAATGAAGCTTCTTAAACATTTTAAAAACCTTATTTACTTTATATACTACAATAGTTTAGTTATATATTACAGACTTATAGAAAGAGACCTTCTAAAAACATTAGAATCATAGAATATCAAGGTTGGAAGGGACCTCAGGAGGTCATCTAGTTCAACCCCCTGCTCAAAGCAGGGCCAATCCCCAATTTTTGCCCCAATCCCTAAATGGCCCCCTCAAGGATTGAACTCAGAACCCTGGGTTTAGCAGGCCAGTGCTCAAACCACTGAGCTATCCCTCCCCCCCAATGCACGCGAAAATGTATTACTGGCACACAAAACCTTAAATTAGAGTGAATAAATGAAGACTTGGCACACTGCTTCTGAAAGTTTCCGACCCCTGGTCTAATGTGTCTTGGGGACGATGCTGTGAGCTGCATAACTGGGCATGTCCTGAGGTGTGTGAGTGTGAATTCTTCATGCTACTCCAAGATCCTCCACATGATAGGCTGCATATAGGTGGGGCGCATGCAAGTACTGTGTCTCTCCTGTGTGTCAAGCTGGAGTGGGCAAGAGCATTAACACCTGTCACTCTGCTCCTTTTCAGGCAAAGGGCAGGATTGTGGTGGTGCCAGGTAATGACTCTATTGCAACTTTGTGCACGTACTGGGGGCTGAATCTGTCCCTGGCTCTGGGGTCCCAGTCTCATGCACGTGCCCAGGTGCATAAGATCCATGTTTCAGCTTTGAACCATTCTGCTGCCTCACCGGGGAGTGGCTCTCCCTCCCTCCAGGGAACGTAAAGGCCACCATTCCCGCTTCCTGCTGTGGGCAGTGAAGCCCTGTACAGCTGCTGCATTCTGTGAGGTCTGGGGATACTCTCTGGATCAGCCAGGGGTCCCATGCAGCTCCTCATCCAGCCTCCTGTGCCTCTGTGGTGCTGTTTCCCTTTGCTGTCCAGGCTGGATCTGGTCTTAGGGGCTAGTCACCGGGTGATGCTCAGGATTGTCCTGCTCGAATGTGATGTATGAATGTATTCTTTCCACTAGGGGGTGGTATAACAGAGAGGAACCTGCAGAGGATTCTTGAGGGCTCTGGTGCACCTGAGTTTCACTGCTCTGCTCGCTCAGCCCGGGACTCAGGAATGAAGTTCAGGTAAGAGGTTGTCTCTGCACTAAGCCAGTGAGGAGTTACAGTCTGGCTTGTTCCTCCCACAGATTTGCTGCTCTGAAAGTGAGTCTGCGAATTACAGAGAAAACTCCCTGATCCTGCTGATGCCCCAGGGTGTGAGAATTGTGCTTCGGGGGGGCTAGATGTGTGAATCCTGGCACTGGTATTCTGGGGCACATGAATTCAGCTGGGCTCAGCGTTTGGGGGCGCGAGTCCTGTGCACGATGAGGTCCCCTTGGATGCGTTAACCTCCTGTGTTCAGCTGTTGGGAGCATGATTCCTGGCATGAGCGCACTGAGGTATGTGAATGGCACTTGGGAGCATGAGCCCTGATGCTGGTGCCGTGGTGGGCTGTGGGGGTGCATCTCTGTGAGACATGGGTCTAGGAGGTCTGTACTTCGTTCCCGTAATGCTGGTGCCTCTGGCCTAGAGGCAGGACCCTTTCCTCTGCTTGGGATACCGCTTCTCCTGCTGCTACTGTCTAGCATCTCTGTTAACTCGGCGGTGGCACCGGAAGATCCTCTGCCAGCTGCTGAGAAAAGAGGAGACAATGCTGTAGCTTGGCAGTTACCTTGATGTCTCCTGGCTAGGGCCTGTGTCCAGCTGTTCTACATTCCAGACAGTAATCAGTCCCCTGTTGGTTTTCCTGACAGAAACAGCAGTGTTGCCATGGGATCCTCTCTCTCTGTCTCCGAATATTCCCTAAAGGTAGCAGATGTGGCTCAAGTGAGGACCCTGAACGCTATTGCAAAGAACATCCTGTAGAGGGCAAGTGCTGAGTGGGGGACAGGAGCGCGCAGACCCTGGGATCCTCTCTGCCCATCTGAACAGATGGGCTCAGGCTTCAGTCTCACAAGGGCTGTCAATGAAGTGGATACTATGACGGAACCTGCAGTCTCTTCATTGGCTTCACCTGGACACGCTCCCTGGACTGTAGGCTTAAACTGGCTTTTTAGAAAAAAAAAAAAAACAACCACCAAGGACCCATTCCTGGCTGTTGTAGTGGCACAAACCATTCAGCAGCAATTGGGAGGGGGGACCTTAGCTAAGGGTAACTAAATTGTGCATTACCAGCAGTGATTGTCAAATAAACACCCTGCAGCCACTCCCGTGTCACTGTGGCTCATCCTTACGGAAAGGGCTTGATGGTCTGTGTCATGCTGGCCAATGTGAATGGTATCTGCTATGGTGAGTCGTGACGTGCTTGCAAAGGAGTCATGTTCCAGGGAATCTGCGCAGGATAAAGTCAGCACGAGGAAATGATTTCATTCAGAGTTAAGGTCATTTGAATTCAGGACTCTTGCTTTCAGGCTGATTTAGCAATCCATGGCTAAGGTTGGCAGAGGCGTTCAGGAGACACTGAACTGAGAACTATATCTAGAACTCAAACAACACACAGGTTCTGCTGACAAAGCTTGTCAGCCTCGTAAACAGAAAGCTCAGGTCTCTTCCCCTTTTCTTAAAGAAAACCACAGGGAAATCATTTGAAAAAATCTTGGAGTTAGTACAAAGAACAAATTGTAGCCTTTTATTTTATTTAAAGTGAATTTAGTAATGTGGCATTACACCATCGTGGGTTCGGCTCTGGTGGCTACAGTTTCAAGCTTAACAGAATGAAAGTCACCTCTGCTACTTGCTTCAGATTTAGAGTCTCTAGGAACACATAAAGACCAGGGGTAGTGACCACACACACATTTACCAGTACAAGTCTCTCACAAAGTTTTATTAAAGTTACCAGCAAAGTTATGGTTACCCAAGCATATAGAAATTCTCTACAGACCTATGCTCAAGTTACCAATATAGTTATAGTCACATCCTCCTAGATAGTGTTAGGATCTGATGGGTCTGTCATGGACTGATCCTCAGTAGAGAGATGGTTCCTGCTGGGTTTCCCATAGACAGCTCAATTGTCTCACTCTGGGCACCCTCTTTTATAATGTGATTCTGACTATACCTCATTAGCATTTACACGCATTGTGCACCCTGCGATTAGGGCATGTGTTAAAAAATGTGACTACCAGGGATCTTGTAAGCAAAAAATTACTGTTAATTGTTTGCAATATCACCCATTGGTACCGCTTTTCCCATAATCTTGTGGCATAGGGTCATTCTTTGGTCACTTACTTATGTCAAGCATTTCTTAAGCCTATGGTCTTGTATGGGTAAGCTGACATCTGACAGGTCTCAGCCTGTAGGCCTTGCATTTCAGCCCTTCTTACTTAGATATCTAATACATAATTATCCCTTCTAACTACTGATCAATCTTATACTTCTATAATCCTACAATTTAGCTCTCTTTAGCACAGTGGTCTCCAAAGTTTTTGGATCACGCACCCCCACGGTGCCGCCAAAGAAAGGAGAGGGGAAGACTCACCGCAGGCGTGCTGCTGAAGAAAGAAGATGGGAAGACGTGCCACCAAAGAAAGAAGGAGGGAAGACCTGTCGCAGTCGTGCCACCGGAGGGGAAGACCTGCTGCAGGCATGCAGAAGAAAAAGAACACTGGAGTGCCGTCCGGCGGCACTCCTCCTGCCCTGCACCCCCTGGGATCCTCTGGCTCACCCCCTGGGGTGCGCACCCCCCACTTTGGAGACCACTGCTCTAGCATACAATAACTATATGACATAATATGTTAATCATAATCACACAATAAATGAACAATAAACTAAAATCATTGGCTGCAAAATGGAGAAACTGAGCCCTCAGAAGTGAAGAAATCTCGGTCAGCAGGCCAGGCTGCGGCCTCAGCACACCAACTGCCTAATCATTGCCAAGTATTTTGTAGGTATCCCAGCAAAGGAGTAATTGGAAGGTGGATAATGAGGTGGCTTTGTGGATGCTTATGGGGAGCTCATACCTTGCGGGGGGAGGGCAGGCAGCATGGGGGAAAGTGCAAAGGCGCTTGCTTGTGACAGGTGGACAATGGAGGCTGGAGCCACTGGCAGAATGGAGGTGGGAGGCAGCCTCTCAATAGCCTGTGAGAGATGGTGAAGGGCCTTGAAAGTGGAGACAAGCAGCTTATGTTTGATGAACTAGAGAAGGGGGAGCCAGTGGAGGGACACAAAGAGAGGGACGGCATGGTCAAAGTCATGAGCAAGGAAAATGGTCTTTGCAGCACATTCTGAATGGATCTGAGTGGGGGCAGATTGCATTTGTCACGGCTGGAGAAAAGGATTGTGCAGTAATCGAGATGTGAGATGAGGAGAGCTTGGACCAGAGCTTTCGCTGTGTGGATGGCTGGGAAAGGCCAGACCTTACAGACATCATGCCGAAAGGATTGGTAAGATTTAGACAGCCTGGATGAGAGGCTCTAGAGAGAGAGCTGAGTTAAAGATGATGCCCAGGTTACAGGGTTGAGTTATGGGCAGGCTAGTGGAGTTGTCCCTGGTGTTCAAGAAAGGAGGAAAGGAGCAGCTGTGTTGCAGGTCTCAAAGAGAGGTCACAATCCACACTACAGATGGGATTTTGTTGCACTATGAATGGCTGTTTTTTCTAGCTTTCCCCTGTGTACAAGGCTGCAGGTTCCTGGGTGTCCATCAGGAATGTTTTGGTACCTGCACGGTGTGTTTCTCAACCTTTCTGTTACCGGGGCTTGGCTTGCTGCCTTCCTCAGCTGTGTCAGGGAGATCTTAGGGACTGGCGGACCCGGCATTGAGAAACCCTGTGTTAAAGGGTCCGACGTGGGGTTGGGGCTGGCGTTGTTTGTGAAATGAAGATGGTATTTAAATCAATGAAGCCTCTAATAATTAACTGGTGAGAGTTCTGCATTGACATCCCTGGACATTGACCCGCCTCTCTGCCGGTGGCTCGTAGCTAATGTTAGTGCAATTACTTATTGAACCATTGTTGACCTTGAGCTAGTTACTAATTACTTAAGGAATGAGACAACAAATTTTCCCTTGGCTTATCCCAGTTTGTTCCAGCATCCCGCATGTGCTCCTTTCATGAGATCCTGCGCTGCCTGCTGGCCCTCGGGTGGAACTGCAAGGGCAGGTCCAATTCTTTATCTAGAAGACATGCCATGTAGCTTCTCTTGTGCCCCTACCTGCTGCCCTCCCCTGCTCTGCACTCCCTTAGCTGGGTGGTTACGGTTTGGTATCCAGGCAGCCTCACCAGGAGTGACCCGCCATCCCCCCAAGGCAGGGAGGGAGCTCTGGAGGACCATCCATCCCAGTGTAAAGCCCAGAAGTCCATCTCCTGCCCCATATCCCCATTTGATGTTGTAAGGAGTAAAGGGCCCCCTTCAAGCCGGTGGTGTAGGCCAGTGCTGTCAGCTCAACCCCTGCCATGCTGGGGAGGGGCACACAAGGATGTGAGCAGGGCCCGTGGGGCTCGGGGGGGGCACACAGAAGGGTGTGAACAGGGCCCATAGGGCTCTCAGCTGGGGGGGGCACACGGGTGTGAGCAGGGGCTGAGGGGGCACACAGGTGTGAGCAGGGCCCATGGGGCTGGGGTGGCACGCAGAGGGGTTTACCCCTCCTCACTGATACCTGAGGGGTGGGGCATTTTCTTACACTTTGGCAACACTTGTCTTCCTCCTGCTGCCAAGGGTTTCACTAGATCAGTCTGAGATTGTGTCTCTCGGGGCATCCCATGGATCACAGCTGGGGTCTGCTGGAATTTCTGAGCCTGGGCTATTCCCAGAGCCTGTGTCTGCGCTGGCCCGGGCCCGGGCTTGGGCTAAGGGGATGTTGAATTGCAGTGTTGACATTTGGGCTCAGGCTGCAGCTTGAGTTCTGGGACCCTCCCACCTCGCAGAGTCCTATAACCCAGGCTCCAGCCTGAGCGTCTACATGGCAGTTAAACGTCCTGCAAGCCCGAGTCAGCTGGCGCTGTTTGTCAGCTGAGGGTTTTCAACTGCAGTGTAGACAGATAGCTGATCCATGGGGCCCCCTGTGGCTCTCAGCTGGGGTCTGCCTGCTGGGGCCCCCCTGTGGCTCTCAGCTGGGGTCTGCCTGCCCAGGGTCCTGTACAGGTTTCCGAGGACCCTGAGTCATCGCTCCATTTGGGGCTTTGTGCAAGAGCAAGACAGAGTTAATGATTAACTGCCCTGCCATCTGATCTCATCCTCCCTCTTCGGGGTGTTTGCGATTTTTACCCTGCTCACCTGCTCAGGGCTAACACACCCCTGCAGAGGGCGAAGAGGAAGGAGCTGTCAGCTCCGCAAACGCCTGGGCCATGCCTGCACCACTGGAGGAGTTCTGTGGCTCTGTTTTCTGGGTAAGTGGCTGCATGTCCTCGCAGAGTCCTCACCCCACAGGGCAGGGGCACGTGAATACCTGGGGAGAGCAGAAAACACAAGCCAAAGCCTGGGGTCCCCCAGTCCTTTCAGAGGCAAAGCACCCTCATGGGAAGGGGGCATGGCCCAGGTCGGGGCTCTGGCGTTGTAGTCGTTGTTTCCCATGGGTGTAATGCCGAAGGGCCCTGTCGGGTGCTGGACACTGCACACACATAGCACGCAGCCCGACCATCCACCGTGGCAAGCCAGACTGGGGAGGAGCAGGTAATGGTGAGATGAGCATGATCTGAAAAGCAGCCAGTGGCCTGAGCTCGCCCCCTCCCAGACTGTGTCCAGAGACATGGGGCACGGCACGGCAGGGCACGCTGTCCTCCGGAGACAGGACAGACAAAGCCCCAGGTGCCCTTTCTGCTCCGGGGAAGGAGGCAGTTGTTTTAACTCAGTGTTACAGGATGGCAAGAACTCCACTGGCATCCGGGGGGATGGGGTCGGGGGTGCGCAGGGGGACGAGGGCTCCCGCAGGATGGGGTCGGGGGTGCGCAGGGGGACGAGGCTCTGGAGGCATGGGGTCGGGGGTGCGCAGGGGGACAAGGGCTCCCGGGGGGATGGGGTCGGGGATGCGCAGGGGGACGAGGGCTCCCGGGGGATGGGGTCGGGGGTGCGCAGGGGGATGACGACTCCCAGGGGGATGGGGTCGGGGGCGCGCAAGGGGACGAGGGCTCCTGGGGGGATGGGGTCGGGGGTGCGCAGGGGGACGAGGGCTCCCGGGGGGATGGGGTCGGGGGTGTTCAGGGGGACGACGGCTCCCGGGAGATGGGGTCGGGGTGCGCAGGGGGACGAGGGCTCCCGGGGGATGGGGTCGGGGGTGCGCAGGGGGACGACGGCTCCAGGGAGATGGGGTCGGGGGTGCTGTTAAGGAAAAGTTAGCATATGTGACTTTATTTTGGTTTGGGGCCTGCTATTGTTTAAAAGCAAACACATTATGCACCAGGAGGAGTTTCTTAGATACTGCATTTTTGTGAAAACCCCCCCTCCTTGTTTCCAGCCTGCCTCGACTCCCGGTTTCTGTTCTTTGTCTGTTTCTAACTCCCTGCCTCCTGGCCTTGATGCGAGCCTCCCATCCTGTAAAGAAAGGCTACTGGTGCATTGCTTTAGGACCATGCTGTGTAGCTGAAGTAATGGTTTGTGGGGGGGGGGGGGGTGTGCACTTAGCAGGGTTAGGTGGTAGATAAGGGAAGGGTTTGTCTATTGGCTAAGGTTTCCGACGAGGGCAACATGCTTTGCTAAAAGGTATATAATCTCTGTATAACCTGCATTCGGGGTCCCCTCCTGAATAGCAGGGGTGCACCACGCTCGAGCGTAATAAACTTAATATCTTTGGGAACTCTGCAGTTGTGGACTTTGTTCGTGTGCCTCAGCCTAGATTCGAACTGTGCGTGACCTATCAGGTATAATTCGCAGCAGTTTGTGTGCGTGACCAATTAGATATAATTCATGACAGGTGCGCAGGGGAACGAGGGCTTTGGGGGGATGGGGTCGGGGGTGCGCAGGGGGATGACGAGTCCCAGGGGGATGGGGTCGGGGGCGCACAAGGGGACGAGGGCTCCCGGGGGGATGGGGTCGGGGGCGCGCAGGGGGACGAGGGCTCCAGAGATGGGGTCCGGGGTGCGCAGGGGGACGACGACTCCCGGGGGGATGGGGTCCGGGGTGCGCAGGGGGACGACGGCTCCCGGGGGGATGGGGTCGGGGGTGCGCAGGGGGACGAGGGCTCCCGGGGGGATGGGGTCGGGGGTGCGCAGGGGGACGAGGGCTCCCGGGGGGATGGGGTCGGGGGTGCGCAGGGGGACGAGGGCTCCCGGGGGATGGGGTCGGGGGTGCGCAGGGGGACGAGGGCTCCCGGGGGGATGGGGTCGGGGGTGTTCAGGGGGACGAGGGCTCCCAGGGGGATGGGGTCGGGGGTGCGCAGGGGGACGAGGGCTCCCGGGGGATGGGGTCGGGGGTGCGCAGGGGGACGAGGGCTCCAGGGAGATGGGGTCGGGGGTGCTGTTAAGGAAAAGTTAGCATATGTGACTTTATTTTGGTTTGGGGCCTGCTATTGTTTAAAAGCAAACACATTATGCACCAGGAGGAGTTTCTTAGATACTGCATTTTTGTGAAAACCCCCCCTCCTTGTTTCCAGCCTGCCTCGACTCCCGGTTTCTGTTCTTTGTCTGTTTCTAACTCCCTGCCTCCTGGCCTTGATGCGAGCCTCCCATCCTGTAAAGAAAGGCTACTGGTGCATTGCTTTAGGACCATGCTGTGTAGCTGAAGTAATGGTTTGTGGGGGGGGGGGTGCACTTAGCAGGGTTAGGTGGTAGATAAGGGAAGGGTTTGTCTATTGGCTAAGGTTTCCGACGAGGGCAACATGCTTTGCTAAAAGGTATATAATCTCTGTATAACCTGCATTCGGGGTCCCCTCCTGAATAGCAGGGGTGCACCACGCTCGAGCGTAATAAACTTAATATCTTTGGGAACTCTGCAGTTGTGGACTTTGTTCGTGTGCCTCAGCCTAGATTCGAACTGTGCGTGACCTATCAGGTATAAGTCGCAGCAGTTTGTGTGCGTGATCAATTAGATATAATTCATGACAGGTGCGCAGGGGAACGAGGGCTTTGGGGGGATGGGGTCGGGGGTGCGCAGGGGGATGACGACTCCCAGGGGGATGGGGTCGGGGGCGCGCAGGGGGATGAGGGCTCCAGAGATGGGGTCCGGGGTGCGCAGGGGGACGACGACTCCCGGGGGGATGGGGTCCGGGGTGCGCAGGGGGACGACGGCTCCCGGGGGGATGGGGTCGGGGGTGCGCAGGGGGACGAGGGCTCCCGGGGGGATGGGGTCGGGGGTGCGCAGGGGGACGAGGGATCCCGGGGGGATGGGGTCGGGGGTGCGCAGGGGGACGAGGGCTCCCGGGGGATGGGGTCGGGGGTGCGCAGGGGGACGAGGGCTCCCACGGGATGGGGTCGGGGGTGCGCAGGGGGACGAGGGCTCCCGGGGGGATGGGGTCGGGGGTGCGCAGGGGGACGAGGGCTCCCGGGGGATGGGGTCGGGGGTGCGCAGGGGGACGACGACTCCCGGGGGGATGGGGTCGGGAGTGCGCAAGGGGATGACGACTCCCGGGGGGATGGGGTCGGGGGTGCGCAAGGGGATGACGACTCCCAGGGGGATGGGGTCGGGGGTGCACAGGGGGACGAGGGCTCCCGTGGGATGGGGTCGGGGGTGCGCAGGGGGACGAGGGCTCCCGCGGGATGGGGTCGGGGGTGCGCTGGGGGACGAGGGCTCCCGCGGGATGGGGTCGGGGGTGCTCAGGGGGACGAGGGCTCCCGGGGGATGGGGTCGGGGGTGCGCAGCGGGATGAGGTCTCCCGCGGGATGGGGTCGGGGTTGCACAGAGGGACGAGGGCTCCTGGGGGCTGGAGTCCGGGGGGATGGTGTCGGGGGTGTTCTCCGGGGGGATGGGGTCGGGGGTGCACAGGGGGATGAGGGCTCTGGGGGGATGGGGTCGGGGGCACACAGGGGGACGAGGGCTCCCGGGGGGACGGTGTCGGGGGTGTTCTCTGGGGGGATGGGGTTGGGGGTGTGCAGGGGAACGAGGTGTCCAGTCTTAATCCAGATAACATTTACCACCACCTTTCTCCCCAAGGCCTTTCCTCCCTCCTTGCTGCCCCAGTTTCTCCGGGGCACCTGGGTTCACCCAGGCTGTAGCACGTGTGTGGGGTTGGGAAGGGTCATGTTGGCTCCTTTTATGACAAATTCTCTTTGCCTTATAGAAAGCCATCAGCAGGCACCCCTATCACCAGAAGCTTTTTTTAGAAACTTCCCATTATCTCATTAGTTATTCCTTGAACAAGACGTCCTCCCTACTTCATTCCTTCTGGCCTGGTAACTCATTATTTTCAAGGCCTTCATTCTGCTTGCTGCTTAGGACCTTTCTTTACAGCACAAATCTATTTCCTCAACCAAATTTAAATTCATTCTAATTCTTGAATTTTGTATTTATTGTACAAGTGTGTAGGAGGGGTACTCTGAGGGGATGGAGGTCAGGTGTGTGTTTAGGGGGAGGCGTGCTTTGAGGGCTTAGGAGTTGAGTGGGTGTTTGGGGAGGGGTTTGGGGTCAGGGTTTGTTTAGGGGGAGGGGATGTTCTGAGGTGTCTAGGGGGAGGGGTGCTCTGGGGGGCTAGGGGTCAGGCAGGTGAAGGGGGAGGGGTGCTGTGGGGTATATGGGGTTGGGTGCATGATTAGGGGAGGGATGTGCTGAGGCTGTTTGGGGTCGGGCAGGTGAAGGGGAGGGGTGCTGTGGGGTATGTGGGGTTTGGTGTGTGTTTAGGGGGAGAGGTCTGAGGGGTTAGGGGTCAGGCAGGTGAAGGGGGAGGGGTGCTGTGGGGTATATGGGGTTGGGTGCATGATTAGGGGAGGGATGTGCTGAGGCTGTTTGGGGTCGGGCAGGTGAAGGGGAGGGGTGCTGTGGGGTATATGGGGTTGGGTGCATGATTAGGGGAGGGATGTGCTGAGGCTGTTTGGGGTCGGGCAGGTGAAGGGGAGGGGTGCTGTGGGGTATGTGGGGTTTGGTGTGTGTTTAGGGGGAGAGGTCTGAGGGGTTAGGGGTCTGGCAGGTGAAGGGGAGGGGTGCTGTGGGGTATATGGGGTTGGGTGCATGATTAGGGGAGGGATGTGCTGAGGCTGTTTGGGGTCGGGCAGGTGAAGGGGAGGGGTGCTGTGGGGTATATGGGGTTGGGTGCATGATTAGGGGAGGGATGTGCTGAGGCTGTTTGGGGTCGGGCAGGTGAAGGGGAGGGGTGCTGTGGGGTATGTGGGGTTTGGTGTGTGTTTAGGGGGAGAGGTCTGAGGGGTTAGGGGTCAGGCAGGTGAAGGGGGAGGGGTGCTGTGGGGTATATGGGGTTGGGTGCATGATTAGGGGAGGGATGTGCTGAGGCTGTTTGGGGTCGGGCAGGTGAAGGGGAGGGGTGCTGTGGGGTATGTGGGGTTTGGTGTGTGTTTAGGGGGAGAGGTCTGAGGGGTTAGGGGTCAGGCAGGTGAAGGGGGAGAGGTGCTGTGGGGTATATGGGGTTGGGTGCATGATTAGGGGAGGGATGTGCTGAGGCTGTTTGGGGTCGGGCAGGTGAACGGGAGGGGTGCTGTGGGGTATATGGGGTTTGGTGTGCGTTTAGGGGGAGAGGTCTGAGGGGTTTGGGGTCGGGCAGGTGAAGGGGAGGGGTGCTGTGGGGTATGTGGGGTTTGGTGTGCGTTTAGGGGGAGAGGTCTGAGGGGTTTGGGGTCGGGCAGGTGAAGGGGAGGGGTGCTGTGGGGTATGTGGGGTTTGGTGTGTGTTTAGGGGGAGAGGTCTGAGGGGTTAGGGGTCGGGCAGGTGAAGCAGGAGGGGTGCTGTGGGGTATGTGGGGTTTGGTGTGCGTTTAGGGGGAGAGGTCTGAGGGGTTAGGGGTCGGGCAGGTGAAGGGGAGGGGTGCTGTGGGGTATGTGGGGTTGGGTGTGCGTTTAGGGGGAGAGGTCTGAGGGGTTAGGGGTCGGGCAGGTGAAGGGGAGGGGTGCTGTGGGGTATGTGGGGTTTGGTGTGTGTTTAGGGGGAGAGGTCTGAGGGGTTAGGGGTCGGGCAGGTGAAGGGGAGGGGTGCTGTGGGGTATGTGGGGTTTGGTGTGTGTTTAGGGGGAGAGGTCTGAGGGGTTAGGGGTCAGGCAGGTGAAGCAGGTGGGGTGCTGTGGGGTATGTGGGGTTGGGTGTGTGTTTAGGGGGAGAGGTCTGAGGGGTTAGGGGTCGGGCAGGTGAAGGGGAGGGGTGCTGTGGGGTATGTGGGGTTGGGTGTGTGTTTAGGGGGAGAGGTCTGAGGGGTTAGGGGTCGGGCAGGTGAAGGGGAGGGGTGCTGTGGGGTATGTGGGGTTTGGTGTGCGTTTAGGGGGAGAGGTCTGAGGGGTTAGGGGTCGGGCAGGTGAAGGGGAGGGGTGCTGTGGGGTATGTGGGGTTTGGTGTGCGTTTAGGGGGAGAAGTCTGAGGGGTTTGGGGTCGGGCAGGTGAAGGGGAGGGGTGCTGTGGGGTATGTGGGGTTTGGTGTGCGTTTAGGGGGAGAGGTCTGAGGGGTTAGGGGTCGGGCAGGTGAAGGGGAGGGGTGCTGTGGGGTATGTGGGGTTTGGTGTGCGTTTAGGGGGAGAGGTCTGAGGGGTTAGGGGTCGGGCAGGTGAAGGGGAGGGGTGCTGTGGGGTATGTGGGGTTTGGTGTGCGTTTAGGGGGAGAGGTCTGAGGGGTTTGGGGTCGGGCAGGTGAAGGGGAGGGGTGCTGTGGGGTATGTGGGGTTGGGTGTGCGTTTAGGGGGAGAGGTCTGAGGGGTTAGGGGTCGGGCAGGTGAAGGGGAGGGGTGCTGTGGGGTATGTGGGGTTTGGTGTGCGTTTAGGGGGAGAGGTCTGAGGGGTTAGGGGTCGGGCAGGTGAAGCAGGAGGGGTGCTGTGGGGTATGTGGGGTTTGGTGTGCGTTTAGGGGGAGAGGTCTGAGGGGTTAGGGGTCGGGCAGGTGAAGGGGAGGGGTGCTGTGGGGTATGTGGGGTTTGGTGTGCGTTTAGGGGGAGAGGTCTGAGGGGTTAGGGGTCGGGCAGGTGAAGGGGAGGGGTGCTGTGGGGTATGTGGGGTTTGGTGTGCGTTTAGGGGGAGAGGTCTGAGGGGTTTGGGGTCAGGCAGGTGAAGGGGAGGGGTGCTGTGGGGTATGTGGGGTTGGGTGTGCGTTTAGGGGGAGAGGTCTGAGGGGTTAGGGGTCGGGCAGGTGAAGGGGAGGGGTGCTGTGGGGTATGTGGGGTTTGGTGTGCGTTTAGGGGGAGAGGTCTGAGGGGTTAGGGGTCAGGCAGGTGAAGGGGAGGGGTGCTGTGGGGTATGTGGGGTTGGGTGTGCGTTTAGGGGGAGAGGTCTGAGGGGTTAGGGGTCGGGCAGGTGAAGGGGAGGGGTGCTGTGGGGTATGTGGGGTTTGGTGTGCGTTTAGGGGGAGAGGTCTGAGGGGTTAGGGGTCGGGCAGGTGAAGGGGAGGGGTGCTGTGGGGTATGTGGGGTTTGGTGTGTGTTTAGGGGGAGAGGTCTGAGGGGTTAGGGGTCGGGCAGGTGAAGGGGAGGGGTGCTGTGGGGTATGTGGGGTTTGGTGTGCGTTTAGGGGGAGAGGTCTGAGGGGTTAGGGGTCGGGCAGGTGAAGGGGAGGGGTGCTGTGGGGTATGTGGGGTTTGGTGTGCGTTTAGGGGGAGAGGTCTGAGGGGTTAGGGGTCGGGCAGGTGAAGGGGAGGGGTGCTGTGGGGTATGTGGGGTTTGGTGTGCGTTTAGGGGGAGAGGTCTGAGGGGTTAGGGGTCGGGCAGGTGAAGGGGAGGGGTGCTGTGGGGTATGTGGGGTTTGGTGTGCGTTTAGGGGGAGAGGTCTGAGGGGTTAGGGGTCGGGCAGGTGAAGGGGAGGGGTGCTGTGGGGTATGTGGGGTTTGGTGTGCGTTTAGGGGGAGAGGTCTGAGGGGTTAGGGGTCGGGCAGGTGAAGGGGAGGGGTGCTGTGGGGTATGTGGGGTTTGGTGTGCGTTTAGGGGGAGAGGTCTGAGGGGTTAGGGGTCGGGCAGGTGAAGGGGAGGGGTGCTGTGGGGTATGTGGGGTTTGGTGTGCGTTTAGGGGGAGAGGTCTGAGGGGTTAGGGGTCGGGCAGGTGAAGGGGAGGGGTGCTGTGGGGTATGTGGGGTTGGGTGTGTGTTTAGGGGGAGAGGTCTGAGGGGTTTGGGGTCGGGCAGGTGAAGGGGAGGGGTGCTGTGGGGTATGTGGGGTTTGGTGTGTGTTTAGGGGGAGAGGTCTGAGGGGTTTGGGGTCGGGCAGGTGAAGGGGAGGGGTGCTGTGGGGTATGTGGGGTTTGGTGTGCGTTTAGGGGGAGAGGTCTGAGGGGTTAGGGGTCGGGCAGGTGAAGGGGAGGGGTGCTGTGGGGTATGTGGGGTTTGGTGTGCGTTTAGGGGGAGAGGTCTGAGGGGTTAGGGGTCGGGCAGGTGAAGGGGAGGGGTGCTGTGGGGTATGTGGGGTTTGGTGTGCGTTTAGGGGGAGAGGTCTGAGGGGTTAGGGGTCGGGCAGGTGAGGGGGAGGGGTGCTGTGGGGTATGTGGGGTTTGGTGTGTGTTTAGGGGGAGAGGTCTGAGGGGTTTGGGGTCGGGCAGGTGAAGGGGAGGGGTGCTGTGGGGTATGTGGGGTTTGGTGTGTGTTTAGGGGGAGAGGTCTGAGGGGTTAGGGGTCGGGCAGGTGAAGGGGAGGGGTGCTGTGGGGTATGTGGGGTTTGGTGTGCGTTTAGGGGGAGAGGTCTGAGGGGTTAGGGGTCGGGCAGGTGAAGGGGAGGGGTGCTGTGGGGTATGTGGGGTTTGGTGTGTGTTTAGGGGGAGAGGTCTGAGGGGTTTGGGGTCGGGCAGGTGAAGGGGAGGGGTGCTGTGGGGTATGTGGGGTTTGGTGTGCGTTTAGGGGGAGAGGTCTGAGGGGTTAGGGGTCGGGCAGGTGAAGGGGAGGGGTGCTGTGGGGTATGTGGGGTTGGGTGTGCGTTTAGGGGGGAGGTCTGAGGGGTTAGGGGTCGGGCAGGTGAAGGGGAGGGGTGCTGTGGGGTATGTGGGGTTTGGTGTGCGTTTAGGGGGAGAGGTCTGAGGGGTTAGGGGTCGGGCAGGTGAAGGGGAGGGGTGCTGTGGGGTATGTGGGGTTTGGTGTGCGTTTAGGGGGAGAGGTCTGAGGGGTTAGGGGTCGGGCAGGTGAAGGGGAGGGGTGCTGTGGGGTATGTGGGGTTGGGTGTGTGTTTAGGGGGAGAGGTCTGAGGGGTTTGGGGTCGGGCAGGTGAAGGGGAGGGGTGCTGTGGGGTATGTGGGGTTTGGTGTGTGTTTAGGGGGAGAGGTCTGAGGGGTTTGGGGTCGGGCAGGTGAAGGGGAGGGGTGCTGTGGGGTATGTGGGGTTTGGTGTGCGTTTAGGGGGAGAGGTCTGAGGGGTTAGGGGTCGGGCAGGTGAAGGGGAGGGGTGCTGTGGGGTATGTGGGGTTTGGTGTGCGTTTAGGGGGAGAGGTCTGAGGGGTTAGGGGTCGGGCAGGTGAAGGGGAGGGGTGCTGTGGGGTATGTGGGGTTTGGTGTGCGTTTAGGGGGAGAGGTCTGAGGGGTTAGGGGTCGGGCAGGTGAGGGGGAGGGGTGCTGTGGGGTATGTGGGGTTTGGTGTGTGTTTAGGGGGAGAGGTCTGAGGGGTTTGGGGTCGGGCAGGTGAAGGGGAGGGGTGCTGTGGGGTATGTGGGGTTTGGTGTGTGTTTAGGGGGAGAGGTCTGAGGGGTTAGGGGTCGGGCAGGTGAAGGGGAGGGGTGCTGTGGGGTATGTGGGGTTTGGTGTGCGTTTAGGGGGAGAGGTCTGAGGGGTTAGGGGTCGGGCAGGTGAAGGGGAGGGGTGCTGTGGGGTATGTGGGGTTTGGTGTGTGTTTAGGGGGAGAGGTCTGAGGGGTTTGGGGTCGGGCAGGTGAAGGGGAGGGGTGCTGTGGGGTATGTGGGGTTTGGTGTGCGTTTAGGGGGAGAGGTCTGAGGGGTTAGGGGTCGGGCAGGTGAAGGGGAGGGGTGCTGTGGGGTATGTGGGGTTGGGTGTGCGTTTAGGGGGGAGGTCTGAGGGGTTAGGGGTCGGGCAGGTGAAGGGGAGGGGTGCTGTGGGGTATGTGGGGTTTGGTGTGCGTTTAGGGGGAGAGGTCTGAGGGGTTAGGGGTCGGGCAGGTGAAGGGGAGGGGTGCTGTGGGGTATGTGGGGTTTGGTGTGCGTTTAGGGGGAGAGGTCTGAGGGGTTAGGGGTCGGGCAGGTGAAGGGGAGGGGTGCTGTGGGGTATGTGGGGTTGGGTGTGTGTTTAGGGGGAGAGGTCTGAGGGGTTTGGGGTCGGGCAGGTGAAGGGGAGGGGTGCTGTGGGGTATATGGGGTTGGGTGCATGATTAGGGGAGGGATGTGCTGAGGCTGTTTGGGGTCGGGCAGGTGAAGGGGAGGGGTGCTGTGGGGTATGTGGGGTTTGGTGTGTGTTTAGGGGGAGAGGTCTGAGGGGTTAGGGGTCAGGCAGGTGAAGGGGAGGGGTGCTGTGGGGTATGTGGGGTTTGGTGTGCGTTTAGGGGGAGAGGTCTGAGGGGTTAGGGGTCGGGCAGGTGAAGGGGAGGGGTGCTGTGGGGTATGTGGGGTTTGGTGTGCGTTTAGGGGGAGAGGTCTGAGGGGTTTGGGGTCGGGCAGGTGAAGGGGAGGGGTGCTGTGGGGTATGTGGGGTTTGGTGTGCGTTTAGGGGGAGAGGTCTGAGGGGTTAGGGGTCGGGCAGGTGAAGGGGAGGGGTGCTGTGGGGTATGTGGGGTTTGGTGTGCGTTTAGGGGGAGAGGTCTGAGGGGTTAGGGGTCGGGCAGGTGAAGGGGAGGGGTGCTGTGGGGTATGTGGGGTTTGGTGTGCGTTTAGGGGGAGAGGTCTGAGGGGTTAGGGGTCGGGCAGGTGAAGCAGGAGGGATGCTGTGGGGTATGTGGGGTTTGGTGTGCGTTTAGGGGGAGAGGTCTGAGGGGTTAGGGGTCGGGCAGGTGAAGGGGAGGGGTGCTGTGGGGAATGTGGGGTTGGGTGTGCGTTTAGGGGGGAGGTCTGAGGGGTTAGGGGTCGGGCAGGTGAAGGGGAGGGGTGCTGTGGGGTATGTGGGGTTTGGTGTGTGTTTAGGGGGAGAGGTCTGAGGGGTTAGGGGTCGGGCAGGTGAAGGGGAGGGGTGCTGTGGGGTATGTGGGGTTTGGTGTGCGTTTAGGGGGAGAGGTCTGAGGGGTTAGGGGTCGGGCAGGTGAAGGGGAGGGGTGCTGTGGGGTATGTGGGGTTGGGTGTGTGTTTAGGGGGAGAGGTCTGAGGGGTTAGGGGTCGGGCTGGTGAAGGGGAGGGGTGCTGTGGGGTATGTGGGGTTGGGTGTGCGTTTAGGGGGAGAGGTCTGAGGGGTTAGGGGTCGGGCAGGTGAAGGGGAGGGGTGCTGTGGGGAATGTGGGGTTGGGTGTGCGTTTAGGGGGGAGGTCTGAGGGGTTAGGGGTCGGGCAGGTGAAGCAGGAGGGATGCTCTCAGTGTTTTGGGTTCAGGTTGCCTGCAGGGGAAGGCTGAGGTGTGCAGCGGGAGAGGCACTTGGGCGCATGGCGTCAGGGTGCATGCAGGTGGAGTGGTGCTCCGGGCAGGGGATGCTGGTGAGTTTGTGGTGTGACTCCGATTCTGCTCTCGCTGTGTCTGCCCCACCCAGAACGCTTCCTTACTGGATGTACCGCAGCCCGACCTGCCGCTCTGCTTTGAACAGACCGTGCTTGTTTGGATCCCTCTGGGCTTTCTCTGGCTTTCATCCCCTTGGCAGCTTCTTCCCATGTTTAAACCCAGGACCAAGAAATCATCTCTAACCAAAATCTACCTCACCAAGCAGGTACAGCATCCTATGGCCCTACAGAACCAGGGGGATAATGGGGCCGGGGTGGAGGGATGTCATCTGCTGTAATGGGGTCAGGGGTGGGGAATGCCCTTGACTGGAGGGATGTAACGGGGTGGAATGGGGAATGGAGTAGGGAACGTCCTGGGCTGGAGGGATAGAATGGGATGTAATGGGGTGTACTGGGGCGTAGGTTGGGGAACGCCCTGGACTGGAGGTATGTAATGGGGTGCAGGGTGGAGAACACAGTGGGAATGAGGGCTTTGTGGGGTATTGGAGTTTTGTGCTCATAAGGCCAGAATGGCATGAACTCATGAGGAAGGAGGCATGTGGACCCGGACAGATGGAACAGGACCTTGGGAATGGCCCTGGACTAGAGGGTTAATATTAGGCCTGCATGGGGTGGAGGGATGTAACAGGGTGTGGGGCTTGTGGGCATGCTACCACTTCCACCACTTGTCTCCCCTGCGGTGGTGTTGACAGACCTACGGCTGTGTTCCCCAGTAGTCCAACAGGCAGGGACAAGGCCAGTGTCTCTCCTAACAGCTGCTCTCCCCCAGGCGCTGACCACATTGCTCTTACTGACAGCAATGGCTGAACTGGCCTTCACGCTTGCAGAGGACTTTGGCCAATACCCCCACCCAACTCCCGCCAGCAGGAACCCCGCTGTCCAATACACAAACCCTGCTCTGTACACCGTGACATGGGTAAGAGATTGCCAAGCCTGCCACTGGCTGAATTCACACTGGGTCATCGAGGGGACAGAGCTGGGGTGAAGGGAGGAAACAGTAAAGAGAGGTTTAGGCTGAATCTCGGGAAAACTCCCTAGCATCATATGGCCATAGGGGCCATAGCCTAGGGGACAGATGGGTTGTGGGAGCAGCACACTGATTAGATGTGTCTGCTAACAGAGGCTGCAGTGAAGTAGTTAATATAGAAATGTAACTGTGCACCTTTAGATTCCAGAGCGAACCACTCATTCAGCTGGAGGGCTGGTGAGTGATGGTTCCAGGCTCCCTGCACACTCAGGCAGTGGTCACTGCATTGGTGTAACTGTGCCTCCATGGGTCACAACTGAGAATACCAAATTCAAGACAAACTGCTGAGAAATAGGGCAGACACACCCCAAAACTGGTGGTTATTCTCCCATGAGATATACCAAACCAGCAACAAAAGTAAACTTCTGTTTCACCACACTGGCTAACAAGAAGTCAGAAAAGCAGTTTCCATAGACGTTCCAGTCCTTGTATCACCACCCAAAACACTAGACTTAAAGATGAGTGGTTCTTTAAAACCAATTTTGTCAAATAAAAGGTTCTCCTGATCCCAAAGGACCAGCCACACACCTAGGTCAATATACAACTCAGATCTTACCCAATAATCATGCTGTTGCCAATCCTTTAGTATCTAAAATCTGAAAGTTTATTTATAAAAAGAAAGAAAGAAAGAAAGAAAGAAAGAAAGAAAGAAAGAAAGAAAGAAAGGTGAGAGTTAAAATTGGTTAAAGGAATCACATGCATACAATAATTGCAAAGTTCTTGGATCAGGCTTGTAGCAGTGATGGAATAACCTGATGACTTAAGGGCATGTCTACGCTTGCAATATTACAGTGCCGCTCAGAAAGCACCGAAGGAAAACCGCTGTTGTGTGTTCACCCTGACAGCTGCCTGCACAGTAGCGTGTTCACACTTGCGGCGCTATTCGGAGCGGTGCACTCTGGGCAGCTATCCCACAGAGCACCTCTTTCTCTTTTGCCACTAAGACTTGTGGGAAGGCGGAAGGGGTTGCAGGGCATCCTGGGTCTTGTCCCAATGTCCCATGATGCATTGCTTTGCATCCCAGCAATCCCTTTGCTTCCGTCCGCATTTGGTGCCATCTCTCAACGGTTTGTGTACTGCGCGCTGGGCCCTGCCTCTTTCGGGCTGCAGGAATGGATCCCGAGCTGCTGACCAGTGTGCTGCTCGCTCTGACCAACACATCACGAGTGGCAGTGGGGTTATTCCTTAAACTGCAAAGGCAAGAGGAGTGCGACATTGATCTCGCCACGCATACTAGCTATGACACGAGATTGCTTGTGGCATTCACGGAGGTGCTGACCACAGTCAACGCCGCTTTTGGGCTCGGGAAACAAGCACTGAGTGGTGGGATCACATCGTGATACACGTCTGGGATGACAAGCAGTGGCTGCAGAACTTTCGGATGAGGAAAGCCACATTCATGGGACTGTGTGATGAGCTCACCCCAACCCTGCAGCACAAGAACATGAGAATGAGAGCTGCCCTGTCGCTGGAGAAGCATGTGGCGATTGCACTGTGGAAGCTGGCTACTCCAGACTGCTACCGATCAGTCGCTAACCAGTTTGGAGTGGGAAAGTCGACCATTGGAGTCATGTTGATGGAAGTGTGCAGGGCCATTTATCGCATCCTTCTCCGAAAGACAACTCTGGGCAACGTGCGTGACATTGTGGATGGCTTTGCACAAATGAGATTCCCTAACTGCGGAGGGGCGATAGATGGCACACATATTCCAATTCTGGCACCAGTCACTTAGCCACTGAGTACATTAATCGGAAGGGGTATTTCTCAATGGTTCTCCAGGTGCTTGTGGATCACCGTGGGCTTTTCACAGACATTAATGCAGGCTGGTCTGGAAAGGTGCATGATGCATGCATCTTTCGGAACACTGGCCTGTTCAAAAAAAGAAAAGGAGGACTTGTGGCACCTTAGAGACTAACCAATTTATTTGAGCATAAGCTTTCGTGAGCTACAGCTCACTTCATCGGATGCCTGTTCAAGAAACTGCAAGCAGGGACTTTCTTCCCTGACCGCAAGATCACCAGAGGGGAAGTCGAAATGCCCATTGTGCTCCTGGGAGACCCCGCCTACCCCTTAATGCCATGGCTCATGAAACCATACACAAGGCACCTTGACAGCAGCAAGGAGCAGCCTGTCAACAACAGGCTGAGCAAGTGCAGAATGGCTGTTGAGTGTGTATTCGGCCATTTAAAAGCCTGCTGGTGATGCCTGTATGGGAAGCTGGACATGACCGATGACAATATTCCTATGCTCATAGCAGCATGCTGTACGCTCCATAATATTTGTGAAGGGAAGGGTGAAAGCTTCACTCAGGGCTGGATCGCAGAGGATCAACGCCTGGAGGCTGAGTTTGAACAGCCAGAGACCAGGGCTATTAGAGGGGCACAGCGCGGGGCCACAAGGATCAGGGATGCTTTGAGGCAGCAATTTGAAGCTGAAAGCCACTAATATTTGTTGCTATGCTTGGGATTGCAGTGCTTGTAATGCTAGGAGGTGATTGGTGCACATGATGCAAGAAGGGGCCTTAACATAATTGTATGTTGCTTTGCAGTGCTTTTTTTGCTTTCACATGATAGAATAAAGATTGCTTTCAAATAAACACACACAATTCTTTTATGGAAAGACAACAACGAGAGGAGAGAGTCAAACGAAAGAAATCATCAGCAGGAAGGGGGAAGGGGGAAGGGAAGGTCTCAAGAGGAGGAGGGGTCCCAGGACGGCCACAGATTTGTGTATGTCCAGGGATCATACCCAACCTTCTCCTTTGGAGTAAGATGTAGCGGGTGCTGTACTTCAGCCGGGCCAAACTACAGAGGGATGGGTGTTGAGTGCAGTGGGTAGTGGGAGTCTGCACTGCTGGACTGTGAGCAGGAGGAGTGGAATGCTGCGGGTAGAGTGGAGCCAGGAGGTTGATAACTGTGTTGGCAGTGTGGGTGGGGGGGGGTGCATGGGAAAGAGTTTGGCAACAGCGGCTACAGGGGAGGGCGGGCACAGAGCTGCTCGGTTTGAAGAGCTAGTGTCGCCTGGAACATGTCCGCTTGGCACTCCATAACTGTTAGGAGCTGCTCCATGGCTTCTTTCTGGTGTGCTGCATTCTTGTTTCAGTCCCTTTTCTTGCTGTCCTGCCACTCCTTCGACTCTTTTTTTCTCGGCGGCGGAGTGCATCATAACCTCGCGCAGAAAGTCCTCCTTATTCTTCTTGGACACTTCCTAATACTACACAACCATTCTGCCACCGATAACAAAGAGGGAGGCTGTGCTCCCAAGGTCATCTCTGTGAAGTTTAAATGCAACATTTTACAGAAGCAATATTGTTTGCAACACAGACAACACTGATTCGGTGCTTTAAAACAGCCAATACGCACACACCTGTCACTAATTGACTGACCCCAGACAAGCACACATGAGCCACAAGACCCCCAAAATGGTGAGTAGCCGCAGGGGCAGGGTAAATCACTGTTCCTGGACCCTGCCATACACTGGGCACGTGGCACTTGGGGAGAGCCAGCACTGTAGGGTGGGCCTGATAATCATTCCTGTCCCCACACTTTCCACAGGAGGTGATCATTATGGAAGATATCTCGCTGCTGAGGGTAAGCAGGGAATTAAGGGAGGCTCTTCTCCAAGCCTGCAGCTTCCACCCTGGCCCCTGTGCAGTTAGCCTGTGTGCAGCAATGGTCCCCCCATCCATCACGGCACAGTGGCGCGGGGAAGTTACCGTTAATGGGGCAAGAAACAAAGCAGCTCTGCTGAGCAACCTGCGGCAGTGGATTGCCCCATGTATCCACGAGTGTTTCCTATAGATCTCGGAGGCAGATTCCCGTGAAGTGAGGGAGTGTATCAACAGCCTGTTCCGTCGCTCAGACTAGGCGTGAGACGGGAGACAAGCCTGCTTCCTGCAACCCGCCTGCCCCCAGCACCTCGCTTCAGCGATTCCCAAAATCAGATCCACTTACCAGGGGCCTCCTTTCCTGTTTGCGCTTCGCCAAGCTCTGACTGCTGTGACTGGCTAGGCTCCTCCGGGGTAGAAACGTGCTCCTGGCTGCCTGCATCTCTGACCTCCGAGTCATCCTCTGCCTCTGGGTCCCCCTCCCCCTCTTCGTCCAAGATTGCCTCCCCTGGCTCAGCCCACTCTCGACTGGCACGCGAGGCAGCGAAGTATCCACAGGATCCTTCCCCGTGGAGGTGTGGTCACCACTGAGTATCTTTGTAGAACCGGCAGCTTATGGGCGCAGCACCGGAGCGGCGGTTTGCCTCCCGCGCCTTGTGGTAGGCGTCCTGCAGCTCCTTCACGTTGACCCTGCACTGCAGCGTGTCCCGGTCACGGCCCCTTTCTGTCATGCATCTAGAAATCTGCCCGTAGGTATCATAATTCCTATGGCTGGAGCGCAGCTGGGACTGCACTGCCTCCTCTCCCCAAATGCCGATGAGGTCCAGCAGCTCGGCATTGCTCCAAGCTGGGGGTCATCTGGTGCGTGGAGCAGGCGTGGCCACCCGGAAAGATGCGCTGAGACCACTGCATGCATCACCGAGCAAACAGGGAGGGGACTTTCAAATTTGCAGAGGAATGTATGGGGGGGGCTGACGGTTGGTCACCTGAGGGCAGGGCAGTAGAGTTCAAACCAATGGCCAGAGAGGTGAGAACAGGCATTGTGAGACACCTCCCGGAGGCCAATCACAGCGCTGTAATCACACGGTGTCTACACTGGCATCGCAGCGCTGTACCCCCGTGTAACGAGGCTGGTTCTGGCGGGACCCAACAGGAGAGTGCCAATTCAGGACAAATTGCTTAGAACAGGGCAGTCACAGCCCAAGGCTGCGGTTTCTCCATCTCTAAGGCAAACCAAACCAGCCAGACAGAGAGGACGTTGGTTTTACCCCACTGGCTAACCACAAGTCACACAAGCAATTCCCTTAGACACTCCAGTTTCCCAGTATCACCACCAGGGCCACTCGTTATGGGGACAAATGGTTATGAAAACCAATACCCCAGTAAAAGAGAAAAAGGTTCTCTCGATCCCAAAGGACCAAGCTCCAGACCCAGGTCAATATACAAATCAGATCTTACCACAAATCACGCTGTTGCCAATCCTTTAGAATCTAAAATCTAAAGGTTTATTCATAAAAGGAAAAAGATAGAGATGAGAGCTAGAATTGGTTAAATGGAATCAATGACACACAGCAATGGCGAAGTTCTTGGTTCAGGCTTGTTGCAATGATGGAATAAGCTGCAGGTTCAAATCAAGTCTCTGGAGAACATCCCCAGCTGGGGTGGGTCATCAGACCTTTGTGTAGAGCTTCCGTTTGTAGCAAAGTCCCTCCAGAGGTCAGAAGCAGGATCGAAGACAAGATGGAGGAGCTGCAGCAGGTTTTTATAGTCTCTTGCCATGTGGTCTCTGCTTTCTTTGTCCCAAAGACAAACTGCCCATCCCATGGCCTGGAAAACCCTCAGAGTTCTGTCCATAGGCAGGTCCCTGCACACCTTGCTGAGTCCCAAGGTGTGTCTGGTATCGGGGTAGCCATGTTAGTCTGTATCCACAAAAACAGGAGTCCGGTGGCACCTTAAAGACTAACAGATTTGTTTGAGCATAAGCTTTCGTGGGTAAAAACCTCACTTCTTCAGATGCATGGAGTGAAAATTACAGATGCAGACATAAATATACTGGCACATGGAGAGGAGGGAGTTACCTCACAAGTGGAGAACCAGTGCTGACAGGGCCAATTCCATCAGGGTGGATGTAGTCCACTCCTTCTTTCAGTGGGTCAGTTGTACAGCTGATGGTCCTTAATGGTCCGTCAAGCAGGCTAGGCAGAGCTGACACCAACTTGTCTGGGGTGTCATCAAGAAACATAGCACAAGTTTGAAATACAGACAATGTACAGCCAGTACTTAAATACAAAAATGATACCTGCATACAGACAGCATAATCATAACCAGACAACCATCACCTTGTCTTAGACACCTTATTTGACCCCCTTTATACAAAATTTGGTGCCACTCCAGGATCTTGGTTGCAACAATGATTTATACGGTCCCAGATTATGTCAGTAACGTCACACCCTGGTGCAGAAAGGTGTACAACTCTCCTCGGGGTGGTTTTTTTAGAGCGCTGCATCTGCGCAGTTTCTGTGCACTCGGTGGCTTGCCAGTGTGTGCACCTTGGGGGTTACAGCGCTCACAGCTGCTTTACTGCACACAAACTTGCCTGTGTAGACGGGGCCATAGTCAAGTCTCTGGTTGCTTCCAAAACATTGGAAGGTCCTTGATCCCTTGATTAGAATGCTCCGATTAGTATAAGTCCACAGGTTTCAGAGTAGCAGCCGTGTTAGTCTGTATTCGCAAAAAGAACAGGAGGACTTGTGGCACCTTAGAGACTAACCAATTTATTTGAGCATGAGCTTTCATGAGCTACAGCTCACTTCATCGGATGCATCCGATGAAGTGAGCTGCAGCTCACGAAAGCTTATGCTCAAATAAATTGGTTAGTCTCTAAGGTGCCACAAGTACTCCTTTTCTTTTTATAAATCCATAGTCCAGAGGCTTGAGCAGGAAAGAGGCAAAATGGAGATGTTTCCAGCGCCTTTTATAGCTTCTGCCATGTAGAGGGAAATCCATTGTTTCAAACAAAGCCCTCACTGCTGCTGGTGGAAAATTACAAGTAAAAGATGGAGTTTGGAGTCACATGGGAAAGTCACATGTCCATGCCTGATTTTGCTTAGTCACAGAAGAAGCCATTAACGACACCCCAGACAGAAGGACAGTCCATTCAGTGTAGATGGGTGTCTTCCATTGTGAGTTAAGTGTCCTTTTGATGAGCTGCTTGACTTGACTAAAAACAGCAAGGAGTCTTGTGGCACCTTAAAGACTAACAAATTTATTAGAGCATAAACTTTCGTGGGCTATGACCCACTTCTTCAAACATCTGATGAGGTGAGCTGTAGCCCATGAAAGCTTATGCTCGAATAAATTTGTTAGTCTTTAAGGTGCCACAAGACTCCTCGTTGTTTTTGCTGAAACAGACTAACACGGCTGCCCCTCTGAAACTCGTTAACTTGAATAGTTCCTTCACAATGTGCTGGCTAAACACCTTGTTGGTGTTTCCCAGAAGCAAACACATTAGAAATCCAGGTATAGAGCCAATACTCATAACTTCAGATACAAAAATGATACATTGACTGGGAGTGGCTAAGTCATTATGCAAGGTAGCCTGTTTCCTCTTGTTTTTTCCTACCCCCCCCCCCAGATGTTCTGGTTTAACTTGGATTTAAACTTGGAGAGTGGTCAGTTTAGATGAGCTATTACCAGCAGGAGAGTGAGTTTGTGTGTGTATGGGGGTGGGGGGGATGTGAGAAAACCTGGATCTATGCAGGAAATAGCCCGACTTGATTATGTAAAGAGTTGTCACTTTGGATGGGCTAGCACCAGCAGGAGAGTGAATTTGTGTGGGGGGGTGGAGGGTGAGAAAACCTGGATTTGTGCTGGAAATGGCCCACCTGTTGATCACTTTAGATAAGCTATTACCAGCAGGACAGTGGGGTGGGAGGAGGTATTGTTTCATATTCTCTGTGTGTATATAAAGTCTGCTGCAGTTTCCACGGTATACATCTGATGAAGTGAGCTGTGGCTCACGAAAGCTCATGCTCAAATAAATTGGTTAGTCTCTAAGGTGCCACAAGTACTCCTTTTCTTTTTAGTCTCTAAGGTGCCACAAGTCCTCCTGTTCTTTTTGTGGATGCAGACTAACACGGCTGCTACTCTGAAAAATGATACATGCATGCAAATAGCATAATCATATTCAGTAAATCATAATCTGTGCATAGACATCTTACATGACACGTTTTGTACAAGATTTGTTGCAATTATATAACAGAGATAGCAACAATAATCTACATGGTCATAGTTTAATCAGATAACATCACAATCGGGTACACTTGGATCACATTTTTAAATGGAAGCCAATACTGTACAGCCCGATTCTGCATCTGTGATATCCTGGGACCCATGTATAATCTCCAGGTCATGAGCCTCAAGTTCAGCCCCCTGTCCAGGTTACACTGTCCTGGGTTCCTCTGTCACCAGCCTCCCTGCACCCCCTGCTCTAACCCAGTTTGCTCTCTCCCCAGTTCCTGGTTCTGCTGCTTCATGACACCCAGCGCTTCCACCCGCGCAGGGACTCCGGACCACTCTTCTTCTTCTGGATTCTCTCCCTGCTCTGCGGGGTGTTCCCGCTCCAGACGCTGATCCGGAAGGCACTGCCGGTCAGGAGCAGCGGGGACCGCGGGCAAGGGCCCCTGGGAAATCCCTCACACTCCCAGTTCTCCCAAAGGGGCAGGGTTTGGCCCAGGAAATCCCCTCCCTTGTGGGCTGTTAACTAGCATCAGCTTTTGGGGCACTGCAGCCCCCTGTGAGCAAGCACCCATGGGGAACGTGAGTGGGGGTAAAGCAGAAATAGCTCCTATCTCTCCTACCATAGGGCCTCAGCTCTGCCCACCCCAATGCGTGCCCCTGGGGGTCATGTCCAGAGGTGCCTGGGCTGAAAGTAGACAGCTCCAGGAATTCAGGAGCAGTTGAAATGGGGGATTGAGTGGAAACGCTCAGGCAGCCTTAGCCCAATTCACTTTCCTGGTTGTCCCTGGGTCCAGGCTGGGCTTGTACCTCACTTGCAGGTGCCATCAGTTATCCCTGAGGGCTTTCCTCCCCCACAGGGCCTGGTTCCTGACCTGCCACGGTTCAGCCTCTTCCTCATCTCCTATGGGCTCCAGCTTCTCCTCTTGATCATCTCAGCTTTCTCAGATGTCGCCCCAGAAACAGAGGAAATGGCCAAGAAGGTGAGAGCTCTATGCCCCCATCTGGGCTTTGGGGTGAGCACAGCCTGTAGACCCTGCAGGCGGCTTGGGGAGGGAGAGGCTGCCACAAGGTGCCTCAGCTTAGAGGGGCTGGTGGCACATGGGCTCCATAGCAAGATCCCATCTCCACGCATCTTTGAGGCCGAGGTCGTGAGACAGTATCTGTGAGGTCTCAGTGTGGGCCAGGTGGGTGGAGAGAGTCCCCACACTTCAGCCCTGCAAGGCTCTCAACTCCTGCCTTTCAGCCTGTGCAGGTCCCAGGACTGGCCAGACCTGCCCCACATGCTCTGTGGGACTTGCAGTGGCCCATCCCCTTTGCCTCAGTGTGAGGCCCCCAGGATTCCACCTTGGAAGGGGGAGACTGAGTCAGCTCTTGCCACAGACACAGCTCTGGTGAACAGCCTCTTCTCTTTCTTTAAAAAAAAACGAGGCGTACTTGTGGCACCTTAGAGACTAACACATTTAGTTGGGCATAAGCTTTCATGTACTAAAACCCACTTCATCAGATGCATGCAGTGGAAAATACAGTAGGAAGATATATATACACAGAGAACATGAAAAAATGGGTGTTGCCATAACAACTGTAACGAGACTAATCAATTAAGGTGGGCTCTTCTCAGCAGGAAAAAAAAAAACTTTTGTAATGATAATTAGGATGGCCCTTTTCAAAGAGTTGACAAGAAGGTGTGAGTAATAGTAGGGGAAAAATTATCATGGTGAAATAGTTTTTACTTTGTGTAATGACCCATCCACTCCCAGTCTTTATTCAAGCCTAATTTAATGGTGTCCAGTTTGCAAATTAATTCCAATTTTGCAGTTTCTCATTGGAGTCTGTTTTTGAAGTTTTTTTGTTGGAGAATTGTGACTTTTAGGTCTGAAATTGAGTGACCAGGGAGACTGAAGTGTTCTCAGACTGGTTTTTGAATGTTATAATTCTTGACGTCTGATTTGTGTCCCTTTATTCTTTTGTGTAGAAACTGTCTGGTTTGGCCAATGTATATGGCAGCCAGGGGCATTGCTGGCACATGATGGCATATATCACATTGGTGGATGTGCAGATGAACGAGCCTCTGACAGTGTGGCTGATGTGATTAGGCCCTGTGATGGTGTCCCCTGAATAGATATGTGGGCACAGTTGGCAATGGGCTTTGTTGCAAGGATAGGTTCCTGGGTTAGTGGTTCTGGTGTGTGGTTGGTGGTGAGTATTTGCTTCAGGTTGCGGGGCTGTCTGTAAGCAAGGACTGGCCTGTCTCCCAAGATCTGTGCGAGTGAGGGATCGTCCTTCAGGATAGGTTGTAGATCCTTGATGATGCGCTGGAGAGGTTTTAGCTGGGGGCTGAAGGTGATGGCTAGTGGCATTCTGTTACTTTCTTTGTTGGGCATGTCCTGTAGTAGGTAACTTCTGGGTACTTTTCTGGCTCTGTCAATCTGTTTCTTCACTTCAGCAGGTGGGTATTGTAGTTGTAAGAATGCTTGATAGAGATCTTGTAGGTGTTTGTCTCTGTCTGAGGGGTTGGAGCAAATGCAGTTGTATCGTAGAGATTGGCTGTAGACAATGGATCGTGTAGTGTGGTCTGGGTGAAAGCTGGAGGCATGTAGGTAAGTATAGTGGTCAGTAGGTTTCCAGTATAGGGTGCTGTTTATGTGACCATCGCTTATTAAAGAGTGGGAGTGGATGGGTCATTACACAAAGTAAAAACTATTTCACCGTGCTAATTTTTTCCCCTACTGTTACTCACACCTTCTTGTCAACTGTTTGAAATGGGCCATCCTGATTATCACTACACACGTTTTTTTTTTCTCCTGCTGATAGTAGCCCACCTTAATTGATTAGTCTCATTACAGTTGGTATGGCAACACCCATTTTTTCATGTTCTCTGTGTATATATATCTTCCTACTGTATTTTCTACTGCATGCATCCGATGAAGTGGGTTTTAGCCCACAAAAGCTTATGCCCAAATAAATTTGTTAGTCTCTAAGGGTATGTCTACACCACGGAATTAGGTCAAATTTATAGAAGTTGAAGCTATTCCACAGTTCCTGCAGTCTCCGCCACCCAGTGGAATTCTGGGTTAAGCTCCCAGTGCCTGATGGGGCAAAAACATTGTCGTGGGTGGTTTTGGGTACATGTCGTCAATCGCCCCTCCCTCTCTGAAAGCAACAGCAGACAATCGTTTTGCGCCTTTTTTCCGTGCGGATGCCATACTGCTTTCAGCAGACGGTGCAGTAGGACTGCTAACCGTTGTCACTGAACCATTGCTTCCGCTGAAACTCTGCTCTCCTGGTGCCATGAATCCACTTTGCAGGTCCTCTATATGACCGTCGTCATCCACTGCTTCCGCTGCAACTCTGCTTTCCTGCTCTTGTCTCACTGTGACGAAGCGGGACTGTTCTTAATGTTTCCTCTGAATAGTGTGGGGGGTGCCTCAGTTTCCCCTATGCAGTTCTTAAGTATCTAGGTGGTGGGGTAAGGGACTATGATCATTGCAGGGCCCTAGAGGGCAGGTGTGTGCAGGGGTCTGGACACAGAGAATGGCCGACACCCTGTTTCCTGGCAACTGATGGCCTGGGCCCTTCCCCCCTGCAAGGTGAGAGCTAAAGGGTTGGAGAACAAAGGAATCAGGTGACCTCCTGGCCCAGGAAAGGGACAAAGCCCAGAGGAGGGGCTGGAGGAAGTTTCAGTTTGGATCTGGCTGGGGACCTGGAGTGAAGTGCAGACGGGGTTGTCTGCTCACTGCCCCCCAAAATGGACCCGGCTGAGGGGTCCTGTTCTCTGCACCTACAAGCTCTGGTTTAGACCATGTTCCTGTCGTCTAATAAACCTTCTGTGTTACTGGCTGGCTGAGAGTCACGTCTGACTGCGCAGTTGGGGTGCAGGGCCCTCTGGCTTCCCCAGGACCCCGCCTGGGTGGACTCGCTGTGGGAAGCGCATGGAGGGACAGAGGAGGCTGAATGCTCCGAGGTCAGACCTAGGAAGGTGGAAGCTGTGTGAGCTTTGTGTCCTGAAGACAAGGCTGCTCACAGAAAGGAGCCTCCCCAGCCTGTGTTCTTGGGTGTCTGGGTGAGGAGGCTATGGAACTTGGGGAGGAGGGCGGACGGTTACACGGGCTGTAGTGGGGGTCTGTGCTCCTGCTGCCTTTCCTGCAGCTCACCCATATGCCGGAGCATATCAGTTTGATCCTCCAGTAGCCTCAGCATTGCATCCTGCCTCCTCTCATCATGCTGCCACCACCTCTCCTCTTGCTCCCGTCACCTCTCCTCTCGCGTGTCCCTCCTGTCCTCACGTTCATTTTGTGCTTTCCTGGACTCTGACATTGCTTGCCTCCACGCATTCTGCTGAGCTCTTTCAGTGCGGGAGGACTGCATGAGCTCAGAGAACAGTTCATCGCGAGTGCAGTTTTTTTGCCTTCTTATCTGCGCTAGCCTCTGGGATGGAGATGATAGGGGGAGTGTTGAAACATTTGCAGCTGTGGGAGGAAAAAATGGGAGAGTAGTATTTAAAAAGACACATTTTAGAGAACAATTGTTAGAACAATGAACCAAGCTGTTAACATTACATAGTACATGTGCTTTCGGTACAAGGTCGCATTTTGCCTCTTATATTGAGGGCGTGCTGGTTTGGTGTGAGAGATCACACACGCAGGGCTGGGCAACAGAATTCGGCTTGCAGGAAGCCATGGTAAGCCACAGTCTTTTGGCTTCTTTAACTTTCCTAACATGTGGGAAAAGTTCAAAACAGCAGCACCCCCATTTCCCATACCAAGCACCTGTTGGGTTGGCCATTTAAAAGGAGGGGCTGAAGTTTCTGGGTTAACGTGCAGCACAAACCCAACTAACCCCCCCCCCCCACACACACACACACACCCAATTCTCTGGGATGATCGCTTCACTCCTCCCCCCATCGCGTGGCTAACAGCGGGGATGATTTCTTTTTGGCCACAGGCAAACAGCCCAGCAGGAACAGCCACCTCTGATTGTCCCCTTAATAAAATTCCCCTATTTCAACCAGGTGACCATGAATGATATCACTCTCCTGAGGGTAACGCAGAGAGATAAAGAACGGATGTTGCTTGAATGCCAGCAAACACCAGGACCATACACTGCTATGCTTTGTTATGCAATGATTCCAGACACGTGTTACTGGCCTGGCGTGGTAAAGTGCCCTACCTTGGAGGATGGAATAAGGCTGCCCTCCCCAGAAACCTTTTGCAAAGGCTTTGGGAGTACCTCCAGGAGAGCTTCATTGAGATGTCCCTGGAGGATTTCTGCTTCATCCCCAGACACGTTAACAGACTTTTCCAGTAGCTGTACTGGCCGTGAATGCATCCTAAGTCTTCAGGGCAAATTAATCATTAAACACGCTTGCTTTTAAACCATGTATTATATTTACAAAGGTACACTCACCAGAGGTGCCTTCTCCCCCTTCACGGTCCGGGAGCCTGCCTTGCGAGGGTTGGGAGGGTATTGGATCCAGGGTGATAAACAGTCCCTGGCTGTCGGATAGAACGGTTTCATCCTCATCCTCCCCCTCATCTTCCTCATCCCCTAAATCCTCATCCCTGTTGCGTGAGACTCCGCACTTGCAGGAGTCCGCAGACAGCGGTGGGGCAATGGTAGGGGCACCCCCTAGAATTGCATGCAGCTCATCATAGAAGCAGCATGTCTGGGACTCTGACCCGGAGCGGCCGTTTGCCTCTTTGGTTTTTTGGTAGGCTTGCCTGAGCTCCTTAATTTCCACGCAGCACTGCTGCGGATCCTTGTTATAGCCTCTGTCCTTCATGCCCTTGCAGATTTTTTCAAATATTTTGGCATTTCGTCTTTTGGAACGGAGTTCTGATAGCACAGATTCGTCTCCCCTACAGCAATCAGATCCAGTGTCTCCCATTCAGTCCATCCTGGAGCGCTTTTGCGATTCTGGGACTCCATGGTCACCTCTGCTGATGAGCTCTGCATGGTCACCTGTGCCACACTGGCCAAACAGGAAATGAAATTCGAAAGTCCCTGGGGCTTTTCCTATCTACCTGGCTAGTGCATCTGAGTTGAGAGCGCTGTCCAGAGCGGTCACAATGGAGCACTCTGGGATAGCTCCCAGAGGCCAGTATCATCGAATTGTGTCCACACTACCCCAAATTCGACCCGGCGATGCCAATTTCAGCGCTAATCCCCTCGTCTGGGAGGAGTACAGAAATTGATTTTAAGAGCCCTTTAAGTCGACAAAAATGGCTTTGTTGTGGGGACGGGTGCAGGGTTAAATCGATCTAATGTTGCTAAATTCGACCTAAACTTGTAGTCTAGACCAGGGCCAAGGTGCCACAAGGACTCCTCGGTTTTTTTGCTGATACAGACTAACATGGCTACCACTCTGAAACCTGTCCTCTTTCTTGGTGTCCTAGAACCCAGAGGTCACAGCCTCCTTCCTGAGCTCCATCACCTTTGGCTGGTACACCAGGTAGGCAAAGCAGGGTGGGAGGGAGCCCAGGGCGGGAACAGCAAGGGTTGCAAGCTGGGACTGAGGGACCCCGGCAGAGTGGAGTGAGTTGTGGCGAGGCCAGGACTGGGATGGCAGGGAGGGGCATTGTGTGAGGCTAAGGTCTGCTCACCTTACTCTTGTTCTCTTACTCTGTTGAGTTTCACTGTCTGCCAGGTGCAGGAGGTGCAGGGTGGGAGGAATTGTGGGTGAAATGAGTTGCTCCTGGCTTGCACTGCAGCGAGATTGAGCACCCCAGAGGCAGCTTGGTTGCTTGGGACACGGTGGACTCAGCTGCCTGCACCCGGTGACCCCGAGTATTGTCTTTGTGTCTGTTCCGGGCTGGGTATGAGGGACAGTCAGCAGGAGAGACCCGTTTCTGTAGTGTGCAGGAGAAGGTTTTGCTGACCAGAGGCTCTCTCTGCCCCACAGGATGGTTCTGAAGGGTTATCGCAAACCCCTGGAGATGGAAGATCTCTGGGACTTGAAAGAAAACGTGAAAACGCAGCAAATCTTCAGCAGGTTTGACAGGAACATGAGGGCCGAGGTGAGGAAGGCCCGTCGGGGGCTGGAGAGACGGCGCTGCAAGAGGAGTTTGCGCGAGGCAGCCCCAGACCACAGGAATGGGCTCAGCAAGGCTCAGAGCCAAGACATCCTGGTGCTGGTAACTCTCTCACTGCCCTCTGGGCTGGACTTGGGGCTCTGGCTCCAGGTCACTGTGTCTCTGGCACAGGCCATTGGAGCTTTGGCTCTGCAATGACGTGAGTGAGGAGGGTTGGAGGGAGCCCTCAATAGATGCTCCACATGTCTTAAGGTTTTCTCCCCTCACCAGCTCCCCACAGGCCTGTCTGACAACTCCCCTCTCCCTGGGCCATCAGTGCTGCTCCGTGATGAGCTGAGGGTCTAAGCACAGGGCTGTGACGCCCCTTCTCCTCTGGGGTTCTGTGCTGCCCACACATCCCTCCCAGCCCCGGGAACCAGCCGCCTGCAGCTCCGCCACCCCTTCCCGAGCACCCACTGCTTCCACCATCCCATGCTGCCTCCCTGCCATCCGGGACTGGGCCTTGCACCTGTGCGGAGCACCTGTCCCGGGGAAGAGCCCCTGAGTGGGGTGTCTGATCCAGGGAGAAGGGTGCCTTGGCTGGGGGGGGGGCACCTGTCCCGGGGAGGGGCCCCTGGGTGGGTGGGGGCATCTGTCCTGGGGAAGGGCCTCTGGGTGGGTGGGGGCACCTGTGCGGGGTGTCTGATCCAGGGGGCCCATGGAGTGTTGGGTGTGGGGGAGGACCCTGTGGGGTGTCTGACCCAGGGTGGGTGTCCGGCAGGATGCCTGTCTGATCCAGCTTCCTTTCTCACATGCTGGCTCCTGTCTAGGAGGAGAAGCAGCCGAAGAGGAAGAAGAAGGAAGATGTGAGTGGCCCCAGTGGGGATTACCCCAAGGCCTGGCTGGCCAAGGTCCTGATCAGAACCTTTGCAGGGAACCTCCTGAAATCGGTGGCTTTCAAGCTGGTGCATGACCTGCTGGTGTTTGCCAGCCCCCAGCTGCTGAAGTGAGTCCCCATCTCTGGGCTGCCTCCACAGAGACCTCTCGCCTGCCCTGCACCCAGCCAGGAGCTAGGGCAGGCCCAGGGGGTTTCTCTGTGGACGGTGCAGGGACATGCCCAGACAAGGGGGCTGCTTCATGGTCCAGGGTTTAGCATCAGTGTCAGGTCCAGACTTTAGCATCAGTGGCTGGTTGTTCTAGATGGAATGAGGGTGGGGGACCCCGGGGGCTGGCGTCTGTGTGCTGGGGGTGGTGGCACCCCCAGGGTTAGTCTCTTTGAGGCAAGGGGTGGCAATACCCTTCTGGGTCTCTGTGGGGTGGAGGGGTGTTGGGGGGGCTGGTGTCTGTGGGGCAGGGGTGGCGGGATCTGTGTGGGGCTGGTCTCTGTGGGACAGGAGTTGTGGCATCCCTGGGGGGGTGGTCTCTCCAGGGAGGGGTGGCAGCATCCTTGGGGGGCCGATCTATGCGGGTGGGGGTGTCCCTGGAGGGCTGGTCTCTGTGGGTAGGGTTTGTGGTGTCCCTGGTGGGTGGTCTCTGCAGGGAGGAAGTGGTAGCATGCTTGGGGGGCTGGTCTCTGTGGGGCTGGGGGTGTCCCTGGGGGGCTGGTCTCTGTGGGTAGGGTTTGTGGTGTCCCTGGTGGGTGGTCTCTGCAGGGAGGAAGTGATAGCATGCTTGGGGGGCTGGTCTCTGTGGGGCTGGGGTGGCGGTGTCCCTGGGGGGCTGGTCTCTGTGGGGCAGAGGTCTCCCCATGCCTGACTGGTCTCACGGGCTGCTCTGACCGTCAGACTGCTGATCTCCTTTGTTGCGGACCCCACGGCGTATGCCTGGCAGGGCTACCTCTACGCCTTGCTACTGTTCGTAACCACGCTGGTCCAGTCCATCTGCCTGCAGCAGTACTTTCAGCTCTGCTTCCTGCTGGGCATGAGTGTGCGCACGGCACTCATGGCTGCTGTCTACAAGAAGGTCGGTGTGTGTACCCCCATCAGCATTCCCTGCCAGGAACAGCTGCAGGACGGCATGTCGGGCTTTCCTGCTCCCCCCAAACCCTGTCCCCCAAATACACTTCCCTCTTCTTGTGTCTTTGCCTCTCCTCCAAGGGCACCTATGAGCTGGGCCTTTGTTCCCCAGTGAAGGGGCTGGGGGTTTGGACATCCTGGGAGTTAGCTGCCGGGAGTCATGCAGTAAGAACCATGCACACCAGGCCGGCTCCCTGCTGTAATCCCCATGCAGTGAAGCGCAGGCTGCAGAGTCCTGGTGGGAGGCATTTACCCACAATAGTGCAGCGGCCCCCAGAGCCAGGCGGGAGGCCCGGCAAGGAGGAGTGTCCAAAATCCGGGACTCAGGAGTCAGTCCAGGAAGCTTGGCCCCCACCAGGAGCTGCTCTGATGCGTTTGGCCTCGACTTCGCACGCAGCACTCTGCACTGCGCCCAGGGGCTGGGGGCTGGCCTGGCCCCTGGTGACTGTGCTGTCCACCCTAGGCGCTCACTATCTCCAACGCCACCCGCAAGGAGTACACTCAGGGTGAGACGGTGAACCTGATGTCGGCCGATGCCCAGAGGTTCATGGATCTGGCCAACTTCATCCACCAGCTGTGGTCGGCACCACTGCAGATCGCCCTGTCCGTTGTCTTCCTGTGGTGGGAGCTGGGCCCCTCCGTCCTGGCAGGGATCGGGGTCATGGTGCTGCTCATCCCCATCAACGCTCTCCTGGCCACCAAGGCCAGAACCATTCAGGTCAGTGGTTGGGCACGGTCCACTCCCCGGGCTGGCCTGGCAAAGGCTTCCTCCTTGCCCCTCTCCGCTTGAGCCCCCCACGCACCAGCCACCCCGTCTTCTTCCCTCCAGTGCCCCTGCACACTGCCAGTGGCTCTCCGGAGTGGGAATGTAGATGGGGTCCGAGAGAGGAAATGCAGAGCCTGCTTGGGGCTGCCCCTTTACCCTGCAGCCTGGAGGCCGCTCTGTGGAGCACCAAGCTCCAGCAGAGACCCCAGCCCTGTGAGCTGACCCTCCTGCACCTGTGCTGGTCCAGGCCCTGCCAGCGGGAGAGGGGGCCCGCCTGGAATAGACCGGAGTCCAGAGGTGGGGCCTGCAGATGGGGAGTGCTGGCAAGGCAGATGAGGGATGAGTGAGCCTGGGGCTGAGATGGGGCGTTTATGGAGTTCCTGGGTTTTAGGAGCTGCTCTTTGCGTTGGGCTGGGGTTCGGGCTGGGGGATCCAACTCGCCTTTCTCACTGGCAGATGAAGAACATGAAGAACAAGGATCAGCGCATGAAAATAATGAATGAAATCCTTAGTGGGATCAAGGTGAGCACCATGGACCCCACCCCCGAGTGCCTGGCTGCCCCTCCCCCTCCAGGGCATTAGGGGCGTGCCTGGCTGCCCTGCCCCCCACCAGGACACCTGGGATTGGTGCCTGGCCATCCCCTCCCCAGGGCACATAGGGTCCCATCCTTCTCTGCATGGCAGCAGTCTGGCAGTGCCCCACCCCCCCAGCTGATGGCATGTGATGGTATAGGATTTGCTGTATGAGTCCAGGAAGGTGACCCCCATAATGCCCCTGGCTGGTTGTGCAGCTACCTATGGGTGGGGCTGCAGGCAGGAGAGTGGGACCCAGAGCCGGTGGATGGGGTGCTGCGTGCAGATGAGATGAGCCTTGGGAGCAGGGGTCACTGTGGGAGCTGGATCCGCTCATTCTGGTCGTCACTCAGATCCTGAAGCTGTTTGCCTGGGAGCCTTCATTTGAGCAACAGGTTGGGGAGATCCGGGTGCGTGAGCTGAAGGGCTTGCTGCACTTTACCTACCTTCAGGCCTTCTCCATCTTCATCTTCTCCTGTGCCCCGTTCCTGGTGAGTGCCCGGGGGCTGGCGGTGGTGGGAGGCCTCCGGGGAGACGGGGCTGCCTCCTGGGTGGCAGGACAGATTGGGATATGCCCAGGACGATAAGGCTGTGGGCGTGGATGCGTAGGTGGTTTTGGGGGAGGGGAGGGGGGGATCAGGCTTTGAGGTTAGGGGGTAGGATGTGCCCAGGGGCTGACAGGCTGCGGACGGGGAGTAATGTGCCTATTCCCCGCACCATCCCATACTACCTCCCTATGATCAGGGACTGGGACTTGCCCTGGGCGGGGCGCCTGTCCCGAGGGGCCCCTGTGGCGGAGTGTCTGTCCTTGGGAAGGGCCCCTGTGCCAGGGCGTCTGTCCCAGGGAAGGCAGGCAAAGCACCAAAGTGTTTATTGTCCACTGTCCACTCTTCTGGGGAGACCCCAACAAGAGCTCTGGGGGGGTCCCCCAGCTGGAGCGCTGTGTGTGGGGGACACATGGGCTGGGGCCCCAAAAGGAGCACCAAGCCCTGGGAGATGGGACCCTTGGCCTGAGCACGTGCCCCTGCATGCGGAGGATGGGATGCCGGGCAGGAGCACAAGGTGGGGTGGGGGTGAGGGCGTGGCTGCAGTGGCAGATGGGGCTGTGGCTCTAACACCCCCTGCCCCCAGGTATCTGTGGCCAGCTTCGCTGTCTACGTCATGGTGGATGAGAAGAACATCCTAGATGCACAGAAGGCATTTACCTCCATCTCCCTCTTCAACGTGCTGCGCTTCCCCATGGCCATGCTGCCCATGGTCATCTCCTCCTTGGTGCAGGTGAGCCCCCCGGGCAGGGCGGAGAGAAGGAGGTTGAGTCTTGGGCCCTTTTGTTAACCTCCAAATGAATCATATGGTTCAGGCTCAGCGTGTGGGGCTCAGGAGGACTTGGGTTGCAAGGCTCCCTATCCACCCGGCATTCTGATTTATTTCCTCGGTGGGTCGAGTGTGTTGTGGCGGCACCCGGAGGCCCTGCCAGGATTGGGGCTGTAATTCGTCCAGTAGTGTCACCTGGGATCGGAGATCTTTGGTAGCTGGGCCCGTTGGGCCGCCCATGCATGCCGTGAGTGGTGTCTGTGCAGCATAGCGCTGTGCAGTCCAGCCACCCTCAGTTCCTTCTCAACCGCCCTTGGTCTGGGATGGGATCCTGAGCAGTGCCCTTCGGACATCCCTAGCCTTTAGTAATAGCAGTAATAGTCGTTTCTGTTCATTTGTAGAATCGCCGTTTCCTTTCATTTTTCTTTCCCCTAAAAAAAAATTCCATTGCTCTTTCTTCCCCATTATTCTTTAACTTAGCATAGGTTTCCCTTTTTTAATATGCTTTTCCCGATCGGGAAACTCTCCCTGGTCGTTTATGCCCCAATCCCCCAGGTTTAAGAGGTGCCTCTCTTGCTGCGAAGCCATCCCCATGAGCAGTGGTCACTCCTGGTGCATACACTGCCTCGGTGAGGGACACATCTCTCAGAAGTGTACCTGCTGCCTCAACTTGAAGGCCCATGAACTGAGGCTAAAACTTTTACTCATGGAGAGTTCTTTGCGACCAGCCTCAGACCCGGGCCCCGATGCCTCTCCTATGCGGTGCTCACCATCTGCCCGGTCATCAGCCGACGCTCACTCACTGCGCGCCACCAAGAGGAAACCCACCCTCTCCCGCCCAGGCAAAAAGGAAAGGGCCACAAGCTCCCCCGCTAAGGAGCTGCCTCAGAAAAAGGCATCCCCAGGGAGCTGTGAGGACGTTGTGGCTACAGACGTGAGACAGCTACCGTGACTGTCTGGGAACCTCCGGTACTGGTGCAAAGGACAGGTCCAAAGTGGGCGGGATCACAGGTGGAAACATTGTCTCTTGGCACTGAGAAAGACAGTGTAAGACTTTCAAAAGCGGTACCCACCACTTCAACAAAAATAATCATAGAATCATAGACTTTAAGGTCAGAAGGGACCATTATGATAGTCTAGTCTGACATCCTGCACAACGCAGACCACAGAATCTCACCCACCCACTCCTGTAACAAACCCCTGACCTATGTCTGAGCTATTGAAGTCCTCAAATCATGGTTTAAAGACTTGGAGGTGCAGAGAATCCTCCAGCAAGTGACCTGTGCCCCACGCTGCAGAGGAAGGCGAAAAGCCCTCAGGGCCTCTGCCAATCTGCCCTGGAGGAAAATTCCTTCCCAACCCCAAATATGGCTGTCCGCTAAACCCTGAGAACATGGGCAAGACTCACCAGCCAGACACCCAGGAAAGAATTATCTGTAGTAACTCCGATCCCACCCCATCTAACATCCCATCACAGGCCATTAGGCATATCTACCGCTAATAGTTGAAGATCAATTAATTGCCAAAATTAGGCTATCCCATCATATCATCCATTCCATAAACTTATCAAGCTTAGGCTTGAAGCCAGATGTATCTTTTGCCCCCACTGCTACCCTTGGAAGGCTGTTCCAGAACTTCATTCCTCTGATGGTTAGAAACCTTCATCTAATTTCAAGTCTAAACTTCCTGATGGCCAGTTTATATCCATTTGTTCTTGTGTCCACTGAATTGATACTGAGCTGAAATAATTCTTCTCCCTCTGTGGTATTTATCCCTCTGATATATTTATAGAGAGCAATCGTATCTCCTCTCAGCCTTCTTTTGGTTAGGCTAAACAAGCCAAGCTCTTTGAGTCTCCTTTCGTAAGGTAGGTTTTCCATTCCTTGGATCATCCTAGTAGCCCTTCTCTGTACCTGTTCCAGTTTGAATTCATCTTTCTTAAACATGGGAGACCAGAACTGCACACAGTATTCCAGATGAGGTCTCACCAGTGCCTTGTATAACGGGACTAACACCTCCTTATCTCTACTGGAAATACTTCACCTGATGCATCCCAAGACCGCATTAGCTTTTTTCACGGCCATATCACGTTGGCGGCTCAGTCATCCTGTGATCAACCAATCCTCCAAGGTCCTTCTTCTCCTCTGTTACTTCCAAGTGATGCGTCCCCAGTTTATAGCAAAAATTCCTGTTACTATTCCCTAAATGCATGACCTTGCACTTTTCACTATTAAATTTCATCCTATTACTATTACTCCAGTTTACAACGTCATCCAGATCTTCCTGTATGATATCCCAGTCCTTCTCTGTATTGGCAAAACCTCCCAGCTTTAGTAGACATCACTCCGAAGTCACTTCCATCTCGGGGCACTGCTCTACAGTCACTGACAGTGGACCATCCATCACAACACCACTCAAAGAAGAAGGAACAGTGACTCCCCCTGTGCAGTAACGGAGGTTCTGAAAGATGTGTCCCTACGGGTGCTCCACTCCCCACCCTCCTTCCTCTCTGCTTCGAAGCGCACACACACACTCTGCAGCAGAGAAGGAACTGAGGGTGGTTGGACCACAGAGCGCTATATAGATGGTGCGAGACGGGGAGGAGCACATGTGCAGCCCAGCGGGGGTGGGTACCGAAGCTCTCCAAACCCAGGTGCAGGAGGTGTCCATAGGAGCGTCCTACAGGGGAGTGTCCACAGGAACACACATCTCGAAGACCCCGAGTTACTGCGCAGGGAGAGTAACCTTCTGGGTGCTGCACACGCAGACACACGGTCCCTGCCTTTTTGTTCAATCTCGTGGGAAATACAGAACTGGGGAGTTGCCCCCAGTGTGTGAGGGTTGGGCTGGAAGATTCTGGAGCTCTCTACCCCACTCGGATGGATTTGTGTCTCACCTGTGTGACATCCCCTTTTGCTTCCTGCAGACCACCGTGTCCACCGAGCGGCTGGAGCGGTACCTGGGGAGTGGCGACCTGGACCCCTCAGCCATAAGAGATGACCCCAGTGTTGGTAAATAAACTGCCAGTCTTAAAGAGGGCCCTGGTGTGCCTGTGGGGGGCCTGCTGCCACATCATGGGTGTGTAGGGCCCTCAAATACAACTCCCTGTCAGCACCAGTGCATGTGGGGGGCACTTGGGCACAACCCCCACCCCATGTGTGGGCCCTTAGATACATCCCCCCTCTCCCACCCAGTGTGTGGTGCCCCCTGGCACAATGTCCCCTCCACTCCTACCCCATGTGTGGGGCCCTTAGATACACCCTCCCCCCTCGCACCTCATGGGGGGGCACCTGGTTTTCAGGGTCCTGTGCTACAACAACCCTCCCCTCATGTGCAGGGCCCTTTGGGGAGGATTTCCTCCCTCAGCCCAAATCCAGGATCCACTAGGCATGAGGGGGAGCCCCCGAGTGGGCTGGTGGCTCCTGGGAGCTGGACACACTGAGTTTGGGGTTGGGCTGGGGAGAGATCTGTTCCCCACCCAGTCTCTGAGGTGCTGCCCGTTCTCTTGGCAGACTGTGCAATGCAGTTCTCCGAGGCCTCCTTTGCCTGGGAGCAGGGTGCCGGGCCTGTGATCAGAGAGTAAGTGTGCTGCGTCCAGGGCCTTGTGCTGTGCTGGGGGGGGGCTCCCTTCCCTGTTACTGACTTGCCAGGCAATCGCCTTGTGCTGTCATGGGTGGAACACAGCCCCCTGTGCAGCCTGGCTCTGCAGGACACACATCCCCCAGAGCAGAGACACGGGCAGCTGGAAACACCTGCTTCACTGGCTTGTTCTCGTTGATGACATGGTCTGGGTCCTTTCATGACGTTTCCAGCCCCATGCAAGGCCCAGGTGGCAAGTCCAGGAGACGCAGGAGTCCAGGAAGGAGCCTGTGGTTAGCCTGGATAACATAGCTGTTAGGGATGTAAAAATTTAACTGGTTAACCAATAAGCTTGAGGCTTATCGGTTTCTGTTAACAATTAAACTCCGCCCGAGGTCCCGGCTGCTGCCCCGCACGTCTGGGATCCTGGCTGCCGGCCCCGTGCCCAGGGCTCTGCTGCCATCTGCGCCCAGCAACCCGGCTGCCACCACAGCGCAGAGCCCCAGGGCGGGCCGGCAGCCGGGATCTGTGGCATGGGACGGCAGCCAGGACCCTGGGCGCGGGCCGGAAACCAGGATGCCAGGCACACCGGGATGCTGGGCGTGGGGTTAGCAGCAGGGATCCCCGGGCATGGGGATCCCCGGGCAGCAGGGATCCCCATGCTGTAGCAGCCCCCACATTCCTAATTCCCCGGTTAAACGTTTAACCATGTAACCATAGAATTTTAATTGGTTACACGGTTATTGTTTTTACGCGTTATTTACATCCCTAGTAGCTGCTCAGCGCTGCTCTGTGTCCCACTCAGCTCTCTTGTCCTTCCAGGGTCACTCTGGATATCAAGCCTGGGTGTCTGGTGGCTGTGGTCGGGGCTGTGGGCTCAGGGAAATCCTCACTGGTGTCAGCCGTGCTAGGAGAGATGGAGAACCTCAAGGGGCACATTAACATCCAGGTGAGAGGAGCTGCCCTGGGTGGAGGAGGCCCTGTGAGCTGCTGTTGGATCCTGGGGGGCACTTAAGAGTTCCCACCCCAGGCAAAGATGTGAACACCAAGGCCCCTCCCACCCTTCTCCCCAGCCAGTATCCAGGCCAAGCAGCCTCAGTCATGACTTGCAGATTTCCCTGGTATTCCAGCTCTGGGACACCCTCTAGCTCTGCTGGTGCCCCTCAGCCCCGCCCCACAGCCTGCTGCTCTTCCAGCCCTGGGTTCCCTATGTGCATATCTTTGCCGATGCCCCTCAATCCTGATCTGCAGCCCCCCGCTACTCAAATTGTTCCTACCCGACTCTGCCAATACGCTTCAGACCTCCCTCACACACTTCATGCTATTGCTCCGGACATCCACTAACTGTCACGACCGATCACATGGCAGCTTGGTGCCATGGACAAATATCCACCCAGTTCATGGAAGTGAGAGCAAACCCTTGGTCTGTAGGGTGGAAAGGCTAGTTAGGGTCCTAGCCTCCAGCACCCTCTTCCCCCTAAGTCCTGGGGAGATGCAGTGAACAACATTTATCCTGCAGGATGTTTAGTGTCACAGGAATTATCAGCTCTGCCAAGCTGTCTGTTAAGAGCCAGAGCACACACCCCTGTTGTGAGTTCTGTACTTATGTTTCAGGAAAGATGTGGACAAATTGGAGAAAGCCCAGAGAAGAGCAACAAAAATGATTAAAGGTCTAGAAAACATGACCTATGAGGGAAGATTGAAAAAATTGGGTTTGTTTAATCTGGAGAAGAGAAGACTGAGGGGGGACATGATAACAGTTTTCAAGTACATAAAAGGTTGTTACATGGAGGAAAAATTGTTCTCCTTAACCTCTGAGGATTGGACAAGAAGCAGTGGGCTTAAATTGCAGCAAGTAAAGTTTAGGTTGGACATAAGGAAAAACACCCTGACAGGGTGGTTAAGCACTGGGATAAATTGCCCAGGGAGGTTGTGGAATCTCTGTCATTGGAGATTTTTAAGAGCAGGTTGGACACACACCTGTCAGGGATGGTCTATAATACTTAGTCCTGCCTTCAGTGCAGGGGACTGGACTAGATGAGGTCCCTTCCAGTTCTAGGATTCTATTATTTCACCAGCCATGCATCAAGTGTAAACTCCTCAGGCATTATTACAGCCTAACCAGGGAGTCACAGACAGTACTCTTGGGTACTCTGATCTGTCTTGTCACCCAGGTAAACTTGTCTTTGTGATAGATGGTCCCTTACACCAAAAATCACAACAACATTCAGTTTACTCCCAGTCCCAAAGGACCAGTCACTTTCCTCAGGTCAGTTGCACCTTAGATCTAACACCAAAGACAATGCTTGTAGCCAATCCTATAATAAATTAACTAAAGATATATTGACTAAGAAAAAGAAATGAGTGCTATTTACAAGGTTAAAGCAAATAAACAAACACACCAATGGGTTCCAATCTAAAGTTTCAAAAAGTAATAGAAGCTTCTATAATAAGCAAGCTCTATGTGTCCTTTAGGGCTAAGCGAGGCCAAGCATTGGGGATCTTTTGTTTATGCCTGGTAATCCTTGCCCTTCAAAGTCCAAGTGACATAAAAGATCCAGCTTCTTCTTTGGCAGGAATTTTTATTCCCTTCCCCCAGAGCTCAAGCTGATGGGATGATTCCTCTTCCTGGGAGTGTGGGGAGCAATTAACAACATCTTTGTCCTCTGATGTTTCACAATGGCTCCTTTGTTTCAATGGGCTTTCTTGGTGGGCAAGGCCTAACCACTTCAGTAGGAAGCCAGCATTTTACATTAGTTAATGCTTCGTTCCTGGTTCACAAGTTACACAGTTACAGGGGATTACAAAGTAAATGCTCAATATAACCTTAAAATGTGGGGTACAGATGTTGTAAGTGAGATTACTACATGCAGCTCCTACCAGCATTTCATAATGTCTAACCACATTCTCATACACCTCAACTTTATTTGAACAATGCCAACACACAGCTGAGCCAGACTGGTTTCCAGCAATGTATTGGTCTATGTTCAGCTGAGGCCTAGAGGCCTTGGCATGAGCTGGCACCTGGTCTGCCAATGTCACAATCTTGGCTTTGTCTAGTTCCCTGCACAGGGGATGTGACTGCTCCCATCCCAGGCCCAACTCCCCCATCCCTCCTTTCCCCAGCCCCTAGTCCAGGGCCCAAGTCCTGCACTGACTGGATGAGTCAGCTCAGATTGGGCTCTTCCCTCCAGGGCTCTGTGGCCTACGTTCCCCAGCAGGCCTGGATCCAGAACGCCACGCTGAAGGACAACATTCTTTTTGGGTCAGAACTGGATGAGGCTAGGTACCAGCGGGTTGTGGAGGCCTGTGCTCTCCTTCCAGACCTGAAGCTGCTCCCTGGAGGTGACCTCACGGAGATTGGAGAGAAGGTATTGGCACTGGGCATGTCGGGGAAGGAGAGTGTGATGGAGGGGAAGGCTGGGAGGAGGCGCCCTGGGGAGTAGGTGGGGGATAGGAGCGGGGGAGGTGTCTGGGGTGGCTCAGAGAGGGTGGAGGGTGTGTTAGTGTAGGAAGCTTGAGGGTCGTGTGGTAGTAGGAATGGGTGGCTCGTGGGCATCTGAGGAAGGTAGAAGAAGAGGAGGAGGTATGTGGAGTTGGGGAGGTGCATGGGTGTCCAAGGCTGAGGAGGAATGTTTGGTGGTAGAAGCAGCAGCCCCTGGGTGTGTATTTGGGAGGTAATGATGGGGGACACTTGGGGAGTGTCTGGAGCTCCTAGGGGTGGGATGGGGGTGGCATAGAACATGTGGCGCTCGGGGGGAAGGGCTGTCTGGAGCACGTGGGGGTAGGGTGGTGGGGTGCAGAGAGCATATGGGGCACAGGGGGGCTGTCTGGAGCACGTGGGGGTAGGGTGGTGGGGTGCAGAGTGTGTATGGTGCTCAGGGTCAGTCTGGAGCATGGGGGGGAAGCAGGGGGTGGCAGAGAGCGTGTGGTACTGGAGGGCTGTATGAGCCTGTGGGGGTGGGGTGGGGGTGCAGAGAGCGTATGGTGCTATCTGGATCACGTGGGGTAGGACGGCGCTGCAGAGGGCGTGGGAGCGTGTGGTGCTTAGGGGCTGTCTGGAGCATGTAGGAGTAGGGTGGGGGTGCAGAGAGTGTGTGATGCTCAGGGGGGCTGTCTGGAGAACATGGGAGTAGGGTGGGGGTGCAGAGAGTGTGTGATGCTCAGGGGGGCTGTCTGGAGAACATGGGAGTAGGGTGGGGGTGCAGAGAGCGTATGGTGCTTGTCGGGGCTGTCTGGAGCATGTAGGGATAAGGCAGGGGGTACAGAGTGTCTGGAGCATGTAGGAGTAGGATGGGGGTGCAGAGAGTGTATGATGCTCAGGGGGGCTGTCTGGAGAACATGGGAGTAGGGTGGGGGTGCAGAGAGTGTATGATGCTCAGGGGGGCTGTCTGGAGAACATGGGAGTAGGGTGGGGGTGCAGAGAGCGTATGGTGCTTGTCGGGGCTGTCTGGAGCCTGTAGGGATAAGGCAGGGGGTACAGAGTGTCTGGAGCCTGTGAGGGTAGGGTGGGGGTGCAGAGAGCGTGTGATGCTCGGGGGGGGGCTGTCTGGAGAACATGGGGCTGGGTGAGGGTGAGTGAGCACCAGTGGAAGACTTTGCTCCCCTCAGTCAGCACACTGGGGTGCAGGGAGAGCCCCAGGACTTAGTGTCAGGTGCTTTCCCCTACCAGGGCATTAACCTGAGTGGGGGCCAGAAGCAGCGGGTCAGCCTGGCTAGGGCGGTGTACAGCAACGCAGATATCTACCTTCTCGACGACCCCCTGTCGGCCGTAGATGCTCACGTGGGGAAGCACCTCTTTGACCAGGTGCTGGGGCCGGACGGGCTGCTGCAGGGCAAGGTGAGAACAGCCCCAAACTGATCGGGGCAGGGAGCAGTCCCCACCTAGGAGATTTCCCCCATCAACCCTCATCTGGGGCACTTCTGGTGTGGCTCCCTCTGCAGACAGGCAAGCCCTCTTAGTGGCTTAACAGGGGGCTTGAACGAGGGACTAGTTGGTGGGCAGTTCTGTGCAGTTGGCAACAGGAACACCTCCAGGCTCTCCACTGGGGGCATGAGTGGACGAGGGGGGCCCTGTGCATCCCCAGCCAGGGGTGAGGGTAGATGACAGAGTGCCCCGCAGGTTCCCAGACAGGGCTGGGGGAATCACAGAATATCAGGGTTGGAAGGGACCTCAGGAGGTCATCTAGTCCAACCCCTTGCTCAAAGCAGGGCCAATCCCCAACTAAATCTAAATGGTGAAGGGGCATGATGGGGAGCCTGGCAGGTCCCTAGCGGGGGGCAGGAGTGGATGATGGGGAGCCCGTTGAGTCCCCAGCTGGGGACGGTAATAGGTGAGGGGGAGCCCAGCAGGTCCCCAGCTGGTGGCGAGTGAGGAGGAGCCCTCTGGGTCCCCAGCATGGGGCAGGGCTGAAAGAGGGGGAACCCTGTGAGTCCCCAGCCAGGGGGGGAGTGGGTGAGGGGGAGCCCTGCAGGTCCCCAACCAGGGGGGGAGGTAGGTGATGGAGTGCCCTGCCGGTCCTCAGCCGGGGGTGGCATGTGTTTCCAGCCAAGGACACGGGAGGGGGCGGCAGTCCTGTAGCTGCTGGACCCTGTAACCTCTGTGCCATTCTTCGTGGCAGACCCGGATCCTGGTGACGCACAGTATCAGTTTCCTGCCAAAGACGGATGAGATTGTCGTGCTGGTGGCCGGTGCCGTGTCTGAGCAGGGCTCCTACAGCACCTTGCTGGCTAACGGGGGGGCCTTCGCTCAGCTCTTGAGCATGTATGGAAGCCAGCAGGGTAGCACCCCCGAGGGGGAGGCTACAGGTACAGGGGCATGTGCTGGACCCAGGGTCAGCTTCATACAGGTGCCCATGGAGTCCTGTTTTGTGCTGTGTTGCCCAGAGCACCGCAGTGTTGGCGGGAGGGAAGGAGACAGCCCTAACTCACCCACCTGGGGTTTGCCCCTGTTAACGAGGTGTGACAAAGTTCTGTCCTTGCCTCCGTGGGTCCCGCGTTTCCTGGTGGATTTCGCTAGCCTCAGAGGCTCACTGTGACCCTCCACGTAACCCATCTTTCTCTAGGGACAAGGGTCACAGTTTACTGAGCCATTTTCATCATAAGCCAGTGAGGGAGGTGAGGAGAAGTTATCCTTCCTTGCACAGTCTCTGTTGTCTCCCAGTCTCAGTGATTAATCAGGGGGCAAAGGTGGGGGCGGGAAGCCTGGGCCCACCCTCTACTCCGGGCTCCAGCCCAGGGACCCTAATAGTATCAGCTATGGTAGCTGACCTTTTAGAAACATGACATATACAATTCCCTGGGCTACTTCCCCCACCGCAGCCCTCACTTCCTCAAGCTCCACTTCACCCTTACCTCAGGGCCTCCTTCCTTGTGCCTGATATGGTGTGTATTACTCAGCCTCTCCAACAGCACAACTTCCTCCCACAGCTCCTGACATGCACACCCACTAGACTAACTGGGAGGCTTTTAACTAGTTTCAGCCAGTCCCCTGATTGGCTTCAGGTGTCCCAATCAACCTAGCCTTCTCCCTGCCTTCTGGAAAGTTCTTAATTGGCCCCAGGTGTCTTAATTGACCTGGAGCAGCTGCCATTTCACTTAACCTGGTACCAGGGATTTGTTTAGCCTGGAGCTAACATATCTATCTCCCACTACTTTTCTATAGCCATCTGGCCTTGCCCCGTCACAGAGGGTAACACTAATACAAGGAGAGTCTCGGCCGCACTGTCTCCGGGGCTTGGGTCTGTCTCTGCAGGGCCTTTCTGTTTCTGCCCCTTCCCCTCTGCCTCCGGGGACACACCAACCCTGCCTCCTCCTGAACTGGACCCAGTGTGACGCAGCTCGTCTTACCTCAGTATGAGTCAGCAGAAAGAGCTATATGGCTCTGCAGGAACCTTGCCCTGACCCCTACTGGGAACCTTCCCACCCACAGTGGTTCCCAGAGCATGGTCTCTTCTCCTTCCCTGTTCAGCTTGGCTGGAGCTCAGGCCCCAAAGCCCCATGCTGCGGCTGGGAGACCGCGCTCACCTTGCCGCTTGGACGTTCCCCTTTCTGTGGCTAGGAGCAAGCCCAGCGTCTCACCTGAGGAGAGTGTGCAGTCCTGGGAAGCCAGAAAAGGCCCTTGGTTTCCCCAAGACGGGCCCTGACAAGGAGTGGGACGGTTCCACCTAGAGAACACTGCACTCTTACTCCTAGAGGCGAAGGGTTCCCACTCCAGCTCAGAGCAGGGGTCTGTGTAGCCCAGTACCCCATCTCCAACAGGGGCCACCAGCACCAGCTGCTTCAGGGGAGAGAGCTAGGAACCTGTCAGATGGCAGCAAGAGTGATCAGCAGACAGTGGCCCCTCCTCAGGGCCTGGGTTTGCATCACTGGAGGTGGGGATTCCCCGCACCCTGTATATTCCACTCCACACTTTTCCAAGAGTCTGTTTTAGTCTGACACATTGTTCGATATAGTCTTTTGAGCCCCCAGGAATTACATCTCCCCACTCCAGAGGTTACATACATCCCTGCCCACCATCACACACAAGCCGTTCATGTAATACAATGGACCCCAAGGATACTTGAGCACAGTTTAATAAGGGCTCCTGAAGGTATTGCAGGGAGCTCTTGGCTGCTGTGCAGGAGGACACAGCACAGGCCTGGTACTACGTAGCCGTGTGCTGCTCTCTGTTCAATGCCGAATGCCACATCCAGTCCAGGCGCCTCCTAACTCCTATGTCTGCTATTTCAGTGGAAGCTGCAGAGGAGCAAGACGGCGAGGTCCCTGAGACTAGCCCGGAGGAAGTGCCAGCTGACATAGTGACCATGACCCTGAAAAGAGAAGCCAGCATCCAGCAGAGAGGATTCAGCCGCAGGTAGGAACCTGTCCCCAGTCATCGGATCTCATTCCCCCACCACCAGAACCTCTCCCTTTCTGTCCCTCTCCCTGTCCAGGCATCTCCCTCTGCCCTGGGCCTCTGCTGGGCTTCCTGGGATGGAGGGGCCCTGTGTGAGGCTTCACTTCTTGGGGAACCTGTGGGAAAGCGTCTGAGAGCCCTGGTCTCTGGAGCCTCCCTGACCTGCATGGCATGTGGGGCCCTCTGCTTTGCTCAGCTGCTGATCGGAAAGGGCCTGTCTGTCATGGTTCTGCTCCCCAGCCCAGGCTCGGCAAGTTCCTGCCTGCAGGGTTTCTCCAGCAGTCTTCCCCCCACGCTCCTCTGTTGCAGCTGCCTCCCGACCCCACCGCTTTCTGCTCCCCCACAATGCACTGGGCAGGATCGCACTGCTGAGTAGCTAGCTTCCCCTCTAGTGTGACTTATCCAGCGGTTTCTGTATGTCAGACATCCAGCCCTTGGGCTTTTCCCTGGGGCTGGCTGGCTGGGCAAAGGTGTGTCCGGAGTGCGGGGCTGGGCTTGTTTAGCTGGAGAGGGTGGGAACAACGCTGGACTCGGAGGAATTACCAAAGGGTCCAGTTGAAATGTTTCTCTCGCCAAAGTCAGTGAGTCCCATGGCTGGTCCCTGGCAGATCCCGCTGCAGCCAGCATGCTGGAGCGGGAGGCTCAGTGCGGGGCGAGGCGGGTGGGTGGCTCCAAGTGCAGCTGCCCCATGGCTAACGATGAGCAATCGCCCTATTGCAGCCTCAGCACCAGCAACAATGGGTCCCTGCGAAAGGCCCTGCGAGCGAGTGAGGTGGGGCCCAAGGACAAGCAGCCTTCTGAGGAGGTGACAGGACAGAGGCTGATTGAGAAGGAGGCCATGGAAACGGGGAAGGTGAGAGAAGGGATCTTGTGGCTTGGGGGCGGGGACACTGTGAAATCCCACCCCACAGCTCGCCGCTTTACAACCACAATAGTTGCTTGAGAAAACTGACCCTCAGCTTTGCTGACCCCCATTTCACTGCTCCCGGCCTCTGTGTGAAGAGGGAGGCATGGAGGGGTGCTGCTGGGGTGTGTTTTGAGGGTGGGCTGCTGGCTATGGGAAGGCAGGGTGGGCGGGCAGTGCTGGGGAGAGCAGGGTTGGGGTGTGTGGGGGGCTGTGTGGGGAGAGTGTGCGGGACTAGGTGGTGCTCTGAGGGGGCTTGATGATGCTGTGTGGGGAGGGCATGGGATTCTGGGCAGTGCGGTGGGAAGGGTGTGGGAGCCTAAGCGGTGCTGGGGGGGCGGGCTGGGCGGGGGCTGGGTGGGGAGGGCGCGGGAGCCGGGTGGTGCTGGGGGGTGCAGGCTGGGCGGTGCTGTGGGGGGGGACTGGGCGGGGGCTCGGTGGGGAGGGCGCGGGAGCTGGGCGGTGCTGGGGGGGGCAGGCTGGGCGGTGCTGTGGGGGGGGGACTGGGCGGGGGCTGGGTGGGAAGGGCGCGGGAGCCTGGCAGTGCTGGGGGGGGCGGGCTGGGCGGGGGCTGGGTGGGGAGGGCGCGGGAGCCTGGCGGTGCTGTGGGGGCGGGCTGGGCGGGGGTTGTGTGGGGAGGGCGCGGGAGCCTGGCGGTGCTGGGTGGGGCAGGCTGGGCGGGGGTTGTGTGGGGAGGGCGCGGGAGCGTGGCGGTGCTGTGGGGGCGGGCTGGGTGGGGAGGGCGCGGGAGCCTGGCGGTGCTGGGTGGGGCAGGCTGGGCGGTGCCGTGGGGGGGGACTGGGCGGGGGCTGGGGGGGAGGGCGCGGGAGCCTGGCGGTGCTGGGTGGGGCAGGCTGGGCGGTGCTGGGGGGGGAGACTGGGCGGGGGCTGGGGGGAGGGCGCGGGAGCGTGGCGGTGCTGGGTGGGGCAGGCTGGGCGGTGCTGGGGGGGGGGACTGGGCGGGGGCTGGGGGGGAGGGCGCGGGAGCGTGGCGGTGCTGGGGGGGGCGAGCTGGGCTGTGTGGGGAGGGCGCGGGAGCCTGGGGGGCGGCTGGGCGGAGGCTGTGGGGGGGTTGAGTGCCGCTGTGTGGGGAGGGCAGAGGTGTGGCCTGCAGGCAGAGCTGCGTCGGGGTGCGTGCGGCGGCTGGACTCCCTGGGACGCCACCACAGCTGTGCAGCTCTGCAGGTGAAGTTCTCCCTGTACCTGCGGTACCTGCGTGCCGTGGGCTGGGGATTCTCCGCCTGGGTTTTCGTCACCTACGTTGCACAATATGCCGCCTTCGTGGGCTCCAACCTGTGGCTCAGTGACTGGACCGACGACTCGCTGCAGTACTGGAACAAGACTTACCCCACCTCTCAGCGGGACATGCGGATCGGGGTCTTCGGGGCGCTGGGCATGGCGCAGGGTACGTCTGGGGACCCACCCAGTTGAAATGGGATGTTGTGAGCTGGGGGCACTTGGGCTGGAGAGCCCAGGGAAGGGTTGCTGAGGCCCCAGGCCTCTGCTTGAGCTGGCAGTTTGCCAGGGCCCAAGATTCCCCCCAGTGCACTGAATGGGGTTGCCAAGATTTCCCTGGGAGCTGGGAGCAGGCAGCTGGGGTCTGAGGCCTCCCTGGAAGCTGGAGGATTGCAGCCCAGCAGCACCCAATCTCTCCATGTGTGCCGGGGCTATGTCGGGCCCAAGGTCCCGTGAGCCTGACCCTAACTGGCACATGCATGCGTTCTAGCTGCCTTCCTGATGGCCGGAGCCCTCCTGGCTTCCCGCGGTGCCATCCGGGCCTCCCATGTGCTGCACCAGCAGCTGCTCAGCAATATCTTGCGGGTGCCCATGAGCTTCTTCGACACGACCCCCATGGGTCGCATCATCAACAGATTTGCCAAGGTGAGTGCTTGTGTCGGGGGGACCCTGTGCCCAGTTGTCCTGGCGGGATCAGCGCCAGGGGTGGCAGCAGAGGGAGGGACGTTCCGTCAAATGTTTCACAGGCACATTTCTTGCTGCAATGCCAGTAGCTTTATCCTAGGAACCCTCACCCGGGGCAATTCCTGTGCTGGTGGAGACATGACGCCTTCCCCAACAGCCCACTGCCTTGTCAGTAGCCTCACGTGGCAGCATTTGGTCAGGTCTCAGCAGGGCTTTGTGATGTGAACAAGGTGGGTCCAAACTAGGAACCTGACTGGCCTTTAATCACGCAGAGCTAGAGCAGGAGTGGGGTCTAGTGGTTAGAGCTGGGGGGACTGAGAGCCAGGACTCCTGGTTCTGTTCTCAGATCTGGGAGGACGTGGGGTCTAATGGTTAGAATATGGGGATCTGGAAATCAAGACCCCTGCGTTCATTTTCCCAGCTGCGCCACTGACTCACGACATGCCCCATGAGGCAAGCCCCTTCCCCTCTCTCTGCGTCAGTCTCCCTGTCTGGACAGCAGGATCACGCTGAGCCCCAGGGCTGGAAGGCAGAGTGGTATCAGAGCGTCCCTTAGCACGTGCAGGGCCCTCTGGCCTCCTCCTGTCGCGCAGGGCCTTGCATCACTGCCTGCATCTCCCCTCTTCTCCATCTGTTCCCAGGACATCTTTACTGTGGATGAGACCATCCCCATGTCCTTCCGTAGCTGGCTGACCTGCTTTCTGGGCATCATCAGCACCCTGCTCATGATCTGCCTGGCCACCCCCTACTTCGCTCTCATCATCATTCCCTTGGGCATCTTCTATTTCTTCCTGCTGGTGAGTGGTTCTGGCACTTTTGGCGCAATGGGCGGGGCAGAGCTCAGCCTCTCTCCTTCCTTGGGCATTCCCAGAGCAGACACACCTAGCGGAACTGAGGTCTCTGCCGTCTGCCACGGGTGGGAAGGTCCTGGGTGCCCATTGCAGTAATGGAGCTGCTTCTCTGGTCCCAGCGCATCTACGTCTCCACGTCCCGCCAGCTGAGACGTCTGGATTCCGTCACCAGGTCTCCCATCTATTCCCACTTCAGCGAGACAGTGTCAGGCCTGTCTGTGATCAGGGCCTACGGACACCAGGCGCGGTTCCTGCAGCACAACGACCGGATCATGGACATCAACCAGAAAAGTGTTTACTCCTGGATTGTCTCGAATAGGTGAGATGACTCCTCCCCCAAAGGGACAGACCAGCAGGGCTTGTATTCATCATGTGACTGGGCTGAGTGCAGCTCGCTGCAGTAAAATCAGTGCACGTGATTTCGATGGCTGTGTGGGGATCACTAGGAGCTGGGGCTCTCCTGGCCTTTGGCTTATCTGAAGAGCCTCATTTGGCCTCTGGATGTTCTGGGTCTTGGCTGGCTGAACTGGATACTGTGGAGCTAATCCCATAAGGTTCCAGACCCTGCATGGAGTCTGCATATTTCTGTTAGGAACAGGGGACTTTTGGGACAGGATCACATTCTAGCACGGGGCCTTGTTGGGGTGATTTTGGCTGATAGGGTGGGGCGCTGCTGGGGGCTTCCATAGGTGGCGAGTTATATGGGCCTATGCTCCATCAATATTCAGGCTCCACCAATGTTTGGGCTTATATTTTCAGAGCCATCCTGTCCCTAGGATGGACCGGGGGAACCACCCCGGGCCCCGCTCTTTGGGGAGCCCCACACTTCAGTGGGACGTGGGGTACAGGGCATCCTGGGGGGGTTAGCGGGGGGCCTGGTGCTGGCCAGCCTCTTCCCATCCCTGCTCTGCCGCACTCCATCCCTTCCCCCAAGCCCTGCTCCACCCCCTCCCCACCCCAATTCCACCTCTTCCCCCAAGTCCCCACCCTGCCTCTTTCCAGCTTCCTCCCCCTCCCCCAAGCGATGCCGGGAACTGGCAGGACAGGGAAGGCTGGGGCCGGGTTGCTCGCTGCTGCCGGTGCCAGGCCCCCCACTATCTCCCCAGGCCGCCCTGGACCCCGCATCCCCCTGAAGCGTGGGGCCTGGGGCGGTTGTCCCGGTACATCCTATGGATGGGACGGTTCTGCTTGGACCCATTCTGGGCACCACCAAAAATTATACAAACCTGGTGCCCATGGGATTCATGGAGAACTGGGGAGGTTACACTGTGGGGTGCTGAGGTGTTCTGGGTCAGTATTAGGAGTATTGGATGCTTCAGATAGATTGGGATGGTTCTGATGGGTGTTGGAGTGCTTGACTGAATGCTGGAGGGCATTGTTGGGGGTTGGGCACATTGCTGGTTGAGTGCTTTGGGTGGGTGGGGCTTAGAAGCTAGGAATTGTAGAAAATTGATAAGGGAAGCAAAATAACACACTGCGACATCTATAGCCAGAAGAGTAAGGGACAATAAAAAGGGATTTTTAAAAGTGTATTAAGAACAGAAGGAATCCTAACAACGGTATTGATCCATTACTAGATGGAAATGCTAAAATTTTCCTATTCTATTCTAAGTATGAGCACCTTCTAGTAGTGTATTAAGCACTATAATTACACATTTGTCACATGTTGTTTGTTCTGTCATCCTCTCCCCAGAGGGAGAGGTGTGTGCAGTGAAGTGTCTTGTTTCAATAGTTTTTTTTAGGGCTGTCAAGCTATTAAATAATTAATCGCGATTAAGCTCGCGATCTAAAAAATTAATTGCGCAATTAATCGTGCTGTTAAACAATAATAGAATACCTTTTATTTAAATATTTTTGGATGTTTTCTACATTTTCAAATATATTTATTTCAATTACAACATGGAATACAAAGTGTACAGTGCTCACTTTATTTTTTATTACAAATATTTGCACTGTAAAAACCAAAAGAAATAGTATTTTTCAATTCACCTAATACAAGCACTGTAGTGCAATCTCTATCATGAAAGTTGAACTTACAAATGTAGAATTATGTTAAAAAAATAACTGCATTCAAAAATAAAACAATGTAAAACTTTACAGTGTACAAGTCCACTCAGTCCTACTTCTTGTTCAGCCAATTGCTCAGACAAACAAGTTTGGTTACAATTTGCAGGAGATAATGCTGCCCTACATTGTCTCCCTGTCTACCCCATCTCTTCTTCTACCCTGCTCCGCCTAGGTACATTGATTCATAGGTTATAAAACCAGAAGGGGCCATTGTGATCATGTATCATGAACTCCTGCATAGCACAGGCCATGGGACTTCCCGGAATTCATGCAGATTTGAACTAGAGCAGACCTTTTGAAAAACGTCCAGTCCTCATTTAAAACACAGTAGTCCAGTAGCAGTCAAACCAGTGCCAAATGTAGAGGTAACCATAACCTGAGCCTACATCCTCTGTTGAGTGCTGTAGCTATTTTTAGAAATCTCACATTGGTACCCAAGTCTTTTTCAGAGCACTGCTTCCCAGGATAGAGTCCCCCATCCAGTAAATATGGCCTACTTTCTGTGTTCCTAGAGATATGATTATACCTTTGGCAGTATTGAAAAAGATATTGTTTGAGTGTGCCCAGCTTCCTGACTGATCAAGATTGCTCTCTTGTCAGTCAGTGACCTGTCCTTTTCATTATTTATCATTTCCTCAATCTGTGTGTCATCTGCAAATGCTATCACTGGCGATTTTACGTTTTCTTCCATGACCTAGATAAAAATGTTAAATAGCACAAGGTCAAGAACCAATCCCTGAGGGAACCCACTAGGCGGAGCAGGGTAGAAGGAGAGATGGGATGGACAGGGAGACAATGTAGGTGTGAGGTGCAATGGAAGTGACTGGTTTAGGTTAGATACTGGATGATTTGGGGGAGGATTTAGGATGGGACAGTGAAAGTGACTTGAGGACAATTGAGCATGAGACCTGGTGATTTGGGAGGATGATTTATGATGAAACATGGTGTGACGGTGTTTCAGAGCTACACCCAGGGTGAATCACTACCACCTGCTCACAGCATGAGAGAGCCTTGTCTGTGCCCACCAGGGGAAACACTCCTCAGACACCAGCTACTTGTCTCTGTGAGCGCCTGCTCTTTCCCTCTGCAGGCGAGCAATTTACACACCTGCTTTGTCACACTTGAGTGACCAGTCCCCTATCTGCAGAACACCTGCTGTGTACACTGACCCACTGGCTCCACAGAGATCGTGCACCATAGTTCACCGGTTTCACCTCAGTTCAGCAGTTGCCCTAGTACAAGGCACTTGGACAGAAATTGAGGTTTATTTAACAGAGCTTGAGGTAAAGATTCAAATCAAAGCAAGTCTAAAGATTTGGAAAGATAAGATTACAAGTAAAAGAAAAACATTACGCTCAATCTCTAGCCTAGACTTATTCACAAGTTACTTTTCTGTCTAATCAGGTATTTCTCACCCAAAGGTTGGTTCTTGCAGCGTTTGACCAGTCTAAAAAGCTGGGGTCAACTTTTTATGAACCAGGTTGACAGAGTGTCTTCTCCTGTCATGGATAACCACATGGGCAACTCTTCTCCTCTTTTACAGTCAGAGCCTATTGTCTGTTAGCCCATGGCCCCTTTTCCCAGAACTCTCTTGGAGTTTGTTTGTCCTTGTAAATCTCCAGCCAACATCTACTCCAGACAGTAAATAAACACCCTGTCTCCATGGGCGTCCATTGTTCTCATGTGGATTTGGTGGGCTCTCAGATGCCTCCTCCTCAAGTGGTAGTTTTCACTCCCAGCAGATTTGGAACACGAATATCCTACATTACATGGCTCTAAAATTGTTTTCCATAAAACATCTCCCAATGACTAGGACAATCAGCTAGACCTTCGCTTTCGCCAGAGACCACACACAGCCCCTTTTGGTGTAACGTTGAGGAAATGGTCAGACGCATATGTAATGTCCCTGGCGGCACATACCTGGGCGTGAGGCGACTGTGGGAGTCATGAGATGCTAGGAGAGATGCTAGTGAGGACTAGCTCCATCCAGATCAGGCTGACGTGGGGCTGGTAGCCTGGGGGACGTAACCAGATGACATGGCGAGGCTGATACCTCACCTTTGACTGAGTGGGTGTCTCCCCCCGTTCTGTGATGCGCCTGCAGCTGTGCCCCCTTTTATTTTTTGTATATATAAATACAAGGGAAGATATATGGTGTTACACAAGGGCTTTCCAGGTGAATACCCAGGCGTGATGGGACGGGATGAATTTAGGATGTAACTGGGAGATGGGGATGATGAGAGGGAAATATTTAAAATGAGGCACAGCCAGCTGCCTGGGAGGGGCAGTTTAGTGTGAGTTGGGTGATTACTGGGAAAGAATATTGCTGGTCAGACAGTTGTTTGCCAGTGGGGTTTTATTAGGGTGCTCGCTCGCAGATGAGGTAGGGTGTGACAGGGTGGATTAGTAGGGAATATTGAGGCCACAGGTAGGAGATTAAGAGCACCAGTTCTGTGTGAGAAACAGGTGCCTGAGGGGAATATTTATGGTGAGGCCTGGGGAGGGGGATTGTGACGGACGTTCACTGCACTGATGGGTGCGGTGAGCGGATGGGGTGGTGCTGGGTGTTCCGGGTGGCCAGGAATGGTGCTGATGGTGCTCACTGTAAGTGCCCCACCATGCGAGCGTAGGTGCAGGCAGGCTTCTCTCTCCCACACCTCACTGCCAACGCTCTCCCTGCTGCAGGTGGCTGGCCATCCGCCAGGAGTTTGTCGGGAACCTGGTGGTTTTCTTTGCAGCTCTCCTGGCCGTGATTACAAGGGACTCTCTGGGGAGTGGCATCGTTGGGCTCTCCATCTCCTCAGCACTCAACGTGAGTCCAGCCGCTCAGGGGAACAAGGCCTCTCTGCTGTGCGGGGGCCTGCTCACATCCAGGGGGGCAGGGCTGTTCCCGGTGGCAGAGCCTCAGTGGCTGGTTCCTGCCTTCAGCTGGGAAGTGCTGCTGGGCATTTGGCCGGCAAAGGGGCTCTCTTCCGGGGGCTGCCAGCTGGGAGGGGGACACTGCTGGGGGGTGCTGGGATGGCTGGAGATAAGAAAGATGTTCCCATAGCGAGGGAGGAGGCATATGCTGGTCCAGGACAGGGGCACTCCCTCTGTGGGTCCTGGGCCAGGATGGGGCTGGGAAGGGGACTGTCCCATTGGGAGGAGGTGGGGACAGGGCAGGGGCCTTGCTGCTGGATGCAACGGGGTGAGCGAGGTTGGGGGGCCTGCTGCTTGGTGTGTTATAGCAGGATGGGGTCAGGATGCGGAAGCTCCTGCTTGGGGCACTGGGCCCTAGGAAGGGGCGAAGGTTTGGGTGTTCCAGGCTCAGGACCCGCTGGTCTCTGCTGTGCAGATAACCCAGACGCTGAACTGGCTGGTGCGGATGACATCGGAGCTGGAAACCAACATCGTGGCAGTGGAGCGAGTTCATGAGTACACGCAGGTGGAGAATGAGGTGAGAGCGGGTGAGGGAAAGGTGACTGGGAGATAGAGCGGGAAGTGGTACAGGGAGAACTGGGCACCTCTGCTTCTCTGCATATCTCACTTCATTTGCATGTTGCTACCCAGAGTGCTTTGCACCACAGTTCCCCAGTTATCAGACATCCTTTTAACACTCCTTCGCCAACCCCCAGGCTCCGTGGGTGACGGAGCAGCGACCACCCCCCGGCTGGCCTAGCAAAGGCGAGATCCAGATTACTGACTACCAAGCCCGATACCGACCTGGGCTGGAGCTGGTTCTTCATGGGCTCACCTGTGATATTGGGAGCACTGAAAAGGTGAGAAGCCTCCCCGACAGACCCCTCTGGTTCTTTGCTGTCAGCTAATGATGGGGGGGGGACCCCCTCAGGAGTTTGATTCCAGGACTGAAACACTCATTGATTCAGATCAGAGCCAGAAGACATCACTTTATTTTGGAGAGTCCTCGAGTTTGAGGTCAGAAGGGACCACCAGATGACCTCGTCTGACCCTCTGTGTATCACAGGCCACCAGCCCCACTCAGCACCCACCCCCGAAGCCCAACAACCAAAATTAGACAAAACTACAACAGCTTAGACTAGATTATCTGCTGCAGCAGAGGAGAGGAGACACTTAGTTGCACCAGTGCCTGAGGCCCCTGCAGTGGCAGGGAATTGACTGAGATGTACCAAGATAATCCTGGCAAGTGACCCACATGCTGCAGGGGAAGATGAAAAACACCCAGGGTCACTGCCAATCTGACCAGGGGAAATTCCTTTCCAACTCCACATACGGTGACCAGTTAGACCCTTAGCGTGGGAGCTAGAACCAGCCAGCCCAGCACCTGAAAGAAAGAATGAATGCTCGGTCTCACCTCAGAGCCCTGTCCCCCCACATCCTGTGTCTCATCTCCAGCTGTTGCCATCCCTGATGGTTCAGAGGAAGGAGACACCCCACCTCCCCAGAAAAAAACCCACAGAATACATTGAGGGAAAGGAAAAATTCCTTCCTGACCCCTCCAGGTGGCTGAAGTCCTGAAGCATGAGCTTTAGAAACATGAGAAACTGAAAGGAACCCCAGGGCTTCCAAGCCCTGCTCCCCACCATAAGAACATAAGAATGCCCAGACTGGGTCAGACCAAAGGCCCATCTAGCCCAATATCCTGTCTTCTGACAGTGGCTGGTGCCACATGCTTCAGAGGGATGACCAATCCTAGTCTTTTTAATCTCTTCTCATATGGAAGCTGTTCCATACCTTGATCATTTTTGTTACCATTTTCTGAACCTTTTCCAGTTCCAATATATCTTTTTTGAGATGGGGCAACCACATCTGCACACAATATTCAAGATGTGGGCACACCAGGGATTTATATAGAGGCAATATGATATTTTCTGTCTTATTATTGTGGCAAGATGGCCGATGTTAGTATGGTGGGTCTTGCGTTTTTCTTGGCAGGGGGGCTAAGACACCACCCCTTGCCCCTGCTCTTGGGCCACCGAGGTCTCTGCTAGTGGCCCAGAAAGGTGGTAGAGGAGGGAAGCAGGGGAGGGGTCTGGGTTTGCTCCTCACTCTGAGCCCCAACCCCTCTTATTAACCCCTGCAGGTTCTTAACCTCTTCCCCCTTGGATGGGGAACCTTTGGTCCTTAGACGCTGGGGGAGGAAGTCTCCCTCACTTCAGTTCTCTGGTCTTTCAAATCTAACAACACACCTCCAAGCTCCAGTCCTCTCTCCTTTTTCTGACTGCCTGAAGCAGGGGGTTTTATTAGGGTCTTGACAGGGTTTAATTGACTACAGGTGCTCCAATTAACCTGTAGCAACCCTCCCTAGTCCACAGGGAACCACACCTTAATTAGCCTAGGGTTTATATATTTCGCCTCTACCACTGCTTCCTGGCCATTCTGTATCACATTATCCATCCCTTTCCTAATTGGGATAGATAATTAGGTTTTTAACTGCTGCTGCACATTGAGTGAATGTTTTCAGAGAACTATCCACAATGACTCTGAGATCTCTTTCTTGAGTAGTAACAGCTAATTTGGAGCCCATAATGTTGTATGTATAGTGGGGATTATGTTTTCCAATGTGAATTACTTTGCACTTATCAACATTGAATTTCATCTGCCATTTTGTTGCTCAGTCACCCAGTTTTGTGAGATCCCTTTTTACTTCTTCACAACAACCATGACATGCTACCCTGTCATACAATTACACTCCTAAATGTGCCCAGGTCTCTCTCAAAACTAATTCAGTTGTTTGCCTCCATAACTCCTGTTGGAAGTTAATTCCAGTGCCTCTCTCCTCTGCAGGCTAGAAATCTTCTAATTTCTAAATAAGCTAAAATAACCCCAAGCTCTTCCAGTCTGCTCTCATAAAATAGTCCCTCTGTTCCCTGGATCAGCCCTGCAGCTCTTCTCTGCACTGGTTCCTGTTTGAATTTGTCTTTCTTGAACATGGTTGGCCAGAACTTTACCCAGTATTCCAAATGAGTTTACCAGTGCATTGTACAGTGGCATTAATACTTCTCTCTCTCCACTGGAAACGCCTCGCCTGATACATCCTAGGATCACTTTGCCTTTTTTGCAGCCATATCACATTGGTAGCTTGTCATCCTTGTGATCAACCTACATACTCAGGTCTCTCTCCTCCTCTGTCACTTCCAAATGATGAGCCCCCCCAACTTGTAGCAGAAATTCTTATTCATAGAATCATAGAATATCGGGGTTGGAAGGGACCTCAGGAGGTCATCTAGTCCAACCCCCTGCTCAGAAGCAGGACCCATCCCCAATTAAATCATCCCAGCCAAGGCTTTGTCAAGCCTGACCTTAAAAACTTCTAAGGAAGGAGATTCCACCACCTCCCTAGGCAACGCATTCCAGTGTTTCGCCACCCTCCTAGTGAAAAAGTTTTTCCTAATATCCAACCTAAACCTCCCCCAGTGCAACTTGAGACCATTACTCCTTGTCCTGTCCTCTTCCACCACTGAGAATAGTCTAGAACCATCCTCTCTGGAACTACCTCTCAGGTAGTTGAAAGCAGCTATCAAATCCCCCCTCATTCTCCTCTTCTGCAGACTAAACAATCCAGGTTCCCTCAGCCTCTCCTCATAAGTCATGTGTTCCAGACCCCTAATCATTTTTGTTGCCCTTCGCTGGACTCTCTCCAATTTATCCATATCCTTCTTGTAGTGTGGGGCCCAAAACTGGACACAGTACTCCAGATGAGGCCTCACCAATGTCGAATAGAGGGGGACGATCACGGCCCTCGATATGCTCGCTATGCCCCTACTTATACATCCCAAAATGCCATTGGCCTTCTTGGCAACAAGGGCACACTGCTGACTCATATCCAGCTTCTTGTCCACTGTCACCCCTAGGTCCTTTTCTGCAGAACTGCTGCCTAGCCATTCGGTCCCTAGTCTGTAGCTGTGCATTGGGTTCTTCCGTCCTAAGTGCAGGATCCTGCACTTATCCTTATTGAACCTCATCAGATTTCTTTTGGCCCAATCCTCCAATTTGTCTAGGTCCCTCTGTATCCTATCTCTGCCTTCCAGCATATCTACCACTCCTCCCAGTTTAGTATCATCCGCAAATTTGCTGAGAGTGCAATGCACACCATCCTCCAGATCATTTATGAAGATATTGAACAAAACCGGCCCCAGGACCGACCCCTGGGGCACTCCACTTGACACCGGCTGCCAACTAGACATGGAGCCATTGATCATTACCCGTTGAGCCCGACAATCTAGCCAACTTTCTACCCACCTTATAGTGCATTCATCCAGCCCATACTTCTTTAACTTGCTGACAAGAATACTGTGGGAGACCGTGTCAAAAGCTTTGCTAAAGTCAAGAAACAATACATCCACTGCTTTCCCTATTATTTATTATTAGACCCTAAGTACATAAGCTTACACTTTTGTATTATTGAATTGCATCTCATATCTGTCACTCCTGTCTTCAAGGACACTTCTACTATTTGTGCCAAGATCATTAATATTAATAAAAATACTGAATAAAATTGGTTCCTTGAAGAACTCCACTAGTGACCTCCCTTAAGTCTGATAGTTCACCTTTCAGCACAACCCATTGCCTTCTTCCCTTTAGCCAGTTCCTTATTCACCTTGCAATTCTTGTACTAATCCCCATCTTCTCTAATTAGTAATTTTCCATGTTGTTCTGTGACAGGATCCCCGGGGTAAAACCTGGAACTGGGGTACCACTGTACTCTCCAGCTTGGGCTGTCTTGCCAATGTTTTGCTAGGGACAAACAGCAAACCCCTCCAGGTGCTGTTATCGCTCAGCACAACAGCGTGTGGAGCCCCACATTCAGCTAGATTGCATGCATGCTCCCAGAGCCACTCACGAATCACACAGAGAAAGGCACCAGTAAGGCTTGACAAAGCCCTGGCTGGGAGGATTTAGTTGGGAATTGGTCCTGCTTTGAGCAGGGGGTTGGACTAGATGATCTCCTGAGGTCCCTTCCAACCCTGATATTCTATGATTCTAATTCCCCTCAGCTCCCCAGCCTGGCACTCCAGAGCTGTACTGTTCTGCCTGGTCAGAATCCTGACCTGTGTAAGTTTATTACCCAGTCTGCCCCTCCCTCAGTGTGGAGAGACATACACAAGCCTTTGTAAACTGAACTGAGATTTCCCAAGCACTTCAACCAAAACGCACTGTTTTAGGTAAAATATAAAACAGATTTATTAACAACAGAAAGGTAGATTTTAAGTGATTATAAGTGGTAGGCATAAAAGGTCAGAGATAGTTACCAAAGAAAATAAAAGTAAGCGCACAATCTAAATCTTAAACCTTATTTGACTAGGCAGTATTTGGATCAAGCAGTTTTCTCACCCTACTGGATGTTACAATTCTTAATACACAGGCTTCCCCTTTCAAGCCTGGGACCAGTCTCCTCAGTTGAAGTGTGTCTTCTCAGTGTTTTTGTTGCTTCTAGTGTAGGTAGAGGGAGGAGAAAGGTGAAAACATGATGCCACTGTCCCATATTGTATATCCTTAGTCCATGTGCTTGGAAAACACGAGCCCAGGCATGTCCTGGTGGGCTTTGCTGAGTCACAGAGCTAAGCAATTCCCCGGTGTAGTCTTGTGCAACTGAGTCATAGAGATGTAAATTCCTTGATTACAACTCCCCTGCTGATTAATGGTCATTTAACACCCTCCTGGGTGGGGCTCATCACCCTTATAGTAGAGACTCTCAGACTTACAACATATTTCATTAGCAACCATACAGCAAAATCTCATAACTTCATCCATATCGATGATATACATATTTTAACAGAACAATGTGTTTCAGCAGATCATGACCATTCATATGATATTCTACATGGCATGCTTTCTATGAAATATATCATAATTATACGACAAGGGTGGATATGGGGGTTCCAGGGTGCTGCTTTGAGGTACAGAGTGCCACAGGTACCATGTTGAATGCTTTACTGAAGTCCAAGTATATTGGATCTGCTGGATTTCCTTTATCTAAAAAGCAGTTATTTATCAAAGAAGGAAATCAGGTTACTCTGGCATAATATACTTTTGGTAAACTCATATTGCATTACATCCCCTTTTTTGTTTACCTCCATGAATTTAATTATTATTTACTTCACAACTTGTTCCAAAGTCTTGCATATTACTGAGGTCAGACTAATAGGTCTGTAATTGCCTGGATCACTTCTTTTCTGTTTCTTAAATATAGGTACAACATTGGTTATTCGCTAGTCATATGGTACTACCTCCCCAAATAGACAGATTTATTAAAAATCCTTGTTACCAGACTAGCAATTTCATGTGCCAGTTCTTTCAGCGTTCTGGGATGGAAATTATCAGGTTTCTCCCCAATTTGAGTACATTAAGCTGTTGGAATTTTTCTTCCTCCTCAGATGTGGTTAACTTCACTCAGCCATACTGCCTTCATACACATGTTCCATATTATCATCCTGATTGGTAACTGAGGCAAAGTATTCATTTCGTTTTTGGGCAACACCTAGGTTATCTTTAATCTCCTCCCATCCACACTGAAAAGTGACCAAGCCTCATCCTTCCTTATTTTTATAACTAAAGCACTTCATTAGTTATTTTAATTTCTTTGACAAACATTAAACCATTTTGACTTTTAGAAATTCTCATTTTATTCCTACATTTTCTAATCTGCACAATATAGTTTTCTTGATTAATCCCTTTACCATTCCCCTAGGCTCTCTGCTTACTCCTAATAACTTTTTTGAGGTGTCAAGTATCAGAGGGGTAGCCGTGTTAGTCTGCATTTGTAAAAGCGAAAGAGTCTTGTGGCATCTTATAGACTAACAGATGTATTGGAGCATAAGCTTTCGTGGGTGAATACCCACTTCGTCGGATGCATGAGGCTGCACGATGCTTTGCCGCTTTTTTGAGGTGGTTATTCGTCCAGCTGGATCTGGAGCCTTTCCCTACAAGTTTTTGGTTTTTTTTTAAGTCCTTGAGCTCTTCGGTCCAGTTGACTTCTTTAACTAATTCCATTAATTTCTCAAACTGTGCTCTTTTGAAATCAAAACCATAGCTGATGCCCTGGTTTTGATGATCCTTCCATTTAATCTAAACTGAATCAACTCGTCATCCCTTGATCCAAGGTTAGCTCCTCCAACCAGCTCTTCTGTGATATCCTCACTACTTACCCAACCATCTAAAATTACATCACCTCTTGTTGGTGCAGTGACAAGCTGATGAAGAAAACTGTTGTCTATCACATCCACGAATAACTGAGCCCTACTGGTATGAGTAGCATTTATTCACTAAGCTATGTCCATGCAGTTGAAGTTTCCCATTATGACACAATTCCCAATAGTATTGATTGATCTAATAATAATATTCAAGCGCTCTCTGTCCATATCTGTGTCTGACCCTGTGGGTCTACAACAGACCCCTAACACTATCCTAACAGAACCTCTTTTACAATCCCTCCTCAAGATGATTTTGACCCAAACAGATTCTGTTTTGTCCATATTACCTCTTACAGTTTACTGAATCATTGATGTACAATGCTACTGTAATCATGCCTCAGTGGGTCACAACTGAGGATGTCAAATTCAAGACAAACTGCTGAGAAATAGGGCAGATACACCCCGAGACTGGTGGCTAATCCCCGATAAGATATACCAAATCTGCAACAAAAGTAAACTTCTGTTTCACCACGTTGGCTAACAAGAAAACATAAAGGCACTTTCCTCAGGCATTCCAGTTCTTATATCTCCACCAAAAACACTGGATTCAGAGATGAGTGGTTCTTTACAACCAGTCTCATCAAATAATAGGTTCTTCTGATCCCAAAGGACCAGCCACAGACCCAGGTCAATATATAACTTAGATCTTACCCAAAAATCACACTGATGCCAATCCTTTAGTAGGTAAAATCATAGAATATCAGGGTTGGAAGGGACCTCAGGAGGTCATCTAGTCCAATCCCCAATTTTTGCCCCAGATCCCTAAATGGCCCCCTCAAGGATTGAACTAACAACCCTGGGTTTAGCAGGCAAATCCTCAAACCATTGAACTATCCCTAGCCCCCTCAAGGTTTATTCATAAAAAGACACAAATAAAGATGAGAGTTAAAATTGGTTACAAGAAACAAATACATACAGTATTTGCAGAGTTCTTGGTTCAGGCTTGTAGCAGTGATGGAATAAACTGCTGGCTTAAGTCAAGTCTCTGGAGTACATCCACAGCATGGATGGGTCATTCAGTCCTTTGTTCAGAGCTTCAATTTGTAGCAAAGTTCTTTCGGAGATGAGGAGCAGGACTGAAGACAAAATGGAGGTGTTTCCAGGGCCTTTTATAGCTTTTGCCATGTGGAGAGCATGCCATTGTTCTTACTGTGGAAAATTACAGCAACACAATGGCATTTGGAGTCACATGCGCAAGTCCCATGTCCATGCATTTTGTCTAGTCACAGCGGGACATTCCATTCAGTGTAGATGGGCGTCTCCCATGGTCCATTGTGAGTTAATGTACTTTGATGGGTCACTCAATTTGAACAGTCCCTCCACGATGTGCTGCCTAGCTACCTTGTGGGCGTTACCTCAGGAGCAAACATTTGCAATCCAGGTATAGAGCCAATACTTATAACTTCAAATACAAAAATGATACATCAATACAAATAGCATAATCATAACCTTTCCATAGACACCTCACTCGACACCCTTTGTACAAGTTTCCTGCAAAGATATAACAGTGGTTGCAACACTGATCTATACGGTCATATTTTAATCAGATAACATCACAGCTACCCCACCACCTTTACTTTTATGCCTATCCCTCCTGAACAGCACATAGAATCACAGCCCTGTAGGACTGGAAGCGACCTCGATAGGCCGGACTCATGAACTGTAACACTCGTATTTGTACTTTGTCTCTCCTTGCTCCCCATCCGCTCATCTTGTGGTGTTTGCCTGGCCCTTACTATAGCTTTGCTTGGCTGGTTTTTCCACACCTGAGCATGGAAGCCTGACATGGAGATTTCATGAGTCTCTCCCAACCTTCTCCCGTCATCTTCTAGTTGAAATAGCAAGGCCTGCTCCCAAGTCCAGAGCGGAGGATGTCAGTGGTCTCTTTGTCAGTCTCATCCCATCTGCCTGGCCAAACTCAGGGATCTGAACTCACCGGTTACTGGAGTCACCGGGTCAGCAGAGCCGACCCTACACACCAAGAAGCTTCTTTGCCATGCAGCCTCCAACCGGAAGGGAGCTGTCCTGGCTTTGCACTCACTGCGCTTGTGAGAGCTGGGAAGCCGGGCAGCAGTGACGTGAGCTACCAGAACTCAGCCCGTGAGGCACAGGCAGGGGCAGCGAGGTGGGCATGGGAGGGGGCAGCACTACCCGGGGATAGATGCCAGGAAAGCATCTATCCGAGTTACCCAGGAAAAAATTTTCTGTAGTAGCTGGCTGATGAATCTTGCCCATATGCTCAGGGTTTAGCTGATTGCCATATTTGGGGTCGGGAAGGAATTTTCCTCCAGGGCAGATTGGAAGAGGCCCTGGAGGTTTTTTGCCTTCCTCTGTAGCATGGGGCACGGGTCACTTGCTGGAGGATTCTCTGCACCTTGAAGTCTTTAAACTACGATTTGAGGACTTCAATAGCACAGATATAGGTGTGAGGGTTTTTTTGTAGGAGTAGTGGGTGAAATTCTGTGGCCTGCGTTGTGCAGGAGGTCAGACTAGATGATCATAATGGTCCCTTCTGACCTAAATATCTATGAATCTATGAAAGCGAATCCAGGGGAATGAAGCCATGGGAGAGCCAGGGCTACCGCAGGGCGCGTGAGTGTGGGCAGCACAAGGGCTGGGCACCCCCTACCATACAGACACCGAGAACGGGAGCCAGCCAGAGAAGAGCCACAGAACTAATCAGGGGGCCAGTGAGTGGGAGCGACAGAGCAAAACTTGCCCACTGTGGCTAAAGCGAGGGGGGGGGGGCAGCCTTCCCAGCTCCAGCAGGCTAACTGCCCAGGGTGCTGTCTCCACAGGTCGGGGTTGTGGGCAGGACGGGGGCTGGGAAATCCTCTCTCACCAACTGCCTATTCCGGGTCCTGGAGGCTGCAGGAGGGAAGATCGTGATTGATGGGGTGGACATATCGACCATTGGCCTCCATGACCTACGCCAGAGTCTCACCATCATCCCCCAGGTGAGCGCTGCACGGGCAGAGCTGCGTGCCCGGTCTCTGGCAGCAGCTGGCCAGGGATTTCGCAATAGGGCAAATGTGTGGGGTGGGCGCTGTGCCTCTCCATAGAAGCTCCATGCCCCAGGTGTCTCTGTTCATTAACTTATCCCAACCTGCCACTGTGGGGCAGCCAAAGCCTAATGGGGCACTATGAGCAGGAGGGGCCCAAGCCGGAGCCCCCAGCCCCTCGGTGTGGAAGGAGGGGAGCTGACAGCAGCTGCAGCAGGAGACACAGCATGACGGGGCCCATCCCATCCTGGGCACCTCCTGAGCTCTGGAAGCGAAAGCTCAGACGCCTCCCATTCTGCTCCCTGGGCACTGTGGGAAATGTTCAGCCCAGGCCCAGGATCAGCCTGCTGGTCTCTCGTTGGGAGCCTAGACTCAGCCAGTAACCTTCACCCAGCCTCTGAGACCGACTTGCTGGCTCCTCTGATCCGCAAGGCTGGTGACCTGCCCTCAGCCTGTGGCTGTTGGAGCTGCAGCATGGCCAAGCTCTTGGTGAAGCATCCCTGGTAGGAGACTAACCCTGCCCCTCCAGCCAGTGCGTTGCCCAGCTGTGGGCACCGTGGGCAGCCAGTTTGAGTGGCTGGACAAACAGCTCAGAGCTGGCTCGAGCCAAACAGAGCAGACTTAGCTGCAGCGGGTGTCCCCCCTTGTGTCTAACTGTAATGGGCTTACAAGCACCTCATGGCTCTGGGGCTGGCAGGACCCCAGACCTAGCGCAGTCAAAGACCCCTGAGCTGGCCTTGCAGGACCCGGTGTTGTTCTCCGGGACTTTACGGATGAATCTGGACCCGTTTGACCAGTACTCGGATGAGGAGATCTGGAAAGCCCTGGAGCTGGCCCACCTGAAGACATACGTGCTGGACCTACCTGAGAGACTGTCCCACCAAGTGAGCGAAGCAGGGGAGAACTTGAGGTAGGTGGGCTAATCTTGGGGGGCCTCACCGCCTGCCCAGCTCCAGAGACACATCCTTCCTCCCTCCCAGGGAGAGTAGAGCACAGCCTGAGCATGCCCTAGGCTGTCCAAGAGTCCAGCCAGCCAGCAGGACTAATCCCTGTAGGAATGCATGACCCTCTGTGAGGCTATAGGGAATGAGGGAGTGCATGGGGGGCAGCAAGGCCAGGGGGAAGGGTGCGGTTTGGGGGGAGTGGGCAAGGCGCATGTGGGTGCAACCTAGTCATCATGAGGTGAGAGGCAAAGTGTCATCATGGATCAAAAACTGGCTAGGAAACAGAAAGCAAAAAGTAGGCTTAAATAGCCAATTTTCATTCTGGCTAAAGGTTGGCAGCGGGAAGTACGTGGTCCAGGGTTGTACAATACATTTATTAATGGTCCGGAAAGAGGCTGAGCAGTGAGGCAGTGATTTTGTAGATAACACACAGCTATATGGGGGAGTCAAATCCAGAGATGACTGGGAGGAACTTCAGAGGGACCTGATCAAGCTAGGGGAATGGGCAACATGATGAAAGATGAAATTCACTGGTGATAAGTGCAAGTAATGCACACTGGAGGGAGAGGAAAAACTGAACAACTCACACACCATATGGGGTTGTAAATTAACTGTATTAGTGACACTCGTACCTCACTGTAGCCAGCTCAATGGTGACCGCTTCTCAAAGTGCAGCTGTGGTCCAAAAAGGGTACAAAACAGTTCAGAGTCAAGCTAGAAGGGCATAACGAATGGGGTCCTGAGGGATCTGTCCTGGGTTCAGTTCTGTTCAGTATCTTCATCAATGATTTGGATACTAGCACAGAGAGTACACTTATAAAGTCTGTGAACAATACCACGCTGGGAGGGGTTGCAAGCGCTTTTGAGGACAGGATTAGAATTCAAAGTGAGATGGACAAACGGGAGAATTGATCTTAAGTAAATAGGATGAAATTCAATAAGGACAAATGCAAAGCACTACACATCAGAAGGAACAATTAAATGCATAAATACAAAATGGGAAATGACTGCCTAGGTAGGAGTGCTGCAGAAAAGGATCTGGGGATCATAGTGGATCACAAACATAGTGGATCAACAGTGTAATACTGTGCAAAAAAAGTGAACATAATTCTGAGATGTGCTAGTAGGAGTGTTGTGAGCAAGACATGAAAAGTAATTCTTCTACTCTGTTCCACACTAATAAGGCCTCAACTGGATTTAGTGTGTCCAGGTCTGGCACCACACTTCAGAGAAGAAAGTCCAAAGGAGAGCAACAAAAATTATTAAAGGGCTAGAAAACATGACCTATGAGGAAAGATTGGAAAAATTGGGTTTGTTTAAGCTGGAGAAGAGAAGACTGAGAGGGGACATGATAACAGTCTTCAAGTATGTAAAAAGTTGTTATAAAGCGAAGGATGCTAACTTGTTCTCCTTTGCTACTGAGGACAAGACAAGCAGCAGTGGGCTTCAGTTGCAGCAAGGGAGAGTTAGGTTGGACATCGGGAAAAAAACTTCCTGACCGTAACAGTAGTTAAACACTGGGACAAACGACCTAGGGAGGGTGTGGAGTTGCCGTCATTGGAGGGGTTTTTAAAGAACAGATTAAACAGCTCCCAGGAATGGTCTAGATTAGTGGTTCTCAACCTGTGGTCCGCGGATCCCAGGGGTCTCTGGCCTATGTCAAGGGGTCCGCGAAAGACTTATTCTGAAGCCTGGCTGACCAGAATTCGCCTATGTATGCAGACAATAGATTTCCAAAGGGGCCCACACCGCCATCCGAAATTTTTTAGGTGTCCACAACTATAAAAAGGTTGAGACTCATTGCTCTAGCTAAGACGTAGGCCTGCCCCACTGCAGGGGCCTGGACTAGATGGTCTGGCCTTCCTGCCCTGCAGTTCTACGCTTCTGTGTGAGGTCGCGTAAGGAATAGACTGGTGCATAATACTTCCTAAGTCAGTGATGTGGCCACATTTGAATAGCGTGTCCAGTATCGGTCACCTCATCTCACTCAGCATAGTGCTGACGTGTGTGGGGGGGGGGGGGGGGGGGGGGGGGAGGGGGGTTCAGAGTCAAGCAAAGAGAATGAGCAAGGGCCTGGAAAAACGCTCACATGACAAGCGAGTGACAGGCTTGGAATTGTGTCCCTTCGATAGAAGACAGCTAAGGGGGTGGAGACACATAAGAATGGCCATATTGGGCTAAATCTATATAAAATACTGACAAAGTGAGAGGCTAAATGGGGAATGTCTGTTTTCCCTGTCTTCTAAAACAAGACCAAGGAGACAGACAAGGACCCTCCTGGCTTCCCCATCCCCACATGTGTAATTAGGTTGTGGAACGCCTTGCCACAGGAAGTTGTTGAAGCCAAGAAATTAATTAACACACTTCCGAAAGGAATTGGACATGTGTATGGCTAGTAAGACTATCCAGTGTTAGACTGGTTAATGCTAAGAAAAATGTTGCTACATGATTAAGTCTAATTCTTCAAGGTACGGGCTGCTCTCTGACTAAGCGAGGTCCATCTGAGCCCCAATGGGGGCAGAGGCTCCAACATCTGCTGCCAGCAGCATTCTTACACCTTCCTCGGCAGCATCCGGTGCTGGGCTAGACAGCCTTGTGTCTGAGCCCGGCTCCCACGTGCCCTGTGGCCTAACCTTGCTCAGTGATTGGCTGACGAGGCAGGAGAGGAAGGATGTGATGCTGCCACTAGGCTACTCCAGGTCGCTCACTCGCCCTCCGTGGCAGAGCTGGTGCTGGGCCTGTTCTCAGTCTGCCCAGCGTCAGAGCGGGTGTTTTCTCCCCACCCCAGCATTGGGCAGCGGCAACTGCTGTGTCTGGCCCGAGCCCTGCTCCGCAAATCCAAGATCCTCGTCCTCGATGAGGCAACAGCAGCTGTGGATCTGGAAACAGATCATTTAATCCAGACAACAATCCAGAGCGAATTTGCCAACTGCACTGTCCTCACCATCGCCCACCGCCTGCACACCATCATGGACAGCAACAGGTGGGTGTGTGTCTGTGTGTACACACTCGCGCCCCTGCAATACTCACCGTAATGGCCAGGGGAGTGGGGGAGGAGCGTGGGGGCACTGTACCCACCAGAGTGGCCAGCCAAGAGCAGTTGCTGTGCACACCATTCCACAGAGCAATGCGGGGGGGCTCCAGGGAGGTTCTTTACACACCATCCTGGCTCGCCCGAAGGGGGTTAGGGCACTGTAGCCACCATCCTGGACCACCCCCTTCCCCCTGAAGCAGTTGCTGTACACTCAATTCTGCGCGGGTAGGTGCACACAGGTTCTATGTGCGGGGGGGGGGGGGCGGGGGGAGAGGTGCTGTACACACCATTGCAGACAGCAGTGGGGGGTGCGCACAGGGGCACTATACGCACCATCGTGGCCAGCTTGGGGGGGGGGGGGGCTGTACGCACCATCGCAGACAGCAAGGGGGGGGGCGCACAGGGGCACTATACGCACCATCGTGGCCAGCTGGGGGGTGGGGGGGGCTGTACGCACCATCGCAGACAGCAAGGGGGGGGGCACACAGGGGCACTATATGCACCATCGTGGCCAGCTGGGGGGTGGGGGGGGGCTGTACGCACCATCGCAGACAGCAAGGGGGGGGGCGCACAGGGGTACTATACGCACCATCGTGGCTAGGCTCGGGGGAGATGCTGTACACACCATCCTGGACCCCCGACCCCCCCCAGGAGCAGTTGCTATACGCATCATTGTGCACTTGGGGTGGGGGAAGTTGCAGGCAAGTTTGCATCATCCTGGCTAGCAGGGGGGCGGAAGAGAAGGGGCACTGTACCCACCATCAGGGCCAGCAAACAAGTTGAGGGTGGAGTGCAAGGGGCCAGGCGCCAGATGGTAGGTGCAGGGGGCTATACACACACAAATGGGGGAGGGGTGGCAGACTCCGACCCCCCACTGCCCGAGGGGGTGTGGATGGGGCACTGGGCACTCCTTTGTGGCCTGCACCAAGTGGGTATGCAGATGCGGCCTAGCCCCCCATCTTGGACAGGCCGTAGAGGACCTGAAGATCCCTGTGCAGCTCCAAACCTTGTCGCATTCACTCACAGCTGTTGGTCCAGTAAAAGAGATGCCTTTGTCCCCTAAAGGAACAGGAGAGGACTCATGGCACGTTAGAGACTAACCGATTTATTTGTGCACAAGCTTTTGTGGGCTGCAGCTCACTGCGTCAGCCCCCTCCCGTCTTTCCAGTAGCAGAGGCATCATTTATGTCGTCTTGGACTGACGCAGGCAGGCCCCGGCCCGGGGAGCAATTTACTGTCCTGCCTCGGGTGGGGAAGGGGCTGCAGACAACCTCGGACCGGGAAGGGCATGCGCTGCGAGGAGCTGCATGAGAGCAGAGCTGGTCCTGAGGGGCCCAGTGTCCTTTGTGCTTGCAGGGTGATGGTGCTGCAGGCGGGGCGCATCGTGGAGTATGACAGCCCTGAGCGGCTGCTCCAGCAGCAAGGCCTTTTCTCTGCCATGGCGAGGGACGCCGGGATCGTGAGCGCTCAAGCCACGGTGCTGTAGGACAGCTGGAGCTGACAGGGTGAGCCCCATCTCCAGAGTCACCCATCTCCAGCATCAGAACCTAGGGCAGGGCCCACTGCAAACTGGGACGGACAAACGGCGGATTGCCAGAATCTGTTTCCTGTTGCCTCTGGGTGCCTGGCAGCTCCGAGCAGCGGGACCTGCCCAGGACTTCACTCCTCTTCACCTGGGACTTTAAAGGAGAGAGTGAAGCCACGGGGCTCTGAGTCCCTTGAAGAGGGGACTTTGGGGCTGGGCTAGGACTTACCTCACTGCAGGCAGCAGCTCTGAACCTGCTGCTGCCATACCCGGGGGACAGATCCAAACCCTGCTATGGGGGGGTAGTTAGACGTGCGCAGGCCAGACCCCACGTGCACTTGGGCAGCAGCTCTAACAGAGTATTTTTACAATCATTTTACTTATTGGTCCTTATTCTCAAGGCACTCACTAGCATAGGCCCAGCATAGCTGAAAGAGTAACTAAAGCTCCAGCCTGAAGACCATGGTTGACAGCAATGCTCCTCTAGCAGAGTGGAGCTCTCTACTGCAAGGGCAAAGTTGGGCAGGAGACAGCTGCCTCAGGGGCCAGTCCAGGGCTCGAACCATGGCCCATCGCAGAGTTCCTCACTTTCTGCTCCAAGTGTCAGGTCCACTGCTCTGAGCAGCCCTCCCCAGCAGAAACAGCATGTCAGGACACTGTAAAAAGACGAATACCCTGGGGAAGAGGCTGAAAGCACAAGTGAACCCCACGTGACACATTAGACCCACGGCTTTAATGCAGACACCTCACTGATGAGGGCAGTATAAAATCTACATAGAACAGAATTTCCTGATACTAATGTCTGGATGCACAGGCAAAACTTAGCTCCATCCCCATGAAAGGTGACTGCAGCCCTGGGCTGTCCCCGCTGCCCCCCACTGCAAGACTTGGAGTCAGTGTTAGTCTCTGGGCTTTGCTCCAAGCCCACGCAACAACTTGACACTCCCCTGGTCCCTGCTGGTGCTCATTCATCCAGGCAGGAGCCCTGAAGAGCCCCATTAAGTGTGTGGTTGCAATTCTGTCTCTATAAAGGATATTCAAACACTTGTTTGTGATATTACTTGGGGGGGCGGGGGGAGTTGCTGAGGAATGTTGCTAAAGCCTGGGCCTAGTCCAGCAGTAGGGGCGGAGGACAGAGGAGGCATAGGATTTGCCTAAGCACCGGTTTGCTGCTCTGCAGGGCTCCATTGTGAGTTGCAAGCTGAAATAGAAACATGGCTCCAGTGTGACGCTGGGGTCTAAGGCCTGGAACAGCTATTCTGGTTGTCCTTGCACTCCCTATCGCCTCTGCACAGGAGCTGGGCCATCTGGCTACACGCCATTTGCTGGATTCTTGCCCTATAAACTGTTGTACTCCAGCAGCTTCTGGGCACGGGTCCCAAACTTTGTGTTAGTCTCTCAGCAAGCAGCAGGGCGGCTGCTGCTCCAGGGGCCCATGCGCAGCTGCTTACAGCGTTGCCATGTGCATGTCCCTGACCAGAAACATGGTGCTTGACACAAACAAACCTGAGCACCACCAAGGGAGACACTTTACTTAGGGGACACAGACACTGTTGTCAGAGTGCAGGGGAGTGAGGGGGAGGAGGAAAGTGTCTCTTGGGCCAGGAACAGCAGCCCCCAAATACAATCCTTCCAATAGTACTGCCCCATTCCGGGGGCGCCCGGCCAGAGCCTAGCAGGCAGTCTGGGGTGTTGATGCCTTTAACCTACACTCTTGCCAAAGGATCTGCCTGAGTCTCACCAGCCCCTCACAGCACTCTGGGACGCGTGACCCCCAAGTTCTGGTGGCGGGCTGGAGTAAGGAGGGGAAATGGCTCGAGTGACAGGGTGGTGAGGCTGCTGTCTTACCTTTGGCTCATCTGAACGACTGGAGTCAGGGGTTGCTGTGGGCAGCTGCTGCCTGCTGGGCGCTATGGGAAGGAGTATCACGTATCTCCCACAGCAGCGGGGTGCTGCTAGTCCTGAAACGAGGGCTTGGGAGCGCCCCACCCCGGGATGGCTCCACTGCAGGGGAGGTGTGAGTTCCCAGCACGGGCAGATCCCACGTGCACTCGTTCAGCCCGTGCTGGGAATTCACACCAGTAGAGGGGCTCCTGCAGCACAGGCTAGCCGCCCAAGGTAGGGCCCAGCAGGCTTGGGGGGCTTGGACTTCGGAAGCTAGCCCTGCCCATCACCCATGGTTCAGCTGAGCGTGTGAGCCTGTCTGCGCTGCGAGTTACAGGGCCACGGGCAGCAGGAAATACCCTAGGAGACCAGCAGCTCCCCCAAGGGAGGCTCGCAGTTCTGGGGAGATGGGTCTTCCCAGCTGTGGAATCAAATGGCTTATAACCAGTGACAATGGGTCCTCTATATGGAGCGGGGGAAGGGGCAGAATCCCACCCTGAGCAGGTACCGTACTCCAGCCCCAACTTCCCAGCTACATTCTACCCCCTGCCCGGTGAGGGAGCCTGGCCCTTGCTCCCAATGCTCATTGCTGAGGAGCTGTGGGGCTCCTGTTCTCAACAGCCCTGGTTGCTTTTAACGGTACTTGGCTAAAGAGGGAATCTGCATTAAACCAGAAACCCTGAAGGGAAAGGAAATGCCGCACACAGGCAGGAAGCAGCACTGTGGCCCGAGTGAGGAGGCCACTTCCTCAGGGAGTTGGCTTTGCTCTGCCCAGTCAGGCCCAGCCAGCTTCTTTCTAGCAGCTAGATCTAAGGGGAAGCTACTTGCCCTGCTAGGAGGAAGAGACAGGACAGGAGGCAACATGAATTCCTGCTGCACAGGGATTCCTCCTGCACAGTGTAACCTCACTGCCCCGGCCAAGCCACGGTCACCACGCCAACTGCCTGCAGCCTGGGCGGGGCAGAGCCCCTGCCGGTCCTGGACCGTCCAGCACCACGGGCAATACTGCATGGCTTTCCGGGGCTGGAGGGTTAGTGTTTCACACGCTGACTCAGCACAGCAGGGGCCGCAGAGCCCTCCCCCCGCCAAGTCTCTGACATGGTCCAGCTGGGATTAAGGCACCAGAACTTGGTTCTCTCTGTGGGGATGGTACAGCCTCACGTATACTCTGTCTTCCGGATGTAACTGGACGGCACGTAGCCCTGCCTCCCATGCACCTCAGCTAACCACCACTCTCGATTGCCCGTGATATCTCCAAACTGTAGGATCCTGAGTCTCTGATTGGCTGTAACACTCAACTCATTTGGACTTCGGCCTTTAAAGGTGTAGACAGCATAATAGACCTAGAGGGACAGGGGGAGAAAGCGGGTCAGAGCTGGGCCGGGCCTGAGGAACAACAAGCCAGGATCAACACTATCATGTAGCTCTTTGTGTACTGTGAGGATTACTCAGACACACTCAGAGGGAAACTGAGGCACAGCAAGGGGAAAGCACTATCTCCCAGGGTCATTAGGGCATAAGTCATCCTGGGTCAGCCCATAGGTCCACCTAGCCCATTATCCTGTCTTCCGACAGTGGCCAATGCCAGGTGCCCCAGAGGGAATGAACAGAACGGGTAATCATCAAGTGATCCATCCCCTGTTGCCCATTCCCAGCTTCTGGCAAGCAGAGGCTAGGGACACCATCCCTGCTAATAGCCATTGATGGACCTATCCTCCATGAATTTATCTAGTTCTTTTTTGAACCCTGTTATAGTCTTGGCCTTCACAACATCCTCTGGCAAAGAGTTCCAGAGGTTGACTGACCTTGTGTGAAGAAATACTTCCTTTTGTTTGTTTTAAACCTGCTACCTACTATTTCATTTGGTAAACTCTAGTTCTTATGGTATGAGGAGTAAATAATGCTTTCTAATTTAACTTCTACACACCAGTCATGATTTTATAGACCTCAATCATATCTCCTCCTTCATCATCTCTTTTCCACACTGAAAAGTCCCAGTTTTATTAATCTCTTCTCATATGGAAGCTGTTCCACACCCCTAATAATTTTTTTTGCCCTTTTCTGTATCTTTTCCAATTCCAATATATCTTTTTTGAGACAGGGTGACCAGATCTGCATGCAGTATTCAAGGTGTGGGCCTTATAGAGGCAACATGATATTTTCTGTCTCATTATCTATCCCTTTCTTGATGATTCCCAACATTCTGATAGTTTTTTTGACAACTGCTGCACACTGAGTGGATGTTTTCAGAGAACTATCCACAATGACTCCAAGATCTCTTTCCTGAGTGGTAATAGCTAATTTAGACCCCATCATTTTATAAGTACATACCGTTGGGATTACGTTTTCCAATGTGCATTACTTTCCATTTAACAACATTGAATTTCATCTGCCATTTTGTTGCCCAGTCACCCAGTTCTGAGAGATCCTTTTGTAGCTCTTCAGAGTCTGCCTGGGACTTAATTATCTTGAGTAATTTTGTATCATCTGCAAATTTTGCCACCGCACTGTTTACTCCTTTTTCCAGATCATTTATGAATATGTTGAATAGGACTGGGCCCAGCACAGACCCCTGGGGGACACCACTATTTACCTCTCTCCATTCTGCAAACTGACCATTTATTCCTACCCTTTGTTTCCTGTCCTTTAGACAGTTACTGATCCCTGAGAGGACCTTTCCTCTTATCCCATGTCTGCTAATTTTGCTTAAGAGCCTTTGGTGAGGGACCTTGTCAAAGGCTTTCTGGAAATCTAAGTACACTAGATCCCCTGGTTACCCCTTGTCCACATGCTTGTCGACCCCCTCAAAGAATTCTAGGGCAATCACTCCCAGAGCCCCGTTCTCCTGCCCGGGTCACTACTTGAAAATATGGACAAGGGCTGGTCCTGAAAGGCAGGTATCTTCTTGCTGTCCCACGCCCGAGAGACCCTGTACAACCCATTTTCCCACCTAGCCTTGGGGGTCTGCACATTCCTCACAAGAGACGGGGTTGAGGTCCATAGGCGCTGACTCCGTGGGTGCTCCAGGGCTGGAGCAACCATGGAAAAAACATTAGTAGGTGGTTTAGCACCGACCAGCAGGTGAGCTCCCCTCCCACCCCTCTCCACCCAGTGCCTCCCCCCACCAGTGACCCCACTGATCAACTCCTTCCCTCCCTCCCACTGCCTCCTGCCCACCTAGGAACAGCTGTTCAGTGGCGGTCACGAGGCACTGGGAGGAAAGGGAGAAGGGGGGCTGGGGCATGCTTGTGGGAGGGCAGAGGTGGGACGGGGTGGGGGCTTGGAGGAAGGGGTGGAGTGGGGGCGGGGCCTGGGGCGGAGTTGGGGTTGAGGACCCCCGGGGTAAAGAGGACAGATCAGCCTCTGCCTCACATGTGCCAGCACCCCCCCCTTCCCTAGTGAAGGGAGGGTTCAGCCTCTGCCCAGGGAAGGGTGTGACTTGCAGCCCCTCCACCATAGAGCAAAGACAGCAGGGGGGCTTACCTGGCTGCCTTCAGACTCGCTGCTCTCCAGCCCCGAGTCTCTGTCCTCCAGCGAAGGCGCCGGCCTGAGGTATGCTTTGGCAGGGTGCCCACTGCGGGCGCTGCAGCTGCTGTTCGGCTCAGGGCGACTGTCGTGTTGGAGAGCTGGTGTCATGTTGGGCTGCGGGTTGGATTCCATGGGAACCGTTCTACCAGAGGTGCCAGCCTGGGGCGGGGAGGCAGCATCTGTCTCGGAGGGGGACCTCAGGGAGTGGTATGGATCCCCTGGAGAGGCACAGTCCTGCAGAGGTTTCTGGGTGAAGGTCATGGTCATGCCACTGGAGTTGAAGGTCAGGGTTTTGCTGCTGTGGGGTGAGGAGCTACTGTGTTCAGACTCACTGGAGGAGTGGCTGCCCACCGAGACGTCCGAGTGGCTGCGACGTGGGTTATAGGGCTTCAGGAAGGAGCTGTACACAAAGCCTTTGGTCACTGCGGAGAAGGGAGCGGATCATAGTCAGAAACGAAAAGGCTCCCATGGAGAGGGGAGTGGGTCAAAGGGGAGAGGATGATAAACCAGAGAGGAGACCACAGGAGACAGGCCCGAATGGCCGCCTGTCCCCGGAGGGTTACAGTTAGTTGTTCATGGATCCCGGCTGATGGCAGAGTCAGGGAAGACCCTGTGTTGCTGGAGGCACAGAACCCCACCTACCTCCATTGTCAATGAGCCAGCGGTTCTGGCTGCCCATGGGGTCCTTCTTCTTGAGAACACCCACGAGATCACCCTCCAGCAGCGAGACATCCAGGTCCTGGGCTGCGTTGAAATTGCGGTCTGCCTGGAAGAGTTTCTCCGGGGGGTACCTGGCCAGGAGGGCAGCTCGGAGTTCATCCGACTGCAGCACGTAGCTGGGCTGGAGGGGAACAAGACACCCATGAGAAAGCCCCTGGGGCTCCCCAGACCAAGCCCCCGAAATAAGGCAGAAGAGACTCACTGGGCCCAGGAGTGGCTGCCTCCTGGCAGACTGGTGCTCCACGCTCCTCCTGTCAAAGGGTCTCTTGGCAACCGTGTGGGACTCTGGGAAGAAGGTAAAGGCCTGGAGCTGCTGGAGAACTCGGCTGTGCTCCTCTTGGAAGATGGCAATGAGGTTCCCCTCCCTGCCAACCACTCGCAGCAACTGGAACAGGAGCAGAGGGTAGGAAGCTGCCATTAGCAGAGCGCTGCTAACCCAGAGACCCAGAAGCCAAAGGGGACGGAAGACGAGCCAGATGCTGATCTAGAACCTGCACCAGTGTTCAGGGCCAGGACGGAGCCAGCCCTGGAACTCCCCTCTGGCAGGGCAGGGGTGAGCCTATCCTGCCACTTCCCCTGCGGTCTCTGACAGAGGGTGGGGACAGCCAGAGAGTGAGCCCCCAGGCCTGCTGATCCAGCACCTTTCACAGCAGCCCCTGCCACCAACAGTATCCAATCCCCTGGAGCACGGGAAGCCTACAGGCGTAGCCTCGAGGGGAAGCCAGAGTCTGAGACGACAGGCACAGCTTCGCACACAAGCGAGACGAGCCTCAGGAAGTAGAAACTCCCCTGACACACGAGAAACAAACTCCACAGAGGCAACATGTCTGCAGTGAGCCAGGAGCATCTGCAATCACATCCTCCCTGCTCCATCCCCTGCCCCTGTTGCTGAGCTGGGCCTGGCTGGGTTCTGGGAACTCACCGACAGCAATGGCCTCAGTTCCCCCAGTGCCAGGTGCACAAAGTCGCAGTGAGCCCTGGCATAGCCCCGCGAGCAGTTGGCAAACAGCTCCTTGGCAAAGCGCTGGAACTTGGGCAGCTCATCTAGCAGCTGGGCATTCAACGCCTCATAATTGTTGCGAGCCGACTGCAGCTCCTCAAGTGTCCGTTTGTCCTTCAGCTTCTCCGCCCGCTCCGTGCAGTTGTGGAAGTCCAGGAGCTTGTCAAAGCGTTTCTGCACCAGCTTGTGCGGCCCCATGAACATGCTCAGCAGCTGGTTGAGAGGGGAGATCACCAGCCGCTCCGTCCTCTCTTTCTGGAAGACAGTAAAACAATAGGCAGGTGATAGGGCATCCCTCTCTTTCCTGGTTCAGCCTCTCTCAGCCAGGGCAGCTGGTTATTCAGGGACTTATCTAGCTAGCTGCACGTGTCCCAAGTGATGGGGCGTCCTAGCTGTCCTGATGCGACAGCCAGAGTCATCTCACTGGCACTAAACGTGGACTGAGATTCAATTTACGTTACCCTTCACTCACCTTCATCAGAAAGCTCCTAGTCGCCCCTTACCCCAATCACCTCCTAAGCCATCTCCCCCTGGGCTCCTGAGTCAGCCCCATGGATCACCCTGAATCTTCCCTCTTTGTCAATTCCATCCAGTGCGACCTGGCAAGCTATACAAGTGTTTCCAAAGTGGCAGGTCTGTGGGTAGGAATAAGCCACACAGGGTAGGACCACATGCTGTGCCTGGGGTCCGAATCCCTGTACCCTTTTGTCAGCAGTGTCCACTCCTGCACTGGTGACAGCTTTGTATGCAGCACAATGCCATCTCTGCCCTCTCTCTCCTCTGTCCCAGCATATTCCTACACCAGCGTTTCTCAAACTGGAGTCTGTGGGCCTTGCTGATCAACTCCTCCCCCTCCATCCCAGGGCTTCCTGCACACCGGGGAACAGCTGTTCAGCGGTGTGCAGGAGGCCCTGGGAGGGAGGGAGGGGGGAAGCAGGGATGGGGGGTGTGTTCAAGGGAGGGGGCAAAAAGAGGCGGAGAAGAGGAGGGGCTGGGGTGAAGCAGGGGTGGGAGTCTGCCGAATTTTGTATATCAAAATAGGGGGCCTCAGGTTGCAGAAGTTTGAGAACCTCTTCCCTACACTATTCCCACATCTCCTGCTGGCACACCTCACCCTAAACCCTCTCTCCCAGCCACCTCAGTGTTTCACCCTAAATCACTCCCGTCAACTCCACTGTGCCTCAGGCTGAAGCTTCCATCCCAGTTACCTCCCAACTCTCAGACAAAACCACCATCCAAATGACCACCCTGCACCTCAGCCTAACCCACCTCCCGAATCGCTTCTCACGGTCTCATTCTAGTCACGGGCCACGGCACTTTGCCCTAACTCGACCCTTACAATACCACATTCTGCATCTCCGTCTTACCTCAATTCCTCCCCACCACCCCAACTCGTTCCTGCTCCTCAGCCCAGTATCAGTCTAATGTATCCCCGTCAGTGTCTCACCCTGAAGCATCCTTCCTCGCTAGTCAACCCCCATGTCACCCTCTTTCCCAATCACCCTCTTGTATCACTAAATCCCCCAGTCACACCGTGCTTCTGCCTAAATCATCGCCTAGTCATCACCGCTGTGTCTCATGCTCAATCCTCCCTCCTCTTCAGTCCCACACACCTTTGGTCTCACCCTAAATCTCCCCCTGTTCAAACCCATCTCTCACACAAAACTGGACCCCCCAATCACCTCTCTGCCTCTCACCAGGAATAGTCCCCCAATCACTCATGCATCCTGTTAACCACATACGCCAATCATTTCAAAGCATGACATTACCCCCATTCCATGATCACAAAAAGTGTACTGGTGGAGGGAGCTCTTAGGAATGACACAACCACGTGACGAGAACAACCGTCTGGGACTCAAAAAACCTGGGCTCAATTCCTGGTTCTGCCACTGGCCTGCTGGGTGACTTTGGCCAACTAACTTCACCTCTCTGTGCCTCACTTTTCTCATCTGTACAATGAGATTAATGATGTTTCCCTCCTTGGGCTTCACTGACAAAAAGCACTATGTAAAGGCTAGCGATTATCATCCTTACTATTATCATAGGAGAACAGCTACACATGTACACAATTACAGCTTCCTAAATAACTACTAAGTCCTGCCATCAAGTGTCTTTCGGTTAAAAAAACTAGGAAATTCACTGACAAAAAACCTTGTTAATTCAAAGTTAAGGTTGCCTGGTGGCATACTGTGCCCATCCAGACCACCAAAGATGAGGAAGTTACTCACCTTGTGCAGTAATGATGGTTCTTCGAGATGTGTGTCCCTATGGGTGCTCCACTGTCCATGTATGTGCAGCCCCGTGTTGCTGATCAGAGATCTTTGATAGCAATGTCCGTTGGGCCCGCACATGTGCTCCCCCTCCCTCATACTCTGCCTCAAGGCTAGTGAGCGCTGCACAGGCGAACCACCCTCAGTTCCTTCTTTACCGCAGAGTCCCGATGAAGAACTCCGAAGTAGAGGGGAGGAGGGTGGATTGTGGAGCACCAAAAGGAACACACATCTCAAAGAACCATTGTTACTGCACAAGATGAGTAACTTCCTCCTCTTCTTGAAGTAGCGTCCCTATGGGTGCTCCACCCTAGGTGACTCCTGAGCAGTATCCCGGATGGGAGGCTGAGGCTTCGGAGTCGAGTCTGTTATGGACGATAATACCATGGAGTCAAAGCTAGCGTTGGAAGCAGACTCCCCAGTTATTGCATACTGTTCTACAAAGGTATGCACAGACGCCCAGGTGGCTGCTCTGCAGATTCCCGAGATAGGGACATTCTTGCAGAAGGCGACAGAGGAGGAAATTGATCTCACGGAGTGTATGTGGATTCCAGATGGAGGTACAACACTGCGAACCTGATAGCAGTGTTCGATACGGTTCAAGACACATTTGGAGAGTCTGTGGGCCAATACTGCCACACCTTTAGACCTATCGGCAAAGGAAAGGAAGAGTTTAGGAGATTTTCTAAAAAGCCTTTGTCCTCTCCAGGTAGAAGGCCAGGGCTCTCCTAACATCTAGCATGTGAAGTATGACTTCTCTATTATCACGGTGAGGCTTAGGATAAAAGGTCGGGACGGGAGGTGACTCGGTTGGTTCATGTGAAAGATGAGAAAAAACTTTGGGTGTGGCCTGAGAGTAACCGTCTCATGAAAGAAGACTGTAAAAGGGGGGGTGCGCCAAAAGTGCGGCCATCTCCCCCTATTCTTCTTGCCAATGTGATGGCGACCAGAAATGCCGTCTTCAGTGACAGATATGTGAGTGAACAAGTGGCCATAGGTTCAAAGGGTGATCTAGTCAGGCTCGTAAAAACTAAGTTCAGGTCCCATGTTGGGATTGGATGTCTGTGTTGGGGAAAGAGGTTTGCTATGCCCTTGAGGAACCACTTTGTAGTTGGGTGTGAGAAAACTGAGTATCCCTCTATTTGCTGATGGAAAGTCGCAATGGCCACCAGGTGTACTTTGGGCGAATTGAGAGATAGTCCTGACTTATTGAGAGTCAGAATGTAGTCTAACATCACGGGGAGAGCAGCGGATGCTAGGTAATGTACCTGGAATTGCATCAAACCTGAAACCTGGTCCACTTCTGTAGGTAATTATGATGGGTTGCCAATTTCCTACTGTGTAGTAACACTTCCTGTACCTTCTTGGGGCAGGAGCTCTCTATGCACAGGAACCAAGAAGAAGCCAGTTGAGCTGGAGTATCCGCAGGTTGGGATGGAGAGTACACCCTTCATTCTGTGAGAGGCGATATGGAGAGGGATGAAGAGGGATCAATGGACACACAGCCAGCTATGACAGGTACGGGTACCACATCTGTCTTGGCCAGGTGGGAGCAATCAGTATGACGTTTGCTCTTTTTTCTTTTTAACAGCAGAGGGAATGGGGGAAAGGCGTAAAGGCCCTTGTCCCATGGAAAAAGTGAAGCGTCCCCTACGGAGTGCTGTCTGAGGCTGGCCCTGGAGAAGTAACATGGGCACTTCCTGTTCAGCTATGTAGCAAACAAGGAATTGTTGGTGTCCCCTGTTGACAGAATATGATGCAGAGTACTGCTGGGTTCTGTTCTCACTCGTGGTCACGTGAGACCTTGAGATTGACACTGTCCGCTGTTGTATTCTGCGCTCCTGGGCGGCAGGTTGCTGATATTAGAACATGGTGGGAAATGTACCAGTTCCAGAGTTTTTAGTGCTTCTGCACATAGGGAGGACAATCTGGTGCCTCCCTGATGATTTATGTAGTACATGCATGCAACATTGTCCGTCGTGACCTTCGTGTGTGTACCTCTGATCAGTGGGAGAAAGTGGGTGCAACCATTCCTGACCACCCTGAGTTCGAGGAGGTTGATGTGGAGAGTCACCTCTGTGAGCAACTATTTGCCCTGAGTTGTGAGGTTGTTGAGGTGAGCACTCTGACCCATAAAGGATATGTCTGTAATGAGAAGTAATTTTGGGGCGCGGTTAACTGAACAGGGCCCCCGTGCAAAAGTTTGCTGGGTCTTTCCACCAGTCCAGGGAGTGTTTGACTCTGGCAAGCATAGAGAGAGGTTTGTTTGGCCTGTAAACCAAGCTGAACTGTGTCTGCAAGCACCTCATGTGAAGTTTGGCATGAGACATTACAAACGTGCCAGCTGCCATGTGCCCCAGAAGCTGGAGACAATGTCTGGCCAGCATTTGAGGGCTGGTTTGCACTGACTCTGCAAGCGCGGACAGGCTATGAAATCTGTGCTGTGGAAGGAGTGCCCTCACTTGCAATGAGTCGAGATCAGCCCCTATAAACTCCAAGCTTTGTACCAGAGGTAGGGACTATTTTTGGACATTGATTTGTAGGCCCAGGTTCATGAACACGTCTATAGTTCCGTGGGTGGCCCACAGGACTTCTTCGAAGGAGCAGGCCCTGAGGAAACAGTCATCTAAGAATGGGTTGATCATGATCCCCTGGGGGTGGACAAGAGGCCAAGACGGAGTACTCTGTACTGGTAATGGGTCTAACCCACAGTAAAGCGGAGGACTCATCTGTGGGATGGTAGGATCGATGTGTGGAAATACGTGTCCTGGCGGCCAAGAACCAATCTCCTTGTTCCAGAGATGGAATAATCACCACTAGTGTGACCAACTTGAATTTTTGAGCCTTGATGTATCTGTTCAGTGCTCTGAGATCCAGTGTGGGTCTCCAACCTCCCTTTTTCTTGAGAATCAGAAAATATCAAAAGTAAAACCCTTTGCCTTGGAGATGCATTGGTACGGGTTCTATGGCTCCTAGGCAGAGGAGGTGACCTATCTCCTGTTGTAATTCTCTCGTGTGAGAAGGGTCCCTGAAGAGGGACAGGGAAAGGGGGTGGGGGAGGGAGATGAAGTGGATTGAATACCCATGGGAGATAATTTCCAAAGCCCATCTGTCAGACATTATCTGTTCCCAGTTGGGATGGAACACAGCAAGGCAGCATCCAAAGGGATGCGAGGAGTTGGAAAGTGGCAGCTGGTGTCTAAGCGAGTGGTCTCTCGAGGTCTTGACCAAGGCGTCAAAACTGATGTTTTGAGGTCAAAGATTGCGGTGCTGAGGACTGAGAACCTGAGAGTTTATGCCTCTGAAATTTGGACCTTTTACTCTGGTTTGTAATAGAGTTGTGGTGGGAACTCCAGTTTGTGAGAAGACTGAGGACTAAATTTTTCCCAGTGACCAACGTGAGGCTCTGGAGTCCTTAAGTGTGTGGAGGGACACATCAGTCTTCTCAGCAAACAACTTAGAGCTTTCGAAGGGGAGGCCTTCAACAGTTGTCTGAACCTCCTTCAGGAAACCAAAAATATGCAACCACAAAGCTGACTGCATCACAACCACCTTTGAGATGGAACAGGCTGCTGTATCAGCTGCATCAAGTGCTGTCTGGAGTATTGTTTTGGCCACTAACTGCCCTGGGCTGATAATGGCCCAGAACTGTTCCCGTTTGCATTCTGGGAGATGGTCAATAAAGGTGCTGAATTTGGCATAGTTCATGTAGTTGTACTTTGCCATTACGGCCTGGTAATTTGAAATTCTGAACTGCAGAACAGCAGAAGAGCAGGCCTTCCTTCTAAACTTGTGAAGGAGCTTCCGATCCCTATCACAAGGGGTGGATTTGGAATGATGTTGGCAGCCACGGGAATTCACTGCATCAATCAGGATGGACTTAGGCGGAAGGAGGGAGAAAAGAAATTCCATATCCTTGGGGGGATACAGAGTCTTTTTATCAGCAGTAAATTATTCCGTAGGTTAATTACCCCTCACTGTAAAAAATGTAAGCCTTATTTCCAACCTGAATTTGTGGAGCTTCAACTGCCAGCCCTTGCATCACATTAGAACTTTCTCTCCTAAACTGAAGAGCTCATTATAAAATATGTGTTCCCCATGTAGATACTTATAGACTGTAATCAAGTCACCCCATAATCCTCTCTTTGCTAAGCTAAATAGATTCAGCTCCCTGAGTCTCACTGTAAGGCAGGTTTTGTAATCCTTTAATCATTCTAGTAGCTCTTCACAGAACCCTCTCCAATTCATTAGCATCCTTCTTGAATTGTGGACACCAGAAATGGACACAGTATTCCAGCAGCGGTCACACTATTGCCAAACGCAGAGGTAAAGTAACCTCTCTACTCTTACCCAAGATTCCCTTGTCTATGCATCCCAGGATTGCATTAGCTCTTTTGGCCCCAGGGTTGCACTGGGAGCTCAGGTCAGCTGATTATCCACCACCATCACCCAAAATCTTTTTCAGAGTTTCCCTGGATAGAGTCCACCATCCTGTAAGTATGCCCTACATTTTTTTGTTCCTAGATGTATACATTTAGATTTAGCCATATAAAAGACACATTTGTTTGCTTCTGCCCACTTTACCAAGCTATCTCAATCACTCTGTATTGGAGACCCGTCCTCTTCATTATTTGCCACTCCCCCAAATGTTGTGTCATCTGCAAACTTTATCAGTGATGATTTTATGTTTTTCTTTCAGGTCATTGATAAAAATGTTACATCGTATAAGGCCAAAACCTGATCCTGGCTAGACCACTAGAAACATACCTGCTCAATGGCAATTGCCCATTTACAGTTATAGTTTTGAGACCTATTAGTTAGCCAGCTTTTAATTCATTTAATGTGTGCCAGGTTAATCTTATAGCATTCTAAGGTGTTTTTAATCAAACTGTCGTGCGGCACCAAGTCAAACGCCTTACAGAAGTCTAAGTTTATTACGTCAACGCTATTGCCTGCATCAACCAAACTTGTAATCTCCTCAAAAATAGTTATCAAGTTAGTTTAACAGGATCTATTTTCCAGAACCTTATGTTGATTAGCATTAATTACATCACCCTCCTTTAGAATCATAGAATATCAGGGTTGGAAGGGACCTCAGGAGGTCATCTAGTCCAACCCCCTGCTCAAAGCAGGACCAATCCCCAATTAAATCATCCCAGCCAGGGCTTTGTCAAGCCTGACCTTAAAAACTTCTAAGGAAGGAGATTCTACCACCTCCCTAGGTAATGCATTCCAGTGTTTCACCACCCTCCTAGTGAAAAAGTTTTTCCTAATATCCAACCTAGACCTCCCCCACTGCAACTTGAGACCATTACTCCTTGTCCTCTTAGTCCTCTTCTACCACTGAGAATCGTCTAGAACCATCCGCTCTGGAACCACCTCTCAGGTAGTTGAAAGCAGCTATCAAATCCCCCCTCATTCTTCTCTTCTGCAGACTAAACAATCCCAGTTCCCTCAGCCTCTCCTCATAAGTCATGTGTTCCAGACCCCTAATCATTTTTGTTGCCCTTCGCTGGACTCTCTCCAATTTATCCACATCCTTCTTGAAGTGTGGGGCCCAAAACTGGACACAGTACTCCAGATGAGGCCTCACCAATGTCGAATAGAGGGGAACGATCACATCCCTCGATCTGCAGGCAATGCCCCTACTTATACATCCCAAAATGCCATTGGCCTTCTTGGCAACAAGGGCACACTGCTGACTCATATCCAGCTTCTCGTCCACTGTCACCCCTAGGTCCTTTTCCGCAGAACTGCTGCCTAGCCATTCGGTCCCTAGTCTGTAGCGGTGCATTGGGTTCTTCCGTCCTAAGTGCAGGACCCTGCACTTATCCTTATTGAACCTCATCAGATTTCTTTTGGCCCAATCCTCCAATTTGTCTAGGTCCCTCTGTATCCTATCCCTGCCCTCCAGCGTATCTACCACTCCTCCCAGTTCAGTATCATCTGCAAATTTGCTGAGAGTGCAATGCACACCATCCTCCAGATCATTTATGAAGACGTTGAACAAAACCGGCCCCAGGACCGACCCCTGGGGCACTCCACTTGACACCGGCTGCCAACTAGACATGGAGCCATTGATCACTACCCGTTGAGCCCGACAATCTAGCCAACTTTCTACCCACCTTATAGTGCATTCATCCAGCCCATACTTCTTTAACTTGCTGACAAGAATACTGTGGGAGACCGTGTCAAAAGCTTTGCTGAAGTCAAGAAACAATACATCCACTGCTTTCCCTTTATCCACAGAACCAATAATCTCATCATAGAAGGCGATTAGATTAGTCAGGCATGACCTTCCTTTGGTGAATCCATGCTGACTGTTCCTGATCACATTCCTCCCATGTAAGTGCTTCAGGATTTAATTCTTTATTAATTAAGTCCAGTACCAGCTGCTCCATTATCTTGCCCAGGATCAATGTTAGGCTGACAGGCCCATAATTGCCCAGGTCATGCTGGTTGCCCTTTTTAAATATTGGCACAACAATAGCTTTCTTTCAGTCTTCTTTAACTTCCCTAGTGTTCCAAGACTTATTGAAAATCAACATCAACAGTCCAGATGCAATGGGTGCAAGTTGTGTGGACCTGCTGATTTAAAAATATCTTAACTTTAGTAGCTGCTGTTTAATGTCCTCCAGAGCAGTGGTTCTCAACATTTTTTCATCTGTGGACCACTAAAAAGTTTTAGTGGTCCACAGAAGTTTGAATGGAGGTGCAGACCCCTTTGGAAATCAATTGTCTGTATCTATAGTTGAATTCTGTTCAGTCAGTTTTCAGTCAAAATCTTTCACGGACCCCTTAGACATAGTCCATGGACGACAGGTTGAGAACCATTGCTCCAGAGATACTAGTGGAATGGAAAACTCAAACTTCTGGAAACCAGGAAATACAGAGTTAAGATACATGCCCACATAACCGTAACTCTGCCCTCTTTGAGCAAAGCCCCAATATGCATGTGACACATACTCTCAGTCTACCTTTGCGCTGTACTGAACAAGAGCTACTTACCCCTGCCATACATTCAAACATTTAACCTACTCCCTAGACAGAACAGCACATCTGCTAAACTTTACAACCTCCTCAACGCCTTTCACAACCCACTAACCCCTATACGTACAATGCTGTCTAACACAATATGTTCCCTTACCCGTCATTAAATGCAGAGCACACATCCAGCACCACCCTGTACCCAGCCACTGACACAGCGCTGCACTGAAGTGAGGCTGACTGGATCTCTCAAGGTACACTTTTCCCCATGATCAGATACATGGGGGTCAGGGAGAGGGGCTCACCCCCCGGGATACAGTACAGCCCCTCAGATCACCTCCTATCACAATCACAGCTCTTCCAAACTGCTCCCACTAATCCCACTACCATTCAATGCAGCTACACCTAACTTAGTGAACACAGCAGCAGTACATGGAGATAATTCCCAGTGGCCATTGCCAGATCCAAGGAGGCAGAGCACAAACCTAATTAAAACCCCTGGTTAGTCTCCATTAACATCAGACCTCGTTGCCTCCATATCTGACATGAAACTTTCCTTCCTAGTCCCCAACACTGTGTCTCAAGCTAAGTCCTCCCTTCTAGTCAATCCTCGTTTCACTATACATCTCCTGCGGCCACCCCATGATTCACCCTAAATCTTCCCTCTAGTAATACCCATTTGATTAGTAAATCATCCGTTCTAGTCACCACCCTATATCACACTCACTGACCACTCCACGAATCCCTCTCAGTCATCCCCCGACTTACCCGTGCTTTCTCTCACTAATCTTCGCCTCTCATCACATCGCTCGTTTCACCCTAAACCTTCCTGTGAGTCACACCCTGTACATATCCCTGATCCCCACATCACCTCAAGTATCATCCCAATTCGTTCCTAATGACCCCTTCGACTCTCACTCTCAATTTTACCTGCTAACCGTCATTCTGTCTCACCGTAATCTGGCCACTGCTAAACCCCCATGTTTCATAAATCAGCATCCCCATCAACCCTGTGTCATTCCCTCTTCATCCCCTACTCTATTCTGCTGTATTTCACCCATAATCCTCCCCTCGAGTTAACACCCCATGTTTCACCCTGAATCCTCCTCCCTTATCGTAACTCTATGTCAATTACGTGTTTTGTCAGAGAATAGCCCAAAAAACCAAGCCTAACACCAAGCTTCACAGCCTTCCCCAGCTCAAAACAGCACGGTCCGACCGCCCAGCTGGCATTACCCGGAGTGTAAATACACACAAACGTTCGTAGCCAGACTGAGCACGTATTCCGGAACATGTGACGGGGCCGCGTTACTCGCCCACGCTCATTCCAAGGGCCCTACTGCCCCCGCCCATGCAGAGACAGCGGGTCAGCAGAGAGGAGAGAGGACGCAAGGGGAGGAGGCTCACTCACAAAGCTGGAGAAGAGCTGGTCGCTGATGAGTTGATGCACTTTCTGGAACTGCTCCAGATCCCCACTGCCCTGCCACACGCACAAGTCCCACATGCTCACAGCTGCCAGCACCTTCACGCAGGCCGACTCCTGGGGCGAGGGACACAAACAGCAGTCAGTGCAATGACCCCCCCTGCTGAGGGCTGTGCAGCACCCCTCCCACACAGTCAGGGACCCAGAGAACAGGGTCCTTTCCCTCCCCTTCCACTCTCACCCCAGAGAATGGGGCCTGCCAGAGCTTGAACCCTCCTCTAGGAGAAGGGAATCACTGACCGCACCAGGCTGACGAGCGAGGGCAGCCCCAGTTGAGCATGGACTCACCCGGATATGCTGCAGGTAGAGGGAAAGGTCTCGGATGAAGGATTTGATCAGCCGCTCCTGCAACCGGAAATTCTTCTCCGTCTCCTCAAAGGCCTCATCCTTCAGCTGTGTTGGAGAGTGGCTCAAAGGGGTCAAATACAGCACTACAGTGTCCTACCCAATGGGAACTGCAGGTGGCCCTTTGCTCCCAGAGCAGAGACAGGCCATGGGCAATGCCTCCCTCCAAGGGAAGAGAGACTGAGGGACACTGACACCCCAACATACACTTTTACCCAGAGGGGAGAGAGGCCAGAGGAACTGACCCCTGGCTGTGTCTGTACCAGGCTCCCAATGACCATTCCCTGCATCATCTGTGCTGAGCTCTGGATCACCAGGCAGAGCCACATGATGAGCATAATTGGAAGGGGAAGGCCAGAGGGGTACCAACCCCCTCCCTCCTGCTCCCACTGCCTGAAGTGGGCTCCAGCTGTGCGTGTAGATTACCTGGGGGGCAAAGCCTGTGAGGTGCTTGAGGTGGCTGCTGACACGGTTGGATTTCTTGATGATGGAGTGGAAGTTGAGCTTGGAGATTTTCTCCATGAGGCTGTCCTCATCCCCTTTTCGGTACTTCAGCACTAGGAGAGGGAGGAGCAGTAGTCAAAGCTCCACACGGGGAACAGCCCTGCAATCTCATCACCTACCCCTGGTGCTGCATATCCCCAGATACCTCCCTCTTCCCCTCCAGCCGCAGCATCTCCATCCCCCCGCCCACTGCATCACCACTGCCACCCCACAGCCCTGCTGTCACATCTCCATTGCAGCCCTGCCACCGTGTCCCCCACACCCAGCTGCCACATCCTCTCCGCAGCTGCTTTCCCAGTCCAGCTGCTGCATCTCCCCTGCTGCCTCCCCGTTCCCGTGCCCAGCTGCTCAGCGGGTGCCTCCCAGCCCGGCTCTGCGAGGCTGGCTCACCCAGGTCCTTGCGACGTTTGTACTCGTTGATGTTGACATTGATCTCTTTGACTGCAAGGACTGCAGCAGTGAGTGGTGCCTTGTCAGGGTGTGACTCGGGTGTGGCGCTCAGCAGCTCCATCAACAGCAGTGGGTATCGCATCACCCTCTGCACAGGCTTGATGAGGAAGGAGCCCAGGTTGATGTAGTTTGTGCAGCCCCTTGGTAGTCAGGAGGAAAGAGATGGATCAAACTCCAATCCAGCCCCACAGAACAGGGCCTACCCTGTTTTGCACCCTTCCATCCTCACAGCTTCCCAGCCTCAACCCCCAGATTCAACAAGCTCCTAACAACCCAGGGGTCACCCATCTCAAACCTGCCGCAAACTCTCACCCTGCAATCCACATCAGCCTCAAACTGCCCGGGCCCAGTGCACCGCCAGCCCCTTCCTTTTACCACAATCCTGCCTGCCATCAATCCTGACCCCACAATCTCACCAACCCATCAGCCTCGCACCTTCCCATCCCACTATCCTGGCTGTGCGCCCCAGAGTCCAGATCCTAACCTAAACTCTACACAGGCTGATTCTATATGAACTGTCTACACTGGACATACCTTGTCCCCATGGCCTCTCCATTGCTCTGCCACACTCCTGCACAGACACTCTTTACGCCTCCCTCCTCTGCCCAGCCCAGCCACAGACCCACCAAACCCAGCCCCAGGCTTCTGCATTCACAGGCTCCATGCAGCACCATTACGTTTCTGCAGGCACGCACACAGCCCAGGGAAGGAGGATGTTAGTTGTGGGGATCGGTGGCAGGGCTGAGATAAACTGACAGGCATGCAGTGAGTAATGGGAAGGAGGCACTTACCACTCACTGTACAGGCTCCTGCAGGGCCGCAGAGGGTGGAAAAGCAAGGAAAGGAAGCTGGTTAATGGGATGATCAGGTGCAGGATCCAACAGCCAGCACCTCTGCCCTGCAGTGACACTGGGAAGCAGCTGCCTGCTCTGTTGCAGAGTCCAGAGACTGAAGCTGCTGGCTTCAGGGGATTAGCCTTTTGTGACCCTGAGCAGGCAGCTGAGAACATCAGCCAGGCAAGGAAGCCAGCGCCGTCATGCCGCTGACCCGACAGGACCGAAGGCTCAGGAATCCTCGCCCCAGAGATGTGCTGCTCTCTGTAACCCTGTGTGGCTGGAGGGACCCTGCAGGTATCCTGCCTGGGGTGGGAGCGGGAGATGAAGCATTCAGGCCAGGGGGCCTTTTCTACCGTTGTCTCTACTCTTCTGCTAAGGCCTCAGAGATCAAAAGGACCTGGGCACCAAGACAGTCCCGTGTATTCTTGTAGGGGTAAAGAGAGAGTCTGCAAAAGGGGCAGGAAGGCAGGCTCCTGTCTCAGCATGCTCAGGATGAGGGGCAGAGAGGGGAAGGAGGCGGCCCAGACTCCTGGCCAGGATGCGGAGTGGGGAAGGTAATCACCTGAGGTTCTCCAGGGAGTCCAGCAGGTGTTTCTGGATCCTCTCATCCTTCTCGTAGGCCTCCAGCAGCGCAATAGCCTCATCATGGTTCTGGCAATACACTTTGTACACCTCTTCCAGCCCTGCCTGGTGTGCCAGGAATGCTGGCCCTGCGGAGAATGATGAAGGCTGCTCAGTGACTCCTGCCCACCCTGAGCTCTGCACAGCACTGGTGCCTTTACAATCTCTATTTCTGTCCTGGCGAGATGCCCAGAGCTGTCCACTCCCCCTGCACACATGTTGCTCGAGGGGACGGCAGTATCAGAGCACCCAGGTTACTTTCCAATCATTCTTAATGCACCTGTACATCCTCCTGCTTTTCCGCCCGCTGCCGTCCCTGTGCAGCTGCTGGCACCGAGCGCCCCATGCCAACTCATTACTTATTACATGTATTAGGGCAGTGCCCGAAGGCCCTGCTACAACTGTGGCCCCCTTGCACCAGGAACAAAAATACAGTCCCTGCCCCGAAGCCCACAGCCTGAGTTACAACAAGACACAACAGAGGCAGAAGCAGACACATGGGGGTGGGAAGGAAGACACGGTGAACAGTAAGACCAGTTCATTTTGCATAGTGGGCAGCAGTCTCATCTCCCCACCCTCCTGGCTATTACCCCTGGCTGCGCTCTGCGGGTATCACAGCACAGCAAAGGATGGACCCAAGGAGGAAAAGACACTGGCTTTATGGATGTGGACAGGGTTTTCACACACAAATGGGGAGGCCAGGGAGTCAGCACAGACGAAGAAGCAGGGTTTGAGGCTGGCTCATGGCACCGTGGAGACAGAAGACAATAGCACGACGAGATCATAGCTCTGACTCCTGCATCTCTCCTCAGAGGGTCTGGCATGTTCAGAAACCCACAGAGTCCAGGGCAGTTCAGACTGTCTTTGCACACACATTAATGGACACGTACTCAAGCTGAGCTTTGCATGCCACTGTGCTGACTGCACTGCCAACATACAGTACTTCTATCCCTCTGGAGGTTCCCCTAATCCCTCTGGCATTTACCAGCTGAGTCCCCAGCAGACGTCAGCACCTCACTGGGGCACTTCCTCCTCCCAACTGCTCTAGGCTCCACAGGACCCTCATACTCCCACCCCCACCATCCTGCCCCTCTCTCCAACCCCAGGGCAACTCGTTTGTCACAGGTGGGACGCAGCAAACCAAAAAGAGCTGAGTTCCTGGGTGTTCAAAGGAGAAAGCAGAGAGCCCAGCTCCGGCAGGAGACGGAAGGTGCAAAGGGTCACTAGGAGCAGAGAAGCCGCCTCTGGGGCGGAGAATAACCCCGAGGCATGTTCCAGGGCAGTCAACCATTGGGATGCACAAAGCCCAGGAGGGAATTGTGCCCCTGAGGTGCCCACTGTGCATGGCGGGAGGGGGAGTGGTGAGAAACTGAGCAGCCTTGAGGGTTTGCCATGACTAGGACAGAAAGGGAGTGGTAGGAGGTATCCCTGTGGGTTCTCTCATGAGGCAAGTTGCCCATTAGCACGTGCTGTTGGGTGAGCTGCTGCCAAGGGGACTTCAAACTACTTAGAACATGCTCACTAATACCTCAAAATATCTTTTATCCTAGTCAAGAAAAACCTGGAAAAAAATCAAAGGAGCCTAATGCCAGAGACCCCCAACGGCAGGATCCCTGGCCAGCCGAGCCCACGGAGGGGAGCAAGACAGAGTCTGGGGAGCTGCACCCTTGGCATGAGTGGAGGAGAGCACTGGGGCAGAGTGAGCTGGGCAGCCACGGAGAGGGGGAGGGTCACAAGAGAGAGGAAGGGAATAGAGTGGGAACATCCTGAGGCGCGCCAGGGCATTTCCAGTGAGACCCAGGACACAGTGAGCCTCCTGGGGGTTGGAGGGATCTGAATGTCCCAGCGCACAGACCCAGCAGACATGGAACGATTTCCTGGGGAAGCCTCCTTACTGGAGTCACTGAGCATGGGACAAAGCCCTGGAGAACAAGCAGCAGGGCCCGAGGCTGGCCTGGCCCAAGGCGGTGAGGCAGCATACGAGCTGAGACCGCCCCTTCCCCCTGAAACAGCTCCCCCTCTCCCCCGCCCCCACCCCAAAGGGTCCCAGGCCCTCGCCTGGCTTGGAAGAAGGAATAACAGAATCCATACCAACAGCATCCCCAGCCTCCAGGGTGCCCAGCAGCTGCTTGGAGAAGCTAATGACCATCTGAATATTTCCAAAGAGCCCCTCGAAGTCCACACCCTGCACCTGCAAAGATGGGAAGAGAGGCAGGGAAGAGAGGCATCCAGGTGGGAGAAACACTCAAGGGCAGGCCCTGCAGTCACCTCACCCATGCCCCCCACAGCAACCTCTGCCTCGCACCCTCCACCCCCCCCAGCATCTTCTGCCTCGCACCCCCATCCCCCCCCAGCATCTTCTGCCTCGCACCCCCAACCCCCCCACAGAAACCTCTGCCTCGCACCCCCCATCCACCCCAGCAACCTCTGCCTCGCACCCTCCACAGCAACCTCTGCCTCGCACCCTCCATCCCGCACAGCAACCTCTGCCTCGCACCCCCATCCGCCCCACAGCAACCTCTGCCTCGCACCCTCCATCCTGCACAGCAACCTCTGCCTCGCACCCCCATCCCCCCCACAGCAACCTCTGCCTCGCACCCTCCATCCCGCACAGCAACCTCTGCCTCGCACCCCCCGTCCCCCTACAGCAACCTCTGCCTCGCACCCCCCGTCCCCCTACAGCAACCTCTGCCTCGCACCCCCCATCCGACCACAGCAACCTCTGCCTCGCACCCCCATCCCCCCCACAGCAACCTCTGCCTCGCACCCTCCATCCCGCACAGCAACCTCTGCCTCGCACCCCCGTCCCCCCTACAGCAACCTCTGCCACGCACCCTCCATGCCCCCCACAGCAACCTCTGCCTCGCACCCTCCATCCCGCACAGCAACCTCTGCCTCGCACCCTCCATCCCCACAGCAACCTCTGCCTCGCACCCCCCATCCGCCCACAGCAACTTCTGCCTCGCACCCCCCATCCGCCCACAGCAACTTCTGCCTCGCACCCCCCATCCGCCTCAGCAGCCTCTGCCTCGCACCCTCCACAGCAACCTCTGCCTCACACCCTCCATCCCACACAGCAACCTCTGCCTCGCACCCCCGTCCCCCACAGCAACCTCTGCCTCGCACCCCCATCCCCCCCACAGCAACTTCTGCCTCGCACCCCCATCCCCCCCACAGCAACCTCTGCCTCGCACCCTCCATCCCCCACAGCAACCTCTGCCTCGCACCCCCCATCCGCCCACAGCAATCTCTGCCTCGCACCCCCCGTCCCCCACAGCAATCTCTGCCTCGCACCCCCCGTCCCCCTACAGCAACCTCTGCCTCGCACCCCCCGTCCCCCTACAGCAACCTCTGCCTGGCACCCTCCACCCCGCCACAGCAACCTCTGCCTCGCACCCTCCACCCCCCCCACAGCAACCTCTGCCTCGCACCCCCGTCCCCCACAGCAACCTCTGCCTCGCACCCCCATCCCCCCCACAGCAACTTCTGCCTCGCACCCCCATCCCCCCCACAGCAACCTCTGCCTCGCACCCTCCATCCCCCACAGCAACCTCTGCCTCGCACCCCCCATCCGCCCACAGCAATCTCTGCCTCGCACCCCCCGTCCCCCACAGCAATCTCTGCCTCGCACCCCCCGTCCCCCTACAGCAACCTCTGCCTCGCACCCCCCGTCCTCCTACAGCAACCTCTGCCTGGCACCCTCCACCCCGCCACAGCAACCTCTGCCTCGCACCCTCCACCCCGCCACAGCAACCTCTGCCTCGCACCCTCCACCCCCCCCACAGCAACCTCTGCCTCGCACCCTCCACCCCCCCACAGCAACCTCTGCCTCGCACCCTCCACCCCCCCCACAGCAACCTCTGCCTCGCACCCCCGTCCCCCACAGCAACATCTGCCTCGCACTCCCCCCACACACAGCAACCTCTGCCTCGCACCCTCCACCCTCCCACAGCAACCTCTGCCTCGCACCCCCGTCCCCCACAGCAACATCTGCCTCGCACCCCCCATCCGCCCACAGCAACCTCTGCCTCGCACCCCCCACCCCGCCACAGCACCCTCTGCTTCGCACCCCCCGTCCCCCTACAGCAACCTCTGCCTCGCACCCTCCACAGCAACCTCTGCCTCGCACCCTCCACAGCAACCTCTGCCTCGCACCCTCCATCCCCCCACAGCAACCTCTGCCTCGCACCCTCCACAGCAACCTCTGCCTCGCACCCCCGCCCCACACAGCAACCTCTGCCTCGCACCCTCCACCCTCCCACAGCAACCTCTGCCTCGCACCCCCCATCCGCCCACAGCAACCTCTGCCTCGCACCCTCCACCCCCCACAGCAACCTCTGCCTCGCACCCCCCGTCCCCCACAGCAACCTCTGCCTCGCACCCCCCGTCCCCCACAGCAACCTCTGCCTCGCACCCCCCGTCCCCCACAGCAACCTCTGCCTCACATCCCCCACCCGCCCCACAGCAACCTCTGCCTCGCACCCTCCACCCTCCCACAGCAACCTCTGCCTCGCACCCTCCACCCTCCCACAGCAACCTCTGCCTCGCACCCCCCATCCCCCACAGCAACCTCTGCCTCGCACCCCCCATCCCCCACAGCAACCTCTGCCTCGCACCCCCCATCCCCCACAGCAACCTCTGCCTCGCACCCCCCATCCCCCACAGCAACCTCTGCCTCGCACCCCCCATCCCCCACAGCAACCTCTGCCTCGCACCCCCCATCCCTCACAGCAACCTCTGCCTCGCACCCTCCACCCCCCTACAGCAACCTCTGCCTCGCACCACCATCCTCCCACAGGCTGTCATCCAGCTCCACTAACCACGACAATCTCTCATGCCACCAAAGTTAAAACAGATCAAAGGAGACAAGTTTTTACCCCACTGATAATTAATCTGTGGAACTCACATCCGATGAAGTGAGCTGTAGCCCACAAAAGCTTATGCTCAAATTGGTTAGTCTCTAAGGTGCCACAACTCCTCCTTTTCTTTTTGCAAATACAGACTAACACGGCTGCTACTCTGAAAACTGAGCCAAGAATTTGGCAAGATTCAGAAGAGGATTGGACATTTCTATGGAGAATGATAATGGTCCGAGTCACATAAGCCACAACAAAAATCAAACCAAACACTAAGTGACACAAGTTAGAGTGAAACATCCCACCACGAGCAGGAGATTCCACAGCTGCCACTACGGGAGTCTAGGGGGACTGAACCAGCCAGCCGGGGCCACTGTCAGAGACAGCAACTGGACTCAGTGGACCCCGGATTTGATCCTGTCTGGCTGTTCTTGTCCCATCGCCTCCTGCCATAGACTCCCCACCTGCGCCTGCTGCAGAGGCACCATGATCTGCTCCACACACATTTCCAGGTCTCGGAGATAATCCCGTTCTGTCTGAAGAAGTTCCTCAATGACCTTCGACCTCTTCTCCAGCATCCTTTGCTTCTCAGTGGCAGCTGAGCCAGATGCTGCCTCCAGGGACACAGTCTGAGAGGAAAGGAGGGTCATTTCTGAAAGAAACAGGCACGGTCAGCTCCAGGGACTGACAGCAGATGGCCAGGCCCCCTTTGATGCCTGCATCCTCCATGGGTCTGTGACATCAACAAGGCACTTGCATTGCCTGGACCCCGACAAGTGCAGAAATCTCCCCAAGCCCCGGGGCAGCTGAACCACCCTGAATGGCGAGGACCTTGGCCAGTAGGAATGCCCTGCCCTCAGGTTCCAGACTGTTGAGGACAGACCCTGGCGTGCTGGCATGTCCTGCCACGACTCCAGGAATCCTGAGGGCTCCAGGTCTGACCCCATCGGCTGCCCGTAGTGCTCCCGCTCTCACATTACGGTTATTTGTATTGCAGGAGACCGCTAGGGCCTCATTCGACTGGTGCTGCGTGGACACAGACAGTCACAGCCCCCAGCTCACCTCCAAAGGGAGGCTGCTGCCAGGAGTCTATTCACTTCAGCCTGAGAGGGACGGGGAAATGCTGAAGGCCACCTTGGAATATGGTGCCAGTATTAACCACTTCCCTGCTGACTCTGGCAGCAGGCAAAACAGGTGAGCATGCCTTGCTGCACAGACCTCTCCCAGCCCCACAACGTTCTAGTTCCTGAACCCCCGGGGACCTGTCTGGGCTGCACCTTTCAAACACACAACTAGACCAGTGGCCAATCACCTAGTCTGGCCAGACTGGGAGACTGGAGGGTCAGGCCCTGCGAGTGGGGTTCGGATTCAAAATGGGCTGACAGCAAATGCTAATGAGCTAGGAAACACTGGCTGTTAAAACTGTATGCTCCAGGCAAAGGGGAGGAGAAAACTAAGCCCACTCTGGCATACACACGAAGAAAATAGGCAGGGACTTGAGTTATCCCTTCTTGTGCAGAATGGGACTCTGGGAACAACTCCTGCAGAGCTGACGGCGCGTCCCCCCTCCCTCCCCAGCCTGTCCCTCCACTGATCCCTGCTGAACTAGGCAGCCCACCTGCTTCCTCTTCTCACACCAAGGATGGGCCCCTTTCCTCCTTGTTCCCTTTGGGATGAGGATTGGGGAAGCACTCAGCAGTGGGATCCTAGAGAGGAAGCACTGCAGAGCTACCTACCTGCTCGGGTGCAGGGCATGTCCGGGAGCCCCTGGCTCTCCTCTCCCCTGCACTGCCCCTCGCTGTGGGAACAGGGCCTCTATTCTCCAGCTCAGGGCATTTCCATCTGAATAGCCGAGAATGACTCCAGCAGCCACAATGGAGCCGGCAGGTGCCAAAGCCTGGAGCTGGAGTTCCTGCCCCAGGCAACTGGGAGTGAGTACCAGAGCCCTCCATGGACAGGTAAGCTCCCCAGAGCATGGCTTTTGTCTCCATAATTTTTCCTTTGCTCTTTCCAGAGAGTGGGGCCCACACACCACACCCAGGAATGGCCTCCAAGTGCCCTGCGTGGGGTCTGCAGGCTCTGGCATCAGCTTCCAAGGAAGTGCCACAGTCCACACAACCAACCTCCTGGATCCTAGATGCCAAACGTTCCCCGGCTGGTACACCAAAGATAACAGGCCAGGCCAGACTCAGTCTGTGCACGCTGGACTGGCCATGACGAGGGTTGGGCCTGAGCAGATGCAGCCACTCGCATTGCCCTCATCCTTGGGGTCCGAGTGCACAGCCAGGGTCCAGGCTCCCTGCCCAGTGTCTCCCTCTGCTAAGCACCAAAGGGAATGCACAAACACGAGCAGAGCGGGGGAGACAGACAAACACACACACACAGAGCAGGACACACACACACACACAAATGGACAGAGCGGGAGAGACACATACACACTCTCACAGAGGAGGACAGACACACAGTGGCAGAGCAGGACAGAAGGACATATACACATGCACAGCAGGACAGACACGCCCCTAGGCAGAACAATGCAGACAGACACACACAGGCAAAGTGGGATAGACAGACACGCACATGGGCAAGATGGACAGATGGCATTGCGCTACAGAGCAGGAATGGCCAGGGCTCAAAGCCCGACAGAGTGTGAAGTCTTGTCCTGGCAGACCAGACCTGCAGATGGAGCCACGGGGTCTGTCTCTGATACATGCCGGCAGCACGTGAATTGCGTGTCACCCCAATAAAGCACCCTGAATTGAGTGGACAGACAAAGCAGGCAGGCTAGGTGGCTAAACAGACACACCCAGGTAGATCAGGTGGAACACATGCACACACAGGCGGTACAGGGTCTGCAGGTGGGCATGTGGATGGGCTCCTGCCTCCCTGTCTGTGCCCTTCCTTGGCAGCTGCCTGCTTCCTGATTTTCTGTCCCACCTGATGCTCCTCAGCAGTCCAGCCCCCTCATTCTCAGGCAAGTTCTGAGACATTTTATCCATGCAGATTCTGGGGTCCCAGCAACTTTCAAGTACACCACTTGCCCTTCCGCCTGCTCTTAAAGGGGCAGCACAGGCCGGCCAGCCACAAAGCCTGCATCCCCATCCTTTCCCTGGGCCCCAGACTGAGTCCCTCATTCAGGGGCATTTCCTCCTTTGGGCTCCGTTTCTCTCCCACCTCTAAGCTCTGTCCAGAGCCTCCTACCCCCTCAGAGGATCTGCCTGCAGGAACTGTAGGGGATGCCCCTCTGCCATGTACATTGACCAAACCGGACAGTCTCTACGCAAAAGAATAAATGGACACAAATCTGACACCAGGAATCATAACATTCAAAAACTGGTAGGAGAACACTTCAACCTCTCTGGCCACTCAGTAAAAGATTAAGGGTGGCAATTTTCCAACAGAAAAGCTTCAAAAACAGACTCCAGCGAGAAACTGCTGAGCTTGAATTAATATGCAAACTAGATACCATTAACTTCACTTTGAATAGAGACTGGGAGTGGCTGGGTCATTACACATATTGACTCTATTTCCCTAAGTATCCTCACACCTTCTTGTCAACTGTCTAAATGGGCCATCTTGATTATCACTACAAAATTTTTTTTCTCCTGCTGATAATAACTCATCTTAACTAATTAGCCTCTCACAGTTTGTATGGCAACTTCCAACTTATCTCTATGTGTCTGTTTGTGTGTGTATATATATATAATCTTCTTACTATATGTTCCATTCTACGCATCTGATAAAGTGGGCTGTAACCCAGAAAAGCTTATGCTCAAATAAATGTGTTAGTCTCTAAGGTGCCACAAGTCCTCCTTTTCTTTTTGCGGATACAGACTAACACAGCTGCTACTCTGAAACCTGTATGGGATGGAGTTTCGGGCATAGTTTCCCACTCCATATCGCTTGGATTTTATTGCTGCTGAGCTAAAAAGTCTCCCACCAGTTCCAATGGCATCTGTCAGTAACATTCAGGGACATACAGGCACAGAGTCTGGAGTTCCTCTCCTCCAATTCCATGCTAGAACCTCTCCACTCCAGCTTCTGCCCACTGCTGAAACCCCTCTGCCCCAATCAGTTCTTTGTACTCCCTCTTCTGTCTGGATCCAGCTGTCTTAGGCTTAGGGCTAGTCTACACTGGCAACGCAGCGCTTTAACATGGCTTGTGTAGTCATGGCAGAGCGCTGGGAGAGAGCTCTCCCAACAGTCTAAAAAACCCGCCTCCATGAGGGGCGTAGCTACCAACCCCAGGAGCGTAGCTCCCAGCACTGGTGCACTGTCTACACTGAGGCTTTACAGCGCTGAAACTTGCTGCATTCAGGGGGGTGTTTTTTCACACCCCTGAGCGACAAAGTTGCAGTGCTGTAAAGTGCCAGTGTAGAAAAGCCCTTAGACTGTAAGCTCTTTGGGACAGGGACAGCTTTGTTCTGTGTTTGTACAGCTCCTAGCACAATGGGGTCCTGGGCCATGCCTGGGGCTCCTAGGCACTATGGTAATACAAATAAATTATAAATAATAACCAGTGCAGGAATGGAGCAGGATTTGCACTTGGAATGGGAGAAGGTGCTTGAATATGTAACAAAACCAGGGAAATGATCCTCATCTGTAGCTGCTTACGGCCCTTCTAACAAGCCAAGCCCCATGGGCGGCAGGTATTAAAGACCAGGGGAGGCTAGGCCTCCCCAAACAGCTGCCAACCCGCTGCCTTTGACAGTACAGATGCCTGGGCTGTTGCCCCGCCTGCCCCGAGGTCCCACTCCCACTCTTCCCCCCTTCCCATCCCTGCTCCGCCCCTTCCCCTGAAGACCCCACCACCTGCCAAGTCACTCCTCTCCTTCACTCCCACAGTGGAGAAGAGGAGCAATGGCGAGAGGCTGGCGGGGAGGCCGAGTGGGAGCGGGGTTTGGGGCAGAATGTGGGCAGAGCATGGGCAGGGCCTCGGGGGGAAGAGGCCAAACTGAGGTGGGCCTCAGGGCAGAGCCATGGCCCAGGCACCAGAGGAACTTCTGCTGCTCGTGCCAGCCTCCCCAAATGCTGGAGCCACCACCCGCCCAGGCCAAGCCCCACATTGCAACACAAGGTGATTCTGTACTAGAACTAGTCACAACTCAGAATTTTCATTTAGCAAGAAGTTTCATAGAAATCAATATGATTTCATGAAAAATTTTCCAACAGAAAACTACGATGACAAAAATGTTCCAATGCACTCTGTCCACATGCACTACGCACTCACTCCAGCCTCATGCCACTGGGCTGGATCTCTGCTCCGGTGACTAGACACCCTGGCAACCCCTGGTAAGCAGGCCTGCACCCTGCGGTATGTTCATTTTGGATGGTATCAAAGGCTTTATCTCGGCTCATCTTCCTTCCCCAACTTTCCCACCACTGCTAAGGCAGGATCAGCTCCCCCTTGACGTCAAGCTGTGCTCTGGCAGGGTTAGATGATATGGTGGTAAAAATGCTAGCAGCTGCCTGCAGCCCTGTTTGCACTCAGTGCTCACATCAGTGGGGCTGAATCAGTGCTAACAACGGTGGCAAGCTGCAGCAGCCAGCTCCGGGGGGAGGGGTCCATGCCCAGTGAATCATTAAGCAGCCCAAAAAGAAAAGGAGGACTTGTAGCACCTTAGAGACTAACAAATTTATTTGAGCAAAAGCTTTTTGCATACATCCGATTAAGTGAGCTGTAGCTCACAAAAGCTTATGCTCAAATAAATTTGTTAGTCTCTAAGGTGCCACAAGTCCTCCTTTTCTTTTTGCGGATACAGACTAACATGACTACTACTCTGAAACCTAAGCAGCCCAAGTACATCCCACACAGCATCTTGCCAGCCCCTTGCAGAGCTGGAGTTCACACCATCTCCACTTGAGGCCAATCTCTGACCATGCCCTGTCATTCAGGAATAGATGCCTCCAGGACTTGCATTCCTGGTGGTGCAGCTAGGATGTCCCCAGCTCATGTCGGTTCCTCAGACCCACTGCAAAGCTGAGAGCACAATGCCCAGAGACTCCCTTTAGCACCAGGACTCTGCACTTAGTGGCAAAAGTCTCCACTGTACAGAGGGGAAGTCCAAGTCCAGAGGCATCCAGAATGCAACTCCCTGGGGCAGAATCTACAAATCCTAACTAGACTGTGCAACCAAGTACAAAGGAGAGCTGGCATTAGGCTGTTTAGGGAACATATTCCCCTACTGCAAAGCTCCCTTGGGGCTGAACAGAAGCTCCCCAGGGCCCGAACAGAAGCTCCCCAGGGCCCAGTAACCGCTGCTCCATGCTCCCCCCCTTCCACTAACATACATCTATATAGATCCCATTGAAGCTGCTCCACGGTTGTTCCCCCCAGCCTGCCCCTCTTCCCAGGATCCAATCACAGGTGCGTTGCTCTGGGATCCAGGAGGAGCAGGTGTCCTGCTCAGGAATGTGCAGAGAGAATGAATAACATGAATAACACATGAATAACCAGCAACAATGTGACAGACATTCAGGGTAATTGCTGTCATAGCCTAAAAGAATTCTCCAGGACCCTGCCCAGCCCTCTAATGAGCGGTGTTCTCCCATGGAACTGATGCCCCAGATAAGGGAAGAAATTCTGTTGGGATGAGGCAGAGAATTTGCCTGTATTTATGCTTTAAGCCATGTTACTGCTTTTGGGGCATGGCTACACTTGAGAGCTTACCGCAGCGCAGTTGCACTGATGCAGCTGTGCCTCTGTAAGCTCTCTTGTGTAGCCACTGTAAGCTGACGGGTGACAGCTCTCCTGCCGACTTAACGACTCCAGCCCCCGTGCGTGGCGGTAGCTATGTTGGTGAGAACTCTGCTAACACAGCACTGTCCAGGCCAGCGCTTAGGTCAGTGTAACTTAGGCCATGTCTACACTACCAGCTAAACGATGTAGCAGTGTTGATTTAGCGGGTCTGGTGAAGACACGCTAAGTTGATGGGACAGCATCTTCCATAGATGTCTGTACAGCTATGTCAACAGAGAGCGTCTCCCATTGACATAGCATGGTGTAGACACCGCTGTAAGTTGACCTAAGTTACATCGACTTCAGTTACGTAACTGAAGTAGCTTAACTTAAACGAACTTACAGCATTAGCATAGACCAGCCCTTACGTCACTTGGGGGGGGTGGGGTATTCACACCCCTGAGCGATATAAGTTCTGCCAACATAAGCTGTAGTGTAGCCTTAGACAGCTCAGCCCAGGGGCAGCTCACCAAATGGTAACTAAACATCTCAGCATAGAAGGGCACCTCCTGAATTGAAGTAAAAGCAGGAGCCGAATAACTTTACAGAACCAACAGCTGCCCCTCAGCAAACAGGAAAAGGGAAGACAAGAGTCTGGATTCTCCCTTACACAATGCCCAGCTATAGGAAGGAGGAGAGCGTCCTCAGCCAATGAATGGATTCCCGCCTATCAGCCACTCCACCTAGAGCGGGTGAGCAGACCCAGCTCTGCTGAGTTCAGTGGTTGCAGAAGGACAGAGCACGATAGGCTAGCCCTATGCTGTTCAGTGCCTCGTGCCTTGGAGCACAGTCAAAGCAACTGAGGAAGAGTCGGTGTCACTAACTCTTATGTGCAAAGGCCCTTAAGCGGTCATGTGGCCACATTCTGCAATAGCTGCACCTCATGAGTGGTTTCAGGGTGCCCCAAATAAAGTGCATTACTCATGCAGGCTAGGAGTCAAGAAGCCACTCCCAGATGAGCTCTCAAGCAGTGAACCTTTTATCAACCTGATTGTGGCAGATCTCATTGCAGAGGGCTGGAAGCAAACAAGCAGGATACTTCAAAAGTTTTCTGTCTCCTAGAAGCGATCTCTCCGATTCCCCAGACTTAGTTTCAGCCAGCTGCCTTGGGGCCCCCAGAATGAGTCTCAACTGAGGAACACATTTTTAGCAATTTAGGGTAATTAACCATTGGAACCAACCACCAAGGGAAGTGGTGGATTCTCCATCTCCTGATGTTTCAGATCCAGACCGGATGCCTTTCTAGAAGATATTGTAGTCAAACACAAATTATTGGGCTCAACACTGGGGTCACTGGATGAAATTTTTTGGTATTTGTTATATAGGACGTTAGACTAGATGTTCTAGTTATCCCATACGGCATTCAATCTATGAATCTTTTAATCTAGGCTCCCCTCAGCATAAGGGCATCATATTAAGCAATTGGGCGGGGGCAGTTCCTCTTGCTTCAGCTCCAGCATAACTGCACATGGGAACCTGCTTTTATTTCTGGGCACCTCGTTACCAGAAAGATGCTGAGGAACTCAGCTCCCCAGACAAAGAGAGTCAGCTGGATACCATCACGATGCTGAGATAGGTTAGAGATGTAGATGGACAGAGAGAGACAAACTGGAGGGAGACCCAAGAAGAGCAGCAACGATGATTGGGGGCAGAAGAAAGATGAGAACAGCTCAGTACTGTAAGCCACGTTCAGTCCTGGCTCAGCAGGTACAAATCCCCAACTCCCTCTGAAGGCAATGGGAGTTATACCCATAATTTGTGGGGTGAATCCAGCCCCATATTTCAATAAGGCCCAGGCAATTGATGAGCATGGAGGCAAATAATAGGCTGAAAATATCTGTTGTTTAAACACCAAGAAGGGAGGAGTTATTTCAGGTGATAGATACTAAGGGTATCGACTAAGAAGGAGGTGGTGAAAGAAAAGAGAGAAAACTTAGGCCAAGTGTCAGGCTAAACTCTCTGCCAGGGGATGGAGCTGGTTGGGGCACAGGGTCCCACAGGATGGGGTGGAAACCCCACCGCTAGGGACGAAACATCAGTAAACAGCACAGTACAGAACTGTACTCCAGCGGCTCTTGAGAGAGGGACTGGATGGGACCCAAGAGGTGCCTTCCAGCTCTGGAATTTAAAAAATGTGATGTCCCAAGGACTAACTGGTGAGGTACATGGCAGAGAAGGGCTCTGTTAAAGGGAGCTTTGGTCTGAGGCAGTAAATTCAACCACACAAACCAGAGTCCAGTGACTAAAGGACGGGACATAAACCAGAAGCGTCAGCTCAGTTCTTGGAGAGGTGCAGCCCTTGAGTCAGCAGCCAGGTATGGGGAGAAGGCATCAAGCCGTTTGCTCAGGGAGTGGTACACAATTTACTGTAGAATGTGTGACAACTTGACATGTGGCCAATGGGCTAATCTATTTTATGTAATGGTGCCAGAAACTCTAGGGTCTGCCAACCAAGGAACACTCCTTGTGTGAGTGTGCATGGATGAGTGGGAGAGCCAGAGCCAGTCAGGTAAGAGATATAGTGTATTGGGACATTGTCACGTTGGACGGCTAAATTCCCCATTCAAGAAAGCCAGTGTCCTGATGGAAGGAGGCAGGGGTCAAACTAGAACAAAACAGCAGGGTAGTCTGCCTTGAGTGCAGGGACTGGACTAGATGACCTCTCAAGATCCCTTCCAGTCCTACAATTCTATGATTCTTCCAGGCTCCATCCGCTCAAGATGCTAGAACGAGACACCACTCAGTGGACAGTGAAGATGTGCTCCAGGGGCAGGGATGCTTTACTAGAATCTGTGGGCTTGGCTGCCCTGCAGTGGGGTTTCATAGATTTATGGAGTCTAAGGGCAGAAGGAACCATTAGATCATCTAGCCTGATTTCCTATATATCACTGGCAATTCATGTTCACACAGATACCCTTATATTCAGCCCAAATACTTTAATTAGATTAAAGCATTTCAGTCCTCAGGAGACTAAACTGTTATGTGGCCACAGGCGGAGACAGGAGAGACCAAGGTAATACCAATGCCCAAGACACTTGAGAAGGCAGGGAACTGATTAGGTGAAGTATGCCCAGATGGTCCTAGCAGACAATCCATGCACATGCTGCGGAGGAAGGTGAAAACCCCCAAGAACACTGCCAGTCTGACAGGGGTAAAAATTCTTTCCCAGCCCCAAATCTGGTGATCAGATTGACACTGAGCAGGTAACCAAGATAACACCAGCCAACCTCCTAAGACAAAGGATTCTCTGTACCAAGTCACACCACTGATCCACCCTATTTGGGTCCTGCCTCTGGCTGTGGCCAACCTCTGGAGCTTCAGAGGTGGAGAGAACAGAGTGCATCAGGGAAAAAAACTTCTTCCTGATCCCTGCAGTTAACCAGTTAATGACATGAAGCATGGGATTTTAATATAGTTTATAATAATTATCATTATGGTCATTATTATAGCTTATAATGATTGTTATTAAACAATCACTTTGTAAGGCCTAAAAGACAATAAGGTGATAAGGAATAGCCAGCATGGATTTGTCAAGAACAAATCATGCCAAACCAACCTAATTTCCTTTTTTGACAGAGTTACTGGGCTAGGGGGAAGCAGTAGATGTGATATTTCTTGATTTGACAGTCCCACATGACATGCTCATAAGCAAACTAGGGAAACATGGTCTACATTGAATTACTATGAAGTGAGTGAACAATTGGTTAAAAGACCATACCCAGAGTAGTTATCAATGGTTCACTGTTCAACTGGGAGGGTGTATTTAGTGAGGTGCCACAGGGGTCAGTCTTGGGTCATGTACTATTCAACATTTTCATTAATGATATAGACAACAGAATGGAGAGTTTGCTTATAAAATCTGAAGGTGACACCAAACTGGGCAGGGTTGCAAGCACTCTGGAGGACAGGATTAAAATTGGAGGGTTTGACAAATTGGAGAATTGGTCTGAAATCAACAAGATGAAATTCAATAAGGACAAGCGTAAAGCACTTCACTGAAGAAGGAAAAATCAAATGCACAACCACAAAATGGGGAATAACTGGGCAGGTGGCAGTACTATTGAAAAGGATCTGGGGGTTAGAATGGATCAAAAATTGGTGTGGACAAACCGGACAGAATCCAGAGAGGAGCAACAAAAATGATAAAAGATTTAGAAAACCTGACCTATGAGGAAAGGGTAAAAAAAAAACTGGGCATGTTTAGTTTTGATGAAAGAAGACTGAGGGGGAATGTGATAACAGTCTTCAAATATGTTAAGGGCAGTTATAAAGAGGACTGTGATAAATTATTCTCCAGGCCCACTGAAGGTAGGATGAGAAGTAATGGGCTTAATCTGCAGAAGTGTAGGACTGGAAGGGACCTCAAGAGGTCATCTAGTACAGTCCCCTGCACTCATGGCAGGACTCAGTATTATCTAGACCATCCCTGACAGATGTTTGTCTAACCTGCTCTTAAAAATCTCCAATGATGGAGATTCCACAACTTCCCTAGGCAATTTATTCCAGTGCTTAATCACCCTGACAGTTACGAAGTTTTTCCTAATGTCCAAACTAAACAACGCTTGCTTCAATTTAAGCTCATTACTTCTTCTCCCATCCTCAGAGGTTAACCAGAACAATTTATCTCCCTTCTCCTTGTAACAACCTTTTATGTACTTGAAAATTGTTATCACGTCCCCTATCAGTCTTCTCTTCTCCAGACTAAACAAACCCAATTTTTTCAATCTTCCTTCATAGGTCATTTTTTCTAGACCTTTAATCATTTTTGTTGCTCTTCTCTGGACTTTCTCCAATCTGTCCACATCTTTCCTGAAATGTGGCGCCCAGAACTGGACGCAATACTCCAGTTGGGGCCTAATCAGCACCACATGTAGAGCAGAAGTATGACTTCTTGTGTCTTGCTTACAACACTCCTGCTAATACATCCCAGAATGATGTTGCTTTTCTGCAACAACAACAAAAAATCAATTTTGGATGATATTGTGAAGCTGTTGCTATGGAAATTACCATACCACGAATGCCCCTATATGTCTCTCCACTGTGGCCTAGCAAGGTGGTGTCAGTCTTCCCCAGTACTTTACTTTTAACATCCAGTCAATAGTTATACTAAAGAGTAACTGCATTCTAGGGGAAACCCTGTTTTACCTGACCTCTCAAAGGGAAGAAGGAAAGGGGGGGAGTGGAAAGTTACCAAACAGAACCCAAGCCATGCACTGCAGCAGAAGAACCTGGATGACCCAAGCCCAAAGAATGGTCTTGAATGGTGAGGAAACTGAGGCAGGGAAATGTGTGTGGCACTTATTATTGTGTATGATTCTGTGTATTTATCACATTATTAAAGAGCAATAACTTGTTAAGAGTTCTGAGTAAAGTGTCTGTGTGCTATGTTACTCAACTACAACGGGCCACAGAGGGAGTTAAAATGCAACCCAAAAGGCTCACTCCTTCAATGGGATTCTGGAAAAGGGTGTGTTAAACTACTTGGGGTACCTTGTGGGTCAGCACTGATATTGGGAGATTAAGGCAGTTGAGCTGAGGGGCTCCATTTCCACGAAGGGGTCGCAGACAGAGTCAGGGACTAGGACATATGCCAGAGAGGTCAAGGGAGGAAAGAGGGCTGCAGCCTGCTGAGACCCAGGGAAGTTTAAATACACTGGAGGATCCAGAAGCTTGGATTCTCCTCCTAGCAGTCTGGTTGGTGGCAGGCAGAGGGAGCCCAACCAGACTGGTGACCTCTCCCTAAATGGGGCAGTTGCTACTGCTTCAAGCTGTCTGTAAACTCAGGGAGGCAGAACTGAATCAGCTATATTCAGGCCATGTTCTGAATGTTTGCTTCACAACCATAAGGGCTACAGACTTTTTAATGAAAGCCAAGATTCTGGAACATAAGATGGCATCCTCAGAAAAAAGGACCAGTGTTGACTTGGAGCAGATTCAATTCAAGAGAGACAGGGACTGAGGGACAAATTCTCTTAGAAGCGACTCCCCTTCCAACAGAGGGAGAGAGCCCTGGGAGAGGACTCACAGCTGGGCAGGACAGACAGGCTGTAGTGTACAGGGTTCTGTAGTCAGGGGCCCAGGCAGCAGGGAGCGTAAAGACTAAGAGGCTGTCATGAGCTACAGATAGTCTACTAGAATAATTCATGACCCACCCTTTTGAGAACAGGGGAGCAGAAAAATCACCCCAAAAAGAGGAGAGTGGGACCCTCACCTGCTGATCCTGAAAAGGGGGAAGTTTGTAGGGAACTGTAGCCCATTGTAAGAAGCCCAGACAACACAGCGAGGGGCATGGTGTAAGCTAAGAGAAAAGAACAGAGAGGAAGGAGTTCAAGGCACCAACCTCCAACCAAGCAAGCCAGGCAGCTGCCGATGAGAAGCAAGGTACTTTGGGAGGATTTGGGGAAAGTGGGTAGGCTCTGAGGAGCTGGGGGGGGCGGGGAGGGGTTGTTGGAATCTGATGGGGCTGGAGAGGCACTAGCAAAGCTGCATGTCCTGTAGTAGGGAGAAGTCCAGCAGTAAGTAAAACTGTCCCCACAGGGGCAGGATGGGGTGACAAGGTAATGGAATTTCAGCCAGAGGAGGGCAACAGAGTGAACACTGCTACAAAGACCTAAGCCAGGCTCCAGCCACATTCCTCCTCCCCGGGATGAACAGCATCACACACTATCTTGCAAACTAAGTCCCAGTTTGCTACCAGTACTCTAAAATACATCTCATGCCTTGGTATCTCTCAGCTGTTCCTGCTTCCCTGGACTTTGTTTACTCTAGGAAAACAATCAAAGGCCTAATTCACCCGCAGTGCAGGTATTAGTGTAGACGGGGTTTGGGCATTTTTACCACTCTCTTGTCTAACACTCAGCTCACATGAGCCTTACAGCCTGGCTGTCCAAGCCTGACACCTCCGTTTGAAATCAGAGTTTTCCTTCTCCTAGGTGAGTGCCTGCTCTCTTTCTAACCCCGCTGGGAGTAAATGCACACAGGCCCTCTCTGCACCTCAGCCTCAGCCGTAACTCCCACAGGTCAGCACTTTCCCAGCAGAGCTGCAGCAGGGCTGCTACCTCCAAGGGAGAAGCAGGGCTCCGATAGTTTCCCCAAGAGCAGTAGCCACATTAGATAAGCTATTACCAGCAGGACAGTGGGGTGGGAGGAGGTATTGTTTCATGATCTCTGTGTGTATATAAAGTCTGCTGCAGTATCCACGGTATGCATCCGATGAAGTGAGCTGTAGCTCACGAAAGCTCATGCTCAAATAAATTGGTTAGTCTCTAAGGTGCCACAAGTACTCCTTTTCATTCTCCAGAGCTTAGCCATGCTCTTGCTCTCCCCAGGCTCTGGGTTAGTTCTTTCCTCGGCTCCTCCCCATTTAGCATCAGTTGTGCTGCTGCCCTTTGAACACTCCTCCATTGTAATCTCCCTGCCTTCCCCGCCCTGGAGAAGCTGCAGGCACAAGAAGGTTCCATGCAAACGACAGAGCTCCAGGCAACTGTGAGCTCAGGAATGCAAACAACAGAGCCTGCTCTCCCAGCTGCCTCCAGAGAACAGACTCCACAGGACACAAGCCGGTAGCTTGCTGCAGCCTGCAGCCCTGACAGCTCCGACCAAGTTCCTACTCTTTCTGATGGCTGGAAAGGACATCCTGACAGAAGATGTAACCATATGAACACTGATTCTCAAACACCCCTGCAGTTCCAACAGGGTGCTTCACTAATCAAGCGCAGTTCCCTGCATCCCCCAAGAGGGCAGCTCTAGCCCCAGCAGATGTGCCCCTCTTATGTCATCCCTCCCATCCACCCCCCCCCCGCCCACGCGCGCGCACACGCACACACACACACACACTAACCTGCTCTCAAGCAGGAAACTAAACCCCAGCGAAGCTGTTGTGCCCAAATCAACAACAGATATCAAAGAACAGCAGGATAATCCATTCAGCAGCTATGCAGCCTGCACCCTCCAGCTGTGCATTTAAACCTCACAAACTATGCAGTCAGTACTTGGATGTCAGTACAGTCTCTAAGGTGCCACAAGTACTCCTTTTCTTTTTACTTGGATGGGATAGTCTAGGGGAAAGTTTAGGCGCTGCAGAATATGGAGTTGGTGGCTGCCATAAGCAAGGGGCATTCCTCCCTCTGATATCAGTGACCAGCTCACTACCAGGGACAGCTAGGCTGATAGGTGTCATCTTTTGAAATTCAAGACCACATCCCTGATCTCTCATGTTCATTAAAAATCCCTCCTCTTGGGGAAGTGTCAGAGGATCAGCCCTGGTGTCTTTGAACAGTGGAATTCTGAAAGGTGGTATTTGCCCTCCCTACATTTCCAAATGGATACAAAATCTTTCTTCCCTTCCTATCTCAAACTGCTGCATAGCATGATTGCTGTGAACTGCTGCTAAATAGCTCTCAGGTTCCACCCAGGGAGGGCTGCATGGCAGAGTTGGGGTGTGGTTCCTAGATACAGTTACTGAAGCAGGCTGGAAACCAGTAGGGTGAAGCACTATAGCAATGGAAGATTATCAGATTAAATACTCAGCGAGTCACAAGTCACTACCAGCTGAATGCAGCCAGGAGTCAGTCAAAGGTTAGAAAGGATGGACAAAGCAGGCTCATAGCTTGCGACCTACCAAAAAAATGAAAAGCAGAAATGTGGTCTAGCAATCTGTGCAGGGGGCTGGAAGCCAGGACTCCTGAGTTCTAATCCTAGTTCTAATCCTAGATGCAGCCGATGAAGTGAGCTGTAGCTCACGAAAGTTTATGCTCAAATAAATTTGTTAGTCTCTAAGGTGCCACGAGTCCTCCTGTTCTTTTTGCGAATACAGACTAACACGGCTGCTACTCTGAATCCTAGTTCTGAATCTGACCCAGTAACTCTGGGAAAAGTCCCTTCCTCCCCCTGCCTCCAGCAATGATTCTGACTCTCAGTGATGGTTATTTAACATTTGTAATGTGCTATTGAAAATGTAATTCACTCATCGGCTGTTCTCACTGTGCAATGTATTACTACAGCTCATGGCAGGGGGCTAGTCTCACTGGGAGCTCTGGTGTTGGGATGAGGAGGAGCACAAAAATCCCTTACACGCACAGTGTCCCAAGCTAATTCCCAACCAATTCTGTTTTGTACCTTGCTTTTCCTTCCTGGTCCGTACAAACTCGCAGTGCCTCAGGGCACTCGGGGCTGTCCGCCTGTAACAGCTGTTCCGCTGCCAGGACTCTGCACCACTTGCTCGCTCGGCCTCACGCTCCCAGGTCCGGCTCCAGTCTGAATGCTCCATATGTTTCCTTAAGTATCCATTTCCCAAACTCTCCAAATCCAGCTGCCTATGCTTTGTGGCCACTTCCTCTGGCTCCCCAAAGCCACTGTATTCCACATCCCAAGTCCTGGGCTCTCTGCTCCAGATTTCTGGCCCCAGATTAGACACCTCACAATTTTCACTGATTCCAGCCAGATTCCTACAATCCATAACACAGCTCTTGGGTTTCCTACAGGGCTCAAAGTCCTCGTTTAAATTCCTGAGGCCCATATTCGGGCCTTCCCACTTCCTGTAGCCCCCAGAGTCTACATCCCTGATATACTGTCTTTCTGTCTTCCTAGAATCTCTGTACCCATCTGCTCTCCTGTGGTCCGTATACTGAACACCTCCCTTTCTATAACCCCCATAGTCTTCATCCTCTTTATAGCAACTATCTGCTCTCCTACCGTCCGTATACTTAGTATCATCTTTCCTGTAATCCTCATAGTCCCCATCTGCTCTTCTGTGATCCATATACAGAATAACTCCCTTCTTATGATCTCCATAGTCTACATCCTCTCTATACCGTCTTTCTGTCTTCCTAGAATCTCTGTCCCCATCTGCTCTCCTGTGGTCCATATACGGAATCTCTCCCTTTCTATTACTCTCATAGTCTTCATCCTCTTTATATTGGCTATCTGTCTTCCTATAAACCTTATCTGCTCTCCTACGGTCCATATACTTGGTATAATCTTTCCTGTAATCCTCATAGTCCCCATCTGCTCTCCTGTGATCCATATACCGAGTAACTCCCTTCTTATAATCCCCATAGTCTTCATCATCCCTATACTGGTTTATTACCTTTCTGGAATCCCCGCAGTCAAGCTCCACTCTCCTACGGTCCATATACTGGCTTTCTCCCTTCCTATAATCCCTGTAGTCCCCATCTACTCTCCCATGCTGCATATACTGGCTTTCTCCCTTCCTATAAGGCCCACATTCTCTGTCCAGTGACCAGGAGTCCACATACTGCCCTTCTCCTCTGTATTTGTCATTCCAGCCATGGTCTCTGCAGAGCTTGTCCAGCTCAGTGATGTTCCCTCTCTTCAGAATGCTGCAGTCCTCATATTCCCAGTTGAGGAGCCTGGGCTCCTGCTTTGGAACTTCGGCCCCGTTTCTTGCCCTGGGGTAAGTGCACATGTTTCTCTTGGCGTGCAGAGTGCCCAGCCCTGGTCAGCTCCAAGAGCCCAGGCCCAGCCTTAGGGCCCGGCCTGCAACCACCTCTCTCCAGCGCTCCAGGACTCTTCCTGACTAACTCCTGATGCTCCCTTCTGAAACTCTCTGCCTGAAATTCACTTGTGAGACTTTAACCTTCATACCCAATCAGCAGCCAGCTCCAGCCTCCCCCACCTGCTGCCCGAGGTAATTAGTAACCAGCCTTCTGGGAGCTGGGGCTGCGGATTGGATGGGCCTGCCCTGCCCAAACCGGCTTCTCTGCTTTGTTATGTTGAAGGCGGCAGCCAGCGACCGCAGGGCCCTGCAGGCTGCTCAGAGGCAGGGAGGAGCTGGCACTGGGGTGTGAGGTAGCCTCATGCTGAGAACAGCACACACCCGCACCCCACCCTGCCCCCCTGCCGAAAAAGAGAAACAAGCAGGGCCAGAGGAAATCAAAGACCAGTTAGCTCCTGTGGAGCCCTCCACAAATGAGGGTAGCAACCCTCTCCCACATATTCCCCAGGGCTCTCCCTAGTTCTCCCCGGCCAAACTCCAGGGGGTTGCCCGAGGCTCCTCCTTAACTACCTCACCCACAGAGCAGAGTCATCAGCTGCCAGGACAGAGAGGAGGAGCAACCAGGCAGCACAAAGCTCTTCCTGCAGGGCTGACCAGGATTTCTGCTGTAACATGTCGTCTGAACTGGGCAGTATCTAAGGCAACATCTACACTATAGACCTTAGAGTAGCACAGCTGCACCCCGTAAGGCCTCCCCTGTAGCCGCCCTGTACCAACGGCGGAGAGCTCTCCCGTCAACATAATTAAACCACCCCCCACGATAGCTATGGCGGCAGCTATGTTCGCAGGAGAGCGTCTCCCACCAAAATACCACGGTCCACACCAGCGCTTCTGTCAGCGTAACTTAGGTCACTCGGGAGGGTGTTTTTTCACACTGCTGAGTGACGTAAGCTATACCAACACAGGCCGTCAGTCACACACAGTGAGAGCTGCCCCGTTCTAGGCACAGTCTCTGCCCTCCTCCACGTTAATGACTGACATATTTTCTCCTGCTCTGGCTTCCCAAAGGGAACGTTTTGAACGAGGCTGGGCCCTTCTCCAGGATTCCTCCTGCCCTACCCTGGGAGGTGGCCAAAGCCTTGGGCGGCTTGGAGTAAGCTCTGCCCTGCTCACTCTGGTCTGCATCTAGCTCCAACTAATGTGGCATCGCAGGGGGTCATTCCTGCCATGGTGGGTGGCCCTTCACCTACAGGCTGGTCTATGAGGCAATGTGAGCCTCTCCAACTGAACAGAGGTAGCTACTGCTTGACATGTCATCCATCTTGAATTATTGCTCCTGAAGGACTACTGGCCTGCCAGGGGACAACAGGGCTGTGCTAGGTGGGCCATGTTCATTCCTTCTCAACAGGTCCCACTAAGGCTATGCCTATACTAGAGACCTGTACCAGCTGCACGGCGGTAAGGTCTCCCTATGCCGATGGGAGAGAGCTCTCCTGCTGGCATAATTAAACCACCCCCAAAGACCAGCAGGAGTGCTCTCCCGCCGACATAGCGCTGTCTGCACCGGCGCTTCTGTCAGTAAAACTTATGTCACTCGGGGGGTGGGTTTTTCACCCCCCTGACCAACAAAAGTGCTGCTGTAGACATAACCATAGGGTTCAGATGTTCCCTTACTGGCCTTGAGCAGCTGGGAGAGCCCTGGGTCCAGGATGCAGGGACTTCCTACTATGCCTCCCACTGCAGGATAGACCCAGTTCTGACATGGCAGGTGCTGGTCATGGGGCCAGACAGGCTGCTTCAGATTCATCTGCAATCTTAGGTCCTGCATTGGATCTGGCAGAGTGGGCTGCAAAGCTATCTATCTTCCACCTGAGAGTGGTATCTGCTGCCCGGCACTGTAGTATCTGAGTGCCTTCCACATCGAATTGACAGCAAAAGAAGAGACTCCAGTGGACTCCATGGAGTCTCTGGCTCTTCTCTCTTTATAGGGTGAAAACTCTGCCTCAGAGAGGGGTTTGGGTTGTTTTATTGTATTGTATTGTAAATATATTAATTTACTTTTATTTTTTAAGGTTGATTTGTTTCAAGGTTTTTGTTTGTTCGAGGATGGCGGGGTGTTTGGAGTAAAAGGGGGTGTCCACGTTAATGAAAGCCCCAGTGTGATACACTTTCTCCGGCCCGTTCTACTTAGGGGTTGGGCTGCTCTTGTCAAGGCAGAGGAGCTGCAGCCACCAGCCTGGAGGTGATGAACATGTCAGCTGCCAGGGCCTGGTCTTCATTCAAGAAGAATGGACAGAATCAGCCTGCCAGGTGGAGATGGTTTTAATGACTACTGAGACAGGGTCAGTCTGGGTACTACAGTAACTACTGAGGAGAGGTGGAGGTGGTTAACAGCTCCTCAGAGCAACTGCTTATTCTGACTGGAATAACTTAGGTCTTTCCTAGACTTGGTTTAGCCCAGCCGCTCCTCAGGCACACTACAGTCTTCCTCTGGCCCTGCATTACCGGGGAGATGTTGGGGTCTGCTCTGGACACAAGGATCCATACAGCGGTTCTACTGGCATACTGCTGACACCACCACCTTTGGGAGTGGTTTCCAGAAGCCCGGAGGGACACAACGCAGCCAAATACCCAGAGAGAGGAGGAGCACGACAGCTGCACATCAGCACCGTGTGGGACCGGCTGGGAAGGAATGAACAAGGCCCACGCAGCACAGTTCTGTTGCCCAGGCAGGACAGGTAGGCCGGTCAACAGTACTTCAGGAGCAATACTGCCAAGGCGGACAATAGGTCGAGTAGCAGCTGCTTCGGCATATCATCTGTGTCCACTGTCAGGAGGTCATCGGTCCTCAGTGTGGCCAGCATGGCTCTGGTTCCATGGCCTGGCCTAGACCCAGCTGGGAGGGATATAGGGCTTCAGCAGAGGCAGGAGCTGTTGGAATCAGTTCCCTGCCACCACCTTGACAGTTGTGCCAGGATGGGGTGGTCAGTGCTGGGGCAGGTGTTTGTAAGGACATTGGCAAGAAGGGCTAGAATCCAAGGACCACGGGCCAGGGCACCTGCCAGAGGATTTCGGTAATTTCCGTGATCAGAAGGGCCAGGTGTTCCCTTGCTGACCTTGAGCACCTGGGAGAGGCCTGGGTCCAGGCCGCAGGGGCTCCCTTCTATGCCTCCCTCTGCAGGACAGACCCAGTTCTGACACGGCAGGTGCTGGTCATGGGTCCAGACAGGCTCTTCCAGGTTCATTTGAGCTTGAGCAATGTCCCTCATCAGGAGGGGGCTAACACTGTACTTCTGGAGAAGGATCTTCCAGTCTCAGTCACTGCCATGGCACAGGTTCAACCAGATCCCTCCCCTCTCCAGGGCAGTGGGGCTCTCACCTCGTCCTTGGGGAAACAGTGCCCTGGCCAGATGCATCCCCCAACAGGGAATATTCCCTCGGGTTCAGCATCACACCAAATCATCTCTCCCTCTCCAGTGCTTTGCAGTCTGTTATCCTCTCTCCCCCAACCGAGTTACATGGATTTATTTGCTTTGAATCAAGGCCCCATGTGCTCTGAACCAGACAAACCTAAATTCTGCAACTAGAACCCTGCATTCTGCAGCCCGGCAACAGGAGGTTTGTGGCAGCTTCGTTTAAAAGATAGAATAGAGATCTGTAATTAATTCAGTAAAGAATGCAGACCACCCCCCCCAGCAGCAGCTCTCGTGCTATTTGTTCTGATAGTGGATCCAAACGAACGTATGCTGGGCCCATGGTTTGTGCTGCTAAGAGAGCTGGATTGTAAAAACACTAATGGGGGTGATGGGGCACCTGGAAGGAAAGAGAGGTGCTGTGTGGGAGTACCACATGGGTCAGATGTTTCTGTTAAAATGGTCAGTAGTGAAACAATGTTGATATTTAACTCACCAACTTTATGTTTCAGAGACAACACTCCACTGAGAGAAATTGGGAAGGTCTCCCCTCTTAGAGCAACTGTTACAGGTTCTTTGCAAACTCAGGCAGATATCATTGCACCAGTTACTCTCAGGTCACATGTTTAAGCTTTTCTTGACCATCATAAGCATGGGAGAGTTATTTTTTCCAATGGAAGCTGAAATTCTGGACTCCACAGAATGGCAGGTGCATGGGACCCTGCTTTAGTCTTTCCCACTAACTCAGCTCAGCTTCACTGTTCTTCTCTACATACTCTGATTTGTCTGGCACAGAGAGGTCCAGAGCAGAACACAACTTCCCATGGCTCTGGAGCTCCATCTCAGGCAGGAGTCCTTCAGCAAGCCTAGTGCCAGAGCTGGCCAAAAGCTGCCACCTCTCTCTCCACAGGCACTGTCTGATCTGCTGTTTCCAGGGAGAGATCACCAGCCTCTAAGGCAACTCTGGGCCTGCTGCTTCCCCCACAGCAGACAAGGGGACAGAGGGTGGGATACAGGGACCATATTATTCCTGAGAGAGGGCACGGCAGGGTAGCACCAGCAACAGCCCTGACTGGTGATGGGGATGGGCAATGGAGGGGGAGAAGGACAGGAGGGAAACAGGGATGAGGAGTGTGAAGGGGGAGCAGTACAAGAGGAGGAGTGGACAGTGGAGAAGGTGAGTCTGAGGGACACAGGGAAGGATGACCGAAGGGGGTGTCAAAAGAGGGGGAGGAGATGGGGGAACAGGGAGGGGGCATTGGGAGAACTTAATTAATGAAAATTAGTATAAGAACAACTCTGACAAAAATAGACAAACTTCAGAACTCAGAAGGAAAGAGAAGGAACCAGTTGCCACAGCGGCCAGGACCCCTGTGACACAGAGAAAGGGCCAGTACCTCCCACACCCTGATTTCCAGGGCTGCTGCAGTCTCACCTCTCAGCTCCTGCAACTCTGCGTTGAGGCTTTTGATGTTGGAGTCACAGAAATCCAGGTTCTCCAGGGTCTCTGATCTCACCAGCTCATCCTGCTGCTGCTCTAGCATCGAGTTCAGCTCAGCTCGAGTCTTGCCATAAGCCTCCAGGTCTTGTTCCACCTCCCGGATCCTTGTCAGCAGAAAGGGGCACTGACGTGCAGCTGCCCCAACTGAATCCCCCTGGCCCGCCTCTGCCTGTGGCTCCTGCCTGGGCTGGCTCCTGTGCTGAAGCTGTGGAGAGGCCATGTTCCTCCTCTGCCTACTTGGAGGAGGGAGAGGGGCTGGCCGGGAGGGCCGCACTGAGAAGGAGGGAGAAACGGCTCGGGCTGGGGCATTGGGGCGGGGAGGTGGAGGCCTTAGGCCTTTCCTCCTCTCTGGCAGCCTCCAATGGGGGGCACACTCTGGGGAGCCACACACAATGTCCTTCTCTGAACTGTAGTCCAGGATGGAGAAGTGGCGGGAGACCTTCTTGTCCGACTCAGCTCCAGAGCTAGTCACGCTCTTCTCAAATTGTGCCAGCTGCTCTGTCAGCTTGGAGTCGAGGTCAGTGCAGCTGTCTCCATGCAGCATGGGCGAGGGCCGGTCTGTTCGGGCACCAGGCCATGTATCCAGGCCCTCATGGGCACCACTGAAGCTGGAAGAACGGGATTTAGATTTCTGCCTTTGATCTTCCACCCAGCTGGCCAGGTCCTGGAAAAGGGTGCTCCTCCGACCTTCTCCGGGCTCTGCTGCAGCCCAGCTACTGGGAGGAGGGAAGACTTGGCTCCTGCTACTGTGCAGGGGGGAGCATGGTGCCCATGGGGGCACACTGGGACTCTCTCCCTCCCTCTCTGGTGAAGCAGGGATGTCCAAGGGCCGTTGCAAGGCCCCAGGGCTCTGGCTGGGCTCCAATTCAACTGCTTGGCAACGGGGTCTGCTCTTTGGCTGGGGAGGGAGCTGCGGGGTAGGGAAAATGCCATTGATAGCCTTTGCAGAGTCAATGGGGAGGGAGCCCACTGTGTCCTTGGGAAGGGGTCCCTGGAGCTCTGTGCTGGGAGGGTGCCCTTCCAAGGATGCAGACTTGCACTGTCCAACCCCAACATCAGAAGGATCCTCTGACCTCATTGGTGTTTGGGACAAAGTTGTACTGGACTTCCCTTCAACATGGTGTGAGCCCCAGGCACTCAGGTCTTCCCCTTCTTCCCCTTGCAGGGGAAGGGCCCCAACGCAGGCACTTGCTGGGTCCTGATGGATGGCCATTCCACAGCTGCCCTCTTCCTGCAACATCCCAGTGCCCCTCTTTTCCCTGAAGGGAGCAGAGCCCTCCAACCTCACAAACCGGTGAGGAAAAATGCCACGTCTCCCCCTCAGCAAGCCCTCCAACCAGCCATCTTCCAGTGCCCCCACAATCTGGATTCTGTCTCCCACATCAAAATCCAGCTCCTGGGGCTCCAGCGCTTGGAACTGATAGAGTGCAATGCCATACGTGCCCAGTGGCTTCTCACTCCCTTCCTGCCCGCCCTCCTCCTGGGGGGGCATGTCTGCAACGCCATTAACACTGTAATGCTCGTAGGGCCCCGGCTCCTCTGGGCCACCTGTCACTCTCAAGGGACCCAGCAGCTCCACGAAACCCTCTGGGAAAATCCCGCTTCGACCTCCCAGTTCCCCTGTGAACCAGCCAGGCTCAGGGATATCGACAATGGTGATCACATCCCCTTCCCTAAAGTCCAGCTCCTCCTCCAGCTGAGCAGAGAGGCTCATCAAGGCTCGGGCTTGGCCCAGTGAGTCAGCAGGCACCTTCAGGACAGTGCTCTGAGAGAGCCGGCGGCCCCAGGGCGAGAGGCAAAGCTCCCGCACGCATGAGGATGGGAAGAAGCCCCTGGAGCCCCAGCAGCTTCTACCCTGGAGCCAACTGGAGGCTGGGGAGCCACTCAGGATCACCATGTCTCCTGGGGGGAGAATGAGAAACACAGGGTCAGGGACTCACCCCGATGGCAATTTCTGAGTCCTTCCCCACTCCCCTTCCAGGCCTGGTCACCTCCTTCGCCAGCCCAGCCATGCAGAGTGCAGTGGTGGGGCACCTGCGGCACATGTATATGGTATTGGCCCAGCCCCACAGAGACACCAGGGTTGGGGGGCCACCCCAGTGCAGCGCATGTGTATTGGGGGGCGGGGGCAGGACATGCAGAACTCAGAACACAGGGTACAAAGCTGGCCTGAGTCCCGCAGGTGCACAGGGGCAGGAGCACAAAGCAGCCGATGGACCTAGAATCCACAGCTGTTAGGAAACCCCTTCTCAGCTGCTCTAGGTTCCCTCTGTTTCCCAAGGTACATGAGTGACAGGACAGGGGAGCGGGAGGGCAGGAGCCAAAGGGAGGGAGCAGAGGTTACCTCTCTGCAGTGACAGGCTCCCTGGCTCCTGGGACGTGAAGTCATTGGTGCAGACAAACAGCTTCTCCCCCTGCTTCAAACTGGGAATATCCACTGCCTCCACAAAACTGCTGGGAAACTGCCCTAGAACGAGAAGCAGTTGTCAGCACATGGTCACCCCTTTCTCAGGGGCCCAGACTGTGTCCCCCATTCCCAACTCCTCTAAGATCCACCCCGCCCCCATCACCACCCAGCCTCCCCCGGGATCTACCTCGCCTCCGGCCCCACCATCACTCAGACTCTTCCCTCCTCTGTGTGGGAAAGAGTCCCACCCCTCCCCAGGATCCCCTCTGGCTGGCCCCATGGACCACAGGAATGACCATGGGTTTGGAAGTCAGGCGCTCTTGAGGATTTCTGAAAATGTTGTTCTTTATTAGTTTTTAAAGAAAAATACAGTACCCTCCACCCTGCATGCCCAACAGACCAACCAATACCCCAGGGCAATGAGCAGCCCATCTGAATTACTGTGATCTCACTGGTTTCAGAGTAACAGCCATGTTAGCCTGTATTTGCAAAAAGAAAGGGAGTACTTGTGGCACCTTAGAGACTAACCAATTTATCTGAGCATGAGCTTTCATGAGCTACAGCTCACTTCATCAGATGCATGCTGTGATCTCACTGTCACCAACACCCAGACAGGGAAAGCAAACATATAACCTTTAGCCTCCATCTTCTGTCTTATGACAGGGAAGCCCCATGTCAGGATCAGGATGTACTGGTTATAAAAAGAGGCCCCAATCCTGCAATCGGACCTGCCCCCTGGGGTGCTGCACACACAGATCAGATGGCAAGACTCCGGCTGGAAGCTACAAAGCGCTGTGGTCATGAAAAACGCGTCACGGACAGTGAAATCTGGTCGTTCGTGTGCTTTCACCCGATACCGTACAGATTTCATGGGGTAGGCCAGCGTTTCTCAAACTGGGGATCCTGACCCAAACGGGGGTTGCAGGGGGTTGCCAGGTTATTTTAGGGGATCACGGGATTGCCACCCTTACTTCTGTGCTGCCTTCAGTGCCCCGCCCGCAGCAGCACAGAAGCATGGCAACACCACACCATGTCACCCTCACGCTGCGCTGCGGCCTTCAGAGCTGGGCAGCCAGGAAGCGGCGGCTGCTGACCGAGGCCCAGCTCTGCAGGCAGCAGCGCAGAATACGATACCCGGCCACTCTGACTTCTGCGCTGCTGCTGGTGGCGGCCCTGCCCTCAGAGCTGGGTTCCCGACCAGCAGCTGCCACTCTCCAGCTGCCCGGCTCTGAGGCAGCGCAGAAGAAAGGGTGGCAATACTGCAACCCCCTCACAACTCCTTTTTGGGTCAGAACCCCCATAATTATAACACCGTGAAATTTCAGATTTAAACAGCTGAAATTATGAAATTTACAATTTTAAAAACCCTATGAACAAGCAATTGAGCAAAGTGGCCCGTGAATTTGGTAGGGCCCTACATATATTGGACCGATAGTTTGCAATTCCGTAGGACAGGTTCGCAGCATCTCCCCAGTGTGGAGCCAGGTACTCAGATACTACGGTGAGATATGGCTCAGATACCGACAGGCTGATTACCATGATGAGGGAAACTGCCCTGTGCAGATGTTCTAGTAACCAGTAAAGTTGGGCTTACATATTTTTTTCTGGAAGAATCACAGGGATAATGAGCTGGATGCTCTCTTGACGCCCTGACATGGTTCTTCCCAATTCAGTGTAATTCAGTGTGTCACTATCCTTAATCTGCAGTGCCAGTGGCCTAATATGCACCCGAGTTCTAGTCCAGGCTCTGCTGCTGACTTCCTAGACCAAGTCTGTTCCCTGCTCTCTGCCTGGGTCTCCCTCCCCATTGATGGAAATAATAATCCTGCTGTGTCTTACACCAAATTGTGAGGCTTCATTAATTAATTTCCATACCGTGTTAAGTATTATTATGGGTAGGTTGCAGCCTCTCCATTCTAAAGGTCTATTTTAGGCCCCCTATAACTTTTGGTTTGGAAAATTAGTTTGAAAATAGCCAGATATCCTCAGAGAGAAAGCAGGAAATTCAAATGGTTTTTCAGTTACAAGTCATTAAGAATTAGCCTGATTGACTTTTGTCTGTTTCTTCATCTTTGAGCTCGCAGGACACACCTGGTTACTGCCCCTTCACACTCTCCACAGCCATATCTCCTTAAGAATGCGGGCCCAGGGGAAAAAATTTTGTGATTAAGTAGCTGTGGTGACTTTCCTTGTAGATGGTTTGGGGCCAATGATGTCAGTAGAAGCAGGAGCAGGCTGACTGTGTGTGCATGCATGTGCACACATATTGCCCTCTGTTGGCCACCTGAGGCCTAGAGAGAAGAAAAGGGCTCTTCTGCAGATTCGAGTTAATGTCGACCTTTGTTTTTTAGCCCAAGTGGCAGAGGTCTGCATGTTTGGAGCTACAGGACCAGGACTCTGGGTCTCTGCTCTGTTACAAAGGAGGCGAAGTAGCCTCTCCGAAGGCTGCAATCCCAGTCCTATTCTAAGGTTGATTTGAGCCCACTTTGTAACTAGACGAGAACAATCATCACATTTTGAGGTGATCTGGTTCCCATCTGACTGAGAGCTTGAATGCTCTCTCAATATTGTTATTACACCGAGAAAGAGCCGTTGAGATTACAAAAGTTTAAAATGGCCCTTTATGGGAATTTTGGAGCTTCCAATTTTTCTTTATGTCCTTTCAGGAGCCCAATGAAATCACATTCTATCCTGATCCAGACAGGTCCGGATACTGGCCCGTGGGAGAGGGAGTTTTCAGGAGCAGAAATAGGTGGATGTTGAAGAGACTGTCATGGAGAGGCAGAAGGGCCCAGCGGGCAGGGCACTGGACCAGAGCTCTGGAGACTCGGGGTCTGTTTCTAGTTCTGCCACTGACCCACAGGTCACTTCCCCTCTCTGTGCCTTTGTTTCCCTCCCACCCTTTCATGGCCTTGTCCAGTAGGCCTGTAAGGGCAGGGACTGTCTCTCTCACTATGCGTTGTACAGCACCTAGCTCCCACCTGCTGAGGATTTATCTGCACTCAGCGCTACTGAAAAACAAACAAAAACAAGAGCAAGGACAGTTTAAGACTCACCATGAAGCTGACGGGAAAACATTTTGAGCATCAGGTACAGCCCAAGTGAGAGAAGACTCCAGGAGCTGGTCAAACGGCTCTGGCCCCCGCATTCGCCATCAGAATGGCCCTTGGCCAGGGGGATGCACCCAGATGGGGAAACTGACCTACCCAAAGTTACCTAGGACAGTGGGTCTCAACCGTTTTTCACTGCGGACTCCCAAAAATTTTGAATGGAGGCATGGACCCCTTTGGAAATCTATGGTCTTTACCTACAGTTGAATTCTGTTCAGTTTTCAGTCTGGCTTTCATGGACCCCTTCAGACCAGCAGTCCCCAAATGTTTTTGTCCATGTCCCCCCTTACCTGTTCCGCGCCCTCCCCAGAACCACGATCAGGAGCTGGGCCAGGAGCAGGGCTGTGGCTGTGGCCGGGAGCCCGGAAGCAGGCCCGGGGTCGGGAATTGCAGCCAGAAGTGGGCCCATGGTTGGGGCCAGGAGCCAGGGACCACAGCTGGACTTGCAGCTGTGGCTGGGAGGAGAGCGGGGCTGGGTGGTGCGTCCTCCCCCTTCCCCATTGGGGCTGGCCTGGGCCCTGCCGCTCCCCCCACAAAATGTTCCTCCGTGCCCCCTAGGAGGTGTTCCCCATAGTTTGGGGACCACAGCCTTAGACATAGTCCACAGACCACAGGTGAGAACCACTGACCCTAGAAAACCTCCATCTCTGTGGATCCTGCTCAGCACCTTTTAGCTCTTACCTCTGATCCCCTCCTTCTTCCCAAGGAGCCAGAACTCGTCCACCACCCGCAGCACCTCTATGATGTCCCCCACAAACAGGGGCAGCTCTTCAGAGACGCTGGGGCAGAAATCAAAGACAGCTCGCACCACGGATCCAGCCTCCATTGCTCAGGATCTGCAGGACAGGACACAGACAGACTCAGTCCCTCAGGCTGAAATACATGGCAATGAGCACAGAGTCGCCAGAGAGACAGACAGAGCAATGAGGGTGGTGTAAACCCTCCCCAAGGAAAACGGGCTAATGTCCGCATAGGGGTCCCCATGCCTGCACTCACTCATCCCACAGGGATCAGAGCTCACTGCAAGGGGGAGCTGAAACCCTGCAGCAAGGATGGCTCGCAGTGTTTTAGCTGTCCTGTCCCGTATCTCTGGACCCTGGTGCCAGAGAGCGCACTTGGGCTGAACTCAGGGGGAGATAATGGGGAAGAAGCAGCGAGAGATGCTGGAAATTAATTCCCGTCAGAAAGGAAATAAGAGGCGGGAGAGGAAGCTCACCGCTTCCCTGACACACCGGACTGGGCACGCTGCCTGCGGGACCTGCAGGCAGATAAACAGCAGCAGCAACATGGCGTTGCCTCTGACAGTCATACAGAAGAGGTACAGGGCGCCGCAACACCCACCCACCCACTGCAGAGCCATGGGGGGGGTCACTGCAACACCCACCTGCGCACTGCCAGAGCCACGGGGGAGAGGAAGGTCACTGCAACACCCACCTGTGTGCACTGCCAGAGCAAGGGGGGCGGAGTCACTGCAACACCCGCCCACGCACTGCCAGAGCCACGGGGGAGAGGAAGGTCACTGCAACACCCACCTGTGTGCACTGCCAGAGCAAGGGGGGGGGGTCACTGCAACACCCGCCCGTGCACTGCCAGAGCCACGGGGGAGAGGAAGGTCACTGCAACACCCACCTGTGTGCACTGCCAGAGCAAGGGGGGGGGTCACTGCAACACCCGCCCGCGCACTGCCAGAGCCACGGGGGAGAGGAAGGTCACTGCAACACCCACCTGTGTGCACTGCCAGAGCAAGGGGGGGTGTCACTGCAACACCCACCCGCGCACTGCCAGAGCCACGGGGGAGAGGAAGGTCACTGCAACACCCATCTGTGTGCACTGCCAGAGCAAGGGGGGGGGGTCACTGCAACACCCGCCCGTGCACTGCCAGAGCCACGGGGGGCACGGGGCACCACCAACCCCCTATCAGAGTTACAGAGGGGGGCAGAGGGCACTGCCACTCATTTCCCCAGTAAGAGCTGTGGGCATGGATTTCCCTCCCCATTCCAGTCCACCCAATCACTCTCCCCAATCACAATACCTTCAAGGAACCAACAGGAAAATGTCGCCCTGTCGTTCCCCCTGTGTGCCCTTCGTGGCCTGGCCTGGCATAGTCCCCTGACACGTACTATACACTGTGATCTCTGGGCAGAGGTGGCTGAGACTGGGTCCTGTACAGAGTGGAACACGCCAGTAACGATGAAAGCTCCCACGGCCTGTAGCGTCAGTTATTCTCCATGCGGCTCCACAGTGCCCCTTGTAGGAAGGGTGCCAGCACAAACAGGCTGAGATAGCCCCCAAACTGCCTGCTCCCAGCGGCTGGGGTTGGTACCGGGGAGGGAGCAGCGAGACCCCAGCTTGCGTTCTGGAGACTGGTGCTGAAACGGCCACATACACAATGCAAACATGGGCCAGGCCCCGAGCCCTCCTTGCAGAAACATGCCTGGGAACACACCCAGCGAGGCGGGCACATGCACACACTGCACCAGTTCCCCTTGCTTGCAACGGGCCTCACAACTCAGGGGTGCTGCTGGAAATGACTCTGCAAGCTGAGACCCCCCCGTCTGACTCAGCTCCATTTTGCATCCAACAGGTCTTCTCTAAAGGCATCTGTAACGCGCCCAAGCCCAAGGGATGAACCTGCAACTTGAGCAGAGCATTCCTCTCATCCCAACCTACGGCCGTTGAGCCCTCAGGAGAGGAACTGGAAGGGATCCTCTGACTTGGGGACCAGAAAGGAGCTCTCAGTGACTATGCCTCAGAGAGCAGTGGGGCCGAGATCAGCCTCGGCTCCCCACATTGCCCCAGGTCTGCAACTCAGAGAGCAGTGGGCCACAGACCAGCCAGCAGCTCCCTCACACCACACCGGGGCTGCACCTCAGAGAGCAACAGGGCCCCAACCCCGAGCCAGCAGCTTCCCCCACCGCCCCAAGGCTGCACCTCAGAGAGCAGCTGGGCCCGGATCAGCCAGCAGTTCCCCACACATACCCTAGGGTTGCACCTCAGAGAGCAGGAGGGCCCAGACCAGCCAGAGGCTCCCCCCAGAGCCCCAGGTCTGCACCTCAGAGAGCAGCGGGGCTTGGACCAGCCAGCAGCTACCCCCAGCCCCGGGTCTGTACCTCAGAAAACAGCAGGGCCCAGACCAGCCAGAGGCTCCCCCAACCGCCCCAGGTCTGCAGCAGTGCCTTTGGATGCAGAGGAGAACCCAGCCATGGCAACAGTTTCTGCTGACGGGGCTGCTTTATTTATCAAGTGCAAATCACCTCACAGGAACAATGCAGAGTTTGTGTTCTGCCAGAACGCTGCCTTGGCATGTCTCTCCTCATCCCAGGCTCTCCCATACAGCCAGCACACAGGAAAAGACACACACCACCCAGCAAAGGGCCTCGGCAGCTCTCACAGCTGGCAGGGGCCGCACAGAACGGGGACAGGTTCATAGACACACCGAGCCAGAATGCAGGAAACCTGAGCACTGGAGAGTTCTCGGTCTCTCCCTTCAAAGAGAATTTTCAAAAAAGGAGCCTGCTTAGTGCGTCCAAAAGGCCAAGTGTGCCCAGGAGACACGCCCAACACGTGGCCCCGAGGAGCACAAACCCTAATGTGCATCCGAACGAGGATCAAACTACATGGGTGGGCTGCAGGGGAAATCCAAGAGTGAGAGCGGGCAGGAAATTAAACAGATGCTTCCAGGAACGTCATACAGCAGCATCGACAACAACAGAGAGTAACGCCAGCCTCTGTCTAGAGGGCAGTAAAAGCATACAGGGTGACTACAGTTTCCAGCATGCATCATCCTGCTTTCTCCCTTGCTGCTCCTCAAACAGAGGACAAGCTCCCTGCAGACATCCACAAAGCCACATCCCGTCCTCCAAATTGCCTCTTAACATTCAGCTCTGCCACAGCGCCTGCATAACACTCAACAATGAGCAAGTGTGCTGTGATGGCTCCTTATCACACTAACCAGAATCAGTCACCTTTGGTGGCTTGTCTGGCTGTTGTACCGACCTGCCGTCTCATCTTATCCTTCCCATATACACTCTTTGGGGCAGAGGTTCTCTCTTCATTATATGTTTGTACAGCGCTCACAGCACAGTGGAACAAGGTCTAGTAGGCATGCTTCAATACAAATAATATACAACACATAAAATGGAAGGCAATTTTGTACCAGAAAGAAATCAGGGGACCTGAGGGAATGCAGGGACATGTACCAGACACAAGCTCGGGGCTGCAGGGACAGACTGATGCAGAACGAACAACAAAGCTATGTGCTACTCATCTAAATCCTGATTGGGGGAGGGAGGAGAGACATGATAACTATCTGTAAGCACGAAGGAGGATGAAGAATTATTTAGGGTGGTTCATGATGGGATAACTGGAGCCCGTTTAAATAGAAGAATGTGTAAATGTGTTCAACAGATGTGTCACATGGATGCAGCTAAAGGGTATTACTAAGGACATGATTCTGTCATGGAGGTAATGGATTCTGTGACGTCTTCCGGGGCAGGGCTGGAGCAGCAGTCAGCCCCGGGGCTGCTGAAGCAGCGGCCAAAGGGCTGAAGTGGTTGGGTCAGCCCCCCTGGGGCTGGAGCAGCTGCAGGAGGTCAACCCCTTGCAGCGCTCTGACTGTTAGTCTCCTCCCACCCCAGGGTATTTTTAGTGAAAGTCAGGGACAGGCCATGGGCTTCCATGAATGTGTGTTTATTGCCTGTGACCTCTCCCTGACTTTTAGTCAAAATACCTGTGACAGAATCTTTACCTTAAAGCGGGGGGACCAAACTACAGCCCGCGGGCTGGATCCAGCCTGTCAGGGCTTTCAATCCTGAACATCCACTGAATGCATCTCCACTGAATGCATCCGATGAAGTGAGCTGTAGCTCACGAAAGCCCTTATGCTCAAATAAATTTGTTAGTCTCTAAGGTGCCACAAGTACTCCATTTCTTTTTGCGAATACAGACTAACAGGGCTGTTACTCTGAAACCTTCCAAACTCAATTACTTAGGAGACAAGAGGTCTTTGTTAAGGATTCAACACCCCCATCCCTTCAACTAAGGGCTAAGAAGGTTCCCAAGGCACATCTCTGGGTCATCCAAAGCATCCTGCAACATAGGTTGTGGAAGTCTGGATTTGTCATTACTAGGAGTGGCAAGTCAAATAATTTGACCAATCAAATAATGTCAATTGACGACCTATTACTTGACCAGGGTCAAATACCGTCAAATATTCCAGCAAGAATGTCCTGATGTTGGCGGCAGCCTACTTGTTTGATTGCATGATGGTGCCACCCCTTTTTTAGAGCTTCACTTCACTTTGTTTTGCATTTTTCTGAGTTAAAATAACTCAGGCTGTGTCTGCACCAGCACTTTTGTCAGTAAAACTTATGACGCTCATGGGTGTGAAAAAACACCCCAGAGCGACCTAAGTTACGCCATCAGAAGGGCCAGTGTGGACAGCGCTATGTCAGCAGGAGACGCTCTGTGCTGACAGGAGAGAGCTCTCCTGTCGACGTAATTAAATCACTCCCAACGAGCAGCGGGAGCGATGTCAGTGGGAAAAGCTCTCCTGCCAGCACAGCACTTATATTTGTGTACTGGCAGGTTTCAGAGTAACAGCCGTGTTAGTCTGTACTCGCAAAAAGAAAAGGAGTACTTGTGGCACCTTAGAGACTAACCAATTTATTTGAGCATGAGCTTTCGTGAGCTACAGCTCACTTCATCAGATGCATGCAGTGGAAACTGCAACAGACTTTATATACACACAGAGAATATGAAACAATACCTCCTCCCACCCCACTGGCGGTATTGTTTCATATTCTCTGTGTGTATATAAAGTCTGTTGCAGTTTCCACGGTATGCATCCGATGAAGTGAGCTGTAGCTCACGAAAGCTCATGCTCAAATAAATTGGTTAGTCTCTAAGGTGCACAAGTACTCCTTTTCTTTTTGCGAGTACAGACTAACACGGCTGTTACTCTGAAACCTGCCAGTACACGAATATAAGTGCTGTGCTGGCAGGAGAGCTTTTCCCACTGACATCGCTCCCGCTGCTCGTTGGGAGTGATTTAATTACGTCGACAGGAGAGCTCTCTCCTGTCAGCACAGAGCGTCTCCTGCTGACATAGCGCTGTCCACACCGGCCCTTCTGACGGCGTAACTTAGGTCACTCTGGGGTGTTTTTTCACACCCATGAGCGTCATAAGTTTTACTGACAAAAGTGCTGGTGCAGACACAGCCTGAGTTATTTTAACTCAGAAAAAGCTCATGCTCAAATAAATTGGTTAGTCTCTAAGGTGCCACAAGTACTCCTTTTCTTTCTTCGTGTAACTTATGTCGCTCAGAGGGCTGTTTTTTCTTTTCCTCTTTGGCCTCTCTCTTTTTTGTTACTGTTGTTACTGTTCCAATAAATTAATCTTTAAAATATTTGACTGTTTTTGACATTATTTGACCAATATTTGACTGGTCAACTGACCACTAATTTTTGGACTAGTCAAATGCCCAACCCTCATTTACTAAAATTTCTGTATCAGAGGAAAAAATGTAACCTCCACAACATTCCAGGCCCCTGCATTCACCATAAAGCAGCTAAAAAGGGGCACTAACCAAATCATCCTTTCCTTTGCAGGTGGCCTTTAAAATTGAGCTAGAAAGCAATGGGAAAAATACTGAAGAGAACAGTCCCTCTATAGCCTACAGGAAGGGGACGGGACCAGAGATGTCCCAACAGGGTAGTGCTTTTGTACCTCATGTGACCACACTGCTCCCACAGCTCTATAACACATTTATCAAACATTTCTGTACTAACATGTAGCAAAGTAAAAAGTCAGTGAGACAAACTCACAGCAAATGTGATACAATGTATAGCAATATAATCCACAAAGAGAACGGAACAGCACCATAAAAATACAAACCAATGCAGAACACCGGACATTCTGAATACTGAAAGACAATACATTTAAAACTGGTAGAAGGAAATATTTTTCTACAACTTATAATTAGCCGGTGAAACTCCTTGCCACAAGATACCAACCACTGAGGTCAGGATCTTAGTGAGAGTCAGAAAAAGATGAGACATTTATAACGAGAATATGAATGTACACGGGTACATTAGAAAGGCTAAAATTAGAAGAGGGTATACTAAACTTTCCTGCTTCAGAACATAAGCCAGCCAGTTAAAAGATGGGCACTAGAGAGAAACTTCCCCCATGGGCATATGATTCCATAACAGGCCCGTATGGGGTTTCTTGCACTTTCCTCTGAAGCAGCTGGCGCTGGTTGTGGTCAGAAGCTATGACAGGAAGTATCTGGAGTGCACTGGGCTGGAGGTTATAGGTTCCGTTCCTGCAACATACAAGAGGTCAGGCTAGGTCCAGTGTTTCTCAATCTTTTTGATACCAGTGACCGGCTTGCTGCCTTCCTAACCTGTGTCAGGGAGATCTCTGGGACCGGCGCCAGTCCACAGACCGGTCATTGAGAAACACTGGACTAGATGATCTAGTGGTCCCTTCCGGCCTTAAATTCTCTGACTCTAGTTCCTGGCTCTGCCACCAACTCTCTGTCAGGCTTTGGGTAGGTCCCTTCCACTCGCTGTGCCTCAGGTCCCCATCTGTAAAATGCAGATAACAACTCCTCTCCCTACCTCACCAGGGGGAAGAGGCACAGATGTGAGCCATATAAATGCCCAGATAGATGGACCACTGCTCTGATACAGTATGGCAATTCCTCTGTTGCTATGTATCAAACAATGTCAGTAATAATAGAACACAGTATCCATGTGTGATGGGGTGTACCCTGGAGAGGAAGGGGTTTGGGAACCGTGTTTCAATGCACCTGCAAAGCTTGGATTGGCTGAGGAGCTCAGTAGCAGGCAGACAGTGCAGGTGAGCTGACCTGCACTCTGAACTCCTGGGAAGAAATTCCACAGGAGCTCTTGCTGTCTGAGGCCTGGCAATAGCAGAACAACAGAAAACGCAGCAATGGCTGAAGTGTTAAATGTCTTTTTTGTTTCAGCTTTCACCAAAAAGGTCAGCAGAGACTGGATGACTAACACAGTGAACATCAGTGCCAATGGGGCAGGATCTGAGTCTAAAATAGGGAAAGAACAAGTTAAGAATTGCTTAGACAGGTTAGATGTCTTCAAGTCAGCAGGGCCTGATGAAACGCATCCTACAATATTTAAGGAACCGGCTGAAGAGATCTCTCAGCCATTAGTGATTATCTCAGAGAAATTCATGGAGGACGGGAGAGATCTCAGAGGTCTGGAAAAGGGAAAACATAGTGCCTATCTGTAAAAAGGGGAGTAAGGACAACCCAGGGAATTACGATCCAGTTAGCTCAACTTCAGTACACGGAAAGATAATGGAGCAAATAATCAAACAATCAATTTGTAAGGACCTAGAAGTCTTGTGGATGGGGGGACGCAACAGATGTGATATATCTCGACTTTAGTAGGGCTTTTGATACGGTCTCAAATGACCTTCTCATAAGCAAACTGGGTAAATATAGAATAGAAGAACTTCCTATAAGGTGGGTGCACAAGTGGTTGGAAAAACACACTCAGAGAGTAACTAGTTATCAACAGGTTTCAGAGTAGCAGCTGTGTTAGTCTGTATTTGCAAAAAGAAAAGGAGTAGTTGTGGCACCTTAGAGACTAACCAATCTATTTGAGCATAAGCTTTCGTGAGCTACAGCTCACTTCATCAGATGCATTCAGTGTAAAATACAAACTAACGAGAGTGATCACTTAAGGTGAGTTATTACCAGCAGGAGAGCGGGGGGGGGGGGGGGGGGGCGCAACGACGACCTTTTGTAGTGATAATCAAGGTGGGCCATTTCCAGCAGTTGACAAGAACATCTGAGGAACAGTGGGGGGTGGAGAGGGAAAATAAACATGGGGAAATAGTTTTACTTTGTGTAATGACCCATCCACTCCCAGACTCTATTCAAGCCTAAGTTAATTGTACCTAGTTTGCAAATTGGTTGAGGGGCTGTCTGTAGGCAAGGACTGGCCTGTCTCCCAAGATCTGTGAGAGTGATGGGTCGTCCTTCAGGATAGGTTGTAGATCCTTGATGATGCGTTGGAGAGGTTTTAGTCGGGGGCTGAAGGTGATGGCTAGAGGCGTTCTGTTATTTTCTTTGTTGGGCCTGTCCTGTAGTAGGTGACTTCTGGGAACTCTTCTGGCTCTGTCAATCTGTTTCTTCACTTCACCAGGTGGGTATTGTAGTTGTAAGAATGCTTGATAGAGATCTTGTAGGTGTTTGTCTCTGTCTGAGGGGTTGGAGCGGTTGTATCATAGAGCTTGGCTGTAGACAATGGATCATGTGGTGTGGTCTGGGTGAAAGCTGGAGGCATGTAGGTAGGAATAGCTATCAGTAGGTTTCCAGTATAGGGTGGTGGTTATGTGACCATCGCTTATTAGCACCATAGTGTCCAGGAAGTGGATCTCTTGTGTGGACTGGTCCAGGCTGAGGTTGATGATGGGATGGAAATTGTTGAAATCATGGTGGAATTCCTCAAGGGCTTCTTTTCCATGGGTCCAGATGATGAAGATGTCATAAATATAGTGCTAAGTAGAGTAGGGGCATTAGGGGACAAGAGCTGAGGAAGCGTTGTTCTAAGTCAGCCATAAAAATGTTGGCATACTGTAGGGCCATGCGGGTACCCATAGCAGTGCCGCTGATTTGAAGGTATATATTGTCCACCAATGTGAAACAGTTATGGGTGAGGACAAAGTCACAAAGTTCAGCCATCAGGTTTGCTGTGACATTATCGGGGATACTGTTCCTGACGGCCTGTAGTCCATCTTTGTGTGAAATGTTATCAATAGTTCACAGTCAAGCTAGAAGAGAATATCAAGTGGGGTCCGGCAAGGAACTATCCTCAGGCCGGTTCTATTCAATATCTTCATAAATATTTTGTATAATGGAATAGAGAGTACACTTATATAGTTTGTGGACAATACCAAGCTGGGAGGGGTTACAAGTACTTTGGAGGACAGAATTAGAATTACAAATACAAAATGGGAAATGACTGCCTAGGAAGGAGTACTGCAGAAAAGGATCTGGGAGTTATAGCAGATTGCAAACTGAATATGATTCAACAATGTAATGCTGTTGCAAAAAAGAAACCAGCATTCTGGGATGTACTAGCAGGAGTGTAGTACACTAGATACCACAAGTAATTTTTTTGCTCTGCTCAGCACTGATAAGGTTTCAACTGGAGTACTGTGTCCAGTTCTGAGCACCACACTTCAGGAAAAAGAAAAGGAGTACTTGTGGCACCTTAGAGACTAACCAATTTATTTGAGCATGAGCTTTCGTGAGCTACAGCTCACTTCATCGGATGCATACCGTGGAAACTGCAGCAGACTTTATATATACACAGAGAATATGAAACAATACCTCCTCCCACCCCACTGTCCTGCTGGTAATAGCTTATCTAAAGTGATCATCAGGTGGGCCATTTCCAGCACAAATCCAGGTTTTCTCACCCTCCACCCCCCCACACAAATTCACTCTCCTGCTGGTGCTAGCCCATCCAAAGTGACAACTCTTTACATAATCAAGTCGGGCTATTTCCTGCATAAATCCAGGTTTTCTCACATCCCCCCCACCCCCATACACACACAAACTCACTCTCCTGCTGGTAATAGCTCATCTAAACTGACCACTCTCCAAGTTTAAATCCAAGTTAAACCAGAACATCGGGGGGGGGGGGATAGGAAAAAACAAGAGGAAACAGGCTACCTTGCATAATGACTTAGCCACTCCCAGTCTCTATTTAAGCCTAAATTAATAGTATCCAATTTGCAAATGAATTCCAATTCAGCAGTTTCTCGCTGGAGTCTGGATTTGAAGTTTTTTTGTTTTAAGATAGCGACCTTCATGTCTGTGATTGCGTGACCAGAGAGATTGAAGTGTTCTCCGACTGGTTTATGAATGTTATAATTCTTGACATCTGATTTGTGTCCATTTATTCTTTTACGTAGAGACTGTCCAGTTTGACCAATGTACATGGCAGAGGGGCATTGCTGGCACATGATGGCATAGATCACATTGGTGGATGTGCAGGTGAACGAGCCTCTGATAGTGTGGCTGATGTTATTCGGCCCTGTGATGGTGTCCCCTGAATAGATATGTGGGCACAATTGGCAACGGGCTTTGTTGCAAGGATAAGTTCCTGGGTTAGTGGTTCTGTTGTGTGGTATGTGGTTGTTGGTGAGTATTTGCTTCAGGTTGCGGGGCTGTCTGTAGGCAAGGACTGGCCTGTCTCCCAAGACTTGTGAGAGTGTTGGGTCATCCTTTAGGATAGGTTGTAGATCCTTAATAATGCGTTGGAGGGGTTTTAGTTGGGGGCTGAAGGTGACCGCTAGTGGCGTTCTGTTATTTTCTTTGTTAGGCCTGTCCTGTAGTAGGTAACTTCTGTCGAATCCTATTTTCGACGTCTCCGACTCAAGGAATATTTCCAAAATACCTCTGAACAACATACTAATCCACAGAGGTCTCCCTACCAACACTACAGAAAGAGGGATTCTAGATGGACTCCTCCTGAAGGTCGAAACAGCAGACTGGACTTCTACATAGAGTGCTTCCACCGACGTGCACGGGCTGAAATTGTGGAAAAGCAGCATCACTTGCCCCATAACCTCAGCCATGCGGAACGCAATGCCATCCACAGCCTCAGAAACAACTCTGACATCATAATCAAAAAGGCTGACAAAGGAGGTGCTGTTGTCATCATGAATAGGTCGGAATATGAACAAGAGGCTGCTCGGCAGCTCTCCAACACGAGTTTCTACAAGCCATTACCCTATGATCCCACTGAGAGTTACCAAAAGCAACTACAGCATTTGCTCAAGAAACTTCCTGAAAAAGCACAAGATCAAATCCGCACAGACACACCCCTGGAACCCCGACCTGGGATATTCTATCTACTACCCAAGATCCATAAACCTGGAAATCCTGGGTGCCCCATCATCTCAGGCATTGGCACCCTGACAGCAGGATTGTCTGGCTATGTAGACTCCCTCCTCAGGCCCTACGCTACCAGCACTCCCAGCTACCTTCGAGACACCACTGACTTAGAATCATAGAATCATAGAATATAAGGGTTGGAAGGGACCCCAGAAGGTCATCTAGTCCAACCCCCTGCTCAAAGCAGGACCAATTCCCAGTTAAATCAAATCCTGAGGAAACTTCCTGAGGAAACTTCAATCCATCGGTGATCTTCCTGATAACACCATCCTGGCTACTATGGATGTAGAAGCCCTCTACACCAACATTCCACACAAAGATGGACTACAAGCCGTCAAGAACACTATCCCCGATAATGTCACGGCTAACCTGGTGGCTGAACTTTGTGACTTTGTCCTTACTCATAACTATTTCACATTTGGGGACAATGTATACCTTCAGATCAGCGGCACTGCTATGGGTACCCGCATGGCCCCACAGTATGCCAACATTTTTATGGCTGATTTAGAACAACGCTTCCTCAGCTCTCGTCCCCTAAAGCCCCTACTCTACTTGCGCTATATTGATGACATCTTCATCATCTGGACCCATGGAAAAGAAGCCCTTGAGGAATTCCACCATGATTTCAACAATTTCCATCCCACCACCAACCTCAGCCTGGTCCAGTCCACACAAGAGATCCACTTCCTGGACACTACAGTGCTAATAAACAATGGCCACATAAACACCACCCTATACCAGAAACCTACTGACCGCTATTCCTACCTGCATGCCTCCAGCTTTCACCCTGACCACACCACACGATCCATCGTCTACAGCCAAGCTCTGCGATACAACCGCATTTGCTCCAACCCCTCAGACAGAGACAAACACCTACAAGAACTCTGTCAAGCTTTCTTACAACTACAATACCCACCTGCAGAAGTAAAGAAACAGATTGATAGAGCCAGAAGAGTTCCCAGAAGTTACCTACTACAGGACAGGCCTAACAAAGAAAATAACAGAACGCCACTAGCGGTCACCTTCAGCCCCCAACTAAAACCCCTCCAACGCATTATTAAGGATCTACAACCTATCCTAAAGGATGACCCAACACTCTCACAAGTCTTGGGAGACAGGCCAGTCCTTGCCTACAGACAGCCCCGCAACCTGAAGCAAATACTCACCAACAACCACATACCACACAACAGAACCACTAACCCAGGAACTTATCCTTGCAACAAAGCCCGTTGCCAATTGTGCCCACATATCTATTCAGGGGACACCATCACAGGGCCGAATAACATCAGCCACACTATCAGAGGCTCGTTCACCTGCACATCCACCAATGTGATCTATGCCATCATGTGCCAGCAATGCCCCTCTGCCATGTACATTGGTCAAACTGGACAGTCTCTACGTAAAAGAATAAATGGACACAAATCAGATGTCAAGAATTATAACATTCATAAACCAGTCGGAGAACACTTCAATCTCTCTGGTCACGCAATCACAGACATGAAGGTCGCTATCTTAAAACAAAAAAACTTCAAATCCAGACTCCAGCGAGAAACTGCTGAATTGGAATTCATTTGCAAATTGGATACTATTAATTTAGGCTTAAATAGAGACTGGGAGTGGCTAAGTCATTATGCAAGGTAGCCTGTTTCCTCTTGTTTTTTCCTATCCCCCCCCCCCCCCGATGTTCTGGTTTAACTTGGATTTAAACTTGGAGAGTGGTCAGTTTAGATGAGCTATTACCAGCAGGAGAGTGAGTTTGTGTGTGTATGGGGGTGGGGGGGATGTGAGAAAACCTGGATTTATGCAGGAAATAGCCCGACTTGATTATGTAAAGAGTTGTCACTTTGGATGGGCTAGCACCAGCAGGAGAGTGAATTTGTGTGGGGGGTGGAGGGTGAGAAAACCTGGATTTGTGCTGGAAATGGCCCACCTGATGATCACTTTAGATAAGCTATTACCAGCAGGACAGTGGGGTGGGAGGAGGTATTGTTTCATATTCTCTGTGTATATATAAAGTCTGCTGCAGTTTCCACGGTATGCATCTGATGAAGTGAGCTGTAGCTCACGAAAGCTCATGCTCAAATAAATTGGTTAGTCTCTAAGGTGCCACAAGTATTCCTTTTCTTTTTGCGAATATAGACTAACACGGCTGTTACTCTGAAACACTTCAGGAAAGATGTGGACAAATTGAAAAAAGTCCAGAGGGGAGAATAAAAATGATTACAGTTCTAGGAATCATGTCCTACAAGGAAAAATTGAAAAAACAGCATTTGTTTAGTTTGGAGAAGAGAAGACTGAAGGAGTGTGATAAATTATTCTCCTTAACCACTGAGGATAGGACAAAAAGTAATGGGACTTAATTTGCAGTAAGGGAGATTTAGGTTGAACATTTGAAAAAACTTCCTGTCAGGGTAGTTAAGCACTGGAACAAATTACCTAGGGAGGTTGTGGAATCTCTGTCATTGGAAGCTTTTAAGAACAGGTTAGACAAGCACCTGTCACTAATGGTCTCTAGATAATATTGATCCAGGGGACTGGATCATATGATCTACTGAGGTTCCTTCCAGTCCCACATTTCTATGATAGTGACCTGACCAAGCCTACAAAGAAGGGACCTGTGACTCTTTGAAGGTCAGAGACTTGATTTGTGTGTTTAGATATTTATTTTACCCTGTGGAAAGAGAGGGGAGTGGTAGGAAGTGATCCAAGAAGGCAGCCACATAGCCACCTAGGGTGCAGGACTCAGCTGGGCTCTGGATTGGAGCTTAGTGTAGAGGATGGTCCGGGCTCCCCTACCAACCCCTCAAGAGGGATAACTATGGAAGTTTATCCCTTGGGGGAACCTAGATGGGGAAAGACTATGAAGATACAAGGGTCCAGGACCATGAGACCCCCAACCCAAGGGGGAAGCCCTGAATACCTTGCTTAATCCTAAAGACCTCCCCATTACTGGACTCTGCTACCCCAAAAGGAGTGGACTTGAAAATGTGACCTGTCTGGAGGGCTGAGTCACTGAAAGGACAGACCACCACGCGGCAGAGCTGTGCTATGAAAGGGGAATGCCTGGAAGAAAGTCAACTTGCACTCCTCTGCTCAACCTCCAAGTGGCACTGGGGGCGAGTGTTGCTCTGCACATCATGTCTGATCCACTAACATGTATTTATTCAAACAAGATCTTTAAAGAGAGCACCCACAATTGAAGGAAGCATGAAACAACTGCCAAAGCTGCCAATAAAATCCCAGCCATCTCATGTCTCTCTCAGCTGTGTGAGGAAAGAGGGGTGTTCTCACCCAGCTGCTGAGGAACCCAAAAAAATGGTTAAAGTAACAGCTCCTTGGGAAGAGCAAGGCCAGAATTTCAGGGGAATGGTAAAATGTGACAAACTAATAATGTGAGGAGTCTAAGGGAGCTGGGGGGGAAGTCCATATTTTCAATTAAGTGACAATTTGGTCTCACCACAGTTCAAACTCTCATCTGCTAACAATTTTCTTTTGGGTTACAGGAGCCATTGAATGGGGGAGTGGTGAGCCCAAAAACTGCTCCCAGGATTTCTGGAGAATCTGAGCAAAGATTGTGAACATCACTAGGCAGCACCAAGCCCTTCCTGCTCTTATTCCCATTTACATCAGATATCTCACTGGGGCTTCCAGAAGTAATGCTATTTCTTTGCACACAAAGGTTTGCAGCATTGCAAACTACACCCTTGCAAGCACCATGAAACTTCAGGTCTCAGCATTTGAGAAAAGCTGTCCCTTTTCTGGAATGCGCTGGGACTCTTCCCTGAACACAGGAGTGTTTGTTGTGTCTTTCTCTGTGGGCTCAGTCAATGTGCTGATCTGTTTGAAGGGAGCAAACCAACCTGTGAAGTTTACTTGTTCCCGGGGTGAAAGTAACTTAAAGGACTTAGGGTTCTACCGGAAGAGGCGGGGCCTTTACATCCCCAGGGCCTTTAAATCAAGATTTAAAGGGGCTGGGACTATGGCAGCAGCAGCTGGGAGCCCCAGGCCCTTTAAATCACCCTGGAGCTGCCAGCTGCAGAGGCGGCTGGGAGCCCCGGGGCTCAGAGGCAATTTAAAGGGCCCGGGGCTCCAGCTGCCACTACCGCAGCGGAGCCCCAGGCCCTTTGAATAACCATCGGAGCCCCAGGGACTCCCGGCTGCCCCTGCTACCCCGGGGCCCCAGGCTCTGGCGGAGCTTTAAAGGGCCCAGGGCTCTGCTGCAGTAGTGGCAGCTGGGAGCCCCTGGCCCTTTAAATCACTGCTGGAGCCCCCGGCTGCCACTACCCTGGGGCTCCAGCAGCAGGGCTCGGCTGTCGATTTAAAGGGCTCCGGAGGGTAGCAGCAGTGGGAGCCCCGGGGGACCCTTTAAATCGCCACCCAAGCCCCCTGCTGGAGCCCCGGGGTAGCAGTGGCAGCTGGGGGGCTCGGACAGTGATTTAAAGGGCCCGGGGCTCTGGCCGCCGTTACTGCCCTGGGACCTTTAAATAGCCACCAGAGCCCCGACACCGGCTACCCCAGGGCTCCGGCAGGCTCCAGGGACAATTTAAAGGACACGCGGCGGTAGCTGCGGCAGGAGCCACCCAGGCCGCTTCCCCAGGGCTCTGGCAGCAGGGCTCTGGCGACAATTTAAAGGGCTTGGGGCTCCAGCCACTGCTGGGATCCCCAGGCCCTTTAAATTGCCACCTGGGGAAGCCGATCTGCCCTGCTGTGGCGCACAGGCTCTTGCCAGTAGGCCGCACCGGAGCGACCCGGCTTACTTTCATCTCTGTTTCTTCCATTACAAGACTCAGATGTATTATTAATTTTTCCAGGACCTTGGCCTTGTCTCGCCCCAGGAGTGCCTGCTTGCTGAGCACCTGCTGCAAACTCACATCTAGAAGAACTGGACCTCAAGAGGTCATCTAGTACAGTCCCCTGCACTCAAGGCAGGACTAAGTATTATCTAGACCATCCCTGACAGGTGTTTGTCTAACCTGCTCTTAAATATCCCCAATGATGGAGATTCCACCACCTCCCTAGGCAATTTATTCCAGTGCTTAACCACCTTGACAGTTAGGAAGTTTTTCCTAATGTCCAACCTAAATCGTCCTTGCTGCAATTTAAGCCCATTGCTTCTTGTTCTATCCTCAGAGGTTAACAAGAACAATTTTTCTCCCTCCTCCTTATAACCTTTTATGTACTTGAAAACTGTTATGTCCCCCCTCAGTGTTCTCCTCTCCAGACTAAACAAACCCATTTTTTTCAATCTTCCCTCATAGGTCATGTTTTCTAGACCTTTAATAATTTTTGTTGCTCTTCTCTGGACTTTCTCCAATCTGTCCACATCTTTCCAAAAACATGGCGCCCAAACTGGACACAATACTCAAACTGAGGCCTAATCAGCACGGTGTAGAGGAGAAGAATTACTTTTTGTGTCTTGCTTACAATACTCCTGCTAATACATCTCAAAATGATGCTTGCTTTTTTTGCAACAGCATTATACTGTTGACTCATATTTAGCTTGTGATCCACTATGACCCCCAGATCTCTTTCCGCAGTACTCCTTCCTAGGCAGTTATTTCCCATTTTGTATGTGTGCAACTGATTGTTCCTTCCTAAGTGGAATACTTGGCATTTGTCCTTATTGAATTTCATCCTATTTACCTCAGACCATTTCTCCAGTTTGTCCAGATCATTTTGAATTTTAATCATATCCTCCAATGCTCTTGCAACCCCTCCCAGCTTGGTATCATCCACAAGCTTTATAAATGTACTCTCTATGCCATTATCTAAATCACTGATGAAGATACTGAACAGAACCAGACCCAGAACCAATCCCTGCGGGACCCCACTAGTTATGCCCTTCCAGCATCACTGTGAACCACTGATAACTACTCTCTGGGAACGATTTTCCAACCAGTCATGCACACACCTTATAGTAGCTCCATCTAGGTTGCATTTTCGTAGTTTGTTTATGAGAAGGTCATGCGAGACAGTATCAGAAGCTTTACTAAAGTCAAGGTATACCACATCTACTGCTTCCCCCCATCCACAGGGCTTGTTACCCTGTCAAAGAAAGCTATCAGGTTAGTTTGACATGATTTGTTCTTGACAAATCCATGCTCACTATTATTTATCACCTTATTATCTTCTAGGCATTTCCAAATTGATTGCTTAATTATTTGCTCCATTATCTTTCCGGGTACAAAAGTTAAGCTGACTGGTCTGTAATTCCCCGGTTTGCCTTATTTTCCCTTTTATAGATGGGCACTATATTTGCCCTTTTCCAGTCTTCTGGAACCTCTCCCATCTTCCATGACTTTTCAAAGATAATTGCTAAGGGCTCAGATATCTCCTCAGTCAGCTCCTTGAGTATTCTAGGATGCAGTTCATCAGGCCCTAGTGATTTAAAGACATCTAACTTATCTAAGTAATTTTTGACTTGTTCTTTCCCTATTTTAGACTCTGATCCTACCTCATTTTCACTGGCACTCATTATTTTAGACATCCAATTGCCACCAACCTTCTTGGTCAAAACCAAAACAAATAAGTCATTAAACACCTCTGCCATTTCCACATTTCCTGTTATTGTCTTTCCTCCCTCGTTGAGTAACAGGCCTCCTCTGTCCTTGGTCTTCCTCTTGCTTCTAATGTATTTGTAGAATGTTTTCTTCTTTCCTTTTATGTCCCTAGCTAGTTTGATCTTGTTTTGTGCCTTGGCTTTTCTAATTTTGTCCCTACATACTTGTGTTATTTGTTTATATTCATCCTTTGTAATTTGACCAAGTTTCCACTTTTTGTAAGACTCTTTTTTGAGTTTTAGACCATTCAAGATCTCCTGGTTAAGCCAGGGTGGTCTCTTGCCATACTTCCTGTCTTTCCTACGCAGTGGGATAGTTTGCTCTTGTGTCCTTTATAATGTCTCTCTGGAAAACTGCCAACTGTGCTCACTTGTTTTTCCCCTTAGACTTGATTCCCATGGGATTTTACCTACCAAGTCCCTGAGTTTGCTAAAGTCTGCCTTCTTGAAATCCATTGTCTTTATTGTGCTGTTCTCCGTCCTACCATTTCCACTTAGCCAGTCAGTCCCCAGCCCGTAGCAGGGCATGGGATTCTTCCGTCCTAAGTGCAGGGCTCTGCACTTGTCCTTGTTGAACCTCATCAGATTTCTTTTGGCCCAATCCTCCAATTTATCTAGGTCACTCTGGACCCTATCCCTACCCTCCAGCATATCTACCTCTCCCCCCAGCTTAGTGTCATCCGCGAACTTGGTGAGAGTGCAATCCATCCCATCATCCAGATCATTAATGAAGATGTTACAGAATCTAAACCTCTGGATTTAAAGGTGAAAACAAAACTCCCCCAAGCTTCCGCCCAAGAGCCTCCTCTTTGTGCCCGACACAGCAGCAGGAAAAGCAAATTCTAGGGAGAGCTGCACTCCGCCTGATATCTGCAATGAGTCACTATCCCTGACTTCTGGCCAAGCACTATTTCCCTCTCACCTCAGAACTGGGTAATCCCTTCAAGGCAGTGCAGGAGAGGAAGGGAAGGCCCAGGACTGAACAAACATGGAGACTTCACCCTAGCAGAGGTCAGGGCTGAAACAGAGCACAAAATTCCTGACTCAGCTCAGCAGCAGCAAGATACCCCTCCCAGGCAGGTTTGGGGCCCCCTGTACGAATATGAGGAGAAAGCTAGGCAATTACCTGACCCTGTCAAGGCACTCCTCACCCCCACTCCCGGAACCGGAGCAGGTGACACATGTCAATACCTAACTGCATCTCAGTTCCTAGATTAGCAACTTCCCCAGAGCCCTACTGAAGAAATCCCAGCTCCATGCTGCAGCACGCTGAGGAATCTGCAGCCTGGCAGAGCCAGACCGGTATCCTACAACAAATCCGTCTGTCCTTTCAGCGAGACCAGCCAGTGCAGGATAAGAAAGTAGAGACTTGAAGCAAAGCACAGCAGCTTTTAACCTGGTTACAATGTTGTTTGGTGCCATCTGTCCAGACTGGACCAAACCAGGTTATACAGCGGAAAGGGGTAGTGGAGACTTTGTCACGTTTCTGCCGCACAGTGACTCATAGATTTCAGATCCATTTCCCACATCCCTCAGCCTCTCTCTTTGCATCTGAAATGAGGCCAGACAAGAAATTTTCATTAATGGATTCACCATTTTTGGGGAAAGGCAAGGGAGAAGATGAGTGTTAGACCCTTACTCAAAGAAGCCACCACTCAGAGGGAGGGTGACCTGAAAGAGGATGATGAAATGAGTTTGTGCCCTTTTTAGCCTCTTTAGGATGGATGTAGATAAAATTAATGGAGTTTTTTGTACATTGGAAATATGGGTTTTGTTTACCCTGTTTTTGCTGGAAGACTAACACACTCACAGACACATGGGGCCACAGTACTTAAGAGACAAGGCAGCTAAGAGACAAATTGGAGGATTGGGCCAAAAGAAATCTGATGAGGTTCAATAAGGATAAGTGCAGGGTCCTGCACTTAGGACGGAAGAACCCAATGCACAGCTACAGACTAGGGACCGAATGGCTAGGCAGCAGTTCTGCGGAAAAGGACCTAGGGGTGACAGTGGACGAGAAGCTGGATATGAGTCAGCAGTGTGCCCTTGTTGCCAAGAAGGCCAATGGCATTTTGGGATGTATAGGTAGGGGCATAGCGAGCAGATCGAGGGACGTGATCGTTCCCCTCTATTCGACATTGGTGAGGCCTCACCTGGAGTACTGTGTCCAGTTTTGGGCCCCACACTACAAGAAGGATGTGGATAAATTGGAGAGAGTCCAGCGAAGGGCAACAAAAATGATTAGGGGACTGGAACACATGACTTATGAGGAGAGGCTGAGGGAGCTGGGATTGTTTACCCTGCAGAAGAGAAGAATGAGGGGGGATTTGATAGCTGCTTTCAACTACCTGAAAGGGGGTTCCAAAGAGGATGGCTCTAGACTGTTCTCAATGGTAGCAGATGACAGAACGAGGAGTAATGGTCTCAAGTTGCAGTGGGGGAGGTTTAGATTGGATATTAGGAAAAACTTTTTCACTAAGAGGGTGGTGAAACACTGGAATGCGTTACCTAGGGAGGTGGTAGAATCTCCTTCCTTAGAGGTTTTTAAGGTCAGGCTTGACAAAGCCCTGGCTGGGATGATTTAACTGGGAATTGGTCCTGCTTCGAGCAGGGGGTTGGACTAGATGACCTTCTGGGGTCCCTTCCAACCCTGATATTCTATGATTCTATGATAGGGTATTAGAGCCCCTGCAATATGAATTACAGTTGCAAGAGCATTTCTAATTCTAATTGCTTGACTTTTCATTTAGATTTTGGATGGAGTCCATTGGGAAGCAGCATGGTCCAGCGGATGGGGCACTGGAATGAGAGTCAAGAAAACTGGCTTCTATTTCTAGCTCTGCTATGTGATCTGGGACATTTCCAATCCTTTGTCAGCGTTGTCTATTGAGACTGTCATCTCTTTGGGGCAAGGATTGTCTCTTACTCAGTTTGTAAGCTCCTAGCTCACTGGGGGCCTGCTTTTGGCTGGGCTGCTAGGTGGTACTGGAATACAAGTAATTATAGCAAAAAGCTTTTATAATTTTGCCCAAATACATTTTCAAGTGACACAATCACTGGAAATGTAGGAAACAACTAGTTAAGGCAACATTAACTTCCAAGCCAAGCATAAGGCAGCAAGTGTACTCACACACATCATCTTCATTACAAAGTCCCTTCACAGAGCCGCCCACAGCGTACACATCCCAGTCACACGCTGAACTCTGAGCTCCACACAATGAGGTCACACAGCCATGCTGCCCACACCAGTTCTCCACCCCTCTTGCTCAGCCAGACTCACTAGTTTCATGCCCCGCCACATCTCCCCACTCCCTTAACCCCTGCCAAAGTTTTAAACAACTTCGTTTTACCAATGTCCATTTTTATTAATATTTAACTATTAAAAATAAACGTTAAGTCCAGTGAATGGAGGATCACAGAGGCATGTGGGGAGAGCAGCTGTAGCCAGGAACTAGGGAAGTCATGTCCACGCACAGAAGTAGCTAACAGGCCTGGGCAGTTCCTCTGGCTTTTCTTTGGTGATATTCATTCAGTTATAACAAACAGAACTGTGCTGCCCACAGCAAATCTTGATGGTTTGTATAACAATCACTTTCTGTTACTTCCCTCCCCTGGCTTTGGTCTATCTCTAAACTTTGAGCTTCTCAGGGCAGGGACTCTCCTTCCTTCTTGAATATCTGGAAAGCACATGGCACATCGGGGTGCTCTCACAAAAAAATACCTGTACCTAACAGGGAATAACACCTTGTAGGTTAAACATAATTGCACAGTTTAAACAGTGGCCTCTCTCAGAGACATGTGAGGGAGAAAGACACATACATGAAAATTTGCAATTTGTGGGGACCCTGGTATTTTAATTGGGGGTGGTGAATTGAGGCTGTTGGGGAAAAATCTTAGAGAAAGGTAGTTCTAAGTGCTTCCTCTGCAAGAGTGAGCAAATATTTTACCATAACAATATTATAGAAAGTCCAACTATCCCCGAAGAGCATGTGCTAGATCTGGAGACTCAATTCAATCATTAACATGTGAGAGATACAGAGGGATCTCAGCCAAACTTCAGAGAGAAATCTTCACCCACCCTTTGCTACAGAGCTGTGACCGACACTTCCACAAAATAAACTACCCCCAGCTGCCCTTCAGCAGGATGGTTAATACTACTTGTTTCAACAGGAACCTGCAAAGGAAAAAAACTGAGCTTGTGCCATTTCTTCCCTTTTATGATAGACGTAGGATCCCGAAAAGGTTCTGTAAAAATAAATACAATAAAATTCTGCTTGTTTTTCCAGTACTTAAGTACTGTCAAGGCTGGAGGATTCTGTGGTGACAGGGTAGCTTGCATACATGATGACCTCACAAAACAACACAGAAAACCTGTGCTGAAAGAGAAGATTTCTAGTCTAGGGGTTTTTTGTTGTTTTTGTTAGTTTTATTAGCACAAAGAGCTCAACAAAATACCTCTGAGGCCTCCCACTGATCCTCCAACAAAGCCATATTTCTTTATAGTCATAATATTTTTCAGGTTAAAAAAAGCTGGAAACCAATAAATGAGAATAAAACCCCTTTGGGCTGCCCTCTCCGTCACACAAGAGTCCAAGCCCAATCCTTTCAAATCCCTTTGCAGGCCATCTGTAATTAAACTGCAAACAGGCTCCTTTTGTAAACTATTTCAGAAGCAGGTTTATAGAAGAGATTTGAATTTGGTGACAAAAAGATCTTGGAAGGTTACAAGGCGCACTGGAGACAAAAACTGAGACAACTGCAGCTGCTGTCATAGGCAGAACACGGGGTGTGGGAAGCAGACACCAGCCAGCTCAGAGATGTAGGCAGTTTCTGCACTCAAAGTGCAGACGAGAAGTTGAAATGTGACACACAGCACAATGGGAAGCAGGGAAGTGAGTAAGGAGGAGTAGATGGGGTGAGATTGTGCCGTATGGTACAAAGTAACTGTATTTGGGAAAGTTGTGTAGGGCAGACACTCTCTCTCCTATCTTTGTCAGAGGTAAAGACAGAGACTGTAACAGAAGCCAAGGAGAGAGAGGCAGTGGCAAGTGGGGGGCAGAAGAGTGGTTCTTTTCAGCAGAAATTTGAAAGCCATGGAAACATGGCAAACCTCACATGACAGACATAAGTCACTTTGCTTAATGAATGACTGGAAGGCACAAAGATGCTACAGAGATGAGGACAGGATAGGAACTAGAACTAGAACTAGAAAAGAGTAGAGCGAGGCAGCTCTACCTGTCAGGAGCCGCAGAGGAGAAGGTGCTTGCACAAGGAGAGGCTAGAGCATGTGAAGGATAACGCATCAGCTTTGGCATCACTCTGTCAGACATCCTGCAGCAGGGAGAGGAGGTGCAGGAGGTGCCTGCTTCCATTGCTCTGATTGCAGATGTCATAAGGCACCCCCTCAGGAGCTGATCAAGGTGGCACCTTTTGCCGCTCAGCTCAGATCATCTATAAAGTAAGCTGCCTCTGTCCCTCACTATGCCTGAACCCAGGCTTTTCTAAAAAACAAAGGAGATTTAGTAGAATGAGAACATTAGCCAAGATACACCCATGGGGTGAAGCCTGCACCTGGTCTCTCAACTGGAGGGGGTCTGCCCATCTGTCCCCCGCTCCTCAACACCAACAAGGCCTCAGCGCCCCAGTAGGATGCACACAGCACCAACCCTACCTTTGAACTCTGAGGCCTCAGGCTTAGTGTTTCTGCTTGGTAGAGAGGGCAGGCCCAAATTACTGACAAGCAAAATAACATTGTTCAATGTTTGTATCACAGCAGCACCCAGAGGCCCCAGCATCTGCCTCTGGGTTTATACAGTTAGGAGCTGCTGTGCTGCCCTCCTGTCTCTCCCTGGAGTTATTTTCTCTCATAAGCTATTAGGTCAATACCAAGTGCCACAAAATACAGGTCCCTCCTGCTGGTTTACCCCAGAACAGCCCCCTGGCCATTGGAACTCAGATCACATGGGTATGTCCACACAGCCCTGTAGCTCATGAAAGCTTATGCTCAAATAAATTGGTTAGTCTCTAAGGTGTCACAAGTCCTCCTTTTCTTAGGGCACTAAAAACAGCTGTACAGACTGAGCCCACCCCCTTTCTTAGGCTACATTTGCACAGCTAGCCTGAGCCTGGCTCCACGCTTGCTGCCAGTCGCTGTGTGGACATGTCCCCAGAGGATCGAAATCCCTAGGCCAGATGGCCCTCTGTCAAGGGTGCTCTATACAGGAATTATAAAGGCAGTGCTCTGCAGCATTAATGGCTTTACCTGACAGCTGGGCCACATGCCCATAGTGTTTACAAGGCAGCGTTTATGCTGCAGAAGGAGTAACAGTGACAATACTGCCTAAAGCAGCAGTCCCAGGCTTGGACATTGCTCAACCCAGTCTCCTTAAATGTGGGCACAACTGAGGTCATTTATACATGTATGTCTCTGGGCAGCAAATTGTGGGCGCAGAGAGGCCAGGTTTTAAAATCAGGCCTATATCGTTAGCCCTACAAATGGAGTGTTCCTCTCGGTGTCCTGCCTGTTCGACAGCTTTACTACTTCTGACACCGTCACCACATCGACGATGTTCCCCAGACCATCAGAATTTACTCTGCCAGACCTACCAGTAGCACGGGCAGATCTGGCACAGTGCATCATTAAATCAGAGCTTCCATGTACCTGTAATCCCAATTCCAGTCTTCCTAACAAACTAAGGTGGGTATTAACTGTGCAGTTAGCATGCCAGGCCCTCTGGGAGCAGTAGCCATGAGACACTTGGAGGGTGACATCCTGGCCCCACTAAAATCAATGGGAATTTTGCCATTAATTTCAACAGAGCCAGGATTTCACCCACAAACTGCAGCTGTGTGACTCACACCGTCATACTAAACCCTCAAGCATAATCTCTGCATGCCTCAGCTTCACCCACCTTTGCTGCTGGACCCATATCACAGATGTAATAGTGATTACATAAGAGCTCAGTAATAGCGATCACAGTGTAATTAAATGTAACATCCTTGTATGGAAGGATAACACCAAAACCCACACCACGGTAACATTTCACTTTAAAAAGGGGAACTACACAAAACTGAGGAGGCTTGTTAGATAGAAATTAAAAAGAGCTGTGACATGGGTTAAATGCCAGCAAGCATGGGGACTATTTAAAAACATCATAACAGAGGCTCAGACTAAATGTATACCCCAAATCAGAAAAACAATGAGAGGACCAAAAGAACACCACCATGGCTAGAAAGCAGAACAATGGAGGCTGTCAACAGCAAAAAGGCATCCTTTAAAATTTGGAAGTCAAATCCTAGTGAGTATAATAGGAAGGTGCACAAACTCTGGCGGGTTAAGTGTAAAAGTGTAATAAGGCAGGCAAAGAAAGAATTTGAGAAGCAACATGGTAAAGTTGCAAAAATTAACAGTAAGAATTTTTTAAGTACATGAGAAGCAGGAAGTCTGTCAAACAGACATTAGGGCAACTAGACCAAGATGCTAAAGGATCACTCAAGGAAGACAAGGTCATTGCAGAGAAGCCAAATGAATTCTTTGCATTGGTCTTCACGGCAGAGGATGTGGAGAAGATACATACATCAGAGCTATTCTTTTTGGGTGACAGATCTGAAGTACTGTTCCAAACTGATACATCAACAGAAGATGTTTTAGAACAAATTGATAAATTAAACACTAATATATCACCAGGACCAGATGGTAGTCACCCAAGAGTTCTGAAGGAACTCAAATATGAAATTGCAGATGTAACCTATCACTGAAACAAGTCGTTGTACCAGATAACTGGAAGGTAACTAACGTAACACTGATTTTTTTTTTAAAAGGGCTCCAGAGGCGACCCTGGCAATTACAGGATGCAAACCTAACTTTAGACCCAGGCAAATTGGTAGAAACTACAGTACAGTACAGAATTATCAACATATAGATCGGGGAGGGCAAACTACAGATGCAGCCTGTCAGGGCTTTCAATCCAGCCCGCGAATTACAAATTAAAGAATTACAAAGGGATCTCACAAAACTGGGTGACTGAGCAACAAAATGATAGATGAAATACCACATTGATAAGTGCAAAGTAATGCACATTGGAAAAATGAATACCTACTACACATATATAATGATGGGGTCTAAATTAGCTGTTACCACTCAAGTAAGAGTCTTGGAGTCACTGTGGATAGTTCTCTGAAAACTTCAGCTCAATGAGCAGCAGCAGTCAAAAAGGTTAACAGAAGGTTGGGAACTATTAAGAAAGGTATATGTGGAAGAAAACGTAAAGTCAAATGAAGTAAAAACCTTAAATGAACCAAACTGTACCACAGAATCTCTATTGTTAACTCCTGGAAACGTGCTGGAAATGGCCCACCTTGATTATCACTTCAAAAGGTTTTCTCTCCCCCCACCCCACTCTCCTGCTGGTAATAGCTCATCTTAAGTGATCACTCTCCTTACAATGTGTATTTTTTCATGGTCTGTGTGTATATAAATCTCCTCACTGTATTTTCCACTTTATGCATCGGACGAAGTGAGCTGTAGCTCACGAAAGCTTATGCTCAAATAAACTGGTTAGTCTCTAAGGTGCCACAAGTTCTCTTTTTCTTTTTGCGAATACAGACTAACACAGCTGCTACTCTGAAACCAGTCTCTATGGATAGTAATTCCAGGCTTGAATAATAAGAACAAACAAGTAAGGATATACTACCGACCACCTGGCCAGGATGGTGTTCAGGGAGATTAGAGAGGCTATAAAAATAAAAAACTCAGTAATAATGGGGGATTTCAACTATCCCCATATTGACTGGGTACATGTCACCTCAGGTAGGGATGCAGAGATAAATGATTGCTTCTTGGAGGCAGGCAGCTAGTCCTGGAATCCATAAGAGGAGAGGCAATTCTTGATTTAGTCCTAAACGGAGCACAGGATCTGGTCCAAGAGGTGAATAGAGCTGAACTGCTTGGTAATAGTGACCATAATATAATTAAATTTAACATCCCAGTGGTGGGAAAAACACCATAGCAGCCCACCACAGTAGCATTTAATTTCAGAAAGGAGAACTACAGAAAAATGAGAATATTAGTAAAACAGAAATTGAAAGGTACAGCGCCAAAAGCGAAATCCCTGCAAGCTGCATGGGAACTTTTTAAAGACACCATAATAAAGGCTCGATTTAAATGTATACCCCAAATTAAAAAACATAGTAAGAGAACCAAAAAAGTGCCACCATGGCTAAACAACAAAGTAAAAGAAGCAATGAAAGGCAAAAAAGGCATCCTTTAAAAAGTGGAAGTTAAATCCTAGTGAGGAAAATAGAAAGGAGCATAAACTCTAGCAAATGAAATATAAAAATTTAATTAGGAAGGCCAAAAAAGAACATGAAGAACAGGTAGCCAAAGACTCAGAAAATAATAGCAAAAAAACATTTAAGCACATCAGAAACAGGAAGCCTGCTAAACAACCAGGAGGGCGGTCGAGATGCTAAAGGAACACTCAAGGACAAAAAGGCGATAGTGGAGAAACTAAATGAATTCTTTGCATCGGTCTTCATGGCTGAGAATGTGAGGGAGATTCCCAAACCTGAGCCTTTCTTTTTAGGTGACAAATCTGAGCAACTGTCCCAGATTCAGGTGCCTTTAGAGGAGGTTTTTGAACAAACTGATAAACAGTAATAAGTCATCAGGACCAGATGGCATTCACCAGAGAATTCTGAAGGAACTCAGATGTGAAATTGCAGAACTACTAACTGTGGTATAAAGAAAAGGAGGACTTGTGGCACCTTAGAGACTAACCAATTTATTTGAGCATAAGCTTTCGTGAGCTACAGCTCACCTCATCGGATGCATTCCGATGAAGTGAGCTGTAGCTCACGAAAGCTTATGCTCAAATAAATTGGTTAGTCTCTAAGGTGCCACAAGTCCTCCCGTTCTTTTTGCGGACACAGACTAACACGGCTGCTACTCTGATAACTGTGGTATGTAACCTATCATTTAAATCTGCTTCTGTGCCAGATGACTGGCGGATAGCTAATGTGACGCCAATATTTAAAAAGGGCTCCAGTGATAATCCTGGCAATTACAGGCCGGTAAGCCTAACTTCAGTACTGAGCAAACTGGTTGAAACTGTAGTGAAGAACAGAATTGTTTGACACATACATGAACACCATATGTTGGGGAAGAGTCAACATGGGTTTTGTAAAGGGAAATCATGCCTCACCAATCTATTAGATTCTTTGAGGGGGTCAACAAGCATGTGGACAAGGGGGATCCAGTGGATATAGTGTACTTAGATTTTTAGAAAGACTTTGACAAGGTCCCTCACCAAAGGCTCTTAAGCAAAGTAAGCAAACATGGGATAAGAAGGAAGGTCCTCTGAGGGATCACTGACTGGTTAAAAGATAGGAAACAAAGGGTAAGAATAAATGGTCAGTTTTCAGAAAGGAGAGAGGTAAATAGTGGTGACCCCCAGGGGTCTGTACTGGGACCAGTACTGTTCAACATATTCATAAATGACCTGGAAAAAGGGATAAACAGTGAGATAGTATAATTTGCAGATGATACAAAACTACTCAAGATAGTTAAGTCCAAAGCAGACTGGGAAGAGTTACAAAGGGATCTCAAAAACTGGGTGACCTGGCAACAAAATAGCAAATGAAATTCAGTGTTGATAAATGCAAAGTAATGCATGTGGAAAAACATAATCCCAAGTATACAAATAAAATGATGGGGTCTAAATTAGCTGTTACCACTCAAGAAAGAGATGTTGGAGTCACTGTGGATAGTTCTCTGAAAACATCCACTCACTGTGCAGCAGCCGCCAAAAAAGGGAACAGAATGCAGGGAATCATTAAGAAAGGGATAGATAATGAGACAGAAAATATCATGTTGCCTCTATATAAATCCATGGTATGCCCACACCTTGAATACTGCATGAAGATCTGGTCACACCGATCTCAAAAAAAAGAATTGGAAAAGCCTCTGTTTTGGGGTTCAGGGGGCAAGGGGGTCTGGGCAGGAGGTGGTGGGAGGGATGAGGGGGTCAGCAGGAATGGGGCACAATGGGGGGCCATGAGGGGGATTCAGGAGGCCAGGGGTCGGGGCAGGGGGCGGTGGGAGGGATAAGGGGGTTGGCGGGAATGGGGTGCAATGGGGGGCCATGGGGGGTTCAGGGGGTCGGGGCAGGGAGGGGTCGGCGGGAGTGGGGCGCAATGGGGGGTCAGGGGGGTTCAGGGGGTCGGGGCAGGGAGGGGTCGGCAGGAGTGGGGCGCAATGGAGGGGCCAGGTGGGGTTCAGGGGGTCGGGGCAGGGAGGGGTCGGCGGGAGTGGGGGGCCAGGGGGGTTCAGGGGGTCGGGGCAGGGAGGGGTCAGCGGGAGTGGGGCGCAATGGGGGGCCAGGGGGGGTTCAGGGGGTCAGGGCAGGGAGGGGTTGGCGGGAGTGGGGGGCAATAGGGGGCCAAGGGGGGTTCAGGGGGTCGGGGCAGGAAGGGGTCAGAGGGAGTGGGGGGCAATAGGGGGCCAAGGGGGATTCAGGGGGTCAGGGCAGGGAGGGGTCGGCGGGAGTGGGGCGCAATGGGGGGCTGGAGAGGGTTCAGGGGGCAGGGAGGGGTCGGCGGGAGTGGGGCGCAATGGGGGGCTGGGGGCGTTCAGGGGGCCGGAGGGGTCGGCGGGGGTGGGGAGCCAGGGGGGGTTCAGGGGGTCGGGGCAGGGAGGGGTCGGCGGGAGTGGGGCGCCAGGGGGGTCTCGGGGGGCTCGCCCCGCGGGAGCGGCTGAGGGCCCGAGGCCCCGGAGGCCCATCTCGCCCGGCGGGAAGCGGCTCCCGGCCCCGGCCCCGGCCCCGGCTCCTACCTGCTCCCGCGCGGCCGCTCCAGCCCCTACGCGTCCTGCCGCCGCCGCCGCCGCCCCGGCCCGGCCCGGAGCCCCGGCCCCGGCCCCGCCCCCGCCCGGCCGAGTCCCCGCCCCGCCCGGGCACCGAGACTCGGAGCGGCGCCGCTCGGAGCCGGGGGGGTCGGGCCGGGCCGGGCCCTTCTAGCCGCCCACGCCCGGCCCGGCGGCCCCCGCGACTCCGGGCCCGACCGGGGAAGGACACGGGGACAGGGACCAACCCGCCGGGACAGGGCCCCCCACGGGGACAGGGACCAACCCGCCGGGACAGGGCCCCCCACGGGGACAGGGACCCCCCCCACTGAGACAGGGACCCCCCCACGGGGACAGGGACCCCCCCACTGAGACAGGGACCAACCCGCCGGGACAGGGCCCCCCACGGGGACAGGGACCAACCCGCCGGGACAGGGCCCCCCACGGGGACAGGGACCCCCCCACTGAGACAGGGCCCCCCACGGGGACAGGGACCCCCACAGGGACAGGAACCCCCCCACTGAGACAGGGCCCCCCACGGGGACAGGGACCCCCCCACTGAGACAGGGCCCCCCCCACTGAGACAGGGCCCCCCCACGGGGACAGGGACCCCCACAGGGACAGGAACCAACCCGCCGGGACAGGGCCCCCCACGGGGACAGGGACCCCCCACTGAGACAGGGCCCCCCACGGGGACAGGGACCAACCCGCCGGGACAGGGACCCCCCACTGAGACAGGGCCCCCCACGCGGACAGGGACCCCCCCCCACTGAGACAGGGACCCCCACGGGGACAGGGACCCCCCCCCACTGAGACAGGGACCCCTCCACTGAGACAGGGACCCCCACGGGGACAGGGACCCCCACAGGGACAGGAACCAACCCGCCGGGACAGGGCCCCCCACGGGGACAGGGACCCCCCCACGGGTACAGGGACCAACCCGCCGGGACAGGGCCCCCCACGGGGACAGGGACCCCCCGACGGGGACAGGGACCAACCCGCCGGGACAGGGCCCCCCACGGGGACAGGGACCCCTCCACTGAGACAGGGACCCCCCCACGGGGACAGGGACCCACCCACTGAGACAGGGACCCCCCCACGGGGACAGGGCCCACCACGGGGACAGGGACCAACCCGCCGGGACAGGGCCCCCCACGGGGACAGGGACCCCCCACTGAGACAGGGCCCCCCACTGAGACAGGGCCCCCCACGGGGACAGGGACCCCCCCCCACTGAGACAGGGACCCCTCCACTGAGACAGGGCCCCCCACGGGGACAGGGACCCCCACAGGGACAGGAACCAACCCGCCGGGACAGGGCCCCCCACGGGGACAGGGACCCCCCCCCCACTGAGACAGGGACCCCCCCCCCCACTGAGACAGGGACCCCCCCACGGGGACAGGGCCCCCCCACTGAGACAGGGCCCACCACGGGGACAGGGACCCCTCCACTGAGACAGGGACCCCTCCACTGAGACAGGGACCCCCACGGGGACAGGGACCCCCCCACTGAGACAGGGACCCCCACGGGGAAAGGGACCACCCACTGAGACAGGGACCCCCCCCACTGAGACAGGGACCAACCCGCTGGGACAGGGCCCCCAACGGGGACAGGGACCCCCCCACTGAGACAGGGCCCCCCTTGGGGACAGGGACCCCCCTCACTGAGACAGGGACCCCCATGGGGACAGGGACCAACCCGCCGGGACAGGGACCCGCCACAGGGACAGGGCCCCCCCACGGGGACACAGACAAACCCACCGGGACATGGACACCCCATGGGAACATGGACACCCCACAGGGACATAGACCAACCCGCCGGGACAGGGACCCCCCCACAGGAACAGGGACCCGCCACGGGGACAGGGACCAACCCGCCGGGACAGGGACCCCCCACGGGGGCAGGGACACCCCACGGAGACAGGGCCCCCCACAGGAACACAGACAAACCCGCTGGGACAGGGACCCCCCACGGGGACAGGGACATCCCGCCGCATGGATGTAGGACACCCCTGCACAGTCCCAGAGCCAGAGACACAAGAAACTTCCCCATTCCCCCAGAAACGGGATACCCCACCAGGACACTGACATAGGACCCCACACAGACCCAGGGACACGGATATAGGACCCCAGACACAGACCCAGGGACACCCTACCGGGGGGGGGAACACACTGACATAGACCCTGCATAGACACAGCCCCCACACAGACCCAGGGACATGGACAATGGACATCCCACACAGACACAGGGACACAGATGCTGCACACAGCACAGGGACATTTCACAGAGACAAAGGGACCCTGACGCAAACCCCTCTGTGGAGATGGCACAGACCTGGTGACATCCCTCATGGACATGGGGACACGCTACAGGGACACTGACAAATCCCCCAGGCTTGGACACAGGACAACCTGCACAGACACAGAGACATGGGACACCTCACATGGATATGGGGACACCCCTCAGAGGGACATGGGACACCCTGTGGGGACACTGACAATCCCATCTGTGGGCACAGGACACCCTGCACAGCACGGGGGACGTGGACACAGGACATTCCACACAGACACAGACCCCCTGCACAGATATGGTGACACCCCATGGGACACAGGGCATCACACACAGACATGGGGACATGGATACAGGTCAGCCCGCTTAGACGCAAGGACACAGGATACCCCATGGGGACCTAGGACACCCCCTGGGGAAACAGGGACATTGACACAGCCCCCCTGCATGGGCACAGGAAACCCTGAATGGGCACAGGGATATGGATGCAGGACATCCCACATCGACATGAGGACACAGAGACACTGGACACCCTGCAGGGACACAGACACTGACTAACCCCCGGTGCGTGGACATAGGCTGCCCTGTACGGACACAGGGACATCCCACATGGACCCGGGGACACGGATATGGGAACACCCCTACACAGGGACACCCTGCATAGTCATGGGGACATGGGTACCCCCCATGGGCATGGAGACACAGACACGGGACACTCCACATGCAGCATGGGACACCCCACGTGGACATGGGGACACGTGGCATAGGACATCCAGCATGGGGACATGGACATGGGACACCCCACATGGACACGGGGATGCTGACAAGGGGACACCCTGCACGGACACAAAGAAGTGGACACAACCCCTTATATTCTATGATTCTATGATTCTCCCCTCCCCCATGGATACAGGGACACCCCTCACGGACATGGACACAGGACAGCCTGCCTGGACACAGGACATTCTGCACAGATACAGGGACATGGACCCAGACATAGGGACACCTCACAGAGTCACACCACTCACAGACATGGGTGCACAGCCCATTACATAGCCATGGGACACAGTGACGCCCTACACAGGACAGAGGCGCATGACATGCAGCCCCCTGCATGGGGATGGCATGGGGCACAAACTTACATCCCCCCTCCCCCAACAGCACAGGGACACACACCACATAGGGGGACACAGAGCCCCTGTCACCATACAGCTGACACCATGCCAGACAGGCACATGGACACAAACACCTACCATGCACCTGAAACGGGGGAGCTGATCCATGGTGATTCTTAGGGGAAAGGTGGGTGCACCCTAGCTCCCGCAGTGTTGCAAGCTTGTGGGGGAATGTATCTCACTCACATGCTTTGTTGTGGGCTGCACTCGGCTTTGTCCCATCTACATGGGCAGTGGAACTGGTCCCAGACCTAGCACAGGTGACCCATTGCAGCAACAGGTCATGGCCTGGCACAGACCAGTGTGAGACTCAGTCACTTCCCCAGAGTTGACCTGCCAGGTCTCTCACTCCTGCGATCAATCTTGGCTCCTTTTAAATTGAACCTTTGGCTTCAGGAGCAGCAGCTGTCCAGCCCTGCTGTTTTATTTCAGTTCAGTAACATCCCCACCCTCTGGCTGAGTGCTGCCCCTGCGTAGCTGAGACAGCTCCCAGAACCCAGCGCTCCACATATTCCCTTCCCCTGGGAGTTTCTATGCTACCATTAAACACCCGGGGCTGGCCTGGGTCATTTGACACAAGCTTGCAGGGCTGTACAATTCCAGGTAGATTTTCAGGCTCCGGCTGGAGCCTCACCTCTGACAGGCCATGAGGAGGGAGGATGCCAGAGCCTGGGCTCTCACCCATAGAAGTTGGCCCAATAAAGACATTATCTGACCCACAGTCAGGAATGTTCAGCTATGTGGCAGGTGGCCACAAGTTTGTTACACTATATAACAACAATACGGAAAATACAAAGAATAAGGGAGATAAAGATGGGCTGTATGTGCAGACAGCACATCATAGCAAACAGTACCAATGGATAAACATATACACAAACACCAAACTCTGTATCCACTCATGGAAAAACGGGTCCTTTCTGGGAACTAACCTTCATAACATTTCCTCAGCTCCAAGTGCTTCCTTCCATCCTGCCGTGGCTCCTATTGGATTGCAGCCTATAGCTAAGGCTATGATTTCTTCATGGAAATCGCTGAAGTCATGGAATCTGTGACTTCCAGCAACCTCCATGAATTCAGCCATGCTGGCCAGGAGCTGCAAGGTCACCCCACCGCCACAGCTCCTGGCCGCCGTGGGCAGCAGCCCCCCCCCCCCCCCCACACACACACACAGAGCTCCCATCTGCTGCGGGGACCCCCCAGAGCTCGGGGCAGCAGGGGACCTGGAGCTCCAAGCCCCCATGGGCAATGGGGGGCCCCAGAGCTCGGGGCAGCACCCGCAGCTGCCCAACCTCTGCAGATGGTGTGGAGACCCATTTTGTCAGGGATATTTTCAGTAAAAGTCACGGGTTTCTGTGAATTTTTCTTTATTGCCCATGACCCGTCCATGACTTTTACTAAAGATATCCATAACAAAATCTTAGCCTTACCTATAGCTAATTATATCAGCAAGCAATGCACAATTGAGAAGCGTCTTCCAGCTTCTCTGCTCCTTGCTCATTCTGTAATCGCTCTCCTGGCCCCTGAGTGAGGAAAGGGTGCAGTCACACAGGCAGACATCCTGCTTCTCATACTGTGATTCGATATTATTCACCTTGATAGCTCTGGCTTCTCTCCTCTTCTCTTTGCCATGTCTATTCCCAATTCACTCCTTACCTAACTTTGGTCCCAGCCCCTCCAGTGTTCGAAGAAGAGTTGCAGGTTTAAAGAATACTTTTATATTTTTAGCCCTAAAAAATCCTCAGCTGCTTCCTTTCTCCCTCTCCAGGCAGATTTCACTCTCTCCTTTTCACGCACATCTCTATATTTCATTATGCAAGGCACTGCATTTAGCCGTATGGAGTGGAAATCTATCATGTATCCGATGAAGTGAGCTGTAGCTCACAAAAGCTTATGCTCAAATAAATTGGTTAGTCTCTAAGGTGCCACAAGTCCTCCTGTTCTTTTTGTCTCGATGTGACAAAGTGGGACTGTTCTTAATGTTTCCTCTGAATAGTGTGGGGGTGCCTCAGTTTCCCCTAGTCAGGTCTTAAGTATCTAGGTGGTGGGGTAAGGGTGTATAATCACTGCAGAGCCCTAGAGGGCATGTGTGTGCAGGAGTCTGGACACAGAGGATGGCCGACACCCTGTTTCCTGGCAACTGATGGCCTGGGCCTTTCCCCCCTGCAAGGTGAGAGCTAAAGGGTTGGAGAACAAAGGAATCCGGTGACCTCCTGGCCCGGGGAAAGGAACAAAGCCCAGAGGAGGAGGGGCTGGAGGGAGTTTCAGTTTGAGGCTGGCTGGGACATGGAGTGAAGGGCAGAAGTGGTTGTCTGGCTCACTGCCCCCCAAAATGGACCCAGCTGAGGGGTCCCGTTCTCTGCACCTACAAGCTCTGTTTTAGACCATGTTCCTGTCATCTAATAAACCTCTGTTTTACTGGCTGGCTGAGAGTCACGTCTGACTGCGGAGTTGGGGGGCAGGACCCTCTGGCTTCCCCAGGAGCCCCGCCTGAGCGGACTCGCTGTGGGAAGCGCACGGAGGGGTAGAGGATGCTGAATGCTCCGAGGTCAGACCCAGGAAGGTGGAAGCTGTGTGAGCTTTGTGTCCTGAAGACAAGGCTGCTCACAGAAAGGAGACTGCCCCAGAGTCCTGCCTGGCTTCATGGGGAGCAGTTCCAGAGCATCGCCCGGGGACTCCGTGACACTCTATATTTGACTTTTCCTATCCCGCTGTGTTGCCCATGAATGCCACTGTCCTGATGTCTTTCACATCCTCCATGGCCATCTCTGTGATTCAGCCACTGCCCTGAGGCCATCTCTGCTGCAATCCCCAGCCAGGCAGCCTTCATTTCCTTTTACCTCAGCTACTTGAAACTCCCTCCACTATGGCCCACCAAGTCCACAGAAAAGAAGCATGCGTCACATGTACAGAGCTGCAAATCCACAGTCTCAGCTGAAATAATTCTCCCCCTCTCTCATATAGCTCCCAATTTCTCATGCAGGGAGGACGACAGACTTCCGGCCTTGAAAAGCTCCCAACCTAAAATATTGATCCTCCTTTCAGAAGGGTTGTGGGGTGAATTAGCTACAGCACTTGGAAGATGTGAAGTGCTACCAGGGCTATTACTATTATTTATTAATTAATTAATTACTAATTATTAAAAGACCCTGACCCAGTTCGATCCAACACTATCAACTCTTTTAACTGGAACTGCCTCCCAAAATTAATGGAAAACCTTGTGCTGTATATAGGGTGGCCAGATAGCAAGTGTGGAAAAATTGCGACGGGGGTGGAGGGGCAATAGGTGCCTATATAAAACAAAGCCCCGAATATCAGGACGGTCCCTATAAAATCGGGACAGCTGGTCACATTAGCTGTATACATTTAGCAATGTCATTTCTAGCCCACACGTCTTCCAGCACATTGAGGCTATGTGAGAGCAGGTTTAAGTGAGCAATGGCTAAACACAGTGGAAACATTTTGTAACCATTTTTTCCCTACATATGGATAACTCAAAAAGAGCCAAATGAATCTCTGCCAAACTGTCCACACACAAAGTATTCCTCACTGGGCTGAGAATAAACAGGACGAATTCCAGGTCTGAGGCAGATTCCATCAGAAAGTTACACGCTCATGGGAACAGTTTTATAATGAAAGGGCCTCTGTACCCAGGACTATAGGACTTCATGCATCTCTACCTAGAGTGAAGGCAGGCCATAGGCAGGTGAAACCAGCAAGTCCTCTGGGACATGCAGCCCTGTTCCAAAGGCAGAGCTGCAAAGAAATCCCGAGTCCCTGGATCTTGCTGAAATTGAAAAGCAAGACAGACACATACTTTTTCCTAAAAAGAAAAGGAGTACTTGTGGCACCTTAGAGACTAACCAATTTATTTGAGCATGAGCTTTCGTGAGCTACAGCTCACTATGAAGTGAGCTGTAGCTCACGAAAGCTCATGCTCAAATAAATTGGTTAGTCTCTAAGGTGCCACAAGATGCATCTGATGAAGTGAGCTGTAGCTCACGAAAGCTCATGCTCAAATAAATTGGTTAGTCTCTAAGGTGCCACAAGTCCTCCTTTTCTTTTTGCGAATACAGACTAACACGGCTGTTCCTCTGAAACCTGTCATACTTTTTCCTGTCACACTCTCCAGCGGCACAAGAGGGTGATGAGTGTGCTCTTGTCCTGCACCTAATGGGGACCCGTAACATGTCCAGCTAACAGTGTGATGCCTGGTTATTACTCCCTGAGTGGTGTCAGCTCTGGACAACCAGAGGAAGCCATAGGCCCTGCCCCAAATAGCCTGCATTCTGAATTACACCAACAGACAGACAAATATACCCCAGTCATGCTACATGCAACAGGGGCCACAGGCTGCCTGATAGGCCAAGAGCTGGACCTCTCCCTGCGCACTCAGTTTAAACACTTTTCATACATGAATGTTTGTTTACAATCAATGGCTGACAGGTTCTTATGAAAAAATCTGGCTGAAAATAAGAAGAGACAAGAACATGGGGAGAGGCAGCCAGACTTGGCTGGGGAAGGTGGTGTTAAATCACAGAGCGGTTGAATGGCTCAGCCTCTTCCTTGCTTTCTCTCAGCCTCAAGGAGGAGAGCATAGAGAATCTGAATCCAGCCTTGGCTACAAGTGGGAAACTAACCTGTATGCCTCCCACACCCAGTGTGGGCAGTCAGCGTGAAATCACTTTCACAAATGGATGTAGTTATGTGCTCCTACCCAGTGTCCTCCCAGCAACAGAGACAATATAAAAGTGACCACCTCTTTCTAGGCCTGAGCCACGGTCCTTTCTCAGGAGGAGACATTGTAGGGAAGCAGCATCTGGAAGCAAATAGAGGTTTGAGGTGGAGTTGCTCACTGCAGCCCAGTAAGACAGAGAGTCAGTGATTTGTGTGGGAGAAGACAGAGCCAAGGAGGGATTTGTCCCTGAGAGTACTGATGCTGAATAGGGCTCATGTGATGGGCTGTTGGGTGGCTCAGGAGTGATGGAGATGAGACCAAGAGACACCTGGGAAAGAGGAGGAGTTTGCAAGACAGTTTGGTAATGTCTCTGGATAGGTCTGAAGTTAGGAGAGAAATGGAAAGGATGAAGATGGGACGTGTGACGCTAAGCACCCCTGTATTCACACCCTACACCTTACTGCAAGCATTTTTGTACAAAATACACCCTGTGAGGTATGGTATGAAAACTAGTAACACGCTGGTTATTAATATTGTAAAGTGCCTGTGTTAATGTTATATGGGAAGTTATCATTTCCCTCTACATGAGGTTATTAGAACATGGTTTAAGACCAGACAGCCTAGCCTAGATAAAGGTGGTAAGGAGGTCTGTCCTAGACAAAGGGTTTACTTCCAGTTACATTAGCAGTACACAAAAGCCATCAAGCTAAACCAGCAGGGATTATCCTGAGCCCATACTCAAAGACAGAGAAACATGCCTCCTGCACTCCAGAGAGACACAAGAGACTGAGTGCTCAGGAAGCCTTCCTGACTTATGAGACAAAGACATCCCTGTGGGAACATAAGGGGCAGAGCGAGAATCCATCTTTATCTTTCACTTTAGGAGACGAAGAAAACAAGTGATTTTATCACTTATTTTATAAAGTATATATTTATATTTATTTTATTTTATTTTATAAAATCAAGTGATTTTATGATGAGATTACTGGTTCTGTGGATGAAGGGAAAGCAGTGGATGTATTGTTTCTTGACTTTAGCAAAGCTTTTGACACGGTCTCCCACAGTATTCTTGTCAGCAAGTTAAGGAAGTATGGGCTGGAAGAATGCACTATAAGGTGGGTAGAAAGCTGGCTAGATTGTCGGGCTCAACGGGTAGTTATCAATGGCTCCATGTCTAGTTGGCAGCCGGTATCAAGTGGAATGCCCCAAGGGTCGGTCCTGGGACCGGTTTTGTTCAATATCTTCATAAATGATCTGGAGGATGGTGTGGATTGCACTCTCAGCAAATTTGCGGATGATACTAAACTGGGAGGAGTGGTAGATACGCTGGAGGGGAGGGATAGGATACAGAAAGACCTAGACAAATTGGAGGATTGGGCCAAAAGAAATCTGATGAGGTTCAATAAGGATAAGTGCAGGGTCCTGCACTTAGGACGGAAGAACCCAATGCACAGCTACAGACTAGGGACCGAATGGCTAGGCAGCAGTTCTGCGGAAAAGGACCTAGGGGTGACAGTGGACGAGAAGCTGGATATGAGTCAGCAGTGTGCCCTTGTTGCCAAGAAGGCCAACGGCATTTTGGGATGTATAAGTAGGGGCATAGCGAGCAGATCGAGGGACGTGATCGTTCCCCTCTATTCGACATTGGTGAGGCCTCATCTGGAGTACTGTGTCCAGTTTTGGGCCCCACACTTCAAGAAGGATGTGGATAAATTGGAGAGAGTCCAGCGAAGGGCAACAAAAATGATTAGGGGTCTGGAACACATGACTTATGAGGAGAGGCTGAGGGAGCTGGGATTGTTTAGCCTGCAGAAGAGAAGAATGAGGGGGAATTTGATAGCTGCTTTCAACTACCTGAAAGGGGGTTCCAAAGAGGATGGCTCTAGACTGTTCTCAATGGTAGCAGATGACAGAACGAGGAGTAATGGTCTCAAGTTGCAGTGGGGGAGGTTTAGATTGGATATTAGGAAAAACTTTTTCACTAAGAGGGTGGTGAAACACTGGAATGCGTTACCTAGGGAGGTGGTAGAATCTCCTTCCTTAGAGGTTTTTAAGGTCAGGCTTGACAAAGCCCTGGCTGGGATGATTTAACTGGGAATTGGTCCTGCTTCGAGCAGGGGGTTGGACTAGATGACCTTCTGGGGTCCCTTCCAACCCTTATATTCTATGATTCTATGATCTCTGTGATGAGTCCTGGCCAGGCTGGCCAGCAATAAGCTGGAAAAGGAGACTGTGCTGAGAGAAGCCGTCTTGAACAGACTGTATCTTGCTAGATTAAGTTTTAAATGTGTTTTTTCACTTTATTTTCTTGTAACCATCTCTACGTTTATCTCTTTAACTGTATCACTTAAGCCATGCTCTTTTATTAATAAACTCTCTAATTTTCCTATATCCCAATTCAGTGCTGGGTTTCAAGGGTATTTACCCAGTTAAATTAATAAGCTGTGATGTAGAGACGCCAACAGAGCAGTGAACTTAGTATCTTCTATGAATGTACCATGGTAGGGGCTGTGCATTGCAGGGAAACATCTGAGGAGCTTGAGGGCTGGAGCGCACTGACTGTTACTTGCTGGGTGAGGTCTGGGGCGGGAGAGCCTTGAGGAGTTTGCTGGTGGGGAAGACAGGCTGATGTGACGGGGAGCTGACAGTCTAATCGTCAGCAAAACACTGTTGCTGAAGCAGAGAGGTAACACAGTGGCTCACAGCTCCGCAGCATGCTACAGAAGGCAAGTTCCGAGGGGACACCAGAACCGGATTTAGGTATGATCTCCTGTAGTAGGACCATAAAACTGAGCTACAAAAGGAAGAGAAAGCTGTGTATGTGCCTTTTTTCCTAATTTAAAGAATGCCAAAAATGTTTTACCTGTTTGTGTTTTACTCTAGAAACATCAAGTCTTGTCTTTGCTGCTTTTGCATCCCAACTGAACCCCCTTGGATTCTGGAGCAGTGTCTCAATTCCCTAGGGTGTAACAACTCTGCCTGCAGTACCAAATAGTACCATGTTTTTGTGACTGGGCCATGACTTATTGGACCCAGTTACGACAAACATTATTTTTCACACCACAGCTATGTGTTGAGCACATTGTAAATCCAAGCCTCCCAGGCTGCCTGTCCATAGCGTCTGAGGGTACATCTACACTGCAAAAACCAAAAGAACAATAAACCTGCAACACTGAGTCTCAGGGTGGCATCAGCAGCTCATGGAACATCAGATTGGAAGGGGCATCCTGGGGCATCGAGTCCAGGCCCTGCTATCACGGACAACCCCATTATATAATGCTATTCATAGCTAGACCAAGCTCTGCCCTAAAACTCATTAAGTTGTTTGCCACCACGCCTCCTATTGGAAGGCTGTTCCTTGAACCTCACTCATCTATTAGTTAATAAACTTCTTTTATATTCCAGAATAAATTTACTCATGGCCCTTGGTTCTTGTGCCAACGTCGTCCTTTAGCTGAAACAGTTCCTCACCCTACCTGGTGTTTGCCCCCTTGCTGTATTTATCGAAAGCTATCCTTTCCCCTCTCAGCCTTCATTTTACGTAACTAGATTAAACGGGCCCAGCTCTTTTAATCTCCTCTCACAAGATACACTCTCCATTCCCTGGGTCATCCTAGCAGTCCTTCTCTGCACCTGTTCCGGTCTGAATTACTCTCTCTTAACAAGAGTGACCAGAATTGCCCAATATTCCAGATGAGATCTCCCCACTGCTTTGTACAATGACATGAATACTTCCCTATTTCTACTGGAAACACCTCGCCTGATACATCCTAGGATCATACTAGCCTTTTTGATGGCTACATCCCATTGGTGGCTCAGTAATCCTCATGGGGTAGTGCACTCTGGGATGTCCTACTACGTAGAGAGCTGGGAAGGAGGGAACCAGCCAAGCCAGGTACACAGAGTGTCCCATCCATACAACAAAAGAACAATGACATGAGATCTGGCTACAGGGGCAATGAACTCTTAGCTGTTGGAGTCACTAACCAGCGTTAGCCAGACTGTTCATGGGCACAAACCATGTTCAGCATTGGCCATATCACTGACTGCTTTCACACGGCGCCACCAGCCTGACCTTCCCTCAGCTTCAGGGTCCACACTTCACACCCGCCTCCTTGGGGCGCAGACTAATAGTCACACCCACAGCACTAGAGCCAGGATTCATTCCCACAGCCTGCAAATGCAATAGTGTTCATCCACAAGTGTCACAAACCCAGCATCTGAACCTAGGTGCTAAAACGAGGAGTGCTGGGGCGCTGCTGCACCTCCTGGCTGGAAGTAGTAATAACAACCCAAATACATGGTTTCAGCACCCCTGCTTCCGAACAGAATCGGATCTAATCATTACTGTTTGAACCTCTAGTATGGCCTGTTGAGGCCAGTCCAATGGTAAAGGGCCCAGGTACGTGCCCGGACAACACACAGACCTAGAGATGTAGGAGACAGAGAGACTGACTGGCCCAACTTGATGATCACTTTAGATAAGCTATTACCAGCTGGAGAGTGAGTTTGTGTGTGTATGGGAGTGGGGGGGTGAGAAAACCTGGATTTGTGCTGGAAATGGCCCACCTTGATTATCATGCACATTGTAGGGAGAGTGGTCACTTTGGATAAGCTATTACCAGCAGGAGAGTGAGTTTGTGTGTGTGGTTTTTGGAGGGGGGTGAGGGAGTGAGAGAACCTGGATTTGTGCAGGAAATGGCCCACCTTGATTATCATACACATTGTGAAGAGAGTGGTCACTTTGGATGGGCTATTACCAGCAGGAGAGTGAGTTGGGGGGGGGGAGGGCGGAGGGTGAGAAAACCTGGATTTGTGCTGGAAATGGCCCAACTTGATGATCACTTTAGATAAGCTATTACCAGCAGGACAGTGGGGTGGGAGGGGGTATTGTTTCATGGTCTCTGTGTGTATATAAAGTCTTCTGCAGTTTCCACGGCATGCATCCGATGAAGCGAGCTGTAGCTCACGAAAGCTCATGCTCAAATAAATTGGTTAGTCTCTAAGGTGCCACAAGTACTCCTTTTCTTTTTGCCAATACAGACTAACACGGCTGTTACTCTGAAACCTGACTGGCCCAAGGGCTCTCAGACTCAGACTGCTGCAGTTCTTTCTGAATGAGTTCACTATTTGCTCAGGAGTTAAATATTTCTGCATTTAATAAACTAGGCAATTTGGGCTTGTTATGCTGCATGTTAGGACATTCACTTGTTGGAGTTCTTGATCTCAGCTACTTCATAGGACTCCTCCAGTTCTTGGCTGATTGGGCCATCTTCATCTCTGTGTCTTCTTATGGGCTGCTCTCGGCACTACCTTCTTCTGAAGGGCTTTGCTGCTCAGGCTGGTGGCTGGGGCCTTTTTCTCCGTGGGCCCTTTTAGTGTGTCTTGTTTGAGCTGGAAATGGACCTGGCATGAAAAGGAAGAAAAGCATGTCTCTTTCTGCTCATCCCTTGCAAGCTCAGGCCTGGAGAGAGGTCAGTCCTGGTTGCCAGGACAGAGTTCTAGCTTTCAAGGCTGAGACAAGCAAAGCTGATAAGGGGCATGTTGTGACATGACAGGAACAAAAGTGGTCAAACCAGCTAGAACCTGATTTTCCATTGACACACCTATGCTGTCAAACACCTACATTGCGAATGTAGAATGCTCCCAGGGCACCAAAGGCCCATGCTTTTTTGAAAGGAGACCTGCAAAGGGGAAACGACTCATGTGTGCCTTTTTCTGCCTCTCTGTGATGGACACACAAGGCCAGACAGATATATTTTAAAGCCCCCCCAGCTTGTTTTTCACATTAGAAGTTTAGGCCTCCTCTAGTCTAGTAGACTCTATGGTAACAGGTGACCTAGTGAAATAAGGACTCTACTAGAGTTGAGAAAGTAAAATGTGAACAGCTGAGAGAGGACAGGATTTCAGCTGAGCTCTTTAAAATTCTGTGTGTGTGTGTGTGTGTGTGTGTGTGTGCACGTGCGCAGAGTTTAAACACACATTTAACTTCCAAGAGTAATGAAGATTTTGGAGCAAGGAAACCTTTGTTAAAGACTCAGTACATCCCCCCTTCAGTCCAGGTGAAAGAGATTTTGAAATACACATTGATGAGACCCCAAGAACTCTTCCAGGGAAACTAGATGTGACCAGACCTGCTATTCCTAGCACACAAAATAAGCAGGATTTTTTAATAATTTCCAGGCTTCTTCATAACAAAGGCACAAAAAAGGCACAAGCCCAATTTTTAGAAAAACAGTAGCTATAATTCCTTCCCCCAGGAGGCGGACGAGCTGAGCAGGGTGCTGGCCGGTTGACAGAGAGATAGGAAGAATATATAACAGTGAACAGTATTAACAGTGGGGGAAAAGTGGTGATTTCACTGAGTGCTGTGGGGACTAACACTTATAACCTGTGGTGCAGCAGAACAGCCCCATGACAGCTCCTATGACACCAGGAGACAAAACACCTGCTGAGACTGTGGAAATTCCACAAAAATCACCTATCCCCAAAGCCACCGGTGATTTCAAAGCATTTCTGCTTTTATAGTCACAGGTTCCTAGGCCAGAAGGGACCATGGTGATCGTCCAGCCTGACCTCCTGTGCAGCACAGGCCAGAGAATGGCCTCTGAATAATACCTAGAGCAGAGCTTTGTAAAAAAATTCAATCTTGATTTCAAAATTATCAGTGATGGAGAATCCACCATGACTCTTGGTAAACTGCTCCAATGGCTAATTTATTCACAAAATGTATGCCTTATTTCCTATCTAACTTTGTCTAGCTTCAACTTCCAGCGACTGGATCATGTTATACTTTTCTCTTGCTCCTCATGTAAGTATATATGTTATCATAGAATCATAGAGTATCAGGGTTGGAAAGAACCTCAGGAGGTCATCTAGTCCAGCCCCCTGCTCAAAGCAGGACCAATCCCCAACTAAATCATCCCAGCCAGGGCTTTCTCAAGCCTGACCTTAAAATCCTCTAAGGAAGGAAAGTCCACCACCTCCCTAGGGGTGTATGTGTGTGTGTGTGTGTGTATATATATACACACACACACACACTTTAATCAGGTCACCCTTTAGCCTTCTCTTTGTGAAGCTAAACAGATTGAGCTCTTTGAGTCTATCACTGTAAGGCAGGTTATCTATCCTTTAATCATTCTCATGGTTCTTCTCTGAACCCTCTCCAATTTATAAACATCCAGCCTGAATTGTGGGTGCACTATTCCAGCAGCAGATCTCACACTCCCTGGTTACACCACTGCCCAGAGCAGTGTGGCAAGTGGCTGTGAGCACATGTCCCTGCCTCACCCTGACAGAGTTTGTCTCAGAGAGGACTGAGGGCCCTGCTGTGGGGCTGAAAATATCTTTGGTCACAAAGCAGGAAATGAGCTATGCCAGGCCAGTGAAACCATGGGTCTCGCCTGCCCCGTGGGGCAGGACTGCCTCTGTCTGTCCCAAGCCAAGGCTCTGGTCATGCACCAGGGAGCACACCCTCCCCTTCTAAACTTAATTCACCCTGACAAGAAGGGGAAGGCTGTGGGGAAAGGCACCTGGCAGGAGTCTCGCCCAGCCAGTTCTCTCCACTGCCGAGAGCCAGAAAAATACACGTGAGTAGAACAGCCCCACTCAGCACCTTTGGTCACGTGTGGTTTCTTTGCTCCCTGTTTCCATCTGCTGGCAGCAGGGAACCACAGCCGAGGCCGGATGGCCAGAGACACTATCTGCACCACACATCTCTCTCCCACCTCTGCCCATCACTGCACCACGTGACCCGAACCAGCAGAGTGTGTCATTCGCCCACTGCCCCATCAGGGGCACATCTCTCACTCACTCTGAGATGTCCTGACACAGCCCTTGCTGATTATTCAGCACAACTCACCAGCGAAGGCCCGGCTGGGCCAACTGTTATGGTCACCGTTTGTGGTCGATACCCATCCGCTGAGGCAGTGATGGTGTAAGTGCCAGGCAGCAGCAACCGGAAATAATCCCCCTGATCACCTGGAATGAGAAAGAGCAGCAGCCAGAGTGCTCTGAGTCAGAGGCACAGAGGTTCCATTTGGGCCAATCTCACTCACCAGACTTGCCCCTGTTATATCTCACCTAGAGCTCTGTCCTGGCCAGTTTAAAATGTGTCACATGACAGCACTCCCACCCCTTCCCCGCACTCTGCTCCCGTGCATCCAGACAGACTTCCCATCACCCCAGAACGACCCCACAGTGTGCAGGGACTTTCCAGTGAGAGTGGATTTGAAAAAAGCGCTGGGGGTAAGTGCACTCACCTAGCCCGAATATAGGGGGCTTTGGTTTACATTTGTAAGAGCTGCACAATATGGGCATGGTTTGAGAAAGACTCACTCCCTTTCCCCTCCACAGCCCACACAAACCCCTCTGCTGGTGCTGCTCAGTCCTGATTAGGGCTGGGTACAATTTTTGGATGAACTTTTGTTCGACAAAAATACCAATTCAGGTTCACCAAAACATTTCAGAAATTTATGTTGAAGTTGCCAAATTGTTCTGGTTAAACAAACCCAGGACCTTCGGCACTGACCTCTTCCACCGGAGCTATCAGAGTATATGGCAGGGAGTAGGCTCTAGCTGCTCCATGGCCTGGTGGCCTGTGGGAACCGCAGGAAGAACAGGGTAGGCGCTTTACTGGCTCTGCCTGAATCTCAGCGAGCTCCTAGCCCTACGCATAGGCACCAGGGCAGCCCAGCAGAGGAGGAAAGGGGAGATGCTGAGAAGAGACACCCTGTTATGGCTCTGATTCTCTGCTCCAGACCTGGCACAGATCTGAACAACCTGGGGCCGGGCCTGGCACAGACTTAAACAACTCTAACGTGCACCAGCTGGCAATGGTCACAGCACATTCCAGCCATTCCCCTTCTACACCTTCCGCACCAGGGGTTGCAGGGAATTTGATGTAAGGCCAGCTATGCTGGCTCTGTGTTCACTGGAGACTCCCTAGTTGGGCACTTATGGGTGGTTTCTACTCCCTTTGCTGCAGCTGGCCAGCACCAAGGGAGTGGACCAGGCAGAGACTCCATCCCTAAGTATTGACTGTGGCCCCTTGTTCTGTTTGAAATAATACATCTGGCCCCCAAGCTGAAAAATCAAACATGACAGTCCCTAGAGGGGACAGGACACATGCTTTACCACTGGCTTTATACAGCTATTTCCCAGACACAGGGTATCAGGATGCTTGGGTTGCGTTCTGACTGTGAGAAAAGAGTGGTCTTGTGGTTAAGGCAGGGGATACATGCAGCACAGCATTTTGCATGTTGGAAGAGTAATATGGTGCAACACAAAATTTCCAGTAAGTTCTTGGAACATACTGGAGACCACAGGCGCCGGTTTCCTCCAAGCCCCAGGGGTGCTCAACCCCCAGCTCTGCCCCAGGCCCCACTAAACCCCTTTCCCCAAGCCCCGAGTCCACCCCGCCTCTTCCTGCCTTCGCTCCATCCCACACCCCACTCCCACCCCTGCCCCTTCCCACCAGTTCTGCCCTCTCCCCTGACAGTGCCCTGTTGCCACTCCTTGCCCTCCCCCAGCCTGCATGCCACAGAACAACTGATCTGCGGTGGGCGGGAGGCTCTGGGAGGGAAGGGGAGGAATTGATCGTCATGGCCACCAGCGGACGGGAAGCGCGGGGGGAAGGGGAGAGCTGGCTGTCGGTGGGTGCTGAGCACCCTATAATTTTTTTCCATGGGTGCTTCAGGGCTGGAGCATCCACGGAGTTGGCACCTATCTGGAACAAAATGTTGTCCCCAGCAAAGTGAAGGACATAACCCGGGGGACACCTATTTTAGACCTGACTCAGGCCAACCCAGAGGAATTGGTAGCAAATCTGAAGGTAGAAAAAAATTTGGGTGAAAGTGATCATGAAATGACAGATTTTATTATTCTAAAGAAAGGAAGGAATGAGAGCAGCAGAATTAGGACACTGGACTTCAAAAAAGCAGCCTTTAACAAACTCAGAGAACTGGTAGCTAAGGTTTCATGGGAAGAAAATCTAATGGGAAAAAGGAGTTCAGGAGAGCTGGTGGTTTCTCAAGGAGACAATTCATAGATTCATAGATATTTAGGCCAGAAGGGACCATTATGATCATCTAGTCTGACCTCCTGCACAATGCAGGCCACAGAATTTCACCCACCACTCCTAAAAAAGACCTCACATCTATATCTGTGCTATTGAAGTCCTCAAATTGTAGTTTGAAGACCTCAAGGAGCAGAGAATCCTCCAGCAAGTGACCCGTGCCCCATGCTACAGAGGAAGGCGAAAGAGAGGAAGAATAGTAAGAGGCCAATATGGCTCCATCAGGAGCTCTTTAAAGACCTGAAAATTGAAAAGGAATCCTACAAAAAGTGGAAACATAGACAAATTACTAAGGACGAATAGAAAAGAACTGCACAAGCATGTAGGAACAAAATCAGAAAGGCTAAGGCACACAATGAGATACACCTAAGGGACGTAAAAGGCAATATGACGATGTTCCTTAAATATATTAGGAGCAAGAGAAAGATCAAGGAAAGTGTAGGTCCGCTGTTTAACGGGGAAGGAGAGCTAATAACTGATGTCATCAAGGAAGCTGAGGTGTTTAATGCTTATTTTGCTTCAGTCTTCACTAAAAAGGTTAATGGTGACCAGATATTCAACACAACTAATATTAACAAAAAGGGGAAAGGAAAGCAAGCCAAAGTGAGGAATGATCAGGTTAAAGAATATTTAGATAATTTAGACATCTTCAAGTCAGCAGATCTTGATGAAATTCATCCTAAGGTACTTAAGGAACTAGCAGATGAAATCTTGGAACCATTAGCAATTATCTTTGGGAATTCCTGGAGGATCGGTGAGGTCCCAGAAGACTGGAGAAGGGCAAACATAGTACCTATCTTTAAAAAGGGGTACAAAGAGGACCCAGGATATTATTGACCAGTCAGCCTAACTTCGATGGAAAGATACTGGAACAAATTATTAAATAATCAATATGTAAGCACCTGGAGGATATGAGAGTTGTAAGGAATAATCAGCATGGCTTTGTCAAGAACAAATCATGCCACAGCAATCTAATATCCTTCTTTGGCAGGGTTACTGAGCTAGTGGATAGGAGGGAAGCAGTAGACGTGATAGATCTGATTTTAGTCAGGCTCTTGGCACAGTCCCACATGACATTCTGACAAGAAAACTAAGGAAATGTGATCTAGATTAAATTACTGTAAAGTGGGTGTACAACTGATTTAAAGACCATACTCAAGGAGTAGTTATCAATCGCTCACAGTCATGCTGGGAGGATGTATCTAGTGGGGACCAGCAGGGGTCAGTCCTGGGTCTGGTACTATTCAATATTTTAATTAATGACTTGAGAGTATACTTTTAAAATTTTCAGATGACATCAAGCTGGAAGGGGTTGCAAGCACTTTGGAGGACAGGATTAAAATTCAAAATGATCTTGACAAGTTGAAGAATTGGTCTGAATTCAGCAGGCTGAAATTCAATAAAGACAAGTGCAAAGTACTTCACCTAGGAAGGAAACATCAAATGTACAACAACAAAAATGGGAAATAACTAGCTAGGTGGCAATACTGTTGACAAGGATCTGGGGGTTATAATGGATCACAGATTGAATATGAGCCAACAATGTAATGCAGCTGGAAAACAAAAAGCTAATACCATTCTGGGGTGTATTAACAGGAGTGTCATGGGAGGTAACTGTCCCACTCTAATTGGCACTGGTGAGGCCTCAGTTGAAGTACTGTATCCAATTCTGGGCACCACACTTTTGGTCAAATTGAAGAGAGTCCAGAGGAGAGTGACAAAAATGATAAAAAGTTTAGAAAACCTCATTGTGATAGGGTTCACTCACCACTGTAGCACCTCCTTGGGCATTAGCTCTCTTCGCCATTGGGCATTAGCTCTCTTCGCCATTGCACCCTTCTCTGGTGGTGCCTCAGCACCATCACTTTCATTCCAAGACTTGTGCCACTCCCAGGACCGCGGGGTCCTCTTCAGTGACACTGCCCTCCAGCTCTGCCACACTCTGCGTTCCCCCCTTCTGGGGGACCTGCAATCTCTGTCCAGTCACTTCCCTCAGTGGCAACTGCAGTCTATTGTCCCAGGGCTGCTTCCCATGTGTGACGTTAAGAGTGTAATATACTATCTCATTGAAAGGTGACAAGGCCAGAGTTAATTAACTCACAGACTGACCTGACCCATGGCCGAACTTTAAAGACTGGTTAGGAAGAGATGTAAATGAATAGAGCTTTGAAATGCAAGCCTGCATTATTAGAGATAGAAAGGTAGATGTTTGTTCAGGTCTTGTGATGTCAGCAAAGAAGTCTTGTCTATGGCTGTAACTTTGATTCAAAGATCAAAAGAGGAATATTAACATTTAGGACGACACTTGAGTGAAATCGTACTGCTGTCTATATGTCTCTTTGAAGGTTGTAGTAACCTGTATCTGACTGGTTTAATGGATAAATTACCCTGTGCTAATTGCCACGGTGTCTGGGAGAAGGAAAGTTAAGCCTATTGTTTTCTCAGGCCAAAAGGCTGCAGGAAATGTATAAAAACCCTGGGGCACGATCCTTCCTCATCTCAGATCTGCTTTGGGTTTCAAGAGGGGGAAACCTTAAGCCATAAGGATTGAGATCCCCAGTCACTGACTGGAGTCACCCTGAATACGGACATTGGACTATAACCTATGGATTATTTCTAAAAGGACTTTTGGCAACAACAAGCTCATCTCTGCTGTGTATCTGAACCTCAAGAATTGAACTCAAGTCTGTTTGTATATTGATCTTTTAACCAGCACGCTCTCTCTTTTCTTTTTTTAATAAATTTTAGTTTAGTTAACAAGAACTGACTATAGCGTGTATTTTGGGCAAGATCTAAATTATAATTGGACCTGGGCATGTGGCTGATCCTTTGGGGTTGGAAGAACCTTTCTGTTATATGATAAGATTTTCAGTAACCATCATCATATCTGACATGTGTGTCTGGACAGAGGCCTGAGGCTGGCACTTTAAGGGAACTGCATTATTTGGACGTCTAAGTACCCAGGGAGGGGCTATAGAAGCTGTTTTGGGCTGGCTGGGTAAATCTAAGTCCACCACTGGCTAAATCTAATATCCACCAGCGTGTGGGGTTTGTCTGCCCCGTTTGTTTGCAGTTCACCCTGATTGAGTGACCTCAGCTGGCTCCCACGGGCAGCATCGTTACACCATGCAGCTCCAGCACCCTCTTCTGCCCTTACCTCAGGGCCTCAGCCTGCAGGCCCTAACAGCCAGCCAGGAGCTCTCTCTAGCTCCCCTGGTCCCTGCTTGCAGCTCTGCTTTGTCCCAGGAGCTGGTGTGCCTTCCTTCTGCTAGGAGCCTGGTTTTCTCCCCTCAAGCTCCAGTCAGCTACTGAACTCTGCTCTTCCCTGAAGCCCTTCTTATATGAGCCTGCCACCATGATTGGCTGCTCCTCTCAGCCCCTTTCTAATTGGCTGCCTCCAGTGCAACCTCCCCTGGGCAGCTTTTAACCCCCTATGGGCCAGTGTGGGGCAGATGCCCCATCACACACCCTCTCCCTTAAGACTGACTGCCCCAGGGGGTGTATAACCACCCCTGCTTCCCACGCAGCTGTGCCAACAGGACATCCCTCTCCTGCCTCAGGTTCTCTACCAGGAGGAGTAATCTGCCTTCCTCCTCCAGGGTCTGGGTCCCTACAACAGCCTGTCCTGCTCCAGTGTGAGTTCCCTTGTCCATCTGGGTCCTCTCCATCCCAGTCATCTTATCCATCACCTCCCTACCTCCCCCTGCTGGATGTGGGAGATGGCTCTCTGCCAGGTCCTCAGTCATCACTGCCACATCCCTCTTGACAGTCTCTGACCTAGCCTCATTCCCGGGCACCCCTTTGCTACCCTGCCTTCTCCCAGGGGGGTAGTACCTTCTTATATGGCCCTCCTCATGGCACTGACAGCCAACTCTTTGCCTCCCTTTGGCTAAGGGCCTTCCATGATCCTTCGCTTGCTTAGCCCCTTCCCCAGGGCCAGTCTCAACCCCACCACTCAGGTCCAGGCACTCCTTCTGCAGGTGCCCCTGTTGCCCACAGGCCCAGTACACCCATCCCCTCCCTGTTCTCCTCACAGGTGGGGCTCTCTTATCTTCCCCTTCTCTGGGTGAGGTTTCTGTCACCCATCCCAGTAGGGACACTGCCTTCCAGTGTTCTTGTCGCCCACAGGTGTAACATCCTCCTGGTCCTAATGCCTTGCTTCCCCTCTTGCTCTCTGTGGTTTCTGTGGACTACCCCCCTCCCCCAGCGACTTGAACAGGCACAACGGCTGCTCTGCTACCCGGGTCATACAGTCCCTCTGGTACCCTTGTGCCTCCCACTCTCTTGGGTTTCAAGTACCTTTAACAGCAGGGCCTGAAGCCACCCATGCTGCTGGTCAGCCCCTTTCTGCAGGGGCACTGACTCTGGAGTCCAGTCCTGGAAGGCACAAGAACCCTCTGCAAACAAGGCCTCTGCATACCCTGGTTTCATTTTCTCCACCTTCTGTGTCCCTCACTCTCTCAAATCTCTGAGACAGGCAATCATTCCCACAGTCCTCTATCCTCCCCTTATATCGGGGTGACCCTGTGCCTACACTCTCCACCATGTGAGATGGGGTGCGACTCATCACTATGGTGCCTCTGCCGGAAGGGACTACTGTGGCCATGTAGTCTGACCTCCTGTACAACACAGGACATGGGATGTCCCTGAATTAATTCCTGTTTCAGGTCTACGAGCCTGGATGAACCAGAACAGATAGTTTAGAAGACCATCTCGATTTTAAAAAGTTTCTGGTGATGGAGAATCCACCCCAGCCCTAAGTCAGTTGTTCCAATGGTTAATAACCCTCACTGTTAAAAAGTTGCGCCTTATTTCAAGGCTGAATTTATCTAGCTTCAGCTTCCCACTACTGGATCTAGTCATACCTTTGCCTGCTAGATCGCAGAGCCTCTATTAACAACTTTCTGTTCCCACTGTAGGTAGCTATCGCCTGGGATCCAGTCATCCCTTAGCCTTTTCTTTGGTAAGGTAAATAGACTGAGCTCCTTGTGCCTCACTGTTAGCAGGTTTTCCAACCCTTTAGTCATCTTGTGGCTCTTTTCTGAACCCTCACCAGTTTCTCACCATCTGTCCTTAAGTGTGGAGACCAGAGCTGGACACAACATTACAGTGGCAGCCACACCAGTTCCAAATGGAGGGGTAATAGACCCTCCGCACACCTATATCTGCTGGCTATTCCTCTGTTTATAGAGCCACAAATTGCACTAGGCCAGGGGTTCTCAACCATTTTCTTTCTGAGGCCCCCTCAACAACATGCTATAAAAACTCCATGGCCCCCCTGTGCCACAACAACTGGGTTTCTGCATATAAAAGCCAGGGCTGGCATTAGGGGGTAGCAAGCAGGGCAATTGCTTGGGGCCCCATGCCACAGGGGCCCCCACGAACTACATTGCTCAGGCTTCAGCTTCAGCCCCAGGTTGCGGGGCACAAGGACCTGGGCTTCAGCCCCATGTGGTGGGGCTTCGGCTTTCAGCCCTGGGCCCCAGCAAGTCTAAGGCTGGCCCTGCTGGAAGGCCCCCTTGAAACCTGCTCGAGGCCCTCTAGGGAGCCCCAGACCCTTGGTTGAGAACTACTGCATTAGCCCTTTTGGCCACAGCATCGCAGCTAATAATATCCATCATGACCCCCAAGTCTTTGTCAGAGTCACTGCTTCCCAGGAAAGAGCCCCCCAGCCTGTAAATATGGCTGGCAGCCTTTGTTCTTCAGGGTATGACCTTACATTTAGCTGTATTGAAACAGACATTGTTTGCTTGTGCCCAGCTTACCAACCAATCCAGATCTCTGTGTATTAGTGACCTGTCCTCTGCGTTATTTATCACTCCCCCACTCTCTGCAAATTTTACCAGTGATGATTTTATGGTTTCTTCCACGTTACTGATAAAAATATGAAATAACATATAAATCTGTTTCCCATGTAGGTGCTTGTAGACCAGAGTCAAGAAACCTCTTAACCTTCTCTTGCGTAAACTAAATAGACTGATCTTCGTAAGTCTTTTCCTATATGGCCTGTTTCCAGCCTTCAGATCATATTTTGGACACCAGAACAGGACACGGGATCCAGCAATGTTCTCACAAATGCTATATACAGAGGGAATGCCACCTACCTACTCCTACTTGATACTCTCCTGCTTATACATCCAAGGACGGTGTTCATCCTCTTAGCTACAGTATCCCACTGGGAGCTCACGATTAGCTGATTATCCACTGTGACCCTAAGTCATGCAACACATGAGGTTTGGAAGGTCTGTTTGTGATTTGAACAAAAATTCTCCAGAGAAGAATCAGAACCAACAAATCCATTTCACTTTTTGATCCATCCCAAATGTGAAGCTGCATCCACAGAGCCCACATGCCATTTCACTCATTACACCAGTTAACCTGTGTCCACCCATTCAATCCAACACACATACACATAAGGAGCATTTTAATAATCTGCGGCGCTCGAGGTTGCTGTGTGTCAGACGGGGAGGAGTGGCTGGAGGGGTTTGCTTGTTTTGCCCTTCCTGCCAAAGGGTTCTCACCTTCCACCACTGTGAGGGTCGCTAATTTCCCATAGCGGGCAGTGCTTGCAGGAGACAGGCAACATACATCGTTGCCTGGCTCACCATGTGTGACGCTCTGCACCCCGTATTTACCATGGTGACAGGATTATGATGTGTTTTTCACAAAGTATGCCTTGTGAGGTATCAGTTTAAAAGTCTTAATCTGCTGAGTATTAATATCCTGTTAAATTGTATGTGCTATCTTTGTATCTAGAGTTATGAAGTTTTGCCACGTGTCTGTTACTGAAGTATGTTGTGAAGTTAAAAACACCCCTAACCAGCCGTTCAGGTACAACAATGTAAAGGCCAAACAGCGTTAATGGCCCATTGAGGAAAATACACATACTCACAAGGATTACCCCAGGAACTGGGTACAATAGAAATCTCTCAGAGATAACACTACACAATAGGGACTGTTTAACTCAGGTCACAGCGAAATATCTTTCCAGCAAGATGGAAGAAGCTATAAAAGGAGGAAGTGGCATCACCAAGCGGCCTTACTTCCTCTACAACACAGCACCTGAAAACATCTAAGGAACAAAGACTGAACTGGAGAAGGAGGTCCCAGGTGGGGAAAGAAGGAAGCCTGCCTGTGAATGGAAGCTTGGTTAACTATTTGTACTATCTACAGGATGAGACACTGCTTGATTCAAATCTGGCCTAGTGTACAAGATTTAGATTGCATTTTTGTTTATTTCCTAGGTAATCTGCTTTGATCTTTAATTTTCCTGATATCTGCTGGGAGAGCAATACAGCGGTGCACAGACAATCCAGGAAGTTTTTGGAAAGCGTAGGGGACAATTTCCTGGTGCAAGTGCTAGAGGAGCCAACTGGGGGGGAGCTTTTCTTGACCTGCTGCTCACAAACCGGGAAGAATTAGTAGGGGAAGCAAAAGTGGATGGGAATCTGGGAGGCAGTGACCATGAGTTGGTTGAGTTCAGGATCCTGACACAGGGAAGAAAGGTAAGCAGCAGGATACGGACCCTGGACTTCAGGAAAGCAGACTTCGACTCCCTCAGGGAACTGATGGGTAGGATCCCCTGGGGGACTAACATGAAGGGGAAAGGAGTCCAGGAGAGCTGGCTGTATTTCAAGGAATCTCTGTTGAGGTTACAGGGACAAACCATCCCGATGTGTCGAAAGAATAGTAAATATGGCAGGCGACCAGCTTGGCTTAACTGTGAAATCCTAGCGGATCTTAAGCATAAAAAAGAAGCTTACAAGAAGTGGAAGGTTGGACATATGACCAGGGAAGAGTATAAAAATATTGCTCGGGCATGTAGGAATGAAATTAGGAGGGCCAAATCGCACCTGGAGCTGCAGCTAGCGAGAGATGTTAAGAGTAACAAGAAGGGTTTCTTCAGCTTTGTTGGCAACAAGAAGAAAGCCAAGGAAAGTGTGGGCCCCTTAATGAATGAGGGAGGCAACCTAGTGACAGAGGATGTGGAAAAAGCTAATGTACTCAATGCTTTTTTTGCCTCTGTCTTCACGAACAAGGTCAGCTCCCAGACTGCTGCGCTGGGCATCACAACATGGGGAATAGATGGCCAGCCCTCTGTAGAGAAAGAGGTGGTTAGGGACTATTTAGAAAAGCTGGACGTGCACAAGTCCATGGGGCTGGACGAGTTGCATCCGAGAGTGCTAAAGGAACTGGCGGCTGTGATTGCAGAGCCATTGGCCATTATCTTTGAAAATTCGTGGCGAACGGGAGAAGTCCCGGATGACTGGAAAAAGGCTAATGTAGTGCCCATCTTTAAAAAAGGGAAGGAGGAGGATACTGGGAACTACAGGCCAGTCAGCCTCACTTCAGTTCCCGGAAAAATCATGGAGCAGGTCCTCAAAGAATCAATCCTGAAGCACTTACATGAGAGGAAAGTGATCAGGAACAGTCAGCATGGATTCACCAAGGGAAGGTCATGCCTGACTAATCTAATCGCCTTCTATGATGAGATTACTGGTTCTGTGGATGAAGGGAAAGCAGTGGATGTATTGTATCTTGACTTTAGCAAAGCTTTTGACACGGTCTCCCACAGTATTCTTGTCAGCAAGTTAAAGAAGTATGGGCTGGATGAATGCACTATAAGGTGGGTAGAAAGTTGGCTAGATTGTCGGGCTCAACGGGTAGTGATCAATGGCTCCATGTCTAGTTGGCAGCCGGTGTCAAGTGGAGTGCCCCAGGGGTCGGTCCTGGGGCCGGTTTTGTTCAATATCTTCATAAATGATCTGGAGGATGGTGTGGATTGCACTCTCAGCAAATTTGTGGATGATACTAAACTGGGAGGAGTGGTAGATACGCTGGAGGGCAGGGATAGGATACAGAGGGACCTAGACAAATTGGAGGATTGGGCCAAAAGAAATCTGATGAGGTTCAATAAGGATAAGTGCAGGGTCCTGCACTTAGGACGGAAGAACCCAATGCACCGCTACAGACTAGGGACCGAATGGCTAGGCAGCAGTTCTGCGGAAAAGGACCTAGGGGTGACAGTGGACGAGAAGCTGGATATGAGTCAGCAGTGTGCCCTTGTTGCCAAGAAGGCCAATGGCATTTTGGGATGTATAAGTAGGGGCGTAGCGAGCAGATCGAGGGACATGATCGTCCCCCTCTATTTGACATTGGTGAGGCCTCATCTGGAGTACTGTGTCCAGTTTTGGGCCCCACACTACAAGAAGGATGTGGATAAATTGGAGAGAGTCCAGCGAAGGGCAACAAAAATGATTAGGGGTCTGGAACACATGAGTTATGAGGAGAGGCTGAGGGAACTGGGATTGTTTAGTCTGCGGAAGAGAAGAATGAGGGGGGATTTGATAGCTGCTTTCAACTACCTGAAAGGGGGTTCCAGAGAGGATGGTTCTAGACTATTCTCAGTGGTGGAAGAGGACAGGACAAGGAGTAATGGTCTCAAGTTGCAGTGGGGGAGGTTTAGGTTGGATATTAGGAAATCTTTTTCACTAGGAGGGTGGTGAAACGCTGGAATGCGTTGCCTAGGGAGGTGGTGGAATCTCCTTCCTTAGAAGTTTTTAAGGTCAGGCTTGACAAAGCCCTGGCTGGGATGATTTAATTGGGGATGGGTCCTGCTTCTGAGCAGGGGGTTGGACTAGATGACCTCCTGAGGTCCCTTCCAACCCTGATATTCTATGATTCTATGATCTGTACACTCACTACTTAGAATCACTTAAAATCTATCCTTCTGTAGTTAATACAATTGTTGTCCTTTTTTTTTTTTTTTTTAACCTGAAACAGTGCGTTTTGCCAGAAGTGCTTGGGGAATCTGCTTGGGAACAGGAGCTGGCACATGTCCTCTCCACATTGAGGGAGGTACAGACTGAGTAGTAAATTTATACTGGGCAGGCTTTTGACCAGGACAAGATGGTACAGCTCTGGGGTCCTAGGCTGTCGTGCTGGGGAGAAGCCTTCATGTAACTACAGCTGAGTGTGTCTCTGCCTGTGTAAAGGTTTGTGCGAGTGCAGGACTGAGAGCAGTCTGCAACTTGTCACCGCAGCACAGTGTGAGAGGGAGCCCAGGCTGGTGAGACAGAGGGCTCAGTGGTACCCCAGTTCCAGGTTGCACCCTGGGGGGGCCTATCACACCGTGTTCCTCCCAAATCAGGCTAATCGGGCTGTTACCAAAAGGGTCAGCAAGCTGAGGGATGGGCAACCCACCAGAAGTGACATAGTGGCCGATCCCATGGACAGAAATCACAGCACCTGCAATCCCATTGTTGTTCTCATCGGACACCAGTCCTTTGATACCCTGATGAACCTGCAGATAGACAGACAGAGTCACTCACTCCTGAGGGCTGGAGTCTCTCTCCATGTCAAGGTCCTGCCAGACCCTACTGGAGCAGGAGAACAGAGCCCTGGTGATACTCCATTCTCTCCCCCGCCAAAGACCCATAGCTGGGCTGGCCTTTCTCTGGCCGAGCCAGGGCGGGAGGCATCACCTTTGCTGGAGCTTCTCAGTGCTGTCTCCAAAGCACCAAGCGAGGGAGCCCCAGGGCCTCCCTCCGTGTCCCCAGCCTCTGCTGGTGCCCCCCCATTGCATCTCTTCCCCCTGCGATGCAAAGTTTCTCAGTGCTGTCTCCAAAGCACCAAACGAGGGAGCCCCAGGGCCTCCCTCCATGTTCCCAGCCTCTGCTGGTGCCCCCCTCCATTGCATCTCTTCCCCCTGCAATGCAAAGCGGGGGGGGGGGACAGGGATCTCACCCCTACATGAGGTTGGTATCAGGGTCTACGTGTGGCCCCTTTACCTCCTCTAAGTAGGTGATGAGCGCCTCACGATTGGCCAGCCACTCCTTCTCCAGGTCCTTTTGAGGTGGAAATTTATCGCAGCTCAGCTCCAGAGTGATCTCAAAGCAGTTGGTGTAAAGATAATTAAAGTCCTGCATGCCTGAGAGGAGACAAGGAGAGGTTGTGGCCAGGCCCAGAGACACACCATGCCCCCTCCTCCAGTATGGCGCTCCCCTCTGCCTCCTTCCCAAAGACACTCCCTGTCTTCCCTCCAAATGTACGGCCCACCTCTCCAGTCCTCCCCAGCAGCCCTTCCCATATCCGGTCCCCCAAACACCCCCTCATATCTCCAGCATTCACCCCAAATCTTTCTCACAGCCCCTCTCAGTGCTGCCTCTCTCTATCCTCTTTGCAACCCAATTGTCCCCTCCTCTCCCACAACACCTGCCAGGTGCGGCTCTCCAGAGCTCTGTGCTTAGAAGCTGCATGTGCCTCTCCAAGTGCAGGAGTCACAGACCAGACGGAGACATTATGATTGTCTCATCTGACCTCCTGCAGGGCACAGACCAGAGAATTACACCAAATGGTTCCTGCCTCAAGCCCATAACTGCTGGCTGAGCTAGAGCTTGTCTTTTAGCAAGACATTCAGCCCGGATTTAAAGTCTACAGGAGATGGAGAAGCCACTGTGTCCCTCAGTAAGTTGTTCCAATGGATAATTACTCTCACTGTACAGCATTGGCACCTTATGTCTAGCCTGAATTTGTCTCGCTTCAGCGTCCAACCAGTGGACCTTGTTCAGGCTTTTTCTGCTAGATTAAAGAGCTGTCTACTGTTAGAAATCTCTTCCCCATGGAGGGACTTGTAGACCATGATCAAATAACCTCTGAACCGTCTCTTTAATAAACTAAATGTAGTGAGAGATTAGATACACGCAATGTAAGGCAGGTTTGCCAAACCTCAGAGCATCAATGGAGCCCTTTACTGAACCCTTTCCAATTTTCCACAGACCCTTTGAATTGCGGACACTAGACTTGGATATAGGACCCTGCCATGGTCTCACTAATGCCATGTACTGTGGTAACACTACCTGCCTGCTTTTGCTCAGCATTGTACTGCCTATTTCAGGTGTGGCCAAACTTTTTGGCCTGGGGGCCACATCGGGGTGAGAAACTGCATGGAGGGCCGGGAAGGCTGCCTGCCCAAAACAGCCTGCCCCCCCGACAACTGTCCCCCTCAGAATCCCCCCATCAATCCCCCCGCTTCTTGTCCCCTGATCACCCCCTCCTGGGATCCCCATCCCAACCGCCCCCTGGGAATCCACGCCCTATCTAGCCCCCGCCGCTCCCCATCCCCTGACTGCAATCCCCCTAGAACCTCTGCCCCATCCAACCGCCCCCTGCTTCCTGTTACCTGACTGCCCCCTGGGATCCCCTGCCCCTTATCCAAGCCCCCGGCCCCGGCCCTCTTACCATGCCGCTCAGAGCGGCATGTCTGGCCGCAGTGCTGCCAGGCTGGAGCCAGACACGCTGATGTGCTGCCCATGCAGCGGTGTGGCTGTGGGGGAGAGGGGACAGTGTGGGAGGGGCCAGGGGCTAGCCTCCCAGGCCAGGAGCTCAGGGGCCAGGCAGGATGGTCCCGTGGGTCGGATGTGGCCCGCAGGCCATAGTTTGCCCACCTCTGGCCTATATAGACATTCAAAAATTGCATTTGCTCTCTTAGTCACCACATTGCACTGGGAGTTCAGTTTGCATCTACCATGACCCCAAAGTCCTTTTATGATTCACCGCTTTCTAAAACACAGTCCCTATCCTGTGAGTGTGACCTGTAGTCTCAGTTAATATATGTATGACCTTGCATTTAGTTGTATTAAAACATGTGATTCAAGTGAGCTCAGACTGCCAAGTGACCTAGATCACACTGTATCAGTAGCCTTTCCTTATCATTATTTAACACTGCACTAATTTTGGTGTCATCTGCAAACTTTACCAGCCATGATTTTATATATTCTTCCAAATTGTTGATAAAGATATTAAATGGCATTGAGCCAAGAAGAGATCCCTGAAAAATCTGCTGAAATAAACACTGCATAGCATGACAACTTACCATTTACAATTAATTTTTGAGATTAATCATTTAGTCAGTTTTAATCCATTTAATATAAACGGGATTGATTTTTGTGTAGTGCCATTTTTTATCAGCATGTCAGGCAGTACTAAGCCAAATGCCCTACAAATATATATTGTACCAGCGCAGTTAGCTTTGCCAACTCAACCGGTAATCTGATCAAATAGTGGTATCAGGTTTGTCTGACAATATCTATTTTCCATAAAACCACACAAATTAGCATTAATTATGCTGCCATCCTTAATTCGTCACTGACTGCACCCCGTATCAGCCTTTCCAGGATTCTGCCTGGGATCAATGTCAAGCAAACTGGCTTACAGTAGTTACCCAGGTCATCCTGTTCACCCTTTTTAAATACTGGCACATTAGCTTTTTTCTAGTTCTCTGGGTCTTTCCCAGTGTTCCCAGATTGTTAAATATCAACACCACTTGCTTAGAGAGATTCTCGGACAATTCTTTAGCGCAAGTTTTTGTATTCTACAATCAGAAAATGTTTAATTTTAGTGGTTGCTGTTTAACATCCTCCCACGTTACTGTCAGAATAAACTCTTTCATTATCAGCGCAAGCTGTGACTGTGCCATCCAGCTTCTTCCCAAACACAGAATAGAAATTTTATCATCCCTAGTTAGTAATGGACCTATACCATTGCTAGGATTTCTCCTGCTCCTAATATAGTCTTTTTAAATCTTTCTTGATGTCTTTAACCCTACTGGACATAAAGATATCTGTGGAAAATCTAACCTCCCTTATCAGTTGTCAGCACTCATGACTGGCAGTGTACAGCCAGTGATATAAACTTTTTCCATTATTATTTTTTAAATTTTATTGCTGCTTTTATGTCTTGTCACTTCCACATTGTGGACCCTCCCAGCTTCATACTCAAGGTTTGACAGAAATGAGTACTCCTGACCAATCCCCCAGAATCTGGGTACTCATCACTCACCGAGGGTGCACCCCCATATCCCAGTACCCCTTCCTTAGCCATTATCTCCACATACTGTCTCACCAGCCCTTAACCCTGTACCCTCCCCATAGCCATTACACCTCCGCATTCCCCCCCCGACCCTGCTCATCCCTTCCTCAGCCCTTATCTGTCACACTACCCCCTCTGCAGCCCAGATCTCCCGTATCCTCACCTCTCCTGTTCCCTCTGGACTGTTCTCCAGCTCCCGGTACCCCCTCCCCCAGCCCTTACCCTTGCTGAGAGAATACCAGGAGGCCCCATTGGTGATGCCGTCTGCAAACTGGTCTCCGCAGGTTGGGCTCTGGTGCATCGAGTGATGGGCGTAGGAATAGGCTTTGGCCAGCTGCAGAGAGAGCATGAGGCTGGTCACAGCACTGGCTTTGCCCCTCCGGCCCATGTCTCTCAGCCTGAGTCTGCTCCCATGGACACTAAGAGCTAAACCCAAGTGAGAGAGAGCAGGCCCAGCACAGCCCCACCACTGTTCTTCACACAGATACTCCCCCAGCCCGCCATCATAGGAACCCATACCCCAGCCCTGCTCACATGAGTGTGGGAACCTGCCCCTGCCCTGCCCTCTTGAGTTCAGGAACCTGCCCCCCCCAGCCCCTCCCGCACAGGGGAACCTGCCCCCTGCCACACCCCCAGCAAGGGAACCTGACCCCAGCTCTGACCCCATGGGCTCAGGAACCTTCCCACAAAGCCCACAGAGAATTCGAGTTGGGGGATGCCATTGCACAGTCGGGTGGGGTCGCCTGTCCCCCTCCTGGGGTTTGCTGCCCAGTGGGAGCCCTGATAGGAGGGGTGGGGGGAAGGGCTCTGTTGCAATATAAATTCAGTCCAATTTGTAATGGGAAATCCAGGATAAAACCTGCCCACGGCGCTTTCTGATTGGAGCCCTGGCTTTGGCTTTCATTGCCATAGCAACAAGATCCCGCCTCTTCAGAAAGTAACCCTTGGAGGCCGAGGTCATGCAGGTCTTTTTGAATGAGGCAGGTCAGCCCGAGCTCTCCGTTTACCCCTTACAGTCCCTGCTGCTCCCTACCCAGACACAAGAGCCCATAGGAGCAGAGAGGAACAGGCTAGCTCGGAGCCTAGTCTCCTGCCTCTGCCAACAGACAGACCCGGAGGAAGGTGCAAGAAAGCCCATAATGGACAGTTATGGAATAGCCAGCCCCTCGGGCAGCTTCTTCCAAGGCCACAGGAGGCAGAGGTTGGATCTGACCCCAGAAGCAGCAGATTTATCGTCCGGATACGTTTTTATCCCAGCTGTCAAGCCTGGATTCTCTCAGCTCAGCAATCACTGCCCAGCAGTAAAACTAACCCTCCATCTGCACAGGCTGACTTGGGAAACACGGTGGAAAGTCAGACATGACTTCAGAGCACACACCAAACTGCAGGTTACCACAGTGCAGGCCTGTTAGACCCTCTCCAGAGCGGTGGGTTGGGCAAAGAGGAGGAAGAGTAAAACTAATTAGTTGGGAGCTTGTTAGTGTCACATAGGGCCCAATCCTGCTCCTATTGAAGCCCCTGGGAATTGAGGGCGCTCAGGCCAGCTCTGGCGGCTCTCAGACCTATAGAAAGGATGGCTGCACTGATAAGGAGGGGCTTGTGCCTAGACTTCCCTGTGCATGGGAAATGGGCCAGATTCATTCCTGGTGCAAACACCCTGGACATCAGTGGTGTTTATACCAGAGACGTATTTAGACCAACATCCCATTATTGCCAGTTTCAAAGAGATTGTTGCAGATGATTAAAAACAAAGCCTGGGCTAAAACTGGAACTTCCGATCCAAACCCCATCACGTTTGTTTGGGGGCTGGGCGATCAAGGGGAGGTAGTCTGGATTCAAATCCCAGACCCAAACCCTTGACCCCTACAGTCTGGTTCAGATACTGAATGAAGAAGAGCTGATCTTGTGAGATCTCTGACATGTGGGGCCCAAGCCCCATTAGGAGCTCTCATGATGCCCCCTGTGCACCTTCCGGAACAGCTTATCATCAGGCGTGGGGGATGGGGTGTTGCTTTTCCGCTGATAGCCCCGGCTCCGCTGCTCCTGGGCTTTGTCGTAGGGGTAATTCGCCACGAGAGCTCCACCATGGAGATTGGCTGAGAGGACAAAGTTGTAGCGGCTCATCCAGTGAATCACAGCCAGTGTTTCTGGCTCCACCTGCAAGCAAAGGAGACGCCAGCATGGGAGGCAGCAGAACCATTGCAGCACTGAGCTCAGGGAGGAGTCTCAGCACAGCCTGGCTTGTGGACAGTGCTCTGGGGGGTCGAGGAGGATGATAGGGTGCTACCTCCTAGCCTGCGCTCCGTATGCCTCCCCTTCCCTTCTCTGCTGTCCTCCACTACCTGCCGTTACCAGCCCCTCTCTCCCAGCCTCTCACATCCTGATGTGACTCCATCCTGCTCTCTCTTCTTCCAGCGCACATCTGGAAGCCTTCCACTTCTCTTCAGATGGCTGAATTGCTCATGCAGGCCTGAACATTTGCTGCCCTGACCATGGCACCCGCCTCCTCCACAGCTGCCAAGGTACCTGCCTTGCCCCTACAGACTGTCCAAACACTACTGCCAGAATTGCTTTCCTGGCCCCTCGCCGAAGGCCATGATGCCTCCCCATTGCTCTGCATAACTCAGACTCAAGGCCCTCCCTAGCCCACTCCCACCTGCATGTCTGACCTTATTACCTACCATATTCCCAGAAACCTTCCACTAGGCAAACTACAACAACTTTGACAACCTGTTAATTTCCTTCTGTGCCTCCCCTTTTTGGGCATCCTTCCATGCTGCCCTGTGTGCCTGGCCCATGTGCCTCATTTCCCTCTTCATTCAAATCTTCTTGTTAAAATTCACTTCTGCCATGTCGTCTACAGAATCCATGCATCCATCGCTACCCAGAGGGCAGCAATCACTCACCAAGCCAGACTAGTACCTTACTCGCCACTGAGGAGAGCATGGTGTAGCGGGGCGGGGTGTCACATTTTCACTTGTGCTCAAAGATTTCAGACATTTCTAAAGCTGGGGCTGTTATGCCAGACGTGCCTCCAGAGTTAATGGAGTTTGGGGAGCGGTAAGAAGTCATTTTCATATGTTTGAAGTACCTGACATACTTAGGCTGGTTGTAAACGCTACACACAGTGTTTTTAGGCAGAGCTATTAGAAACTATTAGAACTATTAGACTATCAAACTATTAGAAAGTCGAGATTTTTGGTAAATCTCATTTTAGACACCCCATTTGACTATTGCTTTCAAATCCCCCCCAAAGTAAAAGTATTCATAGGATTTTTCAGACAAAAACACTTTTCCAGTGCAGACTTATACGGGATGGAACTCCGGGTGTGCACTAAAATGGGCAACTGCTGGGTCAGGCTCCTCTTGAAAGCCCTGTGACGCAAATTGTGTCATTTCTTCAGACAAAAACCAATACCTGGGCAGGGGTGAAAGTAACTTAAAGGACTTACTGGTACTCCGGGAGTCCTGAGCAGGGGGGCGTGGCCTTGACCGGAAGAGGCGTGGCCGGGCCCTAACCCTAATCCTTTAAAGTGCCAGACTAGGGAAGCCGGTCCGGTCTGGCATGGCATACTGGCTCTTGCTGGTACGCCAGACCGGACTGGGCCGGCTTACTTTCACTTCTGTACCTGGGGCCCATAGAGGAGATGCTGTTTCTTTGAAAAGGGGGGCTGGGAAGTACAGAGCAGGGGTAGATGTTTCTCCATGCGGGCAGTGCTGGTGCAATCCTGTAATACTGCTGGAAATTCCTGGTCCATACCTGGCTTTTCCAGTTGGCTGGAAGAGGGATGTGGTGATTGGGGCCACCATTTTTTTCATTGTAGTACATGAAAGTGTTGAGATCGGGGAAGTTACGGTTTAAGTCAACTCCGTTGGCATTGTTCCTGCCCGTCAGGTACCCAATGGCATCCGGGTCCTGGAGGGAGAAGGCACATAACTCCTGTAAGAGCAGGGAGAGCACAGGCTCAATCCAAACACCATGTGGGAAGAGCCTGGATACGTCCCAAAAGCTACAAAAGGTAACTGGGCTTCGGTAGTGTCTGAGACCACCAGATATGAGTCACTGCAGGCCAGAGGAAGAAACAGCACTCTCTGAGCATGGTACAGTGGAGGGTCGGTATCATTATCTCCATTTCCCAGAAGGAGAAACTGAGGCACAGCCTGAGTAAGCAACTTGTCCAAGGTCACGCAGCAGTCAGTCACAGAGCCATGACTAGATCAGCCTGATTTCCATGCCCATGGACCATGTTTAACAGCACCAGGAGAGTGGGATGAATTCTAGTAGGAACAGGGAAATCATACACAGACCCAGGCATGCACCTGAGTACTGGGCATTGCACCTTCACTAACGCTATTTACATTTATTTTATGGGATCATTGTTTGCATTCTGCATCCAGCATTAGTGTGGTTACTGCCAATGAAAATCATGGCCCAGAGATCAAATCCGCCTGATCCAGATGAGCCCTTCCAGGGCCCAGCATATCCCATGTCTGCCAACTGCAGGGCAGTTTGTCCCCCTTCTGGTGGATGTGGTGCTGCCAGTGTCAGACAGAGACTCGACTAGCTGGATGCTAACAGCACATCCGCCTCCCCCGCCATGGCCTGGGATGGCACTGCAGCATGCTACCTCAGGTTTCCCTCTTCCTCAGGGCTCATTTAATAAACTCCATGCACATGGGTCAGGGCTGGAGCTGTGACTTGGCCCTCCAGCCAAGCCACAAACTGAACCCCTTCCAGGCTTCCAGGAGGGCAAAAAAAAAAGTCCCAAGCAACACCAAGTTCTTCTGGCTTTTGTGGGCTTCTCGTCAGCCAACCCTTTGCCAATGCAATAATACAGTAATATTGCATTGGGCTTTCCACCCTTTGGGCCCTGTTTACACCCTTTTCTGGGCTACCTTTGAGTCTTTCCCTGCTCCAATACAGAGCACTAACCCCCCAGGCTCAGTCCCTTGGAGTCAGGGCCGGATTAACCTTTTGTGGGAACTGGCACCAAACACATTTGTGGGCCCCTATGTCGTCATTGTGGGCTCTGAGCATGGGCCTGGTGTGGGAGGGCCATTGGTGCCCTAGTGTCCCCGGTCCTGAATCTCAGAGACATTTTTCATTTTGATCCCACACCTCTACATGACTAGCTGCATTGCCATACGCAGCTCCCTCAGCCCCCAGTTCTTCTCATTGAGCTGTACACCCATGTGGGTTTACCAGTGTCCACAGTGAGCAGAACTTTCACAAGTGATCAGGGAAGCTCCCCACAGATTTATCTCCTTCCTCATTCAGACCTTCTATAGCCACATCTCCAGTGCCACCCCATGTCACCAGTCAGTGTGTGTGGTTCTGGTCTCAGCTCAATAAAGTTCCACAGCCCGCAGATACCTGATCAATTCTGACAAATCCCTTCCTCAGCACCCATCCTGCCATTTGAGCAAGCCCCTTGCACACACCATTTCCCCAAAGTGAGACTTAGCCCTTGGGAATTTGAAGACACCAGCCTTTCTCCCTCTGCTCCCATCTACAGGCTAGTCTACTACCTGATCACCACCACCTCTCCCCATGCTTGTTTCATAGAATCATAGAATCATAGAATATAAGGGTTGGAAGGGACCCCAGAAGGTCATCTAGTCCAACCCCCTGCTCGAAGCAGGACCAATTTCCTTTCTACTTTGGATGTGCTCCCCAACCAGCTGGGGCTATTCTCCCCATGCAAACCTGACCTGCTTCCTCTTTCCCGGCTCCCCTTGACGTTCCTTTCCTACTGGTGACCTCTGTTCCTTGAGGTTAATTCCAGTTTCTTTATCTGCTCTAGCTTAATGGCCCCCAGTAGTCACAGAGCCACCTGCAGCTTCTCTGGCTACAGCCATGGGGCCAATTGTCAGAGGCCAGCCTGAGATAGCTGCAGCTGCTAGCAAGGGAGGGGTGGCAATTCCAAGGCTGAGCATGCTTGAACCTTGCAACAGCAGCACTAGGGACTCTAAATCCTCAGCACTGGCCCTAGGCAGCTGCAGACTCTGCAGTTATGCACTTCCCTCCTCTAAGCCATGGCTTTAAGTACCTGAGATGCCCATCACCTGCAGCAGGGGCACTAATTCCCATACACCCCTCAGCTAGCACGTAGTCATGCAGAAAGTGCAGCCTGAATGATTTTGGAGGCTGGGGTGCAGGAGGTTCCCATCCCTGAGCAGCAGCTCTGCAACAAGCTCACCTGGCCCCCCGCCGCTGTGGGACCAGGACCCTGTGAAGACAGTGGAGTTATCCTGTGTATAAACAGTTCTGTCCAAAGCCTGTTGAAGTGAGTGGGAGTCTTTTCATCGTCTTTAAAGGGCTGCGTACAGAAGCAAAAAACCCCATTCTCGACTCTGGGAGCAAAGCGCATTCTGTGCTGCACTGGTTTACTATGGTAACAGGAAGGTCTCACGTTACCTAGTGAATAAGCAACACTTCCCACAGCACCTAACTTTTTCTGAGAGGCCTCCTGCCCACTTACGAACTGTAAACCTGCTTCGCTTACCAGGGCTGAAAATATCTGGTAGTGTGGTCACAAAAGCAAGGCCCTTCTGAATTCAGGAGGAATTTTGGATGTGCACAGAACACAGAAAGGACTGGTCCCTGCACAGTTACAGAACTGCAGTAAAGTGGAACAATTTTCAGCTTGTGTGATTGGAGGATATCTGGATCCATATGATAAGACTGTCCCACATAAATGAGGAAAAGTTGAGGTGCCTTTGTTATTCGTTTTTCCACTCTTTGTTTCTGTGGGGAATTTCCAAGTGCAATATTACTGTCTTCCTTTTAAACAAAAACTAAAAAAAAAAAGGGTCATGGCTGTTGAAAATAGCAATTCCAGTCCGAATTAGCACTGGGAAGACCCCAGCGTTTGTTGCTCAATTTTATCCTACTTTTTCTACAGCAAGTTACAGTGGATCAGCATATTTGATTTGGGAGAAATGAAGTAAAGTAAAATGAAGTAAATAGCAGCCTAAATTGAGCTTGAGCACCCCTGAATTTTGAGGGTGTTCAAATCTGGAAAGCAGGTGCTAGATTCCCTTTCTGAATATTAGATAAATCTGGAAAAGAAAAGCCAATTTCTGTTTCTATGGCTTGGCCGTGGAAATCCTCCTACGTGCCTGTTACTGTACCTAAAGCTGCCCAGGTCCTCTAGTAGAGCCTCCCCTCCCTTACTTTTCATTTTAACTTCTCCTGGTGGGGTCCACAGACCTCCGTTGCTAGGCTTCAGACAGAGAGGGGCACTGTCCGTTCAGTCCACCCAGTTCCTTCTTTGGGGGCTGCCAGGCGAGGTCACACCAGCATCCCTCATCCAGCTGGGGAAGTCTTTGAGGGTGATAGCTGGGCCAAAGCCTTCTACTCCTTGGGCAGACTTGTTCCCCATTCACAGCGCCCCACCCCCAAGCAGCCAGCTCCCCATTCACAGCAAGCTGCAGCGCATGGGGTCTCAGCTTCCCCACTCCTTCCCCCTCCCTTTCCCGTGGAGAGTGGCCAAGGGAATGCTGGGAAATGTAGTTCCTTCCCTGCTCCAGGGCCGGCTCTCTAGGCAGGGAGCTGGCCAAGGAACCACGGCTCCCAGGGCCCCGTGGGTTCTCGGAGGGCTGGATGCCCGCTGCTCGCTCTCAGAGCCTCCGCTCGTGAGCGCTGCGAGGGGGAGGAAGCGAGTGTCATGGACCCCCCCACCTGAGCTTGGGCCCGGCACGATGGAGGCGTTGGCGCCATGGTAAATCCGGTCCTGGCTGGAGTCCTCAGCCTCCTACAGACGCTGGCTCAGGACCTTCCACAAGAGCCCGCCCGCCCGCCCGCCCGCCGGCCACCAGCCCCTGTGGTGCCGCTCCCAGACTGCGCGCGTGGAGCCCTTTTATAAGGACCAGGTGACCAATAACGTATCGGCTGACCCCTTTGCCCCACCTCCCTCAGGGCGGGAAGCAGCTACTTCACGAGGGGCTGGTCCCATCCTGCCTTCAAGGGACCCATGACCCTGCGACAATGGACCTTGCCAATGATCCGGTCTGGCAATTCCTATGTTCCTCGGCATTCCATTTTCCATCAGATTAGGACTACTCCAATTCATGTTGGTGGCTGAACCAGCTTCACTGGGGGGCCCATAAGGTGGTGGAAAGCTACTTTACCCTCGCACACAACACTCTTGATTCAGCACTGAGCACTGCTTGGCTGGACCAGAGAATCTGGTGGCCACAGGCCTCCTTAGTCACAGGACCAGTCTTCCTCCAATCCTGCTCTTAGCAACATTTCTCAGCTGCCTGTTTTTCCTGCTGTGTAGGGAACATGTCCCCAGCACTGTGCAGATTCAGCAACTTGCCTTCTTGGGCAGCAGAGAGGTGTCCCCTTAAATGAATTACTTACCAACTTAGCCTGGGGGCCATGTTCTATCCTCCCACCCTGCAACTGCTGTGGGATTTAGCAAGGGCAGATCGGCCCAGTGCCTGTAACTTCTGCAGGGTTAGAGTCAGATGTCCAGATACAGTCCATTCTCTACAGTCCATTGACAGTGCCATGGCTCTTGGCATCTTTACTATCTGACCCCCACCCCAGTCAATGCAGAGCAAGAATAAAGGAGGACAGCAGGTTTGCTGGTCAGCTCCCAGACTGTCACTCAGAGAGGGCAGATGCAGGTCAGAGCTAGCTGAACTCTGGGAGACTGAAATACAAACAAAACAGAGTCAGCTCCCTGAGGACTTGTAAAGTCCACAATCTGTAGCAATAATGAAACCAACAGAGCCACAGAGACAATGGTGAGGGGCCCAAGTGAGCTAAATCACAGGCTGAGGACCTGGGCGTTTTGGAGGTCCAGGCTGGGGTGAGATGTGTTGAAGGACCCATGTTCCCAGGATGGGGTCCAAGTTGGGTGAAACACACATTGAGGGAGCAAGGGCAGGGGGATGGGATGAAACACAAGCTGAGAGATCAGGGATTTGGAGGGTGGAGGTGGAAGAGACAGCAGAATGACGGTTTCTCCGCACAATCATAGACACGTAGAGCAGGAAGGGTCATCTAGTTCAGTCTCTTGGGGATGATCCAGGTTTACTTTGTTCTGCCCGAGCACAACGGTGTTTGTCCAGGCTGTTCTTAAAAATTTCCAATGACAGGGATTCCACAACTTCCATTGGAAGCCTGTTCCAGAGCTTAACTCCCCTGAGCATTATAAAGATTTTCTTGTTATCTAACTTGAATCTCCCCTACTGTGGATTAAGCCCCTTACTTCTTGTCCTACCTTCAATGGACATGGAGAACAATTGATCACAGTCCTCTTTATAACAGCCTGTAACAATTTTGAATCCTCTTCCCTCAGTCTGCTTTTCTCAAGACTAAAGATTCACTTTTTAAAAAATCCTTCCTCATAGGTCAGGTTTTCTAAATTTTTTATCATTTTTGTTGCTTTCCTCTGGACTCTCTCCAAATTTGTCCACATCTTTCCTAAAGTGTGGGGCCTAGAATTGGACACAGAACTCCAGCTGAGGCCTCTCCAGTGCTGAGTATAGTGGGACAACTACCTCTCATATCTTACATACAATCTTCCTGTTACTATACTGCTGAAAATATTAGCCTTTTTTGCAACTGCATCACATTGTTGACTCATTCAATTTGTGACCTATTGTACCCCCCCAAATCCTTTTCAGCAATGCTACCGCCTAGCTCAGAGGTGGGCAAACTACAGCCCGTGGGACCCTCCTGCCCGGCCCCTGAGCTCCTGGCCTGTGAGGCTAGCCCCCAGCCCCTCCCCCGCTGTTCCCCTTCCCCTGCAGCCTCAGCTCACTGCGCTGCCAGCACAACGCTCTGGACGAGGGGGGCCTGCAGAGCCCGACCTGACCCGGTGCTCTGTGCTGCACAACGGCGTGGCTGTAGCCTGGCCAGCCACCGGTGCTCCAGGCAGCACGGAAATGGGGCAGCGGGGGTTGGATAGAGGACAGGAGAGTTCAAGAGAGTGCTCAGGGGGCGGGGGTGTGGACAGGGGTCAGGGCGGTCAGAGGATGGGGAACAGGGGGGATGAATGGGGGCAGGGGTTCCGGGGGGCAGTCAGGAAGAGAGGGAGGTTGGATGGGGCGGCTGAGGGCAGTCAGGGGCAAGGGTTCTGGGGGCAGTCAGGGGACAGAGAGAAGCGGTGATTGGATGGGGCAGGGGTCCCGGGAGGAATCATAGAATCATAGAATATCAGGGTTGGAAGGGACCTCAGGAGGTCATCTAGTCCAACCCCCTGCTCAAAGCAGGACCAATCCTCAATTAAATCATCCCAGCCAGGGCTTTGTCAAGCCTGACCTTAAAAACTTCTAAGGAAGGAGATTCTACCACCTCCCTAGGTAACGCATTCCAGTGTTTCACCACCCTCCTAGTGAAAAAGTTTTTCCTAATATCCAACCTAAACCTCCCCCACTGCAACTTGAGACCATTACTCCTTGTCCTGTCCTCTTCCACCACTGAGAATAGTCTAGAACCATCCTCTCTGGAACCACCTCTCAGGTAGTTGAAAGCAGCTATCAAATCCCCCCTCATTCTACTCTTCTGCAGACTAAACAATCCCAGTTCCCTCAACCTCTCCTCATAAGTCATGTGTTCCAGACCCCTAATAATTTTTGTTGCCCTTCGCTGGACTCTCTCCAATTTATCCACATCCTTCTTGTAGTGTGGGGCCCAAAACTGGACACAGTACTCCAGATGAGGCCTCACCAATGTCGAATAGAGGGGAACGATCACGTCCCTCGATCTGCTCGCTAAGCCCCTACTTATACATCCCAAAATGCCATTGGCCTTCTTGGCAACAAGGGCACACTGCTGACTCATATCCAGCTTCTCGTCCACTGTCACCCCTAGGTCCTTTTCCGCAGAACTGCTGCCTAGCCATTCGGTCCCTAGTCTGTAGCTGTGCATTGGGTTCTTCTGTCCTAAGTGCAGGACCCTGCACTTATCATTATTGAACCTCATCAGATTTCTTTTGGCCCAATCCTCCAATTTGTCTAGATCCCTCTGTATCCTATCCCTGCCCTCCAGCGTATCTACCACTCCTCCCAGTTTAGTATCATCCACAAATTTGCTGAGAGTGCAATGCACACCATCCTCCAGATCATTTATGAAGATATTGAACAAAACCGGCCCCAGGACCGACCCCTGGGGCACTCCACTTGACACCGGTTGCCAACTAGACATGGAGCCATTGATCACTACCCGTTGAGCCCGACAATCTAGCCAACTTTCTACCCACCTTATAGTGCATTCATCCAGCCCATACTTCTTTAACTTGCTGACAAGAATACTGTGGGAGACCGTGTCAAAAGCTTTGCTAAAGTCAAGAAACAATACATCCACTGCTTTCCCTTCATCCACAGAACCAGTAATCTCATCATAAGGACCATCAGGAATGACAGGAGGGGTTGAATGGGACGGTGAGGGGCAGTCAAGGGCGGGGAGTCTGGGGGTGGTCAGGGGACAGGGGGTGGTGGATGGGGCAGGAGTCACGGGCGGGCCATCAGGGGATGGGAACAGGGGGGGTTGGATGTGATAGAAGTCCTGGGAGGGCCGTCAGGGGGCAAGAAGCAGGGGGGTCAGATAGGGGTCAGGGGCCAGGCCACACCTGGCCGTTTGGGGAGACACAGCCTCCCCTAACTGGCCCTCCATACAATTTTGGAAACCTGATGTGGCCCTCAGGCCAAAAAGTTTGCCCTCCCCTGGCCTAGCTAGTTATTCCCCATTTTGTAGCTGTGCATTTGATTTTTCCCTCCTAAATGAAGTACTTTGCACTTCTCTTTATTGAATTTCAGCTTGCTGAATTCAGACCAATTCTCCTAATTGTCAAGGTCATTTTGAGTTCTAATCCTTTCCTCCAAAGTGCTTGCAACCCCTCCAGCTTGGTGAAGATGGAAGCAAAATAGGCATTAAACAGCTCCGCCTTTTTGATGTCTGTTGTTAGCTCTCCAACCCACTAAGTAGTGGATCTACATGTTCTTTAATCTTTCTCTTGCTCTGAATGGATTTACAAAACCTCTTCTTATTGTCTTTTGTGTCCCTTGCTAGGTGTAACTCATGTTGTACCTTTCTGATTTTGTCCCTTCATGCCTGTGCTATTCTTTTCTATTCATCCTTAGCAATTACTGGTGGAAGAGGCACTGGGGTCCTACAGCACAAGGGCATGTCATGCCCCTGCCAGGTAAGATGAGGAGAATGCTTGCCTGGTACCTGGTTGGCAGCCACTTCATATCCGTCTGGGTTCATGGAGGGCAGGATGTGGATGCGTGTGTCCCAGATGAGCCGTGTGATCCGTTCGTTCCGCCGGCGATACTCCTCACACAGGAACTCAGAGAGCTGGAGCAGCAGCTCCCTGCCCAGAACCTCGTTCCCATGCATGTTCCCAACATACTTGAACTCTGGCTCCACTGGGAAAAACAAGAGACCCAGTGACACCAAAACAGGGAGGGTGGGGGCTGAGATATGGTCGGAGCCAGATATTCCCCATGAACAGGGAGCCAACATTCAGTGGAGCAACCCAGTGACACCTCTGAGCAGAACCAATGAATGACCCAAATGATTTGTGTTTGTACCACATCTAGCAAATGGGGTCCTGGGCCAGGACGGGGGCTCCTAGGCACTCAGATAAGTAATAATGTTCTCTCTCATTTAATAAGTAAACTCACTAATCAATAACAACAGGTTTCAGAATAGTATCTGCATTCTTACACTGCCCAACCCCTCCACTGCCAAAGCGCAGCAGAAGTGGCCTCCCTAGGACCTACCCGAAAGCGTGGCCCACCACCGAGACACGGCCACTGCCACAGTAGAACACAGTGGTTGTTTAACAGCTGCTCAGCATCAGACTAGGACAAGAAATGCAGCATAACACATTGAACAGAGGGTCACTGCTCTAGTACAGGAGGGGAGGTGGGTGGGGTTGTCACTGTTCAGACACCGGGGTGGGGAGGGCAGGTGCAGGAGAGTTACGGCTCCAGAACTGGGGGGCACAACCATGGGGTGCTCTGAAGCTGGAGGGGGTGCAGGGGCATCACGACTTTGTTACAGCGGGGGAAGGGGAGTCACTGGCTCAAACTCCGTGAAGGGCAAGCTATTTGCACTGGTCTCTCCCTTGGCCCAGAACTCCCCTTCACTGTTTGTTCTCAGTGCTGCTTGCTGGCATGTCACATTCCTGACTTCACAAGCCTCAAGATGCTTTAAATTAAACTGCAGGATAAACTCACTCTCTCAGCCTTGGCCTACCCCCAGATTCTTTCCTATAAAGACGCATTGAAAGCAAGAGCTGCCCTGTTAAACCTTCTAAGCTCCCTCTGGCAGGCTGGTGTGGGCCTGAGGAAGGTGGGACTCCATCCCTGGAGCTCTCCACAGGCCGTTCTTAAGCTTATTGCATGAGTCCCCTGTTGAGAGCAGCCTGCCCTCAGCTCTCCAGTGTCCAGCTCTAGGGAGTGACACAGTGTCGGAGCTGAGCTCCACCGGGGGGGTGGGGGTGGGGGGAGGGAACAGCACATGGGGGAACGTGGATTTATTAGCCAAGGACAGGGCCTGAATTGCACCAGATAGCTGGAGAGATACCAGAGCACCGGTGCCATACATCCACATGAGTAAATGGGACACTGAACTCTACACTCTTTGGAATTTCCTAGTAGTCATCAGGGCCAGCTCCCACCCAGACCCTAAACTCAGCCAGACAGGGAAGGCAAAGGGTCTGATGAGAACCAGGCCAAGAGTCTAGGCCCGAGCCCCTTCTTCATCTCCTCCAGAGGCAGAGAACACAGCGTAGGGGGGAGGGGGCAGGGCAGCATCCCTCACCAGAGAGCAAAGTGCCCTGCACCCACCTCGAGCCCTTCTCCATCGGCGGTCAAGCAAATCGCTAGCAAGTTGTGCCTGGCTCTGCAGCCACGCCCTAGGATCTAATGGCTAAATATATCATATAAGGTGGATAGAGGGTTGGCTAGATTGTCAGGCTCAATGGGCAGTGATCAATGGTTCCATGTCTAGTTGGCAGCCGGTATCAAGTGGAGTGCCCCAAGGGTCAGCCCTGGGGCCAGTTTTGTTCAATATCTTCATAAATGATCTGGAGGATGGCATGGATTGCACCCTCAGCAAGTTTGCAGATGACATTAAACTGGGAGGAGAGGTAGATACGCTGGAGGGTAGGGATAGGATACAGAGGGCCCTAGACAAATTAGAGCATTGGGCCAAAAGAAATCTGATGAGGTTCAACAAGGACAAGTGCAGAGTCCTGCACTTAGGACGGAAGAATCCAATGCACCGCTACAGACTAGGGACCGAATGGCTCGGCAGCAGTTCTGCAGAAAAGGACCTAGGGGTTACAGTGGACGAGAAGCTGGATATGAGTCAACAGTGTGCCGTTGTTGCCAAGAAGGCCAATGGCATTTTGGGATGTATATGTAGGGGCACTGCCAGCAGATCGAGGGACGTGATTGTTCCCCTCTATTTGACACTAGTGAGGCCTCATCTGGAGTACTGTGTCCAGTTTTGGGCCCCACACTACAAGAAGGAGGGCAACAAAAATGATTAGGGGACTGGAACACATGACTTATGAGGAGAGGCTGAGGGAACCGGGAGTGTTTAGTCTGCGGAAGAGAAGAATGAGGGGGGATTTGATAGCTGCTTTCAACTACCTGAAAGGGGGTTCCAAAGAGGATGGATCTAGACTGTTCTCAGTGGTGGCAGATGACAGAACAAGGAGTAATGGTCTCAAGTTGCAGTGGGGGAGGTTTAGGTTGGATATTAGGAAAAACTTTTTCACTAGGAGGGTGGTGAAACACTGGAATGCGTTACCTAGGGAGGTGGTGGAATCTCTTTCCTTAGAAGTTTTTAAGGTCAGGCTTGACAAAGCCCTGGCTGGGATGATTTAGTTGGGGATTGGTCCTGCTTTGAGCAGGGGGTTGGACTAGATGACCTCCTGAGGTCCCTTCCAACCCTAATATTCTATGATTCTATGATCATAGAAACACAGGCCCTGACTCTGTGGGTGCTCCAGGGCTGGAGGACCCACAGAAACAAGTTAGAGGGTGCTTAGTACCCACTGGCAGCCAGCTCTCCCCCCACTCATCACTTCCCACCCACTGGCGCCCTGCCAATCAACTCCTCCCCCTCCTTCTCAGCACCTTCCACCCTCTGTGGATCAGCTGTTCTGGCTTGCAGGAGGCGCTGGGAAGGAGGGAGGGAGGGAGAGGAGCGAGGGATAGGGTGTGTTTGGGGGAGGGGGCAGAACTGGGTGAGAAGAGACAGGGTAGGGGCATAGTGGGGGCAGGAAGAGGCTGGGCGGGGTGGGGATTTGGGGGAAGGGGTGGAGTGAGGGCAGGGCCTGGAGCTGAGCGGGGGTTGAGTACCCCAGGGAAACCTGAAAGCCGGTGCCTGTGCATAGAAATGTAGGGCTGGACAGGACCTTGGGAGCACAAGCCCAGCCCCCTGCACTAAGGAAGGACCAAGTATAGCTGGACCATCCCAGAGAGGTGTTAGTCCAACCTGTTCTTAAAAACGTCCAGCGACAGGGAAGCCTTATAAGGATATTCCTAATACAGTAGAACCTCAGTGTTACAAATGCCTCGGGAATGGAGGTTGTTCGTAACTCTGAAACATTCATAGCTCTGAACAAAATGTACTGGTTGTTCTTTTAAAAGTTTACAACTGAACATTGACTTAATAAAGCTTTGAAACTTTACTGTGCAGAAGAAAAATACCGCTTTTAACCATCTTAATTTAAATGAAACAAGCACAGAAACAGTTTCTTTCCTTGTCAAATCTTTTTTTTAAACTTTCCCTTTATTTTTTTAGTAGTTTACCTTTAACATAGTACTGTACCGTATATGGTTTTTGGGGGGAGTGTGGGGGGAGGGCATGTCTTTGCTGCTGTCTGATTGGGTGCTTCTGGTTCCAAATGCAGCGAGAGGTTGACTGGTCAGTTCGTAACTGGTGTTCATAACTCTGAGGTTCTAGTGTGTCTAACCTAAATCTCCCTGGCTGCAGATTAAATCCATTACTCCTTGTCCTACCTTCAGTGGGCCTGAAGAACACTCAATCCCCGTCTCCTTTATTACAGCCCCTGACATACATGAAGGATGTTCTCATGTCCCCCTCAGTCTGCTTTTTGCAAGACTCAACATGTCCAGGTTTTTTAACCTTTCCCCCTAGATCAGGTTTTCTAAACCTCTGATAATTTTTGTTGCTCCCCTCTGGACTCTCACCAGTTTGTCCACATCTTTCCTGAAGTGTGCTGCCCAGTACTGGCCATAGAACTCCAGCTGAAGCCTCACCAGTGCCAAGTAGAGAGGGACAATTACCTCCCATGTGTTGTATATGACACTCCTATTAGCCGTTTTCATAACTTCTTCACATTGTTGGCTCATATTCAATTTGTGATCCACTGTGACCCCAGATCCTTGTCACCAGCACTGCCACCCAGCCAATTATTCCACATTTTGTAGTTGTGCATTTGATTTTTCCTTCCTAAGTGAAGTACTTTGCACTTGTCTTGACTGAATTTCAGCCTGCTGATTTCAGACCAATTCTCTAATTTGTCAAAGTCATTTTGAATTCTAATCCTGTCTTCCAATGTGCAGCCATTAGAAATACAAGACTCACTGTGGACATGGAGGCTTAATTCACTGACTCTCAGGACCAGGGCCATCTCCCTGCCACTCCCAGGCTGAGGCTGGATTGTCAGGGCAATCGGAGCTCTAGTGATTGCAGAGCTGAGTCACCATAAACTTCTCAATAGTTCCCCCACCCTCCCCCGGGTATCTCTGCACTTCAGTTAAAAACCCACAGCTGGCCTGTGCCAGCTGACTCAGGCTTGTAGGGCTCAGGCTAAGGGGCTGTTTAACTGTGGTGTAGACATTCAGGCTTAGGCCTGGTTCCCCTGCATGTGCACTAGGGCATATGCAGAGTTCACCCCTAGCAGTCTGAAAGGTTAGAGCAGGGCAGTAAGTAGTTATGAGGCCATCAGTGTTAGAAGACTGGTTCCTGGTAAGGGCCAAGCTGTTGTTTGCTTGAGAGTGCGAGTACCTCACCGTCACTGCCCACGCCCCAGAGGAGGTGCTGCTGGGCTCCTGAGGGTGGATGCAGCATCCCCTGCTTGATTTCACCAGCTGCGAAGAAGTAGGCATGAAGCACAGGCTGTGATTGCCCTCTCCCCGACACCTTGGACTTCCTTGAGTCAGAAGACGGACAGCCTCTCACCCAGAGGAGAGGTTGCCTTCCCCCCACTCCAGCAGGTTCTGCTCACTTGGGGCAGCCAATCCAATCTAAATTGGACGGGTTTTGTCTGCAAAGCAGAGAAAGCACCTGTGACCCTAATAACGCCTCAGTGCCAAACAGTGGCAAAGGGCTCACTGTTCTGTAACAGCAATTCCTATCAAGCCTGACAAAGATATTACACCCGACACGCTGCTTTCACAGTATTGATCCAAAACGGGTCGTGTGAGGTATCTAATAAAAGCTTATGTCATGCTGATCCTCAGAACCATGCCAGGATGTGCAGATGGATGCTATTTAAGAAGTTCGGTATATTTACTAAACACACGTTTTAAACTCCAAATCAACGCAGGGATGACAAACAGGTTTTGAGGCAAAGGAAGCTGATTCACCTGTCTCACGGTCAGCTATGTAAATTAAGCATTGTAAGCCAATACAATGGAAGCCCATTTTTGCATATAAGTCAACAGGAGAACACAAAGACAACTTGGAATCAGCAGCCCAGGAAAGAGTTATTGGGGGTCATCCTGACTCAGGGGACAAAAACAGTGGACTTTGGGATAGAAGAGAAAGGCAAAGAGACATATTTTTCATCCTTCACTGAGAAAGCAAAAAAGGACAATGCTTCTGCATTCACAAAAGTTGAACCCTAGCCATGTTGGTTAGTAATGGCGGGAGATTGCTTTAGGTGAGAAACTGCTTTAGACAAAGATTTTAAAGTCAAGTTTAAACTCTAAGAAGCAGGTAATACTTGTTGTTTTTTATGTAACCTATTCTTCTTGTTAGCCTTACTCACCATTTCTTAACTTTTTGGTGGTAATCTGATGATTGTTTTCACTATACATATATCTCAGTGCTGTGATGTTATAAGGACCTGAGCATGAAATGTTGTAGCTGGTTTGGCTTCCCTGGCTTCTCCCCACAACAGTCCCTCTGCTCAGCACCGGTGGGCCACAGTGAAGGAGATGGGAGAGAGCTCTGCACCAATTCACAGCCCTCTGTATGTCAAGGCTGATCAGACTCAGTGCAGGACTTCAGCCCCTCACCATGGCCTGTCCCCGCCCTCCCATCATAGGCAACGCAAGCCTAGCCCAGTGCCCTGTGGAGGGGCTCGGCCAGTCCATCCCATCACAGACTCTGCCAGCCAGCATGGTGGTGGGGGGCGACCTTGTCTTTCCTCCCTCCCATCACAGATCACCTCTGCCTAGCACAGAGCCCTGGGTGGGTCAGGGTGGTGTGAAAAACTGCCAATTACTAACTGGGGCAGTGAAATGGAGGGGCCCGATGGGAATTCTAGCTGGTGCCTTCATCATTAAATTTACTTGGATTTAAAACTCAGAGTCCCATTTAATGTGCCTGACTGGGCTAAGGCTCCTGCCCATGTGCACTGGACCATGTGCAGAGGTAACCTCTAGCTTTATCCGTGGCCATAGGGTTTTGGGTCCCTGTCAACCCCCATGGCTGCTGCACCCTGTCTCCCTGGTTATGGGGCCTACTCACTCACTTGCTGAAGTGGGCATTGTGTGCCTACAATTACGGTATGGGCCATCTTGACCACTGAACATGGAGGCTACTGAGCATAGCACAGTCTAGGGCCGTCAGGAAAGCTTCAGATCCCCGTCTGACAGTGACTTCCCTGGAGAAAGCAGTCTGGCCCCATAACCTGTACCATGTAGGACGATTTGTGGGATGTGGTTTGGCATGGCACAGACTGCAGCCTGTACAGGTACAGGGCCCCCCCAGGAACCTCCTCTCATTCAGTACTTACAGGGTTCATGGATTCCAGGGTTGTCACTGAATTCCACGACGTAGAGATGTCTCCCCTGGACACTGCGGCCAATAGTGTAAATCCTGGTGATATCGGGACACTCGTTGTGCACATTGAACAGGGCCTCCACCAACTGCTCATAGCGGTGGTGGAAAAAGTTCACGGAGGCTGCCACTTCAATCAGAAGCAGGAATCTCACAAAAGGCCAGAGCAACTGAGACATCCTTAGCGCTGGGATTAACTCAGATCTCAGAGCTCCCTTCCTGACAGGAACTAAAGTGCAAACTCAAACCAGCTCTCTCCAGTTTCACAGCCAAGTGCCAGCCCACTGCACCTGCAGGGTGGTGGGGGCTGGAGTTGGGGAAAGAGTCTCTGGAACTGGGCTGCGAATGCCCCCGCACAGCTTGGAATGCTTTCCAGCTCTGAGCTTTAGCATCAGGGCTCCCACCCGCCCCAGAATCACTACAGAGCCAGCTCTGTGTTTGGAAAGTTTCACTGATTCCTGTTCATTTATTAACTGGATGGTAAACAGGGCCCTGAAGCCACGGACTGTCACCGCAGGAGAAGCGCAGGGCTGGACAGCTGGCTGCTGTGGGGTTCGGGAGCCACAGAGGCTCCACAGCTGCCATATCTGTTGGCTTGCAAAGCAAGAAAGAGAACAGAAGAGGGACACCAAATGCAAGAGGAGCCCTTCAGAAACCAGAGGAACAGGACATCGGGGGGGAGCAGCGACTTGGCCTTCACAGCACTTGCCAGCAAGGATACCCAGCTCTTCTCAGCTCTGGGTCCCAACGCACTTTACCAAGGACAGGTTGGCATCACTGTACCCTATTTCATGGGGAGGAAACACCGGCCAGCAAATGGGGGCTAGAGCTGAGCCCAGAGCCAGCATTCCCCAAACTCCAGCCACCGCCTGTGCCACCTCCTTAGTAACCAGAGCAGCCAAAACACTGGCTCAGACAAACCAACCCACCAAAGCCAGAGTATTGGAGGCCAAGAAGAATCTGCCAGCCAGGAGCGGGGCTCCATGCCCCGCCCTCCCCATCGTGACGTGAGATGCTGTGCCCATCACTCCCAGTGGAGACGCCTGCTCCCCCAGCCCCTGCTCACGGTGCAGAGTGGGGCAGTTCAGAGCTAAGCGCTGTTTCAGTCCCAGGTTTATAACTTCTGCCCCTGAGGAGCTGCTGACCCTCCCTGCTCCCCATGTCCCAGAGCAAAATGCCTGTATTGGTCAGGAGCAGACAACACAAGGAAACTTGAGCACCATCGGGGCACTCCTTAAGAAAGGATCCCTCACGTAACCTATTCCCCACGCCCCTCCACTCCATAAACCACCTGTCCCCCCACCCCTTGGGGAATGGGTGCTGCACAGCACCCATTCCCCACACCCTGGAGAAGGGGGTCCATGCGGCACCCTTCTGGGCTCCATTTCCTCCATCATTCTGCAAGGATTTTCCAGGTAAGGGCAGCACGATTCTGAGGAAAGGCTGTTTATTACTACTAAAGCAAGTATTGGAGGCTAATAGGCAAATCAGGGACAGACAGGTCTATGCGCAGCCTGTAGCATCGAGAGGCGAGTATCCTCCTACCCACAGCTGCCATTAGAAATTCGTTTGGCTGGGTCAGTCCTGCCACATCCCCTGCTCACTGAATCCCTCCACTCAAAATAAACTTCCTGACCCTGCTGAGCACTGTTCTGCACCAGCCTCTAGATCTTGTTCCACATCACACCCTACCCTCACCCACTTCACTGCACCAGGCCAGTGTATCCTTTGTCTGCCCCTGTCTTGGTGCTTTCTCCCATGCCAGCCCCCACCCCCAGGTTCCCAGTCCAAGGCACCAGGCCCCCACCCCACACCTCATTTAAGGCCCCATTCTATGGAAAGAGCAAATCCTTAAAACTCACAATGACTCATTTTGGGGAGGCACAGATATACAAGGAAAAGGAATAAATATACATTTAACAATATATTAACCCCCTTCTTCCACCCCCAATTTAACTCCTTGCCCCCGAGTCTCATCTTCTGTCTCTGGAGGTGATACACTCTCAGGAGCAGGAACTTTCTCCAGTTGTGTTTTGTACAGGTGCTAAATACATCAGATAAGAAATGGTGCAGCAGGCACCAGCCTCTGTTAATGCTTGCAGGAAAAAAGCAAAAGGCATAACACTTGGAAAGGGCTTTGAGGAATTCTGTAGGTACAGATAGTAGGTGCCCCAGGGCTGAAGAGAGTGAAAGGAGGAAACTGGTGTAACCTCTGAGCACTAGTGGGCTGCACTGGCTTTTGGCAGGGAAGGTGCACTCAGAGGGGGTGGCAGATTTCTTGTGTAGGATGGTGTTACTCAGCCATTGGAGCACTGTATCGTGGGCTTAATGAGATACTGTAACACCTGGGCACGAGCCCCTCCCTCCACCATACCCTCACAGCTCTGCTATTCACAGGTGGCCTGTGACTGATGCTGTAACAGGAAGGAGCCTGGGGCCCTAATGGTGGAAAACATGCCAAGATTGCTCTGGGCACTGGTGGTTTGGTAAATCTCCCTTCTGGCCCTAAGGAAATAATGGGACACAGAAAGAACTCACAGTAAGTTTACAGGGGAAATGAACCAGAAGCAGTAAATTGGGGGAAGGTGAGTAGCAGGTGGTACTGGTCTTTGTTAACACCTGCAAATAGGGCAAACAAGTTAATTAAGTTTACAGCAGATACCAAATGAGTTGCAAACACCAGTGAGGACAGTGAAACAACACAAAGAGCTCTAGGTGTTAGAAACAGGGACAGGAAAGAAAATGAGACTTACTTTGGAAACAAAGCAGCTACTATAGCTGGCAACATTTATCCAAACCCTAGAAATTCAGAGAGGGAAAAACTGGGAGGCAATGATAGTGACGAGTGAGGGTAGGAATCTGCAATATGAGAGTGCAGCAAGAGAAACAAAAAAGCCAACATGATCCAGGTTTCACAAGCAAAGGCCTCAGGTCACAGGACAGGAAGAGGATGGTCTCTCTATACACAGCCTGGAAGACTCCAGCTGGAAGATTATTTGCAATTCTGAGCATCTTGTTACCAGACAGATATTGGCAAAACTGGAGGAATTTTCAGGGAAGAACCACAAAAATGAGCTGGGGCTGGAGGGAAAGATTCAGTAGAGAAAGATTAAAAGAGCTAAATATATTTGACTTGGCTAAGTGACAATTTTTTGAGGTGGTGGGGCAGGGGGACGCTGACATATCTACAAATAGTGGCCATGCATAAACATTACAGGTGGAGAGGGCTGATTTAGGATACAATCGAAGGGGACATGATTATGAAGAATTGGATCAAACTGAACAACAGAAAATTTAATTTGAAGCTCAGGAGAATCTTCCTGATGGTGAGACACCTCAAGCTGGGTTGTTGAGGGGATGGGACAGGAGCCCCACCACTCACTGGGAGGCAGATGGATCCAGCTGGAGAACTGTCTGCCAGGAGATGCGGTGGGAACCCCACCACTGGGATGTTTAAAACTGGACTAGGAAAGACCCTAGAAAACATGCAATGCAGAAAAATCCTTCCTGGCACTTTTCCATCTCATTCCAAAAATAAAATGACTCCCCTCTTCCTCCTTATGGCCATTTTCCCACCCTCTGGAAAAGAGTGAGGAAACTCCACGGGTGTCGATCAACAAGTCTTGATTTTAAGAAGGATACTAAAATTTATATGTGTGTAAAATGAAAAATCTGGTGCAGCAGGGCTGGGCAGGAAAGCTAGGGATTCAGACTGGTGTCAAGGAAAGTGTGTGACCCCCGTGAGGAGGGCGCAGACCTTCTGGCCTCAGTACATGCCCCAAAGCCCTGTGGGGCACACACCCAGCAGCCCCTCAAGGCTCCGGCACCTGCCCCGCAGCACTCGCACATGCCAGCTGCCCCAGCAGAATTCTGGGTCTGGGGTGCGATCTGGTGCTCAGTGCAGAGAGCAAGGCATAAGAAACACTGGGTAGTGTCAGCATTACAAATCAGTGTTTTCAGAATGGGAGTGAAGGCCCAAGCAGGCAGAATCTGCCATCCTGTACTGTTCCCACTGCCATGTCATCTGCCCCAGACAAGAGACTCCAGTAACTCAGCCTGTTCTACTAGGTTTTAACGATAGGCCAAGGGAAGCATTTGCAGCCAGTGGCTGCATTGGGAGGTTGTTGGACTTGGGAGTGGGGAGTAAGTGGGGTTGTTTTAAGTCAGTAGCTAGGGGACAGGATGGTGCTGGAAGGCTGGGCACCTACCCAGCCTTTAGCCCTGCATGAGTCTCATTCTCTTCTACAGCGGTGAAGTTTCTACTGCTGTGAAGTTTCAAGCCTGACCTTTGTGTGAAGGGTAGAAGGTGATCAGCTGGTGGAATTTATCCGGCCTGAAGGCAGCAGAGTCTGATTGTGTTGCAGGTCCCTGCTGCAGCCTGGAAAGTTATAAAGTCCAACTCAGGAAGCCTGCCTGGAAAGAGGTTGCTCAGAATTGGAGCCAGGAGTCACAAAACTAGGGAGGCCTTGCATACACTGGGCTAAATTCAGCCCAGGTTCTCTGCTGACTCCCACGCAAGAGCTGGGGAAACACCCTACAGGGAGAGACTTGAGGAGCTCAGTCTGTTTCATTTTCCCAAAAGAAGAGCAAGAGCCAAGAGGTGACACGATTACAGTGTAGAAGTAAATTCACAAGGAGAAAATACTGGGGACTAACAAGCTCTTTCACCTCAAGGAGAGAGGCAGAATAAGAACTAACAACTGGATGCTGAAGCCCGTCAGTTAGAAATGAGGCACCAGTTTTTAAAAGGGTGATTAACCATTGGAACAAACTATACAGGAAGGGGTGGGTTCTTCATCTCTTGGAGTCTTCAGATCCAGACCGGAGGCCTTTCTGTAAGATACACTTTAATCAGGCTCCAGTTCCTGAGCTGGATGCAGGGCTAACTAGTGAACCTCTTTGACCTGTGCTATATAGGAAGTTTGGCCTGAAAGCCTATGACTCTGTGGTTTGGGGCAGATTTCCCTAAGTAGAAAGTCCTTGAAGGTCAGAGCAGGGGGAAATGGCCAGTACAGAGAGCACTGCAGGCCACCTCCAGCCCACGGCATAGAAAGTGATGGCCTGGAAAGAAGTAGGCTGGTGGGAAATATACAGATTCAGTGCATTCTCTATACAGCCTTGGCTCCTATGGGGATGCCAGATGAAAATTGCCTCTCTCAGTAGTGACCATCTCAAGTCCTCAAATATCCTAGATCTGGCTCCCAGGAATCATGAGATGAGCTTAACAAATAATAAAATAAAAAAAAAAAAACCCCACACATTTAGGGTTCTTTTTCTTTGCCTTCTGAGCCTTTAGGGTTCATTCAGGCAACGTTTCTCCACAACCATCAGGGCTAGAAACTTGCTTTTTTGAAAGGAAAGAAAAGAAAAGAAATCTGAGCTTCTCACCTAATCACAATTCCAAGAGCTGGGTTTTAAAAAAGAGAGACTCGCAATTAAATCATGAGAACTGGCAACACTGGTTCTCCAACAGAGACCCCAAGACATCTGTCTGATCTCCCTTGGCATGATTCCCTACTAGGACAGAAGGGGCCAGTCTTGAATGGGGCATTCAATTACCCCTCTCCCCACACCAGCTTCAATTAATCTAGCTCATCAACTCAGAATTTCCTGACATTTGGCAATTCCAACTCCCTAGCCATCGGGCAAAACTCACAGCCGTCACTTACCAGAACTGAGGGCTGCCCACTCAGAGGTGAAGTGTTACTGCTGACCTGAGAAGAGGGAGAGGACTAGACTGCAGGCTGGGGCAGACTCTCCATCCCATTCTGACAGCAAGAAGGGGCTGTTAGCCCAGTGGAAATGGCTCCGTGCAGAAGGAGGTTCCCTAGACAATGCAGAGTTGGTGGAAGGAAATGGGATGTGTCAGAGTCACTATTCTCAGCTGGAGCAGCCCTGATCATGTACTTCATTTACAGGGCAAACTTTCCATTGTATTCTCCCATTCCAGCGCTGAGTTCAGAATGAAGACTCTGGCCCTGGGACCATTCCAGGGTCTCAGTGTATTTGTAGATGACAGAAAAATACGTAGTGTGGTAAATAATGAAGGTGCCATGCCAGTTATACAGACCAACTGGATCGGCTGGTAAGCTGGGCCTTTTGATACGGCCAGATGCAAGGTTATATCTGGATGTAAAGGGCAAGGGGAGAAGGTTGCAGAACCTGGTCTCCAGCCTGAGTCAGAGTGGCTACATGGCTATTTTTAGCGCCACAGCACAAGGCCCACGAGCCCAAGTCAGTTGACCTGGGCTCTGAGACTCACTGTCACAGAGGGTTTTTTTTGCTGTGTAAACACACCCTTAGTGGTCATGGTAGATAAACCGAATGTGGGCACCCAACATGATGCTGTAGCTAAGAGGGTGAATGTAATCCTTGGATTTATAAAGAGGGTAATATCAAGCAGGAGTAGGGGTGAGGTCTTACCTCTGTATACAGCATGTCAATGCTTCAAAAAAAGGATGTTCAGATATTGGAAAGTATTCAATAAAGAGCGACAAAAACGCCTTGAGGTCTAGAAAAGCTGCCTTAGAGTAAGTCTAGAGTAGCTCTATTTAGTTTATCCAAGAGAAGGTTCAGAGGTGACTTTATGATGGTCTACAAGTACCTACAAGGGGGAAGAGATTTCTGACAGTAAATGAGGCATAATGAGATCAGTGGATGGAAGCTGAAGCTAGACAAATTCAGACTAGAAATAAGGTGCAGATTTTGCACAGTGAGAGTAACTGACCATTAGTACAATGTACCTATGGTTGTGGTGGGTTCTCCATCACTTAATGTTGATGCAAGACTGGATACCTTTCTAAAAAAATATGCTCTAGCTCAAACAGAAGATATGGGTTTGATGCTGAAATTACTGGGTGAGATTCTCAGGTCTGTGTTATGCAGGAGGCCAGACTAGATGATCTGAGTGGACCATTCCGGCCTTAAACTCTATACATCTCTGTCTGCTGAAAGGAGGTTGTGCCAATCAGGATAAAGCTCCCTCCATCTGATTCCCCTCCACAGCTCTGCTTGGGGACTAAGTAGAGACCTTTATTAGCCAACCCTTTACCCCACAGCACTGGCTTTGGGGAATCTCCTTTTCTTTTTGCCTGCAAAGCTGTGGGATCACTATCATGGGAGGAGATTTGCAACTGGCTCCTTTTGATGTATGAAGACGCCTCACAGTGTTTTCTGCTTGTTATAGAAGTTGAGTCCCAGCTTCCACTCCAGTTCTTTAGCAAAAAGTGGGAAGAATGACCTCACAGGAGGCTGAAATCTGATCAGTTGCTATCCCATACTAAAGGCTAGAAAATGGGCTGGTGTGTACATTTGGGAGGGGCTGGAAGGTGTGGGGGCTTGAGGTTGAGATGGTAAGTCTAAGCAGGGGGAAAGGAAAGAATTTTCAGATTGTGACTAATTTTCATGCACGTCGCAAACACAAAGCATGAATCAATTAATCAGTATTTGCATGTTTCAGTTTACACTGCTGCCATGTGTCTTTTAAAGGAACATGATCTACTAAACACCCTTCCCTGAGGCCTAGATTTCTGTGTGATTAGCATTGCCAGAGAGATGGTCCCGCTGGAATCTTGTAGGTGTGCTGTAGGGTCCAGTGTCCAGGGAACCCTGCCTGCAGGTACAATATAAATCTCAGCTGTTTGCAAATGATCCTTGCCCAATGTGAGTTATTCCTGGAGAGATCAGTGGTGTCTGGCTAAGAATGTGTGTGGCCAGATAGACAGGTCCCTTACATCAGACTCAATCTGGACAGGGGCCTGCTATGGGCCAGTGATAAGTTCTGGAAGGTGGTGAGAGAAGAGGTTTCCTTTCATATATACAGCAATCTTCTGTGGAAGGAACATTTTGCCTCCTAGTATTTCAGGTCTGTTGCCAGGGCTCAGCCAAGGCTGCTGGCCTCCTCCAGACACAACATCTTCTGTTCCTTCTCCCTCACATCTGCTTGTCCCATATTGGTGTCCAGCTGTGTGGCCAGCTAAGCAGTGGGCAGCTGGGATCCAGAAGGTTTTGCATGATAGGCAGAGCTAGGACACAGCATGCTCCTGAGGAGCTGAAGGCGGCCAAGGGCAGCAAGCTTGGTTTGTGCTGGTGCAGATGCCCTGCTCAGACAGGCTCTGAGCAGCTGTGGGGACCGTCTCCCAAGGAAAGGAAATAGATCTCTGCACAGTGCAATAGCTTCCTGCGTAACCCTGAGATTAGCCCCACAGCCAGCTTGGTGCTTCCAAGTCACAGCAGTTCCCTCAGGGATTACTGCTGTCTCTGTCTAAGCAAGACCAAAAAGAACAAGCAGCAAAGGGAGCCGAAAAGCTGCGGCTTCATGTGATCCATTCAAGAAGGGACTCCAGCAAGATATACCTCCACAGAGAAGAGGAGCCTGTGGTATCCCAGCATCCATCAGTGCAGGTGTGAGCCAGAGGAGAAGATTGAATGTCCTTGTACAGGCAGTAGCTTCAGTGAAAGGCAGGAGGGACTCTGCTGGATAAGGCTGGCTCTGCAGGTGACCTCAGAACTCTGTATGACAGCTGGTGTGGCAGAGGCCCATTACAGCCTCCACTGCGGGATTTGCCCCTCCCTAAATGAGTCCCTTCTGCAGGCACTTCGGTTTGTGGAAGGTAAGCCAGCCAAGCAGGAGCACAGCCACCAACACGAGAGAGCAGAACACCATGAGCCCCACATAACTGGCATGGGAGAGAGGGCGTGTCGGGGGCTTCTCTGCAGGGATCATGTTTGTCAGGTTCAGCATGTAGCCCAGAGTCCAGCCTGCGTCACTGCTGCCAATCTGGAAAAGAGGACAAGACCTGAATTACCTATCAGGACTAAGGAATGTACAGGGAGTGGGTTGGTATGGACAAGAGAGACTCAGAGGGTCAGGTCTCTTCTAGGGGCGGTGGTATGGGGCAAGGTGTCTATGTGTGTGGGAGGGGGCAGGGTGGAGGTGGTGTCACAAGTGTTGTAGCCCAACAGAGAGGGGGTGGTATATAGGGTGTGGGTGTCACATGCATAGCCCTCCCTATCTAGAAACTCTCCGCACATGTGAAGTTACCTTTCCAAGGAACTGGATGCTTTGCCATTTCTCTGTAGTGAATCCATAGCCATTCTCCAGGAGGGAGAGGATGTAGGTCCCAGAGAAACAATATTCACTCAGGTACTTCTCTTTTATCTTGGGAAATTCTGCCTTTACCTGGAGCAAGACAAAGACGTCACTTGCTTACTGCTCCACATGGTTACCACAGGCCTGGCTCGCACCACAGACCTCTCTCCAGGTGCTGGTAGCATCTGCCCACTCCATTGATAGCATTAATCTAGATTCTAGCAGCGCCAGATGTTTCAGAAGTTCTCCCCTAGCACTGGATGGATTGGTGGGAAGTATTTATGTATGTGTGGGCCTCTCCTAACAGCTTCTCACCAGTAGAGATGTCACTTAGCCAAAAGCGGAGCAGGAAAGGACTCCTCCAGACACCACAGCAAGCAGCGCCAGAGTGCAGGAGAAGGTACGTGTGCTGTAAATTGGCAGAGGGAGGATTCCGCACAATGGCAAGTCTAGACGTTCCCTAGAAACGGTTTGTGAGGGGGAAGTACACCTGCTGCCTGGCTGCCACACACAGCCATCACCACCAGGGCTCATCCCTGACTCCTGGGTGCTATCGCAGAGCAAGAGCCTCATGCTGCTGCAGCCGGTCACTCTCTTACCTCATGCCAAGGTCTGGAGCAGAATCTTTCCACGGTGCTTGTCACTTTGTCCAGGGGGACTGGGTTCTTCTCTGTCGTCAGGTTTAAAAAGTTCATCACAAAGTAGAAAGCAGAAAATGCCTGGAAGGGGAGAAAAATTTAAAACTGCTTAGCCTTAGTATGGAAAGCAGAGACCAAATCCAAGCAATGAAACTCCAGAGCATGGGGCTCCCTCTTTGAATCCAAAGTGTTTGTGTAAACAGAAATCCCAGCACACGGGCGCATTCCAGCTTGCATAGGGCTCCATGAACATGCCCATGGGCTGCACATCTGGGTGTCTGGGGAGAGGGTTTTGCAGCTGGCTGGGTCAGGATTATAGGTGCCAAGTATTCACACTCTCATGGGGGTGGAGCAAAGGATAGCGACTCGATCACTGCCTCCTATTATAGGTGAGGTTGGTAGCACTGCCTATTGTTATGTTTGCATGACATTTCCCATTATAAGAGCCTCTTTTCAGTTGCTTATAACTTTGTCAAACTTGAGAGTTCCCACACTGAGTTTCTACCTCAAGCTATTGTGTTGCAGGGGAGGGTGTTTGTTTTGTTTTTTGAAGTTTCAGGCAAAATGTTTCAGCTGTTTCTAAGAATTAATTTCGGGAAAAATAGAGTGTTTTCTGATGTTAAAAAACTCTGGTAACTGTTTCCTTGAGAAGCAATAGCAATTAGCAGCTAAAATTTCCAAAGATTCTGTGCACACTGAGCATGTTTCCTCCCCTCACAGTTCCTCCATGTGTCAGACTGTGCATGCACCATCCCCACAGAACAACAGAGTATGTTCAAATCAGGGCTACAGGGGTGAAGCCAGACTTTTCCTGCAATTACAGCTCCTGGCTGCTGTGGGCCAGCCCAAGGTGGGCACTGAGAGCAAGAAGCCTGTCTCTTCTCTGCTCTCAATTACTCTCCTAATGGTGCCCAGGCAGCATGGAGGAGGAAACCACGATTTAAAAGCAGAGAAGACAAGAGCCAGACTTGTGGGAGGGGAAAGGCATAGATTGTGACAGGGAGCCTGGGGAACTGGGACTGGAGAGGGGAAAGAGAGAGAAACTGGGAATGGGAGCTGGGGAGAGACCAGGACTGGGAACCAGGAGAGGGAGGGAGACTAGTAGAGAGCAGGGGAGTGGAGAATGCGACTGCCTGGGCAAGGAAACTGGTAGTGAGAACTGTCTGGGAGGGTGTGGAGGCCGGGATTGTTGGGCAAGACAACTGAGACTGGGAGACTGTGTGGGGTGGTGGGAAAGACAGATCGGACAAGAAGCTGGGGCGTGGGGACTGGGATTGGCTGGGCAAAGAGACAGGGACTGATGGTGGAGGGGGGAGACTGGGACTCTGGAGGGCAAGAAGAGTGGGATGGGGATGAGACATCTGAGAAGTGGAGACTGGACTGAGTAGTTAAGGAGAATGGGAATGGGATGAAGAGCTGGGGGTGGGAGAGAGAGAGAACTGAGTCAGGTTAGAAGGGACATGGCAGAAGGGGTCTATGTCCCACGCACAACACAGCTCAGACTGGTTAGTGATCATGGCAGCTAAGAGTGCATTGGCCCTGGCAGAGGTCCAGGCTGGCCTCCTGTCACCAGGTCTTGTGGCGTTATTTTGCTGTGTAGATCATCTCAGAGTTCACTGCCCCGCAAGCTACCAGTGCCACTCTGGGTATCTGACCTCCGGGCACTTTCTCTCTCCAGAATGCACGGACACAAACACAGGCCGTGTGGGAGGTCGGGGGACACAAACTTTTGGACATATGGCTGTGATGTACAAAAGTCTGCTGTGTGGACACAACTCAAACCAAATTTGTTATAACTAGGTCGGATGAGTTCTCTGGTGGCATTTACAGGCTCAGTCCACACTATAAAGAGCCCGCACTGCCGCCGCCGCCGCCCCCAAAGTGCCTCACAGTCTTCCCTCCAGCCCCCCAGAAACATACCCTAAGCAGTCTCTTCATGTCTGCTCTGGGTTAGAGCACGCCGCTGGGCGTCCAGACTCACCCCAAACTCCCCTTGTAATGGAGGCAGAAAAATCCCATTGAAGGAGCAGCTGGAGTAAGGGCAATGGCTAGTGTTGAAGATCTTCTGGATGGTCATTCGGCACCTTTGGTAATCCCCATTCCCCTGAAGGTGAAGCTGTGTGAATGGAAGCTGCTGCTCACCATTAGCTATACAGGGGTTCGTGTAGAGGTCACTTATATTCATAATCCTCAAATATCCTGGGTGAAAGCAGGGATCCAGGAGGCTGCCATTCCGCGTGCTCTGCAGGTAAAAAAACCAGGCCATTGGCACTCAGTTCCAGAGAACAGGACCATGAAAACAGCAACAGGATGTACTGACCTAAGAAAGCTTCCCTGGGACTGGGGACAGATATAACATGCCAGGATTCTCATGCCAACCACAAACTCATCTTCTGTGCTCAGGAGTCCTGCTTTCTGTGTCGTGCTCCATCACAGGCCTCCTGTGTGGCTGCAGGCAAGTCATTTGCAGCCATATTTCCAAAGTCAGGCACTCAAAATGAGTGGGAATTTGAGATGCTTTGGGCCTGATTTCCAGAGGTGCTGAGCACCCACAGCTCCTGCTGCCTTCAGTCAGAGCTGTGGGTGCTCAGCACCCCCAAAACCAGACCCCTGATATCTCCAAGCTGGGTACCCAAGAACTGAGGCACCCCAAATTGGTGGCCACGTTTGAAACCTCTGGCCTTTGTTCCTGGCTGTAAGTCAGGAATAATGAGACTTCCCCACTGAAATCCACTGTTGTGAGGCTCAGATTCCAGCCACACCAGGCTGAACCACAGTGGTGTGTGCAAAAAGCAACATGCCAAAGGTGAGAAGGGTCCAGAAACTCTCAGCCCCACAGGAACTGGCCCTGGAGCTCTCACACTTGCCTGTAGGTCACTGGCCAGCTTCAGGCGCAGAGCCTGGTCCTTCCCATAGCACAGGAAGCTGTGTGTATACACGTTGTAGTTCTTGCCATAGAGACGAAAGTGCAGTGAGTTCTCTTGAGATTCAATTGGCTCTTGGTCTGGTACAAAGGTGATCTGGGTGGAGGCTCCGCCAAGGTCCAGGGCCCCTGATGTCCCCCTGCTGGATCTCAGGTGAGGCAGAAAGTTCAGCCAGCCAGGCTTAAAAGAAAACAGGGACAATGAGACAAGGCTCCTGGCCTGGGGGTGAGGGAAACAGGAAAAGGGGAAAGGTTGGGAGGAGAGAGAGAGAGAGGAGGTAGCACAAGGCAGAAGGGAGGCATGGGGACGTGGAGCAGGGCACAGGGTGTGTGGAGAACAGGGTAGAGGGGCAAAATGAGGGGTCAACAGAGAGAGGAGATGATGTACAGCAAGTGTCCATGGGAGGGTTAGAACACACAATCTGCAACTGAACGATCCCTATGAGAGATAGTAAAAAAAAATGACACCTCTCTCTAGTGCCGTGTATGCCACGGAACCCCAAACACTTTACCAACAATACAGAGGAATCATTCTGCCAGCCACTGAAATGCTCCCACTCTGGGGTGGAACACAGTAACTGTTTAAAAGAACACAGCAGTGATTTAGGACGGGAAATTAAGGAGGATACCTTGTCTAGCTGAAACTGCAGGAGGAATTCTAGAAGCTTTCTGTTCCAATGCACTGACAAATTGTGCTTGTACCAATGGTGTGGAGCACATCATGACACCACCTCACATGTGAGAGCTGATGCATTTAGTTTCCTAACAAGCCCTTGGAAGCTGGATTGCTGAAGAACTGTGTGTGGTCACTTTCTGACCCCTGGTAAAAGGGGTTGTAAAAGAAGCCAGTGCTGGTGGAAGCCCTCTTGCCAAGTATGGTTTACAACGTCCCACCCCCCACATTTCTGGACTACTACACCTGCCCCAGCTATTGGACACGTTACCTGCCTGAAGTTGCCCAACAGGTAATTAATGGTGATCCAGCCATAGGCTCCTTCTTCCTGACCACTGATGACTCTGGCACCCTGGAAGTTGAAGGGGGATGAGTGCAGCGTCTTCTCCACTGCAGAGAGGACTCTGTCAGCTATACTTCTGTTCTGCAAGCTGGATGTATAGAGGAAAGGACTGAGTGACTCCGGTCTAGAAGTTCTCAGCAGCCTGTTGGTTTTACTGTACCCCCCAAGACACACTTGTGATACTTTTGGTAAGACAGGAGTGCAATCTGGATCTAACACACTAGATGTTCTCAGTGACATCATTCCTTACTGTCTCACCATCCCAGCTTGTCCACCGCTGTTTCTGATGCTCTCTCAGTTGCCACCGACAACAGCAGTCACTTCCTGAAGCAGAGCAGGAATCCCCACAGGCACGCACCACTGAGCACACCCATTAGAGGACATCGCTAAGGCTAACGTTTAGGCACATGTATTTTAGTCACGGGTATTTCTGGACAGGTCATGGGCAATAAATAAAAATTCACAGCCTGTGACCTGCCCATGACTTTTACCAAAAATACCCGTGACTAAATTTCTACTTCTGGGCCCCACTGCTCTTGGGGGCCCCTGCTGGGGGGTGGGGAGGCTGCTCCAGTGCTGGGGGTTGACTGCTCCCCAGTGGCTGCTCCCGGGCACTGCTCTCTGGGCAGATTCCAGGCACCCCAAGCCACTGCTCCAGCTGATCTGGGACCACTGCTATTTGGGTGGTCCCCAGGGTACCCCCAGGACCGCTGCTTGGACAGTCCCCAGAGCCAGCCACATCAGCTGCTGTTCCGGCAGTCCTCAGAGCCAGCTACTCGGAGCCTCCTGAGCAGTGTCCGGTGCGGCTGGCCCTGGTGCAGTCCGTGGGAGCGCTGCTTGGGCGGTCCCCAGGACCAGCTGCTGCTTGCGCGGTACCCGAGCCAGCTGCCCGGGGCCTCCCGAGCAGTGTGCGGTGCGGCTGGCCCCACTGCAGCCCCCAGGACCAGCTGCTGCTTGCGCGGTACCCGAGCCAGCTGCCCGGGGCCTCCCGAGCAGTGTGCGGTGCGGCTGGCCCCACTGCAGCCCCCGGTACCAGCTGCTGCTTGCGCGGTTCCCGAGCCAGCTGCCCGGGGCCTCCCGAGCAGTGTGCGGTGCGGCTGGCCCCAGTGCAGCCCCCGGGACCAGCTACTGTTTGCGCGGTATCCGAGCCAGCTGCCCGGGGCCTCCTGAGCAGTGTGCAGTGTGGCTGGCCCCAGTACAGCCCCCGGGACCAGCTACTGTTTGCATGGTACCCGAACCAGCTGCCCGGGGCCTCCCGAGCAGTGTCTGGTGCGGCTGGCCCCAGGTACTGCCGGAGCAGCTGGCCCCGGGTTGCTCCAGCAGAGGCCAATGAGGCCCTGGAGTCAGCCACATCAGCCGCTGTGGAAGTCACAGAGGTCGCGGAAAGTCACGGAATCCGTGACTTCCACAACCTCCATGAAAGAATCGCAGTCTTAGATATCACACCCCGGGATTCCCCTCATAAGCCCTTGTATCGCTGCTAGAAAAGAAACAGCATGCCACAGTCCATCTTCATGGAGTCTCTGTAGGCAATACTCATCTGGGAGTAACCTGACCAGCCAAGGAGCTGGAAGTAGGGATGGGGATATGCCTCTGTTTCACTAGGATACAAGAGATGTCCAGACATCCACTCATATGGGCCAGTTTGGGATGATACTACCACCGTCTGAGCATCCCTGTAATGGGGCCAGTACAGTGCATGGGCACTGTATGGGGAAAGAAAGTCAGGGCAGGGAAAGGGGTCAGAGCAGAGTGGTGAAGGGAGGAAGCCGGAAGAGAGCTAAATAGAGGGAGAAGCCTGGGTGGGGAGAGCAGGGGGAATCAGAGGTGAGGAGAAGAGAGAGGCACATTGTGTGAGGCAGAGATAGCAAGGGCTGATTGAGGAATCCTGGATATCCCTTGGTGACTCAGACACAGGAACACTCATTCCCAATGGTCCCCTGGTCAGAATGTTCTACACGCAGGATGGGCTCACATGTGGCTGAGCCATTGCCGTGGATGGGAAGAAGAGGGACTGAACAGGACACAAGCTGTGTAGTGTGTGGCGAGCGCGGTCCCATGCCAGTCTATTGAGGGGCACCAGTTATGAAATCAGCCCTTGGTATTTCCTGTCCCTGAGGGTACCTGCTGTGAAATTGACAAGACAGCCAACAGTCAGAGTGTTTACACAGACACTATGTCACCCTAACTACACGGAGGTAAGCCATATGCCTCTCATGGAGGTGGAGTCATTATGTTGGTGTAGTAGGGCACTATCATTGGCAGGAGCAAGGCTGTAGTGTGTACACACTGACATTACATCTAGCTGTGTAGTGTAGACCAGGCCTGAGAGAAGGTGAAGGTTACATGTCTGCAGTACCTGAGCAGTCGCATTCCAGCTGTAGCCCCAAGGTAGACAGGGGTCTCTCCGTGCTGCTGTTCTGGAACCACTTCCTGAGCTCTTTTCATGCATTGCTGGAGGGAGAGGCCAGCTTTCTCTGTGTCCTGGGAGTAACCCGAGATCCCCAGACCTGGGGAGAAGGGGAAGAATAAGACATTCCATTTCATGCTCTCTTAACTGAGCCCTACAGCCCATAGCGAACCCTGCATATTACTCCTAACCTCTACTGCAGAGACATCAATAGCAACCCTCTTATTAAACCCAGCCTTAAAGCTTGTCTAATAGACTGCTAAAAGAATTTCTCCTCTATCAAGTGTTTCACATCCTTATGCTGGGGGTGGGTGAAACTTCATGGAAGCTGGTGGTTGAAGCAGCTGCCTGTCACTCAGAACAAATGTAAAAAGCACCTAAACTCCTTTATGGAATAGACACATCTGAAACAGCAGGAGCCAACACCCAAAACACAGGCTGTTTGCAAAGGCTGGTTAGGAATCTGAGCTATATGGGCTGAGGGGTTTGACTGGGGACTGAATGCAAACACAGAGGGCTGGGTACTGTTGGAGGGAGGGTGGGGGGTGAGAGAGAGAGGCAGGAGAAACACCACAGACTAGGCCCCAAGGAAGTCCCAGAGACAGCCAAAGAAGCACTTATAGTGTGACCCTGAGAAAAAGCTGAGTGAGAGATAGCAGGAGCGCGCACTTTTGGGTAGAGTGTTGGTTGGAAAGAAGCTGGGAACTATGAGCAACAAACCAATTTTCTGTTGTTGGATTCTTCCTGGGCACATGGAAAAAAACAGTTACTCACCTTCTCGTAACTGTTGTCCTTCGAGACGTGTTGTTCACGTCCATTCTGGTCAGGTGTGCACGCGCCGTGTACACGGTCGTAGGAAAGTTTTCCCTTAGCAGCTCCCATTGGGTCGGCTGTGGAGCCCCCGGGAGTGGCACCTTCAGGGAGCTCAATATATGACCCTGCCAACCCGACCCCCCTTCAGTTCCTTCTTGCCAGCTACTCCGGAAGAAGGGTGAGTATTGGAATGGACGTGATCAACACATCTCAAAGAACAACAGTTCCGAGAAGGTGAGTAACCATTTTTAATTCTTCGAGTGCTTGTTCATGTCCATTCCGATCAGGTGACTCCCAAGCTCTCCGCCGGAGGTGGGGTCGGAGTTCAGGAATTGCTGACGGGAGCACCGCTCTGCCGAATGCCACATCATCTCTGGAATGCTGGTGAGTGGTAAAAGTATGCACTGATGACCAGGTTGCCGCTCTGCAGATCTTCTGAATGGGGCTCTGGGCCAGGAAAGTCGCTGACGAGGCTTGTGCCCTTGTGGAGTGTGCCGTAACAGCTGGGGCTGGGACTTTAGCCAGCTCGTAGCACGTGCGGACTCCCTCGCATGCTGACCGAGGGTCGAGCCACCACTGGAGGGACTCAAGTGTTTGCACTGGCACGGTGACCGCTGAATCCAGGCTCTTGTGCCCTGGGTGGTAGACGAATGCGAGCCAGGCTTGTAGGGGTCTGAGCCTCAGTCTGGCATGTCGCACCACGTAAGTGCAGGCTGCCAAGTGGCCGAGGAGACTCAGGCATCCCCTTGCTGTAGTAGTCTGGTACTGCCTGAGGTTCTGAATAATGTCTGTTATGGCTTGGATCCGGGTCTCTGGCAGCAGGGCCCTTGCCTGTACCGAGTCCAGCATGGCCCCAACGAATTCTATTCTTTGGGTCGGTGATAAGCTCGACTTGCTCACGTTAGGGAGGAGTCCCAGTCTCTTGAAAGTGAATCTGACTAATCGGACTTGAGGCTCTACCTGCTCCCTGGAGTGCCCCGTATTAACCAGTCATCGAGGTAGGGATATACCTGCACCTGCCTCCTGAGGAGGAAGGTTGCTAAGACTGACATACACTTGGTGAACACTCGGGGAGCCGTTGATAGACCGAATGGGAGGACCATGAACTGATAATGTTTGTGGTTGACCACAAACCATAGGCACCATCTGGGCACAGGCCGAATAGCTATATGAAAGTACGCGTCTTTCATGTCAAGGGTAGCATACCAGTCTCTCGGATCCAGGGACAGGATGATCGTGCTCAGGGAGACCATGCAGAACTTTAACTTCACCATGCACTGGTTGAGTCCTTGAAGGTCTAAAATAGGTCTGAGACCGCCCTTTGCCTTGGGGATTACGAAATAACAGAAGTAGAATCCCCTCCCCCTTAGCTCCCGAGGAACCTCCTCCACTGCCCCAATTGTACCTCCTGGATAAGGAGTTGCTTGTGAGAGGGGTCCCTGAAGAGGGATGGGGAAGGTGGGTGGCAGGGAGGGGAGGAGCAGAATTGGAGAGAATATCTCATCTCTACTGTGCGAAGGACCCAGCGGTCCGATGTTATTTGGGACCAAGCACGGTAGAAATGGGATAGATGATTCATAAAACAAGAGCAGGTGTGGCGTCCTTGGGCGTCCCTTCAAGAGGCCTGCTTAGAGCCCGAGGAAGGTTTGGTCAGGCCCTGGCCCTGACCCGATGTGGGGTGTGACAGTCTGCACCTACCATTCCTACCCCTCCATCTATAGAAGTCTTGTCTGGGTCGAGGAGGGTAGGAGCATTGCTGTTGAAGCTGTGGTTTGAAGTGTTTATGCTGGGTAGCAGGGACGTGCATACCCAGCAACTTCATGGTCGCCCGGGAGTCCTCCAGGCTGTGCAGCTTGGAGTCCGTCCGCTCCGAGAAAAAATGGTTACTTACCTCTCGTAACTGTTGTTTTTCGAGATGTGTTGCTCATGTGCATTCCAATAGGTGTGTGCGTGTGCCGCATGCACGATTGCTGGAAGGTTTTTCCCCTAGCGGTACCTGTCAGGTCAGCTCTGGAGACCCCTGGCGTGGCGCCTTTATGGAGGTGTATATAGTCCCCTGCCGACCCGCCGCCTGCTCAGTTCCTTCTTGCCGGCATACTTCGACAGGGGGGAGGCGGGTGGGATTTTGAATGGACATGAGCGACACATCTCGAAGAACAACAGTTACGAGAGGTAGGTAACGATTTTTTCTTCTTTGAGTGATTGCTCATGTGCATTCCAATAGGTGACTTCCAAGCAGTTTCCTTGCGGGAGGGGTCAGAGTTCATCTAGTTGCTGAAGGCAGGATTGCCTGCCAAAGGCTGCATTGTTCCTTGCCTCTTGAGTAGTGTGACATGAAGGTGTGGATGGAAGACCATGTTGCTGCCTTGCATATGTCCTGGATAGGGACCTGTGCCAGGAATTCTGCAGATGACGCCTGCGCTCTCGTGGAGTGTGCCGTAAGTGGAGGGGCTGGAAATCGATGCCAGGGTCTGCCACAGCATTTTGTATTGTTCTGTATAGTTTTAATTATGAGGTACCCTCCGGCGTCAGGATATCGACCATGGGGTCCTCTAGTTCGATAACCTCCTCCACCTGCAATCCCATGTTGCGGGTGATTCTGCGCAAGAGGTCCTGGTGCGCATGGTGGTCTATCGGGGGAGGTTATGAGGTCGAAGTCCCTGCAACCGCCTTGTCTGGGGACGAGGATGAGGAAGCTAGAGGCGGTACCGGGTGCTCCTGACCATCCAGCTCTCTAGCGTCCTCCTCGTCAGTGCCTGTGGGTTCTGCACTGACTGTTGTCGCGGCAATGGTAGTCTGGCCGGCTATCAGGGCTGTAGTTGTGGTTGCGTCGACGGTGTCCTGGACAGGCTGCAGGCCCTGTGCTGGTGTCAATTCCAATCTTTATACTGAGGTGCTTGGGCCTCGGAGGCTACTGACTGAGTGCCCCTGGAAAATGAGCCCTGGGCCTAGGGATAAGCCCAGGGATTCCGAAGAGGCCACTGAGGCTGTAGCTGCCAATGTGGAGGCCATGCCGCTGCTGCCTCACTTCTGCACCAATGCGACCTGTGCCTGCTGCAGCGTGAATAAAATGAGTCCCTGCACAAGTCAGATGACACTGATCCAGATTGTGGTGACCATGGTGGCCCCAAGTGGTATTGAGTTGGGGACTGGTGCCGATGTTCCTGTGCCAGGGATTGGTGCTGAGAGGCTGCTGACGGGGACCAATGCTGCTCCGCTGGTGCCGAGAGTCCACTGATGGGGACTGGTGCTGAGAGGCCGCTGATAGGGACCGAGCTTGGAAACCATGCACGGGGTCCCAAGCTGGGGAACGGTACCTCGGGAATGGTGAACCCGAACGGTGCCGGGGTGAACAGTGCAGAGCCGAGGAAGGTGATCGCCGCATCATGCCGGCTTGCTCCTAGATGGTGCCAGGCACGGCAATACCAGGGGCTTTGTCCCTGATAACCAGAGGTTGAGGGGCCGTCATTTCTATCAGGTCCCTGGTGGCTTCGAAAGTGTCTGGGATGGAGGGGGACTGCAACTCCTCCACCTGGCACTCTCTGTCCGTGGAGTCTACGGCGCCAACTCCTGGTCCTTGGGTGCTGAGTGCTCCTTTGTGGGATGCACTGCTGTTGCGCCTGGCACGGCCTCTGGCACCGGGGAACAACCCCTGTCCGTCTTCTTGTGATGCTTGTGCGGCACCGGTGAGTGTGCCGCTTGCGGTGCCAGGGAGCAGGTGCTGCGGGTCTCTTGAATCAGAGTCTTTCCTCGGTACCGTGTCGCACACTGAGGCCGGGGCACTCCACACTGATGTCCTTGGGGCCGGATCCCAGCACTCTGTGGCAGGCTGTGGACGGAGAGCGGATTCCATCAGAAGTTGTTTCAGATGGAAATCCCTCTCTTTCTTCATTCAAGGGCAGAAAGACTTGCAGATTTTGCACCTGTCTGTTTGGTGCTCTTCCCCCAGACACTTCAGGCACGCATTGTTGGGGGGCGGGGGGGGTCACCCGTTGGCATGGGCTTACCGTAGGACCCGCAAGGTTTAAACCCTTGGCCCCGAGGCATGCCCTGGAACCGAGTGGAGGTAAGGGATAGGGGTTGCCTCCGCACCCTAACCCAAACTACTATATACACTAAACTAAACTAACTATTAACTGAAATCTAGACTAGAAACTATAGGCTAAAGAAGAAAACTAAGGGAAGCACTTGCAAGGCAAGCGAATGCAGTTCCAATGGCCGTCACGGACAGTAAGAAGGAACTGAAGGGGAGTCGGGTCAGCAGGGTCATATACTGAGCGCCATGAAGGCGCCACTCCAGGGGGCTCCACAGCCAACCCAACGGGAGCTGCTAAGGGAAAACTTTCCAACGACCGTGCTTGCGGTGTGTGCACACCTGGTTGGAATCGAGCAATCACTCGAAGAAGGACAGATCTTTACGTACATCTGAAACTGATGACATTAATTAAATCTCTTAGTGGAAACAGCCTGCAAGACCCTCAATATTGGCTAACTGCTCAGGTCAAAAGGGTAACACTATATTCCCAGGAGTGACCACAAATGCTCCCCTCCCCTTGTACAGGCAGGTCCAAGAACACCTGACACACCTTATAACAGCCTGTAGGCTCCTCTGGCATAACTAGTCACAGTAAAATACCAACACCTCACCTCTTGTCTGATCCAGCACAGACACTATCTTTCACCAGCTGCCACGTTGGTATTTATACACCCCATTAATGACATTTACAATTTCTTAAAACCAATAAATTTGAAATAGCAATTTAAAAAACCCAACAAAAAACACTGCATCCTAGATTCTAGCAGATGTAACATCCTCTGCTCCCATCAGGGAAATGCCTGGACTTGCCCTGTGCAAGCTCAGGTTCCTTGCACTGTCAGAAAAGAATATTCAAGAATAAAGGGCCCACCATTCCACATACCCTGATACCTGCTCTTGAATGCACTTCTAGCTTGGCTGCTTCAACTGATCTCACCTACTACTGGTACTCTCATGTCTAATGAAGTATTGCTCACCAGTGTTTTCCAGCCAGGCAGGCTCTGATCCCTTTTTATGAGATAAGTCACCTGTCAGCTTATTGCCTAGGAGAAGGATGCAGGGTGTCTCTTGCTACCTTTACTTAAATCAGAACCATCCTTTGTTCTTTTTCATAAATAGGTCACCCTCTGCTGATTGTTTTTCCTGTGACTGCCCTTTCTTGTCGACTTTGCAATCTTCTAATCAGCATCTGGCTCCATATGCGTATGTTGTGAGACACAATGACCAGACAGGAGGTAAATGTCTGCTATCTCCTGCTTCAAAGGAATCTGTTTAAGGCCTGTCATCTCATGGTTACCTGTCTTAACTCCAAGGGTACGAGAACATAATTTCCAGTATAGATACATAACTCATTAATTATTATCTGCATATGCATTTCAAAGAGATTATGACAACCAGGGGTTCTGGTTCTTGACAGAGACCTTACATGCCACCCTTTTGTGACCTTAATATGCATCTGCCCAGGGGATTCCTGTAAAACCCTATGCACCACCTGTGCCTTATGCCAGCTGGCACCAAGAACAAGGGCTGGATTTAGGGGCAGGTGACCCAGGAGAGCGCCTGGGATGTCAGGCGTGAGGGACGCCAGACTTGGGGGGCTGTTTTTGTTGTTAGCGACAAAAGGGAAAATAGAATGTTTGAAGTAAAATGTTTCAGGTATTCTATACGTGGATACATTTTTCACTAACCTCCTAGAATATTCTGGACCTTTGTAGAAACTCATGGACATTCCAGACTTTCTGAGAACTACATTTTCTTCGAACCTCCTAGAATGTTGTCAGCCATGCCCTTGTGGATATCTAAGGGGTGGGGCATCGCCAGTCAGAGAGATATAAGAACGAACTGAAGTGAAGTGAGAACCCAGCAGTGACACTGTGAACCTTGTTTTATTGTTAACTGTAAAAAATAAGGTATTCAAAAGTTTAACAAATGTGGGGGTGCAGAGGGGGGAGAAGACACTCCTCGCCTGGAGTGCATTTGGTCTAGGGCCAGCCCTGCCAAGAGCTTCCTGGATCACACAAAGACCCATTTACATGATGATTTTAAGAAAGTATTGCCAACCTGAATATGATTTGGGTGCCTGGGTCTATGTGGTTATTTAATAGCTCATTTGGCCATTCTTATGTTTAAGAACTAATCCAGGAATACAGACTACAGATACACCAGCTGCCCTGATGAACAGGAGTTATGTTTATATGCAAATAATGTGGTACTTCTCTTACAGAGCATATCAGACTCTTCAACTATATGGGGAATAGGGTAGATGTGATCAGAGATGCACTGTGTATTGATCAGTCCTGGATGTACTTGACACAGTAGTTCTGGTTAGTAAAACTGGGTGACTTCTCAGCAGCCTGCTGGGATTTCTTGTGGAATCCCCAGAGGTCACTTCTGCAGCAGAGATTTTTTTCTATGGCATTGCGATTCGATTAAGGATATTTTATCTGTCTTGCAAGGTCATAGAAAGCTCTGGCAAGTAGGTGTCTAACAGGATGGTGGTGTTTGCACCTCCCCGTTAGCAGGTGCTGACTCTGCTGCAAAAGTTAGTTGAATTCTGCTCACTCACTGCAGCTGATGGCATTTTACCCCACCAGGCTATGAGGGAAATGGAAATGGATCTCTGGTAGACAGGATCTAGAGTGGGGATGGAGCAGTCCTGAGGGCAGAATCTAGGAGCAGCCCACACTAAGGAGATGGTAAGAGCTTAGCTTTGTGTTATTTTACTGTTGATTTCTGTATTAACAAAACCAAACAGGAGAGGCAGGTTGGCCTCTACATAGGTGAGAAGTGATTTAGGGCAGGTTGGAAGCTGTACCAGTTGAGCATTACATTATTTTCACCATCCCCTCCTCCTCCTGGACTATCTGTTCATCACCCCATTGCCCCTCCTGTTCCCCCCTTCCTCCTCCCTGGTGGCTTACCTTCTACTTTACACACTTCCACCTGGTGCACCACCCCAGTGTCATTCTCCTTCTCCGCTGGCCACGCATACACATACAAATTAGTGTGAGACGAACCAGCATCCAGCACAATCCCATACTGTGGATAAAACAAAGCAGTTATCTCTGGATCAATGCACGGGACACTGTGAATAGTAGTCAGTGGGGCCAGACAGTGGGACAAGAGCACTTTTCACTTACTGGGACCACTAGTAAGTGTAGCTACAGCAGAGGCGGTGCTAGCCTATTGGGGGCCCTAAGCAGGAATATTCCCCACCCCTCATACTAAAACAGGCAAGTTCTTATAATAAAAAGTGAACAGGGGACCCTCCCTTGAACTGCTCAGAGCCCTAAGCAATTGCTTTGTCTGCTTATGCTTAGCAGCAGGGTTGTCAGTCAGCTTGCGTGTGTGCTTTTTCAGCGTGCTGTCCAGCTCCGCACAGACAGCTGGTTAGCAGACCTCGAGTACAGCCCACTCATTCAGCAGACTTTCATGTTACTCATAAAGAAAGACCACAGGCACGGTTCAGTGACACAGGCACTTGGCCAGGTTTATTGCAAAGACAGTTGTAGCGCCCTGTCTCGGTGGTTACCAGTACACTAACATGAGTGCCCTATGGAAGGAACAGTTCAGTCAGCAACAAGAATTTCTGCTGTCCCCTTGGCCAAACAAAGAATGAAGGCAAAGTACCCCAACACTTATAGGCTATGACAAACAAGAATATACCACCTTATATGTGTTTCATTACATTTGTTTGTTACCTCCGCTTGTTCCTGATATCTTGGACAAAACCTCCCTACTCATTATTCTGTCAAATCATCTTATCTTGTACTAGATGGGGCTGGCTCTAGATTTATGTAACTATCTAGTGCCTTGTACACTAGCGACAACTTTGCCAAGGGCGTGTACTGGGCAGTGAACTTGTGAGCATCTGCTTTAATCCATGGCCTGGCTTTGGTTCACAGCCTCTGGTTCAGGACTCAGATCTTGCCCTAGGCCTTTTCTATGACAGCCAGCTCTGAGCTGCATGCCCAGAGCATCCGTAGAGACACTGCTGGTATTGGGTGTCCCCAGGATCAGGGCAGATCACTGGCCTTCCTGGAAGTCCTGGCCTGTAAAGTTTCCACCAAAGGGAGCATAGGTGCCGACTCCAGGGGTGCTCCAAGGCTGGAGCACCCATGGAAAAAAATTAGCAGCCAACTCCCAACCGGAGCCTCCCGTCCACCTGCGGCCCCACCAATCAACTCCTCCCAGCGCCTCCTGCCTCCTCCGATCGGCTGTTCCGCTGCGTGCAGGAGGTGCTGGGGGGAGGGGGCAGAACTGGGTGGGAAGAGGTGGGACGGGAGGTTGAGCACCCTGGGGGCCCGGAAGAAGCCAGAACCTGTGAAAGGGAGTATGAACTTGGAAGCTACTGTGCCACAAATGGAACTGACCGGTGGGTTAGTACAGATTCACCTATGAAGACCACCAGAAATGGGCTTATTTTTACAGGGAAATTGGGAAGAGAAAAAGCTTGAGGTTCAGGGAGAGGACAAAGGGAATTAGCAAGACCCAAAAGATGTGGTGGGTGAAACACATGAAAATTCAGGGGTGTCTCGGAGCTACCCTTGCCCCACCCAGTTATACTGTTTCTCTTCATAATACCTTAATATTCTTTGGGAGTGGCTTGTTCTGACTCACTGCCATCGCGACTAAGGCAATCACAGCCAAAGCAAAGAGGAACCCCAGGATGAGCAGGGCCTTTCTAGGCCAGGATGTCCTCGGTTTGGTACCTGTGACTGGCAAAGAAGAGCGGATATTAGGAACCATGCCAAGCACTCAGAGCAGCAGCCGCAGCTATTGCAGGTGATGGGACAGTCAGCACTGTTCCTTCTCACGGCCACAGCACAAGATGTCTGACTGGCCTGCCCAGGGAGAGGCCATGGCAGGGTCTAGCGTGTACAGTCGAGAATGTGACTGCAAGGCCACATCACCCAAAAGTGGATTATAACAAAATGCAGGGGCAGCACCTTCAAACCTGTTCTTCACAACATAAATTACGTGCACGTTTGTGTTAATGTAACACTATGCACCAAGATGGGCAATACAGAAAGTTGTGGTTCGCATGGCAACCACTACTTGGGCTCACTGTGAGCTGTATATGCAGCCTTCCTGTCACTGTACAGAGTGAGGGTCTCAACACCCCCCTACCCCCCAGTGCAGCCTCTTCTGAAGGATGAAATCATTTGTGGAGGAAGGTGACTAGAACTGGGATGGTGCGAGGGAGGGAAGGTGACTGGCACATTACCCCTGTCACATTACCCCTCACCCCAACCCATGCCAGCTCCAGTCACTTCCCGCCCCCATCATCACCTTCCCCCCATCCCCGCCCCACCCCGGCTCCAGTCACCTGCCCCCCCGCCCCATCCCAGCTCAACTCACCTTACTCCTGCTCCATCCCCCATCCCGGCTCCACTCACCTTCCCCCTGCGCCATCCCCCATCCCAGCTCCACTCACCTTCCCCCTGCGCCATCCCCCATCATCACCTTCCCCCTTCCCCACCCCCCATCCCGGCTCAACTCACCTTCCCCCCCATCATCACCTTTCCCCCACCCATCCCAGCTCCACTCACCGTCCCCCCATCATCACCTTCCCCCTGCTCCACCCCCCATCCCAGATCCAGTCACCTTCCGGCCCCCCCATCCCAGCTCCAATCCCCCATTGTCACCTTCCCCCCTCACCTCATCCAAGCTCCAGTCACCTTCCATCATCACCTTCCCTCCCACCCTCCTGGCTTCAGTCACTCTCCCATCCACCCCATCCCATCTCCAGTCACCATCCCCCTCCCCCAGGCTGGATCCAGTCATTCCCTTCCCCAACTCCATCCTGCTTCCAGTCATCTTCCTCCCCTCCCCTTCCCTCCATCCCATTCCCATGGCTGTATCCAGTCATCTTTCCATATCCCATTCCATCCCACCTTGTCTCCTTTGTAGGCGGACATTAAACAATACTAAATCAAAGTGAGCTCCTTTCTGCAGCTTCACCTGGCCCTGTCTCTTCCTGCCCCCACCAGCCCTTTCTCCTCTCCCAGCCCTTTCTCCCCCTTGGAGTACCTCACTGAGAAGCATCCTGGCTCTGCCACCAGACCCCAGTCGAGTTGGTCCTGCTGGTGGCTTGTGACGCTCTCCCAGACGCAGCTATAGGTTCCGAGCAGCCCTCCTCTTTTGGGTGCAGCAGCCCCTGTGGAGGTAGAGGCTGCTGGGCTTCCCCTCAGTAGCTGCTTCTCCATTGTAGGGAAACACCTCACTGCCACAGCTAGGAACAGCTGCACAGGAGAAGCCAGGATGCTCATGTGAGCAGCAAGTGCTCTGCTGACCCAGTCTGAGCTGCCCTGGGGCACCCTATTCACTTAAATTCTTGAATACCGTGTGGCGCCCTGCAAACACCACTCAGTCCTGTAGTGGTATGGGGCAGTGCTGCACCCACTGCTGCCCACGTAACTGGGGCACTGGGGCTTTCCCCAGAGCATACAGCAGATTTGGGAACCCTAAGGATACAGGTCGGTGTAAACTCATGACCCATGTCCACTCAGCAACCCCACACTACCGGAGATCTGCTCTTTCACCCTGCACTGCCAGCGTAAGTGAAACTTCGTCATACTTGGTCACAGCCTGTACATCATTGCTCCCTCTCCGACCCAACGTTGGAATCCACCCCATCTGGGCAGGCATCAAGCACTCCACCCCAGAGATTGGAGCCAAGCCCAGATGTGAATCATAGAATCTTAGAATATCTGGGTTGGAAGGGACCTCAGGAGGTCATCTAGTCCAGCCCCCTGCTCAAAGAAGGACCAATCCCCAACTAAATCATCCCAGCTAGGGCTATGTCAGGCCTGACCTTAAAAACTTCTAAGGAAGGAGATTCCACCACCTCCCTAGGTAACGCATTCCAGTGTTTCACCACCCTTCTAGTGAAAAAGTTTTTCCTAATATCCAACCTAAACCTCCCCCACTGCAACTTGAGACCACTACTCCTTGTTCTGTCACCAGCTACCACTGAGAACAGTCTAGATCCATCCTCTTTGGAACCCCCTTTCAGGTAGTTGAAAGCAGCTATCAAATCCCCTCTCATTCTTCTCTTCTGCAGACTAAACAATCCCAGTTCCCTCAGCCTCTCCTCATAACTCATGTGTTCCAGTCCCCTAATCATTTTTGTTGCCCTCTGCTGGACGTTTTCCAATTTTTTCGCATCCTTTTTGTAGTGTGGGGCCCAAAACTGGACACAGTACTCCAGATAAACCTCACCAATGTCTAATAGAGGGGAATGATCACATCCCTCGATCTGCAGGCAATGCCCCTACTTATGCATCCCAAAATGCCATTGGCCTTCTTGGCAACAACGGCACACTGTTGACTCATATCCAGCTTCTCGTCCACTGTAACCCCTAGGTCCTTTTCTGCAGAACTGCTGCCGAGCCATTCGAACCCAAGTCTGTAGGTGTGCATGGGATTCTTCCGTCCTAAGTGCAGGACTCTGCACTTGTTCTTGTTGAACCTCATCAGATTTGTTTTGGCCCAATCCTCTAATTTGTCTAGGTCCCTCTGTATCCTATCCCTACCCTCCAGCGTATCTACCTCTCCTCCTAGTTTAGTGTCATCTGCAAACTTGCTGAGGGTGCAATCCACGCCATCCTCCAGATCATTAATGAAAATATTGAACAAAACTGGCCCCAGGACCGACCCTTGGGGCACTCCACTTGACACCAGCTGCCAACTAGACATGGAGCCATTGATCACTACCCGTTGAGCCCGACTATCTAGCCAGCTTTCTATCCCCCTTATAGTCCATTCATCCAGACCATATTTCTTTAACTTGCTGACAAGAATACTGTGGGAGACCGTGTCAAAAGCTTTGCAGGCATCCGTGCCTTTGCTTCTAATTTTGGTCTCTGTTTTTGCAGTGGCTCCTGCTGGCCCCGTTCAGCCGTTGGGTCAGGTTCCAGAACAAAACAAGATAAAATGGCTTTTCTGGTTCCAAGTTAGTTATCCGCGAGAATGAAGCTGACAAGGCTGATGAGTGATTCTCCACAAGGACCTCCCTGCACTCAGAGAAATGAGCCAGGGCAGAGATGTCACTGACACGGGAACTGGTCAGGGAAATCAGGAGAGCACTCACAGCTGGTTTCCCATTAAATACTGATGGAAAGACAAACAGGTCATGTTTGAAGCAAACCAGAAAACCAGCTGTGAACAAAGGCATCTTGCATGTGATACAGAAACAGTATGCTAGTGGCTCGGGAACAGCGTTCCCGCACTTTCGAGCGCTATTGTCCTCACAAAAACGAGGAGTCCTTGTGGCTTAGAGACTAACCAATTTATTTGGGCATAAGCTTTCATGGGCAAAAACCCACTTCATCAGATGCATGGAGTGAAAAATACAGTAAGCAGTATATACATCATAGAACATGAAAAGATGGGAGTTGCTTTACCAAGTAGAGGGTCAGTGCTAATGAGGCCAATGCAAGGTGGACGTCGCCCATTTCCAACAGTTGACAAGAAGGAGTGAATATCAAGAGAGGGAAAATTACTTTTTGTAGTGATTCATCCACTCCCAGTCTTTATTCAGGCCTAATTCGATGGTGTCCAGTTTGCAAATTAATTCCATTTCTGCAGTTTCTCGTTGAAGTCTGTTTTTGAAGTTTTTTTGTTGAAGAATTGTCCCTTTTAAGTCTGTTATTGAGTGTCCGGGGAGACTGAAGTGCTCTTACTGGTTTTTGAATGTTACAATTCCTGATGTCTGATTTGTGTCCATTTATTCTTTTGCGTAGAGACTGTCCGGTTTGGCCAATGTACATGGCAGAGGGGCATTGCTGGCACATAATGGCATATATCACATTGGTAGATGTGCAGCTGAACGAGCCCCTGATGGTGTGGCTGATGTGGTTAGGTCCTATGATGGTGTCCCTTGAATAGATATGCAGACAGAGTTGGCAATGGGGTTTGTTGCAGGGATTGGTTCCTGGGTTAGTGTTTTTGTTGCGTGGTGTGTAGTTGCTGGAGAGTATTTCCTTCAGGTTGGGGGGCTGTCTGTAAGTGAGGACTGGCCTGTCTCCCAAGGTCTGTGAGAGCGAGGGATTGTCCTTCAGGATAGGTTGTAGATCCTTAATGATGTACTGGAGAGATTTTAGTTGGGGGCTGTAGGTGATGGCTAGTGGCATTCTGTTATTTTCTTTGTTGGGCCTGTCTTGTAGTAGGTGACTTCTGGGTACCCTTCTGGCTCTGCCAATCTGTTTCTTCACTTCACCAGGTGGGTATTGTAGTTTTAAGAACACTTGATAGACATCCTGTAGGTGTTTGACTCTGTCTGAGCGATTGGAGCAAATGCGGTTGTATCTTAGAGCTTGGCTGTAGACAATCGATTGTGTGGTGTGATCTGGATGAAAGCTGGAGGCATGTAGGTAGGAATAGCGGTCAGTAGGTTTCCAGTATAGGGTGGTGTTTATGTGACCATTGTTTATTAGCACTGTAGTGTCCAGGAAGTGGATCTCTTGTGTGGACTGGACCAGGCTGAGGTTGATGGTGGGATGGAAATTGTTGAAATCATGGTGGAATTCCTCAAGAGCTTCTTTTCCATGGGTCCAGATGATGAAGATGTCATCAATATAGCGCAAGTAGAGTAGGGGCGTTAGGGGACGAGAGCTGAGGAAGCGTTGTTCTAAGTCAGCCATAAAAATGTTGGCATACTGTGGGGCCATGCGGGTATCCATAGCAGTGTCGCTGACTTGAAGGTATAAACACAAACACCTATAGGTTAAAAGTGGCAATTCTTCAACAAAAAAACTTCAAAAACACACTTCAACGAGAAACTGCAGAACTGGAATTAATTTGCAAACTGGACACCATCAAATTAGGCCTGAATAAAGACTGGGAGTGGATGGGTCACTACAAAAAATAATTTTCCCTCTGTTGATATTCACCCCTTCTTGTCAACTGTTGGGAATAGGCCACATCCACCCTAATTGAATTGGCCTCATCAGCACCGACAGCCTCCCCCCCCCCTTGGTAAGGCAACTCCCATCTTTTCATGTGCTGTATATTTATACCTGCTCACTGTATTTTCCACTCCATACATCTGATGAAGTGGGTTATATCCCACAAAAGCTTATGCCCAGATAAATGTGTTAGTCTCTAAGGTGCCACAAGGACTCCTTGCTGTTTTTGCTGATACAGACTAACACGGCTACCACTCTGAATATTGTCCTCACAGGTGCTGTACATGCAAGGTCATGTCGCACAGAGCATGCATACAGAGCATTTTATACAGAAATGCGCTGCGGGGGTGTGTATCGCTCTCAGGATGAGATCACGCCAGTGGGAGCTGAGTACTTGAACTTCAAAAAGTCAGGACTACACCCCTGGAAAGAAATGTCCTGCAATGGGCTAACCGGGCTTAGTCTGCACCAGGACTTGCATTTAAGAGCAGTCTCAGGCTTTGGGCTAACACAAAGGTGCAGAGGGAGGAGGAACTTCGCTGTTACAGCTGCCAGCATTTCCCAGACGATGACCCGAGAGGCTGTTCTAAGTCCCAAACTCAGCTACTATTTAGAAGAGGAGCACTGCCAGTACTGAAAGAGACTTCACCTGAGTGGGTGGCAGGTACCTGGAATCAACCTCTGCTTCTGCAATTCAGCTCAACCACCCAATAACCCGATAGGGAACTGGGGGGTGGTATAGCACGAACCTCTCTCCATTCACCATGAATTACAGGCCCTTTGTGCAGAATACAACAAACACAAAACTCTGATTAACATGTAATGCTTTCCTTCATGAGTCCACATTTAGGAGCTGATTTTTGCTCTTAGACCTGAACACCAGTAGCCAAGGCACAAGCGGCCAGATAGTGGCTCATGCTATGGGCCCCGTGTGCTGCTGTGGTGATGAAAAGTGTCTGTAAAACTGGTGTAACCAGTCAAATGACGAGTCTCTAGTGTGCGGGAAACCCTGGAGGGTGAAGAGCAGGTGTAACTAGGGGCAGGTCTACGTTTAAACACTACAGCAACATAGCGCTTCAGTGAAGATACCGCTACACTGACGGGAGAGCTTCTCCCATTGGTGTAGTTAATCCACCTCCATGAGAGGTGGTAGCTAGGTTTTACACTGTAAGGAGAGTGGTCGCTGTGGATAAGCTATTACCAGCAGGAGGGTGGGGTGGGGGGAGAGAAAACCTTTCGTAGTGATAATCACCCATTTTTTCATGGTCTGTGTGTATAAAAACGTCTTCTGTACTTTCCACAGTATGCATCCGATGAAGTGAGCTGTAGCTCACGAAAGCTTATGCTCAAATAAATTGGCTAGTCTCTAAGGTGCCACAAGTACTCCTGTTCTTTTTGCGAATACAGACTAACACGGCTGTTACTCTGAAACAAGAAATTCAGTGTTGCTACAGCCTTTCGCAAGACAGTGAAGCTAAAGAAACTTGACTTTCCCCTTTTCCCTGTCTGTGAATGAAAGAATTAAATCCTATTCATTTAATATCAAACATCAATGTTATATGTGCCAGATACAGTAGTAGAATGAGGAACTTTAAACTGGACATTTCAGCAGCTTGCAGAATGTTGATGGAGAAACTGCAACTTGAGCAAGCATAACTGCAAAATTGGCCAAGGGATGCACCACCAAGGAGCTCATGGAAAGCAACTTGCACCGATAAATTGGTGTCTGGGGCAAGCCAGCCCAAGGTATTCCCGAGATGGTTCTACAAACAGCTATGGCCTAACTTTTCTTATACAAGCTTGTGTGACAAGGTGTGTTGCACAAAAGAGACTGGAAATTTCTGGTCCCAGTTGCAAGAATTCAAAAGCTGAAGTCTCTTCCCTGATTGGATGATGAGAGGACTACTCTCCTTCTGGTTGGACATTTGGAATCTTTGGAAGAAGTATGGGTCACCATCTGATTGGTCCATGCCAGCACCTCCAAGAAAAGGAACCAACTTGGACCACCCAGCAGATATAGGATAAAATAGCCTGTCTCCTTCAGCACATCACTTTCTGAAAGCTCAAAAAACCTGGAAGAGAGTAGACTGAGGTTCTGAGCTGGCTACCTGGGAGTCCTCCTGGTGACATCAAGTACCAATCTCAGATAGGCACCTGTAAACTGATCTCTTTCTATTTTCCAGCAGTTCAGGTTGTCCATCAGCTCGCTGGCAAAAGACTATAGTCATGTCTTTGTCATTCCTTTGTTCCCCCGTGTTTGAAGTGTCAACTTCTGCTGTGAACAATAACTGAGATGAAAGCTGACTGCTGAGCAAAGAGCTGGTGCTAAGTAACACACAGACTGTCTCTTGGCCTAAATCAGTCAGCTGACCACTTCCTGAAACAGAGTGCCAAATTAGTGAGGAAGTGTACATGCTTTGGTATGTTTTTTAGAGATTGCCACAGAGTTACAGTGTGCATCCTTGTTTTGTGACAGGCTCCAGTCAAGTCTTAGGGTGACTAGGTGTCCGGTTTTCGACCGGGACACCAGGTCAAAAAGGTACCCTGGCAGCTCCAGTCAGCACCGCTGACCGGGCCATTAAAAATCCGGTTAGTGGTACTGCGGTGGTAAGACAGGCTAGTCCCTACCTGTCCTGGCTGGCACTCTGCTGTGCCCCGGAAGTGGCCAGTAGGTCCGGCTCCTAGGCAGGGGGGCAGGTCCACGGGGCTCCACGCCCTGCCCCCGCCCCGAGCACTGGTTCTGCACTCCCATTGGCCAGGGTAACCGGCCAATGGGAGCTGGAGATGGAAGGGCAGTGCCTGCTGGTGAGAGCGGTGCATGGAGCCTCCTGGCCCCCCGCCTAGAACCTGGACCTGCTGGTTGCTTCCGGGGGGTGCGCAGCGCCAGCCAGGACAGGCAGGCAGCCTGCCTTAGCCCCCAGGAGCTGCTGACTGAGAGCTGCCCGAGATAAGCCCAAGCCCCAACCCCCTGCCCTAGCCGTGAGCCCCCCCCAAACCCGGAGCACCCTCCTGATCAATGGCTCCATGTCTAGTTGGCAGCCGGTATCAAGTGGAGTGCCCCAGGGGTCAGTCCTGGGGCCGGTTTTGTTCAATATCTTCATAAATGATCTGGAGGATGGTGTGGATTGCACTCTCAGCAAATTTGCGGATGATACTAAACTGGGAGGAGTGGTAGATACGCTGGAGGGCAGGGCTAGGATACAGAGGGACCTAGACAAATTGGAGGATTGGGCCAAAAGAAATCTGATGAGGTTCAATAAGGATAAGTGCAGGGTCCTGCACTTAGGACGGAAGAACCCAATGCACAGCTACAGACTAGGGACCGAATGGCTAGGCAGCAGTTCTGCGGAAAAGGACCTAGGGGTGACAGTGGACGAGAAGCTGGATATGAGTCAGCAGTGTGCCCTTGTTGCCAAGAAGGCCAATGGCATTTTGGGATGTATAAGTAGGGGCATAGCGAGCAGATCGAGGGACGTGATCGTTCCCCTCTATTCGACATTGGTGAGGCCTCATCTGGAGTACTGTGTCCAGTTTTGGGCCCCACACTTCAAGAAGGATGTGGATAAATTGGAGAGAGTCCAGCGAAGGGCAACAAAAATGATTAGGGGACTGGAACACATGACTTATGAGGAGAGGCTGAGGGAGCTGGGATTGTTTAGCCTGCAGAAGAGAAGAATGAGGGGGGATTTGATAGCTGCTTTCAACTACCTGAAAGGGGGTTCCAAAGAGGATGGCTCTAGACTGTTCTCAATGGTAGCAGATGACAGAACGAGGAGTAATGGTCTCAAGTTGCAGTGGGGGAGGTTTAGATTGGATATTAGGAAAAACTTTTTCACTAGGAGGGTGGTGAAACACTGGAATGCGTTACCTAGGGAGGTGGTAGAATCTCCTTCCTTAGAGGTTTTTAAGGTCAGGCTTGACAAAGCCCTGGCTGGGATGATTTAACTGGGAATTGGTCCTGCTTTGAGCAGGGGGTTGGACTAGATGACCTTCTGGGGTCCCTTCCAACCCTGATATTCTATTCTATGATTCCTGCACCCCAAACCCCTCATCTCCGGCCCCACCACAGAGTCTGCACCCCCAGCCCAGAGCTCTCACCACCCCTGCCCCCCAATCTCCTGCCCCAGCCCAGTGCCCCCTCCCACACCCTGAACCCCTCATCCTCAGCCCCACCCCAGATCCCTCACCTCCTCCTGCACCCCAACACCCTGCCTCAACCCACAGCCCACTCCTGCATTCCACATCCCTCAGACCCATCTCCCCAGCTTGAAGTCCCCTCCTGTACCCCAAACCCCTCATCCCCGGCCCCAACCCAAAGCCAGCATGCCCAGCCCAGAACTCTCACTCCCTCCCATACCCCAACCCCATGCCTCAACCCTCAACCGTCTCCCACACTCTGAATCGCTTGGCCCCACCCCCAGGCTGGAGCCCCTTTCTGCATCCCAAACCCCTCATCCCCAGCCCCATCCCAGAGCCTGCACCCCCAGTTAGAGCCCTCACCCCCTCCTGCACCCCAACCCCCTGCCCCAGCCAAGGGAAAGTGAGTGAGGGTGGGGGAGAGTGAGCCACCAAGGGAGGGCGAATGTAGTGAGCAGGACCTCAGGGAAGGGGCAGGGCTAGGGTGTTCGGTTTTGTGCGACTAGAAAGTTGGCAACCTTATCAAGACTGTTGTAAAGTAGCTTTAAAACTTAACAAGTTCCTGTTGCTAACTAGGATTATAAACACTACACTATAGACTGTCTACTATAGTTAATGGTTTCATACTGTCTTTAAGTTCTCAGTGTATTTGACATAAAATGAGACAGAGTGTGCAAGCGTTTTGTACTGGATCCTGTCTATACCAAGACAAGGTGGGTGAGGTACTATCTGACTGGACCAACTTCTGTTGGTGAGAGAGACAAGAGCTCTGTGCAAGCTCGAAAGCTTGTCTCTCTCATCAACAAAAAGAAAAGGAGTACTTGTGGCACCTTAGAGACTAACCAATTTATTTGAGCATGAGCTTTCGTGAGCTACAGCTCACTTCATCAGATGTTTACCGTGGAAACTGCAGCAGACTTTATATACACACAGAGAATATGAAACAATACCTCCTCCCACCCCACTGTCCTGCTGGTAATAGCTTATCTAAAGTGATCAACAGTATGCCAACATTTTTATGGCTGATTTAGAACAACGCTTCCTCAGCTCTCGTCCCCTAAAGCCCCTACTCTACTTGCGCTATATTGATGACATCTTCATCATCTGGACCCATGGAAAAGAAGCCCTTGAGGAATTCCACCATGATTTCAACAATTTCCATCCCACCACCAACCTCAGCCTGGTCCAGTCCACACAAGAGATCCACTTCCTGGACACTACAGTGCTAATAAACAATGGCCACATAAACACCACCCTATACCGGAAACCTACTGACCGCTATTCCTACCTGCATGCCTCCAGCTTTCACCCTGACCACACCACACGATCCATCGTCTACAGCCAAGCTCTGCGATACAACCGCATTTGCTCCAACCCCTCAGACAGAGACAAACACCTACAAGATCTCTGTCAAGCTTTCTTACAACTACAATACCCACCTGCAGAAGTAAAGAAACAGATTGATAGAGCCAGAAGAGTTCCCAGAAGTTACCTACTACAGGACAGGCCTAACAAAGAAAATAACAGAACGCCACTAGCGGTCACCTTCAGCCCCCAACTAAAACCCCTCCAACGCATTATTAAGGATCTACAACCTATCCTAAAGGATGACCCAACACTCTCACAAGTCTTGGGAGACAGGCCAGTCCTTGCCTACAGACAGCCCCGCAACCTGAAGCAAATACTCACCAACAACCACATACCACACAACAGAACCACTAACCCAGGAACTTATCCTTGCAACAAAGCCCGTTGCCAATTGTGCCCACATATCTATTCAGGGGACACCATCACAGGGCCTAATAACATCAGCCACACTATCAGAGGCTCGTTCACCTGCACATCCACCAATGTGATATATGCCATCATGTGCCAGCAATGCCCCTCTGCCATGTACATTGGTCAAACTGGACAGTCTCTACGTAAAAGAATAAATGGACACAAATCAGATGTCAAGAATTATAACATTCATAAACCAGTCGGAGAACACTTCAATCTCTCTGGTCACGCAATCACAGACATGAAGGTCGCTATCTTAAAACAAAAAAACTTCAAATCCAGACTCCAGTGAGAAACTGCTGAATTGGAATTCATTTGCAAATTGGATACTATTAATTTAGGCTTAAATAGAGACTGGGAGTGGCTAAGTCATTATGCAAGGTAGCCTGTTTCCTCTTGTTTTTTCCTATCCCCCCCCCCCCCCGATGTTCTGGTTTAACTTGGATTTAAACTTGGAGAGTGGTCAGTTTAGATGAGCTATTACCAGCAGGAGAGTGAGTTTGTGTGTGTATGGGGGTGTGGGGGATGTGAGAAAACCTGGATTTATGCAGGAAATAGCCCGACTTGATTATGTAAAGAGTTGTCACTTTGGATGGGCTAGCACCAGCAGGAGAGTGAATTTGTGTGGGGGGGTGGAGGGTGAGAAAACCTGGATTTGTGCTGGAAATGGCCCACCTGTTGATCACTTTAGATAAGCTATTACCAGCAGGACAGTGGGGTGGGAGGAGGTATTGTTTCATATTCTCTGTGTATATATAAAGTCTGCTGCAGTTTCCACGGTATGCATCTGATGAAGTGAGCTGTAGCTCACGAAAGCTCATGCTCAAATAAATTGGTTAGTCTCTAAGGTGCCACAAGTACTCCTTTTCTTTTTGCGAATACAGACTAACACGGCTGTTCCTCTGAAATCTCTCATCAACAGACGTTGGTCCAATCAAAGATATTACCTCACCCTCCTGATCTCTCTAATATCATGGGGCCAATATGGCTTCACCAACACTCAGTCTAGAGAGTCTGTAAGAAATGTAGGAGTTTATTTTAGGTAGTTAGGAGTGTTAGTCAGACATTGGGCTAATATCATTCTGTGAGAAATACGTTAAAAAGGACTGACTATTACAGATAAGAGAAGGAGACCTTGGTGAATTGGCATGTAAGTAACTGACCAAATTGTCTTGTAATCTAGTTTTGGATTGTTTTTCCTCAGCTGGAATTAATAATAAATTGGCACAAGTGAGGCCCTATTCTAGTCAAAAATCTAAACAAAGTCACCTTCCCAAGCTAGTAATTGAGTATAAATGTTATTTTCTATTGTGATTGTGTGATTTCATTCTGAAAAAACTTGAATTATTATAAATCGACCAACTTTCTAGTCTGTTTGCACCAAATCATAGTCCATTACCATTTTTATCTTATTTTCTTCTATACTATTAGTTACTGTGGTTAAGGATAATCAATAAAACTTAATGCAACTAAATTCAGCTCTCAAGTCTTTTTCTTTAATTAAGCAATCAAAATTAAAAGAACCCTCTAGGATAAGTATAAAATTAAAGGTTTCAGAGTAGCAGCCGTGTTAGTCTGTATTCGCAAAAAGAAAAGGAGTACTTGTGGCACCTTAGAGACTAACAAATTTATTTGAGCATAAGCTTTCGTGAGCTACAGGATCCGATGAAGTGAGCTGTAGCTCCCGAAAGCTTATGCTCAAATAAATTTGTTAGTCTCTAAGGTGCCACAAGTACTCCTTTTCTTTTTATAAAATTAAAGTGATCTTAAATTTGGTTATGGAAATAGATCTGTGTTATGAAGAAAGGCGCTGAGTAGCAAGTAGAAGGAAGGCCTTGAAAATAATGAGTTACCACCAGGCCAGAAGGAATGAAGTAGGGAGGACGTCTTGTTCCAAGAATAACTAATGAGATAAGGGGAAGTTTCTAAAAAGCAGCTTCTGACTGATGGGGGTGACTGTAGATTATTTTATATAAGAGAAAAATAATCTTTCTTAAAAGGATCCAGCAACACCCTTCCCAACCCCACACATTAGTGTTAAAGCCTGTGTGAGCCCAGAGAATCTGTGGGGCAGCAAGGAGGGAGGAAAGGCCTTGGGGAGAAAAGTGGTTGTAAATGTTATCTGGATTAAGACTGGAAATAAGTTTGAACTGTCTCCAACTGGTTTTCAGCTGAAGTCAGTACTCGGCCATGACATCACCTGTTTGTTAAAGGGAATAAAAAGTAAACTCTTAAAGGGTCCATTGTTAACACCCGCCTGCCCACACTGGAACCGACCAGGATGGTCTAAGTACCCCTGGGTTTAGCCTGTTTGTAAGTATCTTAGATCAAATGCTTATAAATGTTTTCTTACTGTTTGGAGGTTATATATTGCTTATTAGTTAGGCTTTTTAGGCATGTTTAGAGCAATTGTATGAATACCATTTGGCCTTTTTGATTTAATAAAGGAATTTCTGGTTACATTGATGTTTGGTAATTTCTCATATCAATATTAATAATTTCAAATATTATTAATCCAACAAACCCTAAGAAACATGGAACAGGTAATCAGCTAAGCAGTAGCTTAACTAAGATTGCTTTATACTCAAGCTTTCTTACAATGTTTGGGAGATTTTATTCACATCTATTCATTTAAAAATATTTTGTAAGTTCAAATTCTGGAGCATGATTCTGCAACAGGTTTTATGGCTGTGAAACAGAACAGTACACATGGGGATCTGTCCTTAGATTTAATCTCACTGGAGCAGGGACTGTGCTTGTAAATGTGTCTCAAATGTGTTTTAACACAGCCAAATACAGTACATCTAGGAACTAAGAGTGCAGGTTATTCCTACAGCGGAGGTTCTCAAACTGTAGTCCGTGGACCACCAGTGGTCTGCAAGCTCCATTCAGGTAGTCCGCGGATAGTTTCCTCTGGAGGTGCACGCCTGGGCAGCTGCACACAAGAGAATGAAGGGCCACCCACCTAATTAGTGGAGCTGCGCAGGTATGGCTCTGCTAATTAGGTGCCTGGACCATGGAGAAGATGCACATGTAAGGTGAGGTGGTGGCCTTGGGGGGAATAGGGGGTAGGTGGGAGGGGCACTGGGGTGAGAAGCAGGGGTGGGAGGCATTTGGGGGGCTGTGGCGGCCAGAGAAAGAGGTGACTTTCCCCAGCTCCAGGGCTGCAGCTGCTGGGGAGAGATGGCCCTCCTTCCCAGTCCCAGCTCGGGGGCTGCCATGGTGGGGGAGAGAGGGCACATCCACCGCATTAGAAAGGTAAGACTACAGATATTAAAATATGAGTTGTGTACTTTTATTTGTAGAACAAAAAAACGTTAATTATTATTTATCTAAAGCGCTTTACAACAGTTAGCGAACGGTACAAACAACATTTGGAAAGATCATTAAGTGGTCCGCTGAGACCCTCAGCAATTTTCAAGGGGTCCACACAGAAAAAAGTTTGAGAATCATTGTCCTACAGGATGGGAGCTTGTGTCTTGGAAAGCAGTGACTCAGAGAAGGCCAGAACCGGCTCCAGGCCCCAGCCTTCCAAGCAGGCGCTTGGGGCGGCAGTCCGTGGGGCTGCGGTGGCAATTCGGCGGCGGCAGCTTCTCTGTATCCGCCCGTGGCGGCGGCAAATCGGCGGTAGCTTGTTCCTTTTTGCCATCCGCAGCGGCAGTTTTTTCATAGCTTGGGGCGGCAAAAACTGTAGAGCCGGCCGTGGAGAAGGCCACCGCAGACAATCACCTCCACACGAGCTCTCATTGCAGTGCAGTGGCAGAAAGCTAAAGTTATTCTTAGATCTATAAAAAGGTGACTATCAAGTAGAAGTAGGAAGTGATCTTACCTCTGTACACAGCATTTGTAAGACCACCATGAAAATACCGTGTCCAGTTCTGGGATCTGCACTTCAGGAAGAATGTGGAAATACTAGAGAAAGTTTAAAGGAGGCCCACAAAAGTGATCCAGGAGCTGAAAAATAAGCCTCACAATGGGAAGCTAAAAGAACTAAACTTACTAAGTTTATTGAAGAGATGGTTGAAAGGTGACTTGACCACAGTATCACAATACTTCCACATGGAAGAGAGATCTGATAGCAAGGGGTTTTTCAACCTTGCTGTCAAAGGCATAACAAGATCCAATTGCCAGAAGTTGAAGTTAGGCTAATTCAGCCTTGAAATAAGATGCAATTTCCTAGCAGTCAGAGTGAGTACACGTTGGAACAGCTCACCGGGGAGGTGAGGATTCACCATCACTTGGAGTCTTTAAAATGAGATTAGATTTTTTTAAACAGTTTATTTTAATCCATCATCAGCAAGAAACAAGCCTGTTTCTCAGTGAGACCCTGACAGCGTGACACTTGTGGCTCAGGAGGCTGCAGACCCACAATGGCTCTAAGTCAGGCAGATGGGGTGCAGCAATTCACCATATGCTCACGTTCATTCAGGGTTCCATACCTCTGCTCTTGCTGTCCTGCGACTGGTGCAGCCACTTTACTGAGCACACACACACAGCACTGCGTTGGACACCAGAGCGGCCACTGTTCCATGGACCCTTCTGTTACATTCAGAGCTGTGAGTGGGGCCTGGGCCTGGGATGGAGAAAGATTTATTTTAGGCTGCTTTTTTCTCTTCTCTCTTTTTAAGTGCGGCAGGATCCCACATGTCCCAAGGCAGAATTAACAGCACTGTCTGATCCTCCATGAACAGTGAGCTCCTGCTGCTTGCCTAGCCAGATGCTGGCTCTCTGATTGTTATTAACTACTGTGGATATTCGGGTGTAAGGCCATGGTATCTGTGCACATCATCGGAGATCCTGGGCAGAGAGCCTGTGGTGATCCTGCAAGCCCAAGGATGCTTGTAACTGCAAAAGCTAGTCCCTGACATGAAGGAACAATCAGGCTATCCCTCTCCCTCCCCCACTCCTGTAGCGGATTGCACAGCCTGGAAGTGGGCATAGTGGGGCTTTGTGCTCAGCGTAAAATTCCAGGTTTTGTGTGTGTGCTGGCAGCGAGGAGACAGTTTGTTTCCAATGAAGTGATGTCATGGGGGTTACAGACAGGACTTCCCTGTGACCCAGCCAGGACATTCTGACAATCTCCCCATTCACTGCATTAGCACCAAGCACATTCCTTCCATCTGGAGACATTCCCACTAAATCAGTCTCCGCTCCAGCAGCACAGACAGCTCAGACCATTAGATAGCAGCCCCAGCTGCACTTCCCAGCTTGTTTACATGGAGTGAAGGGGACCTCAGATACACTGACCTTCTTCCCAGCCCCATGCAAAGCATGAGTAATTGGACTTTGCACAAGAAATCTGAGAGGTGCCAAGGGAAAAGGAACTATCTCCACCATTCAGTGCTGAGCAGCTGCACACCTGTTCTGCTACTACAGGCCATGAAGCCCTTTCGCATCACCTACATGGAGAAAAGGAGTACTTGCAGCACCTTAGAGACCATCTTCCTTTCCAGTGTCATTCTACATGGAGAGTTAAGGGCTGTGGCTCTGGCCAGTGCTCTGCACCCCCTCACCAGTCACTAAATTTTCCTTTGTGGAGTTCCCCTGTGTGGCCTCCCCTCCATGACCCCTGCCCTACAGAGAAAGCAAAATGATCCTGCTGGTTAGAGCTACCACACCTGAGGAAGGAGGGGAGCATTTGCCCTTAAAGCAGCTGTTTCATTCTGACTCAACCTCCACCCGTTCACATTGGATCACGAGATATTCCAAAGCAGACTGCGAAGAGTTATAAAGGGATCTCACAAAACTGGGTGACTGAATTTCATCTAAAAAAGGAAAAGGAGGACTTGTGGCACCTTAAAGGCTAACAAATTTATTTATTTAGTCTCTAAGGTGCCACAAGTCCTCCTTTTCTTTTTGCGGATACAGACTAAAACAGCTGCTATGCTGAAACCTGAATTTCATCTGCCATTTTGTTGCCCAATGTTGATAAATGCAAAGTAATGCACATTGGAAAACATAACCCCAACTATGCATATAAAATGATGGGGTTTAAATTAGCTGTTACCACTCAAGAGAGAGATCTTAGAGTCATTGTGTATAGTTCTCTGAAAACATCCACTCAATGTGCAATGGCAGTCAAAAAGGTTAACAGAATGTTGGGAATCATTAGGAAAGGGATAGATAAGGCAGAGAATATCATATTGTCTCTATATAAATCCATGGTACACGTACATCTTGAATACTGTGTGCAGATGTGGTCACCCCCATCTCAAAAAAGATATATTGGAATTGGAAAAGGTTCATAAAAGGGCAACAAAAATGATTAGGGGTATGAAACAGCTTCCATATGGGAGAGATTAATAAGACTGGGACTTTTCAGCTTGGAAAAGAGATAACTAAGAGGGGATATGATAGAGGTCTATAAAATCATGATTGGTGTGGAGAAAGTAAATAAGGAAGTGTTATTTACTCCTCCTCATAACAGAAGAACTAGGGATCACCAAATTAAATTAATAGGCAGCAATTTTAAAACAAACAAAAGGAAGTATTTCTTCACACAATGCACAGTCAACCTGTGAAACTCCTTGCCAGAGGATGTTGTGAAGGCCAAGACTATAAGTTCCTGGAGGATAGGTCCATCAATGGCGAGTAGCCAGGATGGGCAGGGATGGTGTCCCTAACCTCTGTTTGCCAGAAGCTGGGAATGGGTGACAGGGGATGGATCACTTGATGATTACCTGTTCTGTTAACTTCCTCTGGGGCATCTGGCATTGGCCACTGTCGGAAGACAGGATACTGGGTTAGATGGACCTTTGGGCTGACCCAAAATCTTATTCCCAGCCAAAAAGGCCAGACATTTCATTTTTTAATTAAATCTTAGACACTACCGAAGATGATGGTCCCATCAGGAAGCGCTGGCACAAGGAACTGCCACAGACCAGCGCAATCCAAACACTACTCCAATCCCAGCAACGCATCCAACTGCAGCGTTCCCTGGCCCTGGCAATATGCAACCGCTGTGTGGTGATTAGACACCCCACTTCCTTCACCAACCATCCCACCATGAAACATCCTCTCCTGCCTTAAAAAGATCCTGGTGCCACGAGCCACCTGCCAAACCTCAGCAATGCAGACTCTCATAAGGGCCAGGCATCCCAGTACGTGCCATGCAAACGTACTAAATAATAATGGGGCTCCCCACTCTCCCTCTTCCCATGAGTCTTTGCTTATTAAGAAATTCTCAGCGACCCAAAATGCCTCAGGCAACAAAATACAAAGAGCAGAAGCCTGTGCCCACGAGCACAGAGAAGGAGTTGCATGAGGAGAGCCCTAGAGAGATTTCTTCGTGCACAGTTTTCCTCTCTTAAGTTTCACTTCCCATCAGAACAGGAAACTGTAGCAAACTGGCTGCAAAACTACGAACAGATGGGAGGCTGGCCCAGTCTGGGGAGAGCATGTCCTATGGACAAAGTCACTTTCTGTTCTGCCCAGAGCGTGTGTTTGTGTGTGTGGGGGGAGAGGACAGGAACGGACGCATATTCTCTGGGCATAACTATCTCTGACTCTGTGCATGTGAAGAGGAGGATACATACCCTGGGCACAGCCATTGGGTTAATCTGTGCAGGGGGAAGGCATCATAAAGCACTTCCTATGCCTGTGATTTCCAGTTACATTTCTGCTTTTCTTTGTTTTCATGGTTTGCGTGTCAGGCCCTCAGAAAGCCATGTGAGTTGCTCTCCCTCAACATGGATGGCAGGGACTCATTTTGGAGAAAACTCTAGAAACATCTGAGCTGCCACTAATTCTAGCAAATAAAGCAAATAGCCACTTGTAGTTGGTATAGAATAGGAACCTCGTTTCCCTATGGTCTCCATTTCTGTATGTTCCGGGACAAAAAGTTAAGGATGTAAAAGAAGGAGCAGAGGGAGCAATTTTGGGTTACATTAACAGAGGCATAGCATGCAAGTCACAGGAGGTGACAGTATTGCTCTGCTTGGCGTGGGTTAGGCCTCAGCTGGAGCCCTGTGTCCAATTTTGGTCACCAATGTATAGAAAGGATGTAGAGAAACTGGAAAGGAATCAAGGATCTGGAGGTGAGCGACAAAGACGATCAAAGGGATGGACTGCAAGAGATATGAGCAAAGGCTGAAGAAACTGGGTATGTTTAGTTTGCAGAAAGAGTAGATTAAGAGGGGGGACATGATTGCGGTCTTCAAATACTTGAGAGAACAAATTTTCTCCATCTTTGTGGCAAGAAAGGCTTCCATAGAAGAGAGCAGGTCTAGAGGCAATAGGTTCAAACTACAGCAAAGCAGATTTAGATTAAATCTCAGAAACATAAGAAGGGCCATACTGGGTCAGACCAAAAGTCCATCTAGCCCAGTATCCTGTCTTCTGACAGTGGCCAATGCCAGGTGCCCCAGAGGGAACGAACAGAACAGGTAATCATCAAGTGATCCATCCCCCGTCACCCATTCCCAGCTTCTGGCAAACAGAGGCTAGGGACACCATCCCTGCCCATCCTGGCTAATAGCCACTGATGGATCTATTATCAGAAAAAATCTTCCTAACTGTAAGAACAGTAGGACAACGGAACACAGGCACCGACTTTTCAAACTGCTGGAGGGTGCTGGACCTTGTCCTTGAAAAACACCCTATAGGGCTGCTCCGAATAAGTGCCCTAATCTCAGAGACCCTTCAGGCAGAAGTTATCACCACCAGGAATGACACCTTCTGGAGAGCAGAAGAAGGGAACAGGAAGCCAAGGGCTCAAAGGGAGCTCTCATGAGCTGCGTCAGCACTAGATTCAGGTTCCACTGAGGGACGGGGTCTCGGACATGGGGATAGAGAGTTGCTCCAGACCTTTCAACCTCATTTCCATATGGGCAAAGACCGACCTGCCCTGGAATGGGGGGTGAAAGACTGATACAGTGGACAAGTGGACCTTAATTGATGAAAGGGACATTCCCTGGAGCTTGAGATGCAGAAGGTAGTCAAAGATCGACTACAGCGAGGCCTGCTCAGGCCTACCTTGGTTCGAGGCCCAGCACGTGAACAGTTTCTATTTGGCCAGGTAGGTAGCTCTGGTGGAGGGCTTTCTACTCCCCAATAGGACCTGCTGGATACAGGCCAAGCATCATAGGCGCCGACTTCTGCTGGCGCCGGTGGGTGCTCGACCCCCCTCTGCCGCTGCCCCGACTCCACCCCTGCCCTGCCCCCTTCCGCCCCTGCCCAACCCCCATTCCAATTCCTTCCCCAAAGTCCCTGCCCCTATTCTAACCCCTTCCCCAAATCCCCGCCCCGGCACCGCTTTTTCCCCACCTCCTCCCCTGAGCGCACCATGTTCCTGCTCCTCCCCCTTCCCTCCTGGAGCTTGTACACTGTGAAACAGCTGTTTTGCGGTGGCAAGTGCTGGGAGAAGGCGGCGAAGTGGGGACACAGTGCGCTCAGGAGAGGAGATGGAGGTGAGGTGGGGTGGAGGGACGGGGAGGGGAGGGGAGCTTGCCTGCTGGTGGGTGCAGAGCACCCACTAATTTTTCCCTGTGGGTGCTCCAGCCCCAGAGCACCCACAGAGTCGGCCGAGCACTCCTACTCTTTGGCATACAACCATGCAACAACCAAGCTGTCAGATGCAGCGCTGCCAGGTTTGGGTGCAGGAGCCTGACGTGGTTCTGGGATAGGATATCCGGCCAGAAAAGCAGCTGCAGCAGGGGCCAGCAGCATGCCGAACCAATGTTGGTGAGGCCAAGCTGGAGCTATAGGATCACTTTGCCTCTGTCCTGTTCTTCATGAGGACTCTGTGGATCAATGGCACCAGCAGGAAAGCGTACATCAGAGCTCCTGACCACGGGAGTAAGAAGGCGTCTGCCAAGGAGGTCCTGTCAATCCCCCAAACTGAGCAGAACATGTGGCATTTCCTGTTCTGGCGAGTCGCGAACAAGTCCACTTGGGGAGATCCCCACTTTCAGAAGACCACGCTGACCACCTCGGGGTCTCCAGGAGGTGCACAGCCACGAGATGAATAGCATGCTGTACACACAAAGTCCCAGAGCTGGAGAGCTTCCTGGCAAATGTTCTGATGACCTGGCTCCACCCTGCTTGTTGATATAAAACACCGTGGCGGTATTGTCCATCAGGACTTGAATCACCTTGCCTTTCAAGTGGGACCGAAAAGCCTGACAGGTCAAGCGTACCACTCTGAGCTCCCTGACATTTATGTGAAGGGAGTGGTCGACCCATCACCAGCAGTCTTGTGTGCTGAACTCACCCAGGTGGGCTCCCCAGCCTAGGTCTGAGGTGTCAGAAACCAGGGGTAGCGATGGGGATGGGGCTGCGAAGGGAACTCCCTCCAACACCGATCTGGGGTTCAACCATCATGCCAGTGATGACCGGATGTGGTCCAGCACCTTGACTACCAGGTCTAGGTTGTGCCTGTTGGGGATGAAGACCAATGCCAGCCACACCTACAGTGGCCAGAGATAGAGCTGGGCATTACGGACCACATAAGTACAGCCTGCCATGTGGCCTGACAATCTCAGACAAGTGCGGGCGGTGGTGAGTGGGTTGCCCCTTACATGGGAGATCACATCCGACATGGCTCAGAAACGAGCCTCCCGAAGGAAAGCTCTGGCCCACATGGAGTCTTTCCAGTCGAGAACAGTGTACCAGTCTTCCGGATCCAGTGAGGGGATGATGGATGCCAGAGAAACCGTGAGGAACTTCAACTCTTGAGATATTTGTTGAGTCACCACAGGTCCAGAATGGGTTTTAGGCCCCCTTTGCCTTTGGGATTAGGAAATAGAGGGATAGAATCCTTTCCCCCTCATTTCCCAAGGGATCTTCTCCACTGCCTCCAGCTGCAGGAGGTTGTCGACCTCCTGAACGAGGCGTTGCTCTTGAGAAGGGTCCCTGAAGAGGGATGGGGAAAGGGGGTGGGGGGAGAGAATTGCAGGATGTAGCCCAGAGATACAATTTCTAGCACCCACTGGTCTGAGGTGACCTGCGACCAGGCTGAACGGTAGGGACGAAGACGGTTGAGGAAAGGATAAGGTGGATCCGGGGAGTTGACTGGGGGATCACTCTTGACCTCACCCTCAAAAAAACCGCTTCTGGCCCCCATGATGTTATGCTGGGCCGGGTTGTGTGGGTGAATGGGAGGAGGAAGGGCAGCAATGACTAAAACTGATGTCCCTATCCCTTCTCCTTGCAGATCCCTGTTGAGGCTGCCCAGGCCTTGGCAGCGGGTGCGACTGGAACTGCTTCCTCGCCACCTGAGGTGTATGCAACCCCAGTGAGTGGAGGGTGGCCTGAGGGTCCTTTAGTCCATTCAGCCTCGCATCAGTCTGCTCTGCAAAGAGTACAACCCTATCAAATGGGAGATCCTGGATTGAGCACTGCATCTCCTGGGACAGACCTGCAGTCTGAAGCCAGGAACTGCACCTCATGACCATCGCTGAGGTGACCACCCTGGCCACCAAATAGGCTGCATCCCACGCCATTTGGACGGAACACTGAGCTGTTGTAGTACCCTTCTCAACAAGGGCCCCAAATTCTTGGGCCATGTCCTGGGGCATGGAATCCTTAAACTTACGGAGGGAGTCCCATAAACTGAAGTTTTATCCCCCCAAAAGAGCCTGGTGGTTCATGACCCTGAACTGAAGACTGGCCATAGAATAAATTTTCCTTCCAAAAAGGTCTGGTCTCTTGGCCTCCTTATTTTTGGGGGTGGAACTGGATTGCCCTTGTCTGTCTTTCTCATTGGCCACAGAAATGACCAACGACCCTGGGGGCAGATGGGTGTACAAGTATTTGAACCCCTTCGCAGGGATGAAATACTTCTTTTTTGCCCTCTTGGAGGTGGGCAGGATTGAGGACGGGGTTTGTCAGAGGGCTTTGGCAATATTTAGGACCCCTTCGTGCACCGGAAGCGTGACACATGCAGGGGTTGATGCAGAGAGCACTTTAAACAAGGTGTCCGATTGCTCCACCATCTCCTCCACCTCTAGGCCTAAGTTCGTGGTCACCTCTCAGAGCAGGGCTTGGTGCTCCTTAAAATCGTTGGTGGGCTAGTGCGAGAAGACCCACCACAGCCTCATCTGGAGAGGATGAGGACTGGACCACTGGGGGAGGGCCAGGGGCATCATCCCCCATGGGGCAAAGGGGACTCGGGGTGGGTACCTGCTTTTCCACCCCAGTGTCTGACTGCACTTTGTATGCTGAGACCGGTGCTGCCGCCGGTGCCATCTGATGCTTGTCTGAAGTGGCGACCAACGATTGGTGTGAAGGGGGCATTGGCATAACGAGCATGCCCCAAGCACTCCAATAGGGCCATTGTGCTGACCACTGGCCCTGCTACCAGGATGGCATTGTGGAGGCAGATGCAGCCTCAGGAGCCCAGTCGCAACAGTACTGTCTCGGCGAGGGGCTAAACTCCTTCTCCGTGCCAGAGGAATCCTCCTCCGGTGACCACAGCAGGGCCATCAATGCCTGAGTCTGGTGGCTAACCAACGCTGTGGGTGAACGGTGCCTTGAATAGGCAGATTGTTGGTCCCGGGAGTAGGGGGAGCGGCACGGTGCTGGGGAACATTTCTGTCGTCTAGGCGACGGCGATCAACATCATGGAGAGGGTCAGCAGGAGGTGACCAGTGCCAACCATACAGTGACCAGCACCTCCCTCTGGGCGAGTCTTGTCAAGAGGGCGGACAGCTAAAGTAGCGAACTGGTGACCTGGGTTAATGCGGAGACCTGGGGCGGGGCGACAAAGAGCTCTGCCTCAGCTCTGGAGACTGGCAGTGTTCACTCGCCTTCCGGGAGGCTTTCACAGCTGGCTTGCCCTCATAGGGAGCCTATGCTGGGTTCATCACAGCACGTGGTGCAGGTTGCACTGGGAGAGTCCTTTGCTTTCTGGGCACCGGGAGGGGCTGGGAAGGCGTTGGCTCCACCATGAGTCTGGGTCCCTTACCGCTCCCTGAAATCAGTGGTGGATCCCTGGGGAGGAGTTGGGGGCAGGGGTAGGAGGTCTCCTAGGGGGATGTGTCCCTATTTTGCTCCAGGGTGGGCGGGCAGCCCGAACAGGGTCCTTTACCCGATGCCCCTTGGCCCTTCTTGCTTGGTGCCACATCACGCTTTTTCGACTTCTTCTTGGGCACCAGCGAAGGCGATTGGTGCTGGATACAGCCCAGTGCCGGGGGTGCACTACGCACCGAGGCCAAAGTACTAGAAGTCGAGTCCAGCTGGGACTACTCCAAGGCCCGGTGGAGAGCAGCCTCCCTGAGGAGCACCCTCAAATGGATGTTGCGTTCTTTTTGTCACTTGGGACGAAAGTTCTTACAGATGTGATACGTCTCTTTTACATGAGATTCCCCCAAGCACTTCAGACAGCTGCCATGGGGGTCAGTTACAGTCAGCCCAGGGCTTAAAACCCAGAAACTGGGGCATGCCCCACCTGGGGCAAAGTTCCTGTCCCTAACTTACTAACTACGGTGCTTAACTACTACTTCACTAGCTAACTACTGTAAACAAAACTATTTACAGCTCTAATACATGAAGTGAAAAAGGAAACCGCTGACCACTTGCTAGGCAAGGGAGAGAGGCACTCGGACCAACCACCATGGGTGGTAAGAAGGAACTGAGAGGGCACAGGGCCAGCAGCACCGGATATACCCAACACGAGTGTGGCACTTCAGAGGGTGCCACAGCCGACTCTACGGATACCGCGAAGGCAAAAATCTCTGACAACTGTGCACGTGGGTGCACACACACCGATAATGGAATCAACATGAGCAAGCACTTGAAGAGCCACCACTGGTTTAGACACAACAAATCCTGCATCATGGCAAGGGGGTTAAACCAGATGACCCTTGAAGTCCCTTCTAACTTTATGGTTCTATGATTTTACTTCCCTATCACAGAATATAGCTGCCTTCTGCCTCCCTCTGAGGGTTGCATCTGTGTTCACTACTCTTTAAAGCCTAAATCTGACCTCTCAGAGCTCAGCTTCACAGTCAGGAGTGCCTAGAATTGTGAAAAAGAGTTCAGCTCACAGCACTCAGCATGAATACCATGCTCTGTTCCTTGTGCTGGTTCCGTTTCCACTACAAACAACAGGAAACAAGTTATGTTCTGCTATTTTTAATAAGAACCAGTGGGAAGAGCCAGGGACAAAAGCCCATTGTAGGGCTGTGGAACCCGGAAAATATAGAATCATAGAAGATTAGGGTTAGAAGAGACCTCAGGAGGTCATCTAGTCCAACCCCCTGCTCAAAGCAGGACCAACACCAACTAAATCATCCCAGCCAGGGCTTTGTCAAGCCGGGCCTTAAAACCTCTAAGGATGGAGATTCCACCACCCTCCTAGGCAACCCATTCCAGTGCTTCACTTCCCTCCTTGTGAAATAGCGTTTCCTAATATCCAACCTAGACCTCCTCCACTGCAACTTGAGACCACTGCTCCTTGTTCTGTCATCTGCCACCACTGAGAACAGCCCAGCTCCATCCTCTTTGGAACCCCTCTTCGGGTAGTTGAAGGCTGCTATCAAATCCCCCCTCACTCTTCTCTTCTGCAGACTAAACAAGCCCAGTTCCCTCAGCCTCTCCTCAAAAATCATGTGGCCCAGCCCCCTGATCATTTTTGTTGTGTTCTGCTGGATTCTAATTTGTCCACATCATTTCTGTAGTGGGGGCCCCAAAAATGGATGCAGTACTCTAGGTGTGACCTCACCAGTGCCAAATAAAGGGGAATAATCACTTCCCTCAATCTGCTGGCAATGCTCCTACTAATGCAGCCCAATATGCCATTAGCCTTCTTGGAAACTGCTTACTCATATCCAGCTTCTCGTCCACTGTAATCCCCAGGTCTTTTTCTGCAGCACTGCTGCTTAGCCAGTCAGTCCCCAGCCTGTAGCGGTGCATGGGATTCTTCTGTCCTAAGTGAAGGACTCTGCACTTGTCCTTGTTGACTCTCATCAGATTTCTTTTGGCCCAATCATCCAATTTGTCTAGATCACTCTGGACCTTATCCCTACCCTCCAGCGCATCTACCTCTCCCCCCCCAGCTTAATGTCATCTGCAAACTTGTTGAGGGTTCGCAGAGGGCACTCTGCTTGACGTCATTGACATGAACTGTGACCAAATAGATCATTGTTGCAACCAGGGTCCTATGGTTGCACCAGGTCTTGTACAGAGGAGGGCAAGTGGGGCGTCTATGGAAAGGTGGTAGTTTGCTGGTTATGATTAAGCTGTCTGTATGTATGTATCATTTTTGTATTTGAAGTTATGAATATTGGCTATGTACTCGTATCTCTGTGTTTGATTCTAAGTAGCCTCAGTGATGCATTTGGTCAGCTTCTTGAGAAAGGACTATTCTCAGTAAGTGCACAATCAGGAAACACTTAACTGACAGTGGACTTTGGGAGATGCCAATCTACATCTGAGCTTTCCTGGGAATGTTCAAATTAATATGTAAACAATGGCGTCGGCCTGCAAAAAGCTAAATCATTTGTGGACATGTGACTTGCCCAGGTGGCTACAAACTCCATCTTGTTGCTGTGACTTTGCACAGAAGAACAAAGGGGTTTTCGCCCACAAGAGAGAATATAAAAGGCCCTGGAAGCCTCTCCATTTTGTCTTCAGCTGGGGGTGTGAGTGATTGCTGGACCCAAACGAGGAAGGAGTCCAGTCTGTGAAAGAAGCTTATTGGAACATCTCTGTGGGTGAGAGTTCATCTGTAATCAGTTTTTTAATGTATTAGGCTTAGATTTGCATGTTTTGTTTTATTTTGTGTGGTAACTTACTTTGTTTTGTCTGTTATTACTTGGAACCACTTAAATCCTACTTTTTATGCTTAATAAAATCACTTTTTGCTTATTAATTAACCCAGAGTAAGTAATTAATACCTGGGGGAGCAAACAGCTGTGCATCTCTCTCTATTGATGTTATACAGGCCAGTCAGCCTCACCTCAGTCCCTGGAAAAATCATGGAGCAGGTCCTCAAAGAATCAATCCTGAAGCACTTGCATGAGAGGAAAGTGATCAGGAACAGCCAGCATGGATTCACCAAGGGAAGGTCATGCCTGACTAATCTAATCGCCTTTTATGATGAGATTACTGGTTCTGTGGATGAAGGGAAAGCAGTGGATGTATTGTTTCTTGACTTTAGCAAAGCTTTTGACACGGTCTCCCACAGTATTCTTGTCAGCAAGTTAAGGAAGTATGGGCTGGAATAATGCACTATAAGGTGGGTAGAAAGCTGGCTAGATTGTCGGGCTCAATGGGTAGTGATCAATGGCTCCATGTCTAGTTGGCAGCCGGTATCAAGTGGAGTGCCCCAAGGGTCGGTCCTGGGGCCGGTTTTGTTCAATATCTTCATAAATGATCTGGAGGATGGTGTGGATTGCACTCTCAGCAAATTTGTGGATGATACTAAACTGGGAGGAGTGGTAGATACGCTGGAGGAGAGGGATAGGATACAGAAGGACCTAGACAAATTGGAGGATTGGGCCAAAAGAAATCTGATGAGGTTCAGTAAGGATAAGTGCAGGGTCCTGCACTTAGGACGGAAGAACCCAATGCACAGCTACAGACTAGGGACCGAATGGCTAGGCAGCAGTTCTGCGGAAAAGGACCTAGGGGTGACAGTGGACGAGAAGCTGGATATGAGTCAGCAGTGTGCCCTTGTTGCCAAGAAGGCCAATGGCATTTTGGGATGTATAAGTAGGGGCATAGCGAGCAGATCGAGGGACGTGATCGTTCCCCTCTATTCGACATTGGTGAGGCCTCATCTGGAGTACTGTGTCCAGTTTTGGGCCCCACACTACAAGAAGGATGTGGATAAATTGGAGAGAGTCCAGCGAAGGGCAACAAAAATGATTAGGGGTCTGGAACACACGACTTATGAGGAGAGGCTGAGGGAGCTGGGATTGTTTAGCCTGCAGAAGAGAAGAATGAGGGGGGATTTGATAGCTGCTTTCAACTACCTGAAAGGGGGTTCCAAAGAGGATGGCTCTAGACTGTTCTCAATGGTAGCAGATGACAGAACGAGGAGTAATGGTCTCAAGCTGCAGTGGGGGAGGTTTAGATTGGACATTAGGAAAAACTTTTTCACTAAGAGGGTGGTGAAACACTGGAATGCGTTACCTAGGGAGGTGGTAGAATCTCCTTCCTTAGAGGTTTTTAAGGTCAGGCTTGACAAAGCCCTGGCTGGGATGATTTAACTGGGAATTGGTCCTGCTTCGAGCAGGGGGTTGGACTAGATGACCTTCTGGGGTCCCTTCCAACCCTTATATTCTATGATTCTATGATTCTATAAAGGGCAGACAATTTATGAGTTTACCCTGTATAAACTTTATAAAGAAAAAAACAGATTTATTTGGGGTTTGGATCCCATTGGGAGTTGGGTGTCTGGCTGCTAGAGGTAGGAGCACCTGCTAAGCCATTTTCAGTTAAGTCTGCAGTTTTGGGGTGCGTGGTTCAGACCCTGGGTGTGTGTTGAAGCAGACTGGTGTGTCTGGCTTGACAAAGCAGGGTCCTGGAGGCCCAAACTGGCAGAGAAATCAGGCTTAGAGGTCGTCTCAGCACATCAGGTGACAGTCGCAAGGGGGATTCTGTGACCGAACCCGAGATGAGAGGACTAGAACTGAACGCTGTATTCAAGGTGAGGGTGTACCATGGATTTGTATAGTGACACTCTGATATTTTCTGTCTTAATATTTAACCTTTTCCTAGTGATTCCTAACATTCTGCTAGTTCCAAAGAGCAAAAAGCAAGTTTGGGCTTTTCTAGGCCTAGTGGGTTACTACTGTCACTTTATACCTCATTTCACAATGTTGGCAGCTCCGTTAACAGACGTTACAAAGACACAAATGATGAAAACAGTCCAGGGGATTCAGGAGTGTCAAAAACCTTTTAAAAGAATAAAGGAAATCTTGGGGCAACGAACTGTACTTTGATGTCCAGACTTTTCATTACCATTTATCTTGCACTTGGACAATCTGAAGTGGGCTTAGGAGTCATAAGTCTGCAAATTTCCAAGAAGTAGAACATTCAGTTCTTTATGTAAGCAGGAAACTCCAGCAACAGGAAACCAAGTTCTCTACCATAGAGCGAATGCTTGGCCATATAATGGGCGGTAGTGGCTCTGTGATATTACCATCTAGGAGTTTCGTTCAAGCTAGTCAAAGACCACATCTTAAAAAGGATGTGGACAAGGAAAAAGATACCAACCCTGCATTACATAGTGGTAGCTGGCATTACAGCCCTATGCTTTTACAATGACACCATTCGGGATCCCAACAGGGGAACACAGACTTTCCTTCCTCAACTAGGAGGGGACATTACTCTCTGACAAGACCACACCCCAATTCCTCCCTGCAGAGGGAGGTACATGACAGGGTGTACCAGGCCTGCGCGGCCCCCAGCTGGAGGCCCAGCTGCTCTGCTACACCTGCCCAGGAAACAGCTTTCTGAGAGGTTTCAGAGCAGCAGCTGTGTTAGTCTGTTTTGCAAAAAGAAAAGGAGTACATGGAGCACCTTAGACACAAATCAATTTATTTGAGCATAAGCTTTCATGAGCTACAGCTCACTTCATCAGATGCATGAAGTGAGCTGTAGCTCACGAAAGCTTATGCTCTAATAAATTTGTTAGTCTCTAAGGTTCCACAAGTACTCCTTTTCTTGTAGCTTTCTGAAAGGAATGGAGCAGTGTGTATTAGACCTCTGGGCTTGCCTAGAGAAGCCTCCTGGGGAGCAGCCATTTTGGGAACCATTGAGAGCTGGTCTTCCACCAACTAGAAGGGCAGGGGATCAGCAACAGCCAATCAAGGCCCAGCAGGCTGAAATAATTGGAGCTACCTGCTGCTAGCAAGGCTGTTCTTGGCTGGGGCCCAAGGAGTGAGGAGAGATGCTCCCTATGCCACAGCCAAAGGAAACAGGTTGGGACAGGACTTATTGCTGGCCAGAGTCAGTGGCAGGAGTTCAGGAGGAACCTGCTGATTTAACTCCATAGAGGAAGTTAAACCGCAGAAGGATAAGAAACCATTTTATTTAAAATTGGCCCCGAAGGGCAAGGAACATCTTCTGGTTTTCTGTATCCCAGGAGGGGTTTGAACTGTGTGCCCTGGCCGGAGGGCTGAGCTGTGGACGACCTTCAGAGGTAGGCTGAGAGCCTGCAGTGGGCACTGGGAGCTGAAGAAAGTGGCAGCACCACACCTTGACACCAGAGGGAGGGTGCACCCACCACAAACTACAACAGAAGTGTCCAGTGTGTGTGTGCTCAGTCCAAAATGGAAGTCAGGCTTTAGAGCAATGGTTGTGGGTTCTGATCTAGAAAATGCCCTCCTGCCAGGACACGGTCAGGACTTGTTCCATGGCAGAACATGGACAGACACCGCATCAGAGTGAGACTCTGGATTAACTAGTTCCTCCTCAAACAACACCACCATTGATTTCTCTGGTCCAGGCGGAGACGATAATGAAATCTGACAAGAGAACAATGCAGCCTGTCCTGGGGTGTTACTACCAGCCTCCAAACCAGGGATGTGAAACAACTTCTCCCCATGATCTCAGATTAACAATACGAAATCCGGAGCTGCTGCCAGTCTGTCACATGGTGAGCAGATCCCTGGGATGGTAGCGAGAGACCAGAGCCACTAAAAAGCAATCCAGACCTGTTCCAGAGCAACAGGAATGATTACCAGTTTTGAAAACATGTCTTACAGAGACAGACTCAAAGAGCTCAATCTATTAAGCTTAACAAAGAGAAGACTAAGGGGTTACTTGATTACAATCTATCCGTACCTAACGGGGAACAAATATTTAATAAAGGGCTCTTTAATCAAGTAGAGAAAGATCTAACATGACCCAATGGCTGGAAGTTAAAGCTAGACAAGTTAGGATTGGAAATAAGGAGTAAATTTTTAATGGTGAGTGAGTAATAACCGTTGGAACAATTTTCCAGGGGCTGTGATGGTTTCTCAATCACTAATAATTTTTAAATTAAAATTGGATGCTTTTCTAAACTATAGGAACTATTCTGGGGCCATTCTCTGGCCTGCGCTCTACAGGAGGTCAGAGTGGATGATCACAATGGTCCTTTCTGGCCTTGGAATCTAGGGCTGTTCCTGCAGCCATCCTCACAGCAAAGCCAGTACATGGCAACAATATTTTCCACACAAACTTTTACTGAGGCTGGAGCATCTGTGAGCGTCCCACCATAAGCACCCTTCACCGCCAGTCCTGCTAACAGGGTTTGGGACTCGGATGTCCAGGAGCAATCTAAGATGTTATACCCTATACTATTCATAGAAATATGGTTATGATAGGAGTATGGCCTAAGATATATTTAATGCAAGATGGGTCTTGTAAGGTATCATTGGAAAAGTTATGATTTACTGAATGTGATTATCCAATTTATATGCATATATCATTTCTGTATCTAAAGTTAGCAATATTGACTATGTAACAATTACAACTGTGTGTGTATTTGGGAGACACCCACCAGATAACAGGCCATCAGCTTTGATGGGCCACTAGGAAGAAACAAAAAGAAAAGGAGTACTTGTGGCACCTTAGAGACTAACCAATTTATTTGAGCATGAGCTTTCGTGAGCTACAGCTCACTTCATCGGATGCATACACGCTATGCATCCGATGAAGTGAGCTGTAGCTCACGAAAGCTCATGTTCAAATAAATTGGTTAGTCTCTAAGGTGCCACAAGTACTTGCATCCGATGAAGTGAGCTGTAGCTCACGAAAGCTCATGCTCAAATAAATTGGTTAGTCTCTAAGGTGCCACAAGTACTCCTTTTCTTTTTGCGAATACAGACTAACACGGCTGTTACTCTTAAACCTAGGAAGAAACAATAAGACTTTAAAGATACTAATCTCTCTGCTTCCTGAGAGGTGTCCTGGAATGGAGCTGTGACACTACTAGGTCAGGTGGTCCTGTCACCTCCGTACTAAAAACTATCTTGGACTTCTAGTAATTTTCCACTAAAAGGAGGGGGAAGTCAAGACTGAGAAACAAAAGATTCCCGCCTTATGTTAATCGTATTTAAGGCTGGGGAGTAAGGCAAACAGGACTCTCCTCCATTGCCTACCCAAGAAAGACTGCTGAAAGTATTTGGGGGGACAAGGGAATGAACCTGAGGGAAAAGGTAGGGGTGAGTCCACATTGAGACAGGGATCTAGTCTGTAAGAAGAAATCACTGGAACTCTAAGTTACAGAAACTCTGCAACTTGCCTAAAATAATGTTTAGGGTGAGAAATTACTTCTTGAAACCAGTCTCTTTAAGATCTTAAGCTTTGTAAGCGCTATTTTGTTTTATTTGCTCAGTAATCTGCTTTATTGTATTTGCTATCCCTTATAATCACTTCAAATCTGCCTTTTATAGTTAATAAATTTGTTGTGTTTATTATTAAACCCAGGTTGTGCAATTTCTAACTGGGGGGGCAAGAAGTTGTGCATCTCTCTCTTCACATTGAGGGAGAAGGCAAATTTTTATGAGCTTGTGCCGTGCAGATCTTTCTATACAGCACAAGACAATATTATCTGGGGTTTACCTCTCCACAGTGGGTGTGCACACAAGTGCTGGCTGAATTATCTCACACAGATCTGACTGCAGTCTGTGTCTGCAGCTGGGTGTAGTCTTGCCTGGGTGTGTGCTGGAAAGGGGCTTGAGAGCCTGGCACACCAACCCAGTGCAAGGGAAACCCAGGCTGGCAGGGCCAGAGGGATGAATGGGACCCCAGCACATCAGGTGGCATCCCAGACAGTGGGAGGGGGTCCAACCCATCACACTCCAGAATTCCTGCACTGTAGCTGGAGACAAAGGGAGCAGCTAGGACTGAAGCAGTAATATTACTTAGCCTGTCTATAGCACTTTTTAATCCAAGTCCCTCAGAGTGTTGTCAGCCCATAGCTGCTACAGTGACTGGCGTTACAGACATACAGAAGACAACGAAGCTTCACGAGATCCTGGTTAGGCTAGTTTCCTGGCACCATTTGTATCAATGGATAATCTGCAAGCCAGAGCGGGGAAGAGCCCAAACAACACAGTGAAAAGGTACTTTAGAAATACAGGGACTAAATTAAACGGGTGATTATTGGTTGGTGCGGCTGCCCAGACTGCGGGGGAGCCACAGGTTGTGGCCATGCACCTCTTGGCTGGGGAAAGCAAGTGGGTGGACACTTGGGGCACTGTGACCACCTGTGTGCATCTGGAATACTAGACAGAGGCACCTCCAGGGTGAAGCCTGAGGGTGCTGTAGGTGGGGGAATGGAAGGGTATGAACCAATTAAGCATGAACCTGACCAAATTAAGAAAAAGCTGCATGGAGCATCTCTTTGTCCCAGGCTTCCCCAATGACCAAGAGCTCAATCCTGCAACGTGCTGAATGCCCTCAGCTCCTACTGATATCACCACAAGTTGAGATTGCTCAGCTTCTCACAAGGATGCCGAGTTCCTTGCAGGTTTGAGTCCTGTGTGCCTAGCTGACTGAGCAGGCAGCAGGACGCATGGGGGTTGGTGTCTCATTAAAATCACTAGTTTGGTTCAGGATAAGTGATTAGAACAGTTTACTGTCCAAACATTTATCCTGATACCAGCAAGAGTGTGTCTGTCCTGACAAGTCATGAAACAGCAGACTGTGAAGTCTGCTGTCTCCTCATTTACTACGTTATTTTTTCTAATATGGCAAGATCCCTGTGACAAGAAATTCACAATCTAGGGCTTGTGCCTGAAACCCTCTCTAGCTCACAGGGCTTCTTTTCCCTCTCACCTCTCCTTTTCCTCAGGCTTCTGGTGGCTATCCCTCCCCATTCCATTCTATGCCTCCTGTGACAAGGCGCCTCCTCTGTCTCCTGGGACTTTGCACTTCCCCCTCTGGCAATGGCAGGGGCCTAGTTAAAACAGTCCCACTTTAGAGAGTATACTCTTATCAGTGCTTTCAAGTAGGCCTCAGGGCAGGCCCAAGGAGGTTTCCTCCAGCAAACAAAAAAATAAACCAACTTACAAAAGGGGATACCTTTCCCCACCCCCTTTGCTGGGGTGCTGCTGCCCTGCTGTCAGCCCTGGGGTGTCAGTCCTTCCCCTAAATGGGCACTCCGCTTTGGGGGTTTCCCCCTGGAGGGAGGAGAGCAGCCTCTCACCCTGGAGAAGCCAGTCTTCCTGCTGCCACTAGCCCTGCATCAGCTTGTCTCTCTTCTCCCCCAGCCGTGTTAGTCTGTATCCACAAAAAGAAAAGGAGTACTTGTGGCATGCATCCAATGAAGTGAGCTGTAGCTCACGAAAGCTTATCCTCAAATAAATTTTAGTCTCTTAAGGTGCCACAAGTCCTGCTTTTCTTTTTCCAAATCCAGATGGCGACCAGTGTCAATTCAGTACATTAAGAATTGTCCAGTAGTGACAATGGGACGAACATGAACTGCCCCCATGCAGAGCTGGCTGCTGCTTTGCCTGTAGTGACCCAGAACTGTGGCCTGGGGTGGCAGGCAGGAGGCTCCCCTTACTTTACATTGCAGCAATTTCTCCCCAGCCCAGACACCCTGCCCCAAGCAGCGCCTGGCTCTGCCAATTCCACCAAGTATCCATCCCATCAGGTGCCTTGCCCCACACTCCCAGCCATGTTCCTCACCCCACAATGCATTCTCCTTCCCCCAGCTCCCTGCCCTACCTAGCTCACCTCTCTCTCTGTCAGCCAGACAGCCATGCTCTGACCCACTGGCACCTCACCTGCACTGACCAGCCTCATAGGGCTTCTCACCCACCCCATTGTAATCCCTGCCTTGTTCTGACACTCACGCTCTTGTCCTGTTCCTAACAGCTTTCCTCTTACATTAGTTTCCAGATAACCTATCCAAAGTCAGTGCCTGGGGCAAGAGCCTGAACTTAGGGAGACCCGTGCAAGGGCAGCAGCTCTACCCCAGTCATGCTCTGTTGGGGTCAGAATTACAAGTGTTCAGCACCCTGCCATTCCCGTTGGACGATGGAGACTCTCCCACCCCATCGTTCAGAACAATGGGAGCTGCTGGGTGCTGCGGCCAGGAGTGGTGAGGGCCTTTCTCCCCATTGTACACCTCATGAGTTCCAGGAAAGATCTGCCAGAGCCAGGAGTGCTGGGGCCCCATGTTTTTCTCTTTCCTACTCAGCCTCTCTGCATCTCAATGCCACACTTGTAGGCTTGTCTCTTGCTGCCCTCAGCTAATCACATCCCCTTCCAGAATCTTCTCATTCCCATAGGCAGCCTTATGAGCCTTCTCCTGACCACATGTGGCCCAGGGGAGGGTCTCTGTCACCCCTCCCACAATCCCCTGATATTCCCAGAGTGCCCTCTCCTGTCATCTGGCTTGTAAATTTGACACCACCACTCTCCAGAACCAAAATTTCCCCGAAAAGCAGGGCAGTGGCTAACGGGCAGGTAATGCTGGAACTGGTCATTACACCTAGTGTTCAGAGCCCTGTTGCAGCTACTAAACCTTAGTCTTTCTCCAGGAATAATACCGAGCTCCTGTAGAGCACTTTTCATCCATAGATCAAAGCCCTTTACAAAGGTCAGTATCATTATCTCCATTGTACACTTATGGAACCGGAGGCCCAAAGAGGTGAAGAACCTTGCTTAAGGTCACCCAGCAAACCAGCATCATAGTGAGGAATAGAACCCCAGGTCTCCTGACTCCCAGTCCAGTGCACTATCCATCACAGCACACTGCCTCCCTGAGTTTCTCACAGCCAGTACTCCTGCCCTGTTCCCTACAGAGCCCAAGCTGGGACAGGCTGGCACTAGAGTAGCCAGGAACTCTGACACAGCTAGTGCTCCTTCCCCATTCCTTCCATGTGGAATGTCAAGCCCAACGACAAGCTCTGCTTTCCCCAAATATAAAATCTTGGGTTGCAGTGGCTGTGCTGTCATTTCCAGCCTCGTCCAAGCAGCCTCCTCAGACTTTCCTCCCTTCTTGTGTCTGCTCCCTGCAGCCTTCCCGGATATCCTAGGATGCTTCCTTTTCATCATCTGTCTACAGAGGCTCTGAATTCTCATCCTGCTCCTCCTCACCTTGTCCTCCCCACCCCACCCCCTTTATTGGTGTGTGACTGAGCTGTTGCTGAAGCTCTCAGAGGGGAGTTTACACTGCACTCCTTTCCACAACGTCACTCTTATATCTGATCTACATTACAGACCTATAATCCATAGAACTAAATCTCTCAGGGCTGTGAAAAATCCACACCCCCGAGCGATGTAGTTATACTGACCTACCTTCCCATGTAGACGGCACGGTATCAATGGGAGAGCGTCTCCTGGTCACATAGCTACCACCTCTTGCAGAGGTGGCTTTATTATGCTGACCACAGAGCACTCTCTGGTTGGCAGAGATTCATAGACACTAAGGTCAGAAGGGACCATTATGATCATCTAGTCTGACCTCCTGCACAATGCAGGCCGCAGAATCTCACCCACCCACTCCTGCGAAAAACCTTTCACCTATGTCTGAGCTACTGAAGTCCACAAATCGTGGCTTAAAGACTTCAAGGAGCAGAGAATCCTCCAGCAAGTGACCCATGCCCCATGCTGCAGAGGAAGGCGAAAAACCCCCAGAGCCTCTGCCAATCTGCCCTGGAGGAAAATTTCTTCCCAACCCCAAATATGGCCATCAGCTGAACCCTGAACATATGGGCAAGATTCACCAGCCAGATACCCAGGAAAGAATTCTCTGTAGTAACTCAGATCCCACCTCATCTAACACCCCATCACAGGCCATTGGGCCTATTTACCATGAATAGTTAAAGATCAATTAATTACCAAAATCATGTTATCCCATCATACCATCTCCTCCATAAACTTATCGAGTTTAATCTTAAAGCCAGATAGGTCTTTTGCCCCCACTGCTTCCCTTGGAAGGCTGTTCCAGAACTTCACCAGACATGCTACAGCGACACAGCTGCATCAGTGCCGCGATTCTGCTGCAGCACTGTATGTGTAGACAAGCCCTCAGAAACCACAGCAGCAGCAACGGCAAAGTTACCACAGCTTTGCTTTCTTCAGAGGCCCGTGGGAAGAATGAAATGATAGACCATTGTTAGAGGACAGTACAGAAGTCCCCATCTGGGGTTGGTGATTCACATTTTCCTGGCCCCATGCAAAGCTCAAAGGCCAGCTAACGGCCTGAGCTTTGATCGAGAAGATAGGAAGTCTACACACAAAAAACAAAAAATATTATGTCTCATTCTAGGGTGAAAGTTGGGTAATTTTTTATTCTCAACTCTATTCCTTAGGAAGGACCTACTGCTGACCCGAAATACTCAGACCAAACATTCTCAAGAGCAGCAAAAACATGGGATGAAATACAAATTCTAAACAAAGATCCTTTAACTTAATTTGCACCTCAATTAAATTAAAATGCCTTTGTCCAAATCAGAACTACCTTATGTAAGTGTATTCACCCCTGGTTAGGAAAATAGGACTTGTGTATAATCAGAAACAGGACCAGTCTCACAGCTGCTGAGAATAAACACAGCTGGGAACATTCATCTCTCTTATTATTATTTGTATTACCATAGCGCTGGCCTAGGGACCAATCAAGGACCAGGACCTCACTGTGCTAGGCTCTGCACGAACACAGAACAAAAAGATGGTCCCAGTCCCAAAGAGCTCACAATCTGAGACAAGAGACAACAGCTGGATACAGACAAACAGATGTGGGGATATAAGAAGACAATGAGAAAACATTGGTCAGCACTCTAGGACAGGTAGTGGTTTCAGAATGCCAGTAGCCTGACCATTGTCAAGATTTTGGAGGCATCACAGCAAAGATTGTAGAGGGTTTTGAAGGAGGACAATGGAAGTAGCTTTGTGCATGTTTTTAGGAAGCTCTTTCCAAGTGTGAGGGGCAGCATGGGAGAATGCACAAAGGTGCTTGTTTGAAAATGTAACAAGTGAGGAATGGTGGCAAGAGTTCACATTTTTGCTAATGAACAAGAGCTGATAGGTGGGATAGACTAGGCTGAGAAAAAATGATGAAAGCAGCAGTACAGATGGATAAGAGAGCCTTTATCTTAGAAATCAGAGTAACAGCCGTGTTAGTCTGTATTCGCAAAAAGAAAAGGAGTACTTGTGGCACCTTAGAGACTAACCAATTTATTTGAGCATAAGCTTTCGTGAACTACAGCTCACTTCATCGGATGCATACTTCGAGACACCACTGACTTCCTGAGGAAACTACAATCCATCAGTGATCTTCCTGATAACACCATCCTGGCCACTAAGATCACCGATGGATTGTAGTTTCCTCAGGAAGGCAGTGGTGTCTCGAAGTATGCATCCGATGAAGTGAGCTGTAGTTCACGAAAGCTTATGCTCAAATAAATTGGTTAGTCTCTAAGGTGCCATAAGTACTCCTTGCTTTTTTTGCCTCTGTCTTCACTAACAAGGTCAGCTCCCAGACTGCTGCGCTGGGCATCACAAAATGGGGAAGAGATGGCCAGCCCTCGGTGGAGATAGAGGTGGTTAGGGACTATTTAGAAAAGCTGGACGTGCACAAGTCCATGGGGCCGGACGAGTTGCATCCAAGAGTGCTGAAGGAATTGGCGGCTGTGATTGCAGAGCCATTGGCCATTATCTTTGAAAACTCGTGGCGAACCAGGGAAGTCCCGGATGACTGGAAAAAGGCTAATGTAGTGCCAATCTTTAAAAAAGGGAAGAAGGAGGATCCTGGGAACTACAGGCCAGTCAGCCTCACCTCAGTCCCTGGAAAAATCATGGAGCAGGTCCTCAAAGAATCAATCCTGAAGCACTTGCATGAGAGGAAAGTGATCAGGAACAGCCAGCATGGATTCACCAAGAGAAGGTCATGCCTGACTAATCTAATCGCCTTTTATGATGAGATTACTGGTTCTGTGATGAAGGGAAAGCAGTGGATGTATTGTTTCTTGACTTTAGCAAAGCTTTTGACACGGTCTCCCACAGTATTCTTGTCAGCAAGTTAAGGAAGTATGGGCTGGATGAATGCACTATAAGGTGGGTAGAAAGTTGGCTAGATTGTCGGGCTCAACGGGTAGTGATCAATGGCTCCATGTCTAGTTGGCAGCCGGTATCAAGTGGAGTGCCCCAAGGGTCGGTCCTGGGGCCGGTTTTGTTCAATATCTTCATAAATGATCTGGAGGATGGTGTGGATTGCACTCTCAGCAAATTTGCGGATGATACTAAACTGGGAGGAGTGGTAGATACGCTGGAGGGCAGGGATAGGATACAGAAGGACCTAGACAAATTGGAGATTTGGGTCAAAAGAAATCTGATGAGGTTCAATAAGGATAAGTGCAGGGTCCTGCACTTAGGACGGAAGAATCCAATGCACCACTACAGACTAGGGACCGAATGGCTAGGCAGCAGTTCTGTGGAAAAGGACCTAGGGGTGACAGTGGACGAGAAGCTGGATATGAGTCAGCAGTGTGCCCTTGTTGCCAAGAAGGCCAATGGCATTTTGGGATGTATAAGTAGGGGTATAGCGAGCAGATCGAGGGACGTGATCGTTCCCCTCTATTCAACATTGGTGAGGCCTCATCTGGAGTACTGTGTCCAGTTTTGGGCCCCACACTACAAGAAGGATGTGGATAAATTGGAGAGAGTCCAGCGAAGGGCAACAAAAATGATTAGGGGTCTAGAACACATGACTTATGAGGAGAGGCTGAGGGAACTGGGATTGTTTAGTCTGCAGAAGAGAAGAATGAGGGGGGATTTGATAGCTGCTTTCAACTACCTGAAAGGGGGTTCCAAAGAGGATGGCTCTAGACTGTTCTCAATGGTAGCAGATGACAGAACGAGGAGTAATGGTCTCAAGTTGCAGTGGGGGAGGTTTAGATTGAATATTAGGAAAAACTTTTTCACTAAGAGGGTGGTGAAACACTGGAATGCGTTACCTAGGGAGGTGGTAGAATCTCCTTCCTTAGAGGTTTTTAAGGTCAGGCTTGACAAAGCCCTGGCTGGGATGATTTAACTGGGAATTGGTCCTGCTTCGAGCAGGGGGTTGGACTAGATAACCTTCTGGGGTCCCTTCCAACCCTGATATTCTATGATTCTATGATTCTATGAGTAGACCTTTGCACCAGTGATTCTGCACCCCTACAAAGCTATGCAGGGGCCTTAGAAGCAGCGATGCAAGTTAGGGGAGCCCTCAGGGGCTATTACCTATGTAGTTCTTGTAATCTTTTTCTCTGCCAGTCACTCAAGCTTCTTGAATATATTTCTTGCTCTTCTCTAAGCTACTATCAGTTTTTCTATATCTTTCAGGTAGTTACATGCCCAGAACTAAACACAGGTTGCAATGGTCACAGCTGAGCTGTACAGAGGACTATCCCCTTTTTGTACCATGCGATGCTCTTATGAATCATAGAATCATAGAATATCAGGGTTGGAAGGGACCTCAGGAGGTCATCTAGTCCAACCCCCTGCTCGAAGCAGGACCAATTCCCAGTTAAATCATCCCAGCCAGGGCTTTGTAAAGCCTGACCTTAAAAACCTCTAAGGAAGGAGATTCTACCACCTCCCTAGGTAACGCATTCCAGTGTTTCACCACCCTCTTAGTGAAAAAGATTTTCCTAATATCCAACCTAAACCTCCCCCACTGCAACTTGAGACCATTACTCCTTGTCCTGTCCTCTTCTACCACTGAGAATAGTCTAGAACCATCCTCTCTGGAACCACCTCTCAGGTAGTTGAAAGCAGCTATCAAATCCCCCCTCATTCTTCTCTTCTACAGACTAAACAATCCCAGTTCCCTCAGCCTCTCCTCATAACTCATGTGTTCCAGTCCCCTAATCATTTTTGTTGCCCTTCGCTGGACTCTCTCCAATTTATCCACATCCTTTTTGTAGTGTGGGGCCCAAAACTGGACACAGTACTCCAGATGAGGCCTCACCAATGTCGAATAGAGGGGGACGATCACGTCCCTCGATCTGCTCGCTATGCCCCTACTTATACATCCCAAAATGCCATTGGCCTTCTTGGCAACATGGGCACACTGCTGACTCATACCCAGCTTCTCGTCCACTGTCACCCCTAGGTCCTTTTCTGCAGAACTGCTGTCTAGCCATTCGGTCCCTAGTCTGTAGCTGTGCATTGGGTTCTTCCGTCCTAAGTGCAGGACCCTGCACTTATCCTTATTGAACCTCATCAGATTTCTTTTGGCCCAATCCTCCAATTTGTCTAGGTCCCTCTGTATCCTATCCCTGCCCTCCAGCGTATCTACCACTCCTCCCAGTTTAGTATCATCCGCAAATTTGCTGAGAGTGCAATCCACACCATCCTCCAGATCATTTATGAAGATAATGAACAAAACCGGCCCCAGGACCGACCCCTGGGGCACTCCACTTGACACCGGCTGCCAACTAGAAACGGAGCCATTGACCACTACCTGTTGAGCCCGACAATCTAGCCAACTTTCTACCCACGTTATAGTGCATTCATCCAGCCCATACTTCTTTAACTTGCTGACAAGAATACTGTGGGAGACCGTGTCAAAAGCTTTGCTAAAGTCAAATACAACTCAAATACAAATGAATACAACTCAAAATGGTAATGTCCAATCCACCACTAGAAACACCTCCATTCAGTAATAATTGTGAATGACTTATTGAGATCTGCCAATTAGCTAGTTCTTGATTATGCTCAAATAAATTGGTTAGTCTCTAAGGTGCCACAAGTACTCCTTTTCTTTTTGCATGTACATTAAAAAATAGCATCCTGGTTATTGATATTGGAAAGTGCTGTGAAGTACTAAGTCAAACACCTTCCAAAAGTCTATGCGATTACCTTTGTCTATCAAACTTCTAATCTCATAAAAGTTGAATCAAGTTTGTCTGTCAAGACTATTTTCTATAAAACTACGTTGATTGGCATTAATTATATTCCTGTCTTTTAACTAGTTATTAATGAAATCCCGTGTTAGTTTTTGTATCTTTTTACCTGGGACTGATGTCAGGCTATCATTACCCAGATTGTTCCACTTGGTCTTTTTGAACACCACCACATTAGATCTCTTCCAGTCTTCTGGAATTTCCCCAGTATTCCAAGATTTACTAAAAAATGAATATCAGCCAGAGATCTCCTCAGCCACCTCTTTTAGGATTCTTGAGTGCAAGTTATTTGGGCTTGTGCATTTAAAAATGCCTATACCTGGTAAATGTTGTTTAGCATCCTTTGTTACTAATGGACTGGAAAATGGTTCAGCCGCCTCATCTGATATGACTAAATCATCTTCCTTCTTTCAAAAGACAAAACAGAAATATTAAACGTTGCTGCATAATTGCCAACAATTTTACTATCTCCATCTAGTAACAAGCCTGTACCACTGCTATAATTTTTGTTCTTAATAAACCTAACTCTTTCACTTCGACCATCCAGTGGGCTCCTCAAAAATCTTGAGGAGAGCTGAAATTTGGCATTTTATTTATTCTGGTTCAAAATGAATCACCTGCTGACACCCTGTCATTGTGACAATGATAAAGAATTACAGAAAGAGTCACTTTCTTCTAACACTGAACAAAGAACTTTAATAGAAGAAGAAACAATATTATCCCTAAAGTTTCTCTCCGTTTCACTGCAAAGTTTCTGCCTAGAACTTTGCCCAGACTCCTACTTGCCTGGATTCTTGCTACATATCCTCACATCAGCCTAAATTATAGATCACAACAGAATGTAAAGTACAAGTTATGGTACAGAGTGTAAAATGGCCAGACAGAAAAAGCAGATTCTAAAGTAGGAAATGTTTCTGCCAGATGTTGAACATAACAGATGATAGATATGTTTTCTGCTATGTGTAATATTCCAGCTGATTATAAAAGGAAGGCTACACGACAATGCCATCTAGAAGCCTCATCATGTATTGAGAAAAGGTGAAAAGAAAAGGAGTACTTGTGGCACCTTAGAGACTAACCAATTTATTTGAGCATAAGCTTTCGTGAGCTACAGCTCACTTCATCGGATATGAGCTGTAGCTCACGAAAGCTTATGCTCAGATAAATTGGTTAGTCTCTAAGGTGCCACAAGTACTCCTTTTCTTTTTGCGAATACAGACTAACACGGCTGTTACTCTGAAACCTGAGAAAAGGTGAAGACTTAAATTTTGCTGCAGGCTGCTCTGTGAAAAAGGTTGCCATGCTGATGTCAATGTTTGGCTGAAGCTCAGCTCCAGGGTGTGTACACTGATGATGTGAAACCTCATGCCAATGTGCTACAGGTGTCACCTGGTATCTACTCAGGTCACCAGGATGATAAATCAGAGGTGCCAGCACCAGAATGGAGAGCAACTGTTAGCTCTAGCAGGAACCACCCTGCTGTCAAACAACCACGCCACCACCAAACATGGGCTAAGAATCAGTCTCTCCTCACGTGCCCCCATAAGAGACTCTCTGCTCTAGACTTATTGCTGTGAGGTTCCTCCCAGCTGTGTACCAAGAGTCCCCAGGCTTTGAGAACTCCTTGTGTCCTGCTGCAGCAGCACCTTCATATCCCCTCATGTCCTTACCCCCCAGCAGGGCACCCTCACACCTTTATGCCCCTCCACACACTTGCCCTTTTTTGCCCATTCCCTGCCCTGTGTTGAGAGGTCTCATGGCAAGACTTCTACCACCAGAAGCACCCTCTGCAAGAAACACCTCCGTGTCACTGAAAAATGCCACAAGTACTCCTTTTCTTTTTGAAAAATGAGAAGAACCTTGAGGGTGACATGATCCCCCGGGGGCTAATTTCACACATACCTGCTTTCTTCAAACTGCAGTGAAACAACAACTGGGAACCCTCTGGGCTGACATTCACATAACACAGCCTCAGGGCCAAAGGTCATAAACATCTTGCCTCCTCTCTTTTCTTTACAGACACAGCAAGTCGTTCTTCCCCTCCCCCATCAACACACACACACATACACATACATACACACACACACACACACACACACACACACACACACACACACACACAGAGTGGCTCAGGATCACTTGTCAGTGCCCCTCTACACTGTCTGAGAAACTGAACTCCAAGATGAAAATTGTGTGCTAATTTCACAATAGGAAAGGAACGTAGACAACTGCATGCAGCAGAGACCAAAATAAATCTATTTGACAATGAATTTATCGTCTCAGAACATATGCATCGAGTTCTGTAATGAGAAATGAATGTGACTGTGTAGTCTGTGCTGCTCTGAGATGCATCTGGCTGCAGGAGGGTCTCAAAATTAGTTCACTCCAGAATGACAAATCTTAATGAGTATAAACATCTTATGAATATTCATTAACTTGTCAAACTTTTGTTTGTGGTGAGCCTGACATCAGAGCCATTTGAACAGCTCCCCAAAGTTCCTCTCCCCCACCTCCTTCCTAGAGGCGGATTTTGCTTTCTAAGTTCAGAGCAACTCATTTTTGTTCTTACCCTTTGGCTCGTCCATCAGTGCCAGTGTTCTCTCCCCTCCTTTCTCAGCCTCTGCGGGCTCTGAGCTGCTTAGTGAGAGGTGCACATGAAACAGAGCTATTTAACGGTCCATGGCTGTGGGAGGGGTTAGTTTAACTCTGCATGACTCAGAAGGAACTTAATGAAAAACCACAGGGTGACCTGCTTCTAAGGCAGAAATTAACTCATGAATGCAACCTGCTTCAGCCCCAGGCTTCCACTAAGAGTGCCACAAAATGTTTGGTAATAGTATGCAAAAGCTGCCAAAGAGAATACCTTGTTCCTTCCCCTTTTGGGACGGAAGTAGAGGCAGATATATCTCTGGCTGTGCTGGCACTTTTCAAAGAAAAATAGCGTCCTGGACATAAACAGAAAGCAATTATTCATCAGTCTTTGAAGTCATCTAACACGCAGACTCCCTCCGCTCTGGCCAGACTGTATATGAGAGGAAGAGCTACTCTTAAAAGGAGATAACTTTGCCCTTCCTCACTTCCATCTGCTACATTTCACCACCTAGATCCAAACACACAAGAAAAATGGAAAGTACAGCTGGGAAGGGGGGGGGGGGGGGGAAGGTTGATTTATAATTAATTTTTGCAAACTTTGCTGCATCCACCAATTCCAATCACAACCGTACAAATCTGGGCTCCTCATCCCACAGACACTCATCTTCTGTGCCCTGGCCCCTCACCTTCACACACTTAGAGCTCCTGCAGAGAGGAAGGGTTGGTTTACTATTTGGCTTGTGACACATTCACCCTGCTTCAAAGAATGGTTAAACCCTGAAAAATGACTATAAAAATACTTTGCAGCCTGTTTATCATCTCTTTGTAATCCCAGGAGCAGTAACAAAGATTCTGCAGGCCACATTCTGCCCTTTATACCTGTGCAACCTCATTATATTAACTGTTGTCAGTAAAGTCTGCACATACATCCCTGAATAAAGAGAGGTAGCAGATCAGTCCAGGAAGAAGGGGTAATTTTTAGACACTTTTCAGAAAGAAACCACACATTAAATAGGTGGGCTATACCACCACCAATGTTGGTAACTGGGCAGTAATCCATACTCAGAATCCATTCTGTCACTAACAAACATACCATAGAGAGCATCTAGTCCATTCACCCCAGGGCCAGTGCAAAGCTTCAGTATATCCATGATTGCTTTGTTCAGTCTGGGGTTAAACATTCTAAGCACTGAGGCTTCCACTACTTCCTCTGGGAGACTATTCCACAGTATGAAATATCTTGTTGTCCAGAAATGTTTCTGGAGGTTCCTCCTACATTATCCTTGTCTTAATTATATCCTATTGCTCCTAGTTCTCTCTCTTTGGAATACTTACATAATTAACATCCATCAGTACAGGCACTGGAGGGTTCCTGTACAGAGGGGGTTATTGTGCACAAAGGGGGGCTCCATCCACTGCCCATGTACCCACCACTTGCATCCTCACCTCTCCACCTGCCACTCACCTCCCTCCTCAGTCCCCTACCTGCTGCTCGCCTCCTCTTACCCACCCACCCGCCGCTTGCCTCCTGCATCCCTCCTCAGTCCCCCACCTGCCGCTCGCCTCCTGACTCCCCTGCCACAGACTCTCCCCTGCCAGCCATGAGAACCCCCGCTCACTTGTGGCTCACCTCCTGCCTCCTCACCCTGCTGCTGTCTCGCTGCTTGCCTCCTTAGTCCCCTGCCAGGCCCCCCACCACCACTTGCCTTGCCGCTCACCTCCTCACCGCCCTGCCCGCTGCTCACCTCGCCTCCTCACCTGTGTGTCCCACCTGTGTCTCTAGAGAGGCCGCGCATGCAGGAGCGACAGTGAGGAAGGGGAGGGGCTGATGCTCCCCCTCCCCAGTAAACTGCCATGGCCACAGGGAACCCCTCCTGGTGGCTGCATTTGAGAAACGGGGGGTCTATGGAACTTCCCCATGGCCCAGAGAGGGGGAGGGCAGACTCTGTAGCCTCACATAACGTGCTAATTTAGACTCAGTCTGGAAGGGGAAGCGGGATCCAGCTTTTGCTATTTGACTTGTTTTCTTCCTCTGTTTATGGATAGAATTTTAAGTGTTTGTTACAAACTATGGAAAGGCAACCGTAGCTCCTATGTTACTGAGGTTTCTATAAAGAAAACAAACTCCCAAAGGCAGAAAAGCATTTGTACTCTGATCAGGTTCCCGACAATCTGGGGAGGAAGTTTTAAAATACAAAAATAAAAAAAAGAGGAAACCAGATGTAATTTCCACACAGCTCAGGGTCTGGAGGGAGAATTCAGCCGGAAATCAGAACAAAGCTGACAAATGGCTGCCAATCTCCTACTACTGGGGGTGCTGAAAACCAGAGTTGACTGCATCTGAAATAGCAGGAGAAATTTTTCCTACACCCAGCTGGTGATCACCTTAAATGCTGAAGTCTGTTTATCACAAGCCTTTATTATTTTATCACAATTAGCATAATTGCAGATGAACTATTTATTCACACAAGTGTCCAGTCCCTTCTTTCTAGCCTTACTAAGCTATTTGCCTCAATATCCTGCTCCAGTAGATTCCTCAGATTAATTATATGACATATAAACAATTTTTTTTAGTTTAAAATTTGCCAGGAGATAGGACATGCTGCCTTAAAATCCAAGCACAGACCGGAATTTAGGACATGCTAGCTTGATGTCCAGGGAACAGGAGAGGAGGGAGGAATGGAGAAGGTTACACTGGAAGCCAGAGAGAATCCTTCCCGAAGGAGAGCAGGGAAGGAAACAGCCACAGAAAAGTGTGGTGGATGGGAGCTTGGAACAAATCTGCAGGAATTAAAACCCAGTGAGATGATCTCTGGCGATTAAATGGGTATGAAGGTTTCTGAAACAATTAATCATGAAGTAGAGAACAGAAGGTGCCTTTTCCAGTCCCTAATGCAATATTAAATAGATCCACATTGTCTTTGCTTGCAGCAGGTTGCAGAGAAGGAGGGGAAGAGGGAAGTTATGCATGCAGCTGTGGTAAGCACTTTCTACATATTTCAGAAGCAAAGCCAGGTGGCAGATTCAAGAATCTGTCTACAGGTCAACGCTGGCCTTGACAGAGGAACACTTCACACATTCCTGCATGTAAAGTCAAGAACCGCTTCCTTGTTTCACCACCAAAGATCAGCAGTCAGAACCACCCCAGGAAGAAGGGCAACAGGGACACATTCTCATATGGTTGTGACGTTGCACTCCATACGATTTTATGAAAATATGCTAATAAGTGTGAATACAATGTAACTGGAATATGCTTCATGCAAAAGGTCACTTGTGAGGTATCATTACAAAATTTATAATCTGAGTGTGGTCATCCTATTTGTATAAAGGAATCACTTTTGTATCTGAAACTAGAAATATGAAATACAACTCTGAGGCCCTATTGTAATTATGCAAAGTGCAGGTCATTAATGGTGGTTTGGAATCTTGATGGCTCCCATCAACTAGGACAATTGACTATGGATGGCTCTGTTTACTTGCAAGCCTTCCTGTGAGTTAGGCTGGGAAGAATGTCACTTGGTACTGGAATCCATCTTAAACCTGGTGCTTTTCCATTTAGAAGGAGGGGTGGGAACCCAGAGAGGGACAAAGGATTCCCTCCTTGTGCAAAAGATATATAAGGGGGTGGAACCGAACAAAGGGGGCTGCAGTCATGAGAAATCCCCTAGCTGCTACCTGAGCTGGAACAAGGATTGTACCAGGGGAAAGGATTTGGCCCAGACTAGAAGGAGGCTAGTCTGTCAAAGAAGCTTATTGGAACATCTCCGAGGGTGAGATTTGCCCGCATTTAATTTTCTACTGTATTAGACTTAGACTTGCGGTGTTTTATTTTATTTTGCTTGGTAATTCACTTTGTTCTGTCTGTTATTACTTGGAACCACTTAAATCCTACTTTTTGTATTTAATAAAATCACTTTTTACATATTAATTAACCCAGAATATGTATTAATACCTGGGGGAGGGGAGGGCAAACAGCTGTGGATATCTCTATCAGTGTTATAGAGGGTGAACAATTTATGAGTTTACCCTGTATAAGCTTTATACAGGGTAAAACGGATTTATTTGAGGTTTGGATCCCATTGGAGCTGGGTATCTGAGTGCTGGAGACAGGAGCACTTCTTAAGCTGTTTTCAGGTAAGCCTGCAGCTTGTGGGGGATGTGGTTCAGACTTGGATCTGTGTTTGCAGCAGGCAAGCGTGTCTGGCTCAAACAAGGCAAGTTACTGAAGTCCCAGCCTGGCAGGGAAAACAGGCTCAAAGGTAGTCCCAGCACATCAGGTGGCAGTCCCAAAAGGGTTTCTGTGATCCAGCCCGTCACAATGGTATCACTAAAAACAGAGATTAGAAATGGTAAATTCTGAGAAAGACAAAGAACATGCTTAGAGGCTGGGAGGAGGAGACTTCCGTACAAGGGGAGATTAAAGAGACTAGGACTAATTTACTTTTGGGAAGGAGAAGACCAAGAGGAAACATGATAGGATACAGAATAATGCATGGCCTAGGAAAGTTTGTTAGAAATCATGTTCCCCAAGCCTATAACATAAAAACAAGGGAGCGCTCAATGAAATTAAAAAGCAAGAAATTTGTAATGAATAAAGAAAATCTCTTTGTGTTGTGTATAATTAACCTAGGACGACATTTGCTTTTACAGGATGTTACTTAGCAAAAGCCCATCTTCATATGTGCTAGATGCAATATTCATCAAGTGAATATTAAACAATTATCACTGAGATATATAAAACAGTCTTACCAGTACTGAGGCAAGCTTCAGTGAGACGGATGAACTTGTTTTGTGTGCACAGAATATTCATTTCTGTAAAGACACATGAAGCAATAGTCAATAGCAACTCATAGGACATAAGCTAGCAAGCCGGGGGACAGAACACGTTTAGGGTTCCTGGTCCATTGTTTCAGCTGCTCCATCATCCTGGGTCTGAGATGTATTAACACTTTGTATTAGGCCATCTGCTCCGCTTTCCTCTCTTCCCCTTGAAGGAACAGAGACCTCCAGGGAAGTAGCTAAGCAGCCCAGAAGCCACCTGCTGGTTTTGAAGAGGAAACAATTACTGGAGAAGCTCCATGTTTCACAGGACAGGATGAAAGAGCAGGAAGCAGACAAGGCCGAGCACCAATGCTCTTCTAACAGACTGAGCAGGAGGAGAGGATCAGGAATCACTCTGCTCCCTCCTTCCTTCCTTTGGAAAAAAAATGCAGTGGCTCCACTCCCTCCTCTGGAACAACTAGTCTCACTGGGGCTGCTCAGCTCCTTCTCTTAGAGGAGCCTCTCCACTCCTTCAAGGCAAGGGAAGAAGGAGAAAGATGAAGAGAGGAAGAGGAGCAACTGGGAGGCTGCATATCTTTCAAGTGCAAAGAGAGCCATGGGAGCAACAGCAGCAAATGTGTCCATCCTAAGTGGAAAAGGGGAGAGGAAAACAGGAAGAAACGGCATTCATTGTATTATTTTTGGGGAAGTGTCATGTGGTTGCTTGCCCCTTTAAGGGGAACTGGGGCCTCAGCCTCACCTGTGAGGATATCAGCTCACTTCCCAAGGTGTCTAGTGATGAAAGAAGGTCATGTGATTAACTCAGGCCAGACCTGGGGGAGATAACACTCCAGCTAAAAGGGTGCCAGCCAGGAGAGCCTGGGGAACTATAGCTGGTAGGAAAAAGCACACGTAGGTGAGAGCTGTAATAAGCAGGAGGCTCCTGTCTGAGACTTGTGCTTAGAGCTTTGCGCCTGACAAAACACTCCAGTTAGAAAGGGGTAGGAGTGGCAGGGGGGGACAGAAGACTGCAGAGACCCTGCGGATCCAAGGGGGTGCTGGGAAGAGCAGTGGAAGAGGTTGGTCTGCTGACCTCTTAGAGCCTGAGATTTGACCAAGCTGGCAGAGGCCTGTGAAAGAACTCCAGATAGAAAGGGCTGGGAGTTGCTTATTTTGGCCCTTTATTTTGAAGATAATTTTGAATTACTTAAACAACGAGGCGTCCGGTGGGACCTTAAAGACTAAGATTTATTTGGGCATAAGCTTTTGTGGGTAAAAAACCCACTTCTTCAGATGCATGGAGTGAAAATTACAGATACAGGCATAAATACATTGGCACATGAAGAGAAGGGAATTACCTTACAAGTGGAGAACCAGTGTTGATCACATCCACCCTGACTGAATTGGCCTTGTCAGCACTGGTTCTCCACTTGTGAGGTAGCTCCCTTCTCTTCACGTGCCAATATATTTATGCCTGATCTGTAATTTTCACTCCATGCATCTGAAGAAGTGGGTTTTTTATCCACAAAAGCTTATGCCCAAATAAATCTGTTCGTCTTTAAGGTGCCACTGGACTCCTCGTTGTTTTTGTGGATACAGACCAACATGGCTACCCCTCTGATATTTAAAGGAGTACTTGTGGCACCTTAGAGACTAACAAATTTATTTGAGCATAAGCTACAGCTCATGAAAGCTTATGCTCAAATAAATTGGTTAGTCTCTAAGGTGCCACGAGTACTCCTTTTCTTTTTGCGAATACAGACTAACACGGCTGCTATTCTGAAATCTGATATTTAAATTACTTGTTAATAAACCTGGGCCTTGAGAAGGGATGTTATTGGACAGAAACCCTTTATAATTATTTCTGGGAACCTGAACAGAAGGGGAAACTAAGGAGGGTGCTGCAATCCCATTTGAGGCCACAAGGGGATATTTGGAGGTGGCTGACCCTGCTACAGGAAGCACTAGTGTACTGGGGGAGAATTAATTATTGCTTTCATAAATTTTAAGGCCTGAAGGGACTATTTGATTACCTAGTCTGTAGGTTTTCAAACTTCAGGGCTCCCATCACCCCGCATACCCTGTTCTGTGTAGGATTGCCAGGTGTCCAGTTTTTGACTGGAACACCCAGTTGAAAAGGACCCTTGTGGCTCCAGTCAGCACCGCTGACCAGGCCGTTAAAAGTCCGGTTGGCAGCACAGGGGGGCTAGGGAAGGATCCCTGCCTGCCGTGGCTCCGCGCGGCTCTCTGAAGCAGTGGTATGTCCCCACTGCAGCTCCTATGTGTAGGGGAAGTCCGGGGGCTCCACATGCTGTCCCCGCCCCAAGTGTCGGTTCTGCAACTCCCATTGGCCAGGAACCACGGCCAATGGGAGCTGCACCTGCAGATAGGGCAGCATGCAGAGTCGCCTGGCCACGCCTTCATGTAGGAACCGGGGTGGGGACATGCTGCTGCTTCCAGGAGCTGCTTGAGGTAAACACCGCCCAGAACCTGCACCCCTGACCTACTCCTGCACCCCAACCCCCTTCCCCAGTCCTGATCCCCCTCCCAACCCCTTGGTCCCAGGCTGGTGCAGCCACCTACACCCCAAACCCCTCATCCCCACCTCATCCTAGAGTCTGCACGCCCAGCATTCATACACTCCCCCACCGCACCTCAATCCCCTGCTCAGAGCCCTCTCCCGCCCTCCAAACCCCTCAGCCCTAGTCCGAAACCCCCTCCTGCACTCCAAATCCCTCATCTCCAGCCCCATACCAGAGCCCCAGCTGGAGCCCTCACCCCCCACACTGCAACCCCTCACCCCAGCCCAGAGCCTCCTCCCATGTCCTGAACCCCTCATTTCTGGCCCCCTCCTGGAACCCGCACTCCCCAGCCCAGAGCCCATACCCTCCTGCCACAGCCCAGAGATAAATCCACCACTTCCCTTAGTAGTTTGTTCCAATGATTAATCCCCCTCACTGCTAAACACTTGTGCCTTACTTCTAATTTTAATTTGTCCAGCTTTAAATTCCAGCCAGTGGTTCTTCTTACATCTTTCTCCAAATTAAACAGCTCTTTAGTACCCGCAACTGTTTGCCTGTGAAGGCTCATAACTTCAACCTATTTCAGTGGAAATCAGCAGCCTACATATCTTTGAGATCTAGGCTTAGACTCTGATCAAGTCACCTCTCAATCTTCTGCCTGAAAAACTAAACAGATTGAGCTCTTACACAGAGAGTTAAAGACATTTTTTCCAGCCCTTTAATAATTTATGGCTCTCCTCTGTGCCTTCTCCAATTTTCAATATCCTTTTGAAAATATGTGCACCAATGCCATTTGCAGAGGTAAAAATCACCTCCCTACTACAATCACTAGTACTACTCCTGTTTATATATCCACTTTGCATTTGGCTATATTAAAAATGCATATTTAATGTGTCCAGCAGTTTACGAAGTGATCCAGATTGCTCTGTATGATCACCCTGTCCTCATCATTTGTCATTCTACAAAATCATTTGTCAATTTTATATTACCTTCCAGATCATTGATTAAAAATAATGAATAGTGTTGAGTCCAAAAAAATTAGAAACATCTGTTCAGTGATGATTTCTCAACGACAACTACTTTTTGAGATCCGTCAGTTAGCTAATTTTTAATGCATTTAGCCTCTCAAGGACTTTCAAGTGGTGTCTATAGGTTGTCCAAGTTTTGGACCCAAACAAACAGTGTTGGAAGGATAATGCCTTGATAAACAAGAAGCTTGGTATCTGTTCGAATGTCGTGATCTTCAAAGACCCTGTGCTGTAAACGAGAAAAAGCTACACTGGCACAGCTCAGACAGTGTTGAATTTCTGCATCAACATCTGCCTTGGATGAAAGAGGACTTCCAAGGTAGAAGAAGTGATCGACTTTCTCCAGTGCCACTCCATTGATTTTGATAGATGGGGCATGTAATACCTCATTTGGAGAGGGCTGATAGTGTCAGTCTTAATATCAAGAAGACTAAAGTGCTCTAAGACATGCGTAAGCATTGGCAAACACATTCAAGATAGTTTGAAGATCTTTCTCAAAGTGGGCAAAGGTTGCGTTGTCATCAGCATACTGAAGATCCACAATAGATGTTGGGAAAAATCTTAGTCTTGGCTTTCAGCCTGCTAAGCCTGAAAAGCTTTCCATCCATTCTGTAAGTGATTTCAATGCCAGCTGTAACGTTGCCTTCGTAAGATTCTGAAGATCAAAGTGGAAGACAGGCGCACCAATATCAGTGTTCTGGAAGAGGCAAAGAGCAAGATCAAGGCAATGATCATCCGTCAGCAAGTCCACTGGACTGGTCACGTTGTCCGGATGCCAGACCATCGCCTCCCAAAACAGGTCCTGCTCTCTCAGCTGAAAGAATGGTACCATAATGTGGGTGGACAACAGAAGCATTATAAGGACTTGCTGAAGGACAACCTTAAAAAAAAAAAAAATATTGACATCGATACTTGGGAGACACTTGCCCAGGATCACTTAAAATAGAGTTCAGAGGAACAGCCGTGTTAGTCTGTATTCGCAAAAAGAAAAGGAGTACTTGTGGCACCTTAGAGACTAACCAATTTATTTGAGCATAAGCTTATGCTCAAATAAATTGGTTAGTCTCTAAGGTGCCACAAGTACTCCTTTTCTTTTTAAAATAGAGTGAAGTCCTACGTGATGGTCCCCTGCATTTTGAACTTGCTCGCTGACAAGCTGAAGAGGACAGAGGCGCAGGAGGAAGGAGAGACTGATCTCCAGTCATGGTCAAGAGCTTCCTCCTGAGCCTGAAAACATCTGCCCTCATTGTAATAGAACTTGTGGGTCAAGGATTAGCCTTATTAGCCACCTGAGGACCTATAACTCCCATGGAAGATGATCATACTCGGTAATGAATGATCGCCCATCATCAATGCATTTAGCATGTCCTTTTTTATACTATATAGTGCTAATCTTAGGAGTAGTATTAACATATCCAGGGCAGAATTAATTGTATTATTTTAGGAACTGCAGGAATGTATTTAGGGAGCAGCATTTTTACTTTTTTAAAAATACTTCTAAACAACTTTAAAAATCTCTTTTCCACAATAATCTGACAATCCAGACCTGTGGTCCTTTTCAGTTCACTGCTGTATGTTCATGTGGTCATTGCCACATTTAATCTGTCAGGAGCTGAAAGTGTACCTAGGGAAGCTAGTGGGGAGCAGGATATTCATAAAATCCTAGAAGATAAGGGTTGGAAGAGACCTCAGGAGGTCATCTAGTCCAACCCCCTGCTCAAAGCAGGACCAACCCCAATTAAATCATCCCAGCCAGGGCTTTATCAAGCTGGATCTTAAAAACCTCTAAGGATGGAGATTCCACCACCCTCCTAGGGAAACAGTGTTTCCTAATATCCAACTTAGATCTCCCCCACTGCAACCTGAGACCATTGTTCCTTGTTCTGTCTTCTGCCACCACTGAGAACAGCCGAGCTCCATCCTCTTTGGAATCCCCCTTCAAGTAGTTGAAGGCTGCTATCGAATCCCCCCCTCACTGTTCTCTTCTGCAGACTAAACCCCAGATCCCTCAGCCTCTCCTCATAAGTTATGTGCCACAGCCCTCGAATCATTTTCGTTGCCCTCCGCTGGACTCTCTCCAATTTGTCCACATCCTTTCTGTAGTTGGTGGGGAGGGGGGCCCAAACTGGACACAATACTCCAGCTGTGGCCTCACCAGTCCTGAATATAGGGGAATAGTCACTTCCCTCAATCTGCTGGCAATGCTTCTAATAATAAAGCCCAATATGCCTTCTTAGCAACACGGGCACACTGCTGAATCATATCCAGCTTCTCATCCACTGTAATCCCCATGTCCTTTTCTGCAGAACTGCTGCTTAGCCAGTCAGTCCCCAGCCTGTAGCAGGGCATGGGATTCTTCCTTCCTAAGTCCAGGACTCTGTACTTGTCCTTGATAAACCTCAGATTTCTTTTTGCCCAATCCTCCAATTTGTCTAGGTCACTCTGAGGTATCCTACCCTCCAAGGTATCTACCTCTCCCCCCATCTTAGTGTCATCCGCAAACTTGCTGAGGTGCAATCCATTCCATCATCCAGAATATTAATGAAGATGTTGAATAAAACTGGCCTCAGGACCGACCCCTGGGGCACTCCACTTGATACCGGCTGCCAATTAGACATCGAGCCATTGATTACTACCTGTTGAGCCCAACGATCTATACTTCTTTAACTTGCTGGCAAGTATACTGTGGGAGACCGTATCAAAAGCTTTGAAGGGAGTCAGGGAAACATGGGTGGTGACAGGAGAGTCTGGCAGCTTGGAAAGGAATTATTGGGGGCAATGAAGAATTTTTGAGGGAATCCCAGTGCAGACTCACCCATTGTGGCCCTACTTCCTGTTACGATCTGAAAAGCCCAGGCCACACCTTGCCAGCAAGGCCCTGAGATGACAAACTCCTTCCTCCGCTTAACTCTGTCTTTTCCATCTGCCTGTGCACCAGCAGGGGAAGCATTGAGTAGAGGAGGCAGCACCTCTGCCTGCACTAAATGTCAACTCAACAGCAGATTCCATGGGGGCTGGAGGAGTCAGTGCAGGAGAATCTACACTGAGTTCCTGCAACCCAGCTGGTGCAGAAAGGACTTTAACAGGGAGGTTCCCAGCCACTGGCATATTCTTAATTTTAGGACTGTAAACAGAAGCGAGTCCTAATTCAGCTCCTTTCCCTCAGATGGGGCCAGGCCCCAGAGTTTGAAATGTCTGCTCTAGATCATAGACTAAATGGTTTTCATCTGTTTTTAATGTGTAATTTTTATGATCAAATGTTTTCTAGCATAAGGAACCCAAACAAATTAAATACTTTAGGCCTCATTCTTCTCTCAAGTGTTACCCCAGTGTCACTCAACTGCCCTCAGCAGAGGTGATCATGACTGAACCTAGTGTAAGTGAAGGATAATGAATTCTGGGGAGCAGAATGCTAAAAAAAAGTCTCAGATTTAAGGATCACTAATTCAAAGTTGGTTTGACGATTTGCCTTCAAACTACAGTAGAATGAAAATAAGTTTAGCATGTTAACTGCTGATAATTTTCTGAGACAGGAAGAAGGGAGTGAATATAGGGCTCATAATGGAACCCTGCTTGCAACCTTAATTATGGAGCTTCTATAGACTGGTTTTATATTCAGGGCGATCTTTAAGACACCTAATACAACAAGTTTCAGAGTAGCAGCTGTGTTAGTCTGTATTCACAAAAAGAAAAGGAGTACTTGTGGAACCTTAGAGACTAACCAATTTATTTGAGCATAAGCTTTCGTGAGCTACAGCTTACTTCATCGGATGCATAAAGTGGAAAATGCAGTGAGGATTTTTTATACACACAGACTATGAAAAAAATGGGTGTTTATCACTTCAAAAGGTTTTCTCTCCCCCCACCCCACTCTCCTGCTGGTAATAGCTTATCTAAAGTGATCACTCTCCTTACAATGTGTATGATAATCAAGGTGGGCTATTTCCAGCACAAATCCAGGGTTTAACAAGAACGTCTGAGGAACAATGGGGAGGGGGGGGTAGGAGAAAACAAGGGGAAATAGGTTACCTTGCATAATGATTTAGCCACTCCCAGTCTCTATTCAAGCTTAAGTTAATTCTATCCATTTTGCAAATGAATTCCAATTCAGCAGTCTCTCGCTGGAGTCTGGTTTTGAAGTTTTTCTGTTGTAATAGCGCAACTTCCATGTCTGTAATCGCGTGACCAGAGAAACTGAAGTGTTCTCTGACTGGTTTATGAATGTTATAATTCTTGACATCTGATTTGTGTCCATTTATTCTTTTACGTAAAGACTGTCCAGTTTGATCAATGTACATGGCAGAGGGGCATTGCTGGCACATGATGGCATCTATCACGTTGGCAGATGTGCAGGTGAATGAGCCTCTGATAGTGTGGCTGATGTTATTAGGCCCTGTGATGGTGTCCCCTGAATAGATATGTGGGCACAGTTGGCAATGGGCTTTGTTGCAAGGATAGGTTCCTGGGTTAGTGGTTCTGTTGTGTGGTATGTAGTTGCTGGTGAGTATTTGCTTCAGGTTGCGGGGCTGTCTGTAGGCAAGGACTGGCCTGTCTCCCAAGATCTGTGAGAGTGATGGATCGTCCTTCAGAATAGGTTATAGATCCTTGATAATGCGTTGGAGAGGTTTTAGTTGGGGGCTGAAGGTGACGGCTAGTGGCGTTCTGCTATTTTCTTTGTTAGGCCTGTCGTGTAGTAGGTGACTTCTGGGTACCCTTCTGGCTCTGTCAATCTGTTTCTTCACTTCAGCAGGTAGGTATTGTACTTCTAAGAATGCTTGATAGAGATCTTGTAGGTGTTTGTCTGAGGGGTTGGAGCAAATGCGGTTGTATTGTAGAGTTTGGCTGTAGACAATGGACCGTGTGGTGTGGTTGAAAGCTGGAGGCATGTAGGTAGGAATAACAGTCAGTTGGTTTCCGGTATAGGGTGGTGTTTATGTGACCATTGCTTATTAGCACCATAGTGTCCAGGAAGTGGATCTCTTGTGTGGACTGGTCCAGGCTGAGGTTGACAGTGGGATGGAAATTGTTGAAATCATGGTGGAATTCCTCAAGGGCTTCTTTTCCATGGGTCTAGATGATGAAGATGTCATCAGTATAGTGCAAGTAGAGTAGGGGCATTAGGGGACAAGAGCTGAGGAATCTAAGTCAGCCATAAAACATGTTGCCATGCTGTGGGGCCACACGGGTACCCATAGCAGTGCTGCTGATTTGACAAAGGAGGTGCTGTTGTCATCACGAATAGGTTGGAATATGAACAAGAGGCTGCTTGGCAGCTCTCCAACACCACTTTCTACAAGCCATTACCGTCTGATCCCACTGAGGGTTACCAAAAGAAACTACACCATTTGCTCAAGAAACTCCCTGAAAAAGCACAAGATCAAATCCGCACAGACACACCCCTGGAACCGCGACCTGGGATATTCTATCTACTACCCAAGATCCATAAACCTGGAAATCCTGGGCGCCCCATCATCTCAGGCATTGGCACCCTGACAGCAGGATTGTCTGGCTATGTAGACTCCTGCCTCAGGCCCTACGCTACCAGCACTCCCAGCTATCTTCGAGACACCACTGACTTCCTAAGGAAACTACAATCCATCGATGATCTTCCTGAAAATACCATCTTGGCCACTACGGATGTAGAAGCCCTCTACACCAACATTCCACACAAAGATGGACTACAAGCTGTCAGGAACAGTATCCCCGATAATGTCACAGCAAACCTGGTGGCTGAATTTTGTGACTTTGTCCTCACCCATAACTATTTCACATTTGGGACAATGTATACCTTCAAATCAGCGGCACTGCTATGGGTACCCGCATGGCCCCACAGTATGCCAACATTTTTATGGCTGACTTAGAACAACGCTTCCTCAGCTCTCATCCCCTAATGCCCCTACTCTACTTGCACTATACTGATGACATCTTCATCATCTGGACCCATGGAAAAGAAGCCCTTGAGGAATTCCACCATGATTTCAACAGTTTCCATCCCACCGTCAACCTCAGCCTGGACCAGTCCACACAAGAGATCCACTTCCTGGACACTACGGTGCTAATAAGCGATGGTCACATAAACACCACCCTATACCGGAAACCTACTGACAGCTATTCCTACCTACATGCCTCCAGCTTTCACCCAGACTACACCACATGGTCCATTGTCTACACACATTGTGTAAAGAGTTGTCACTTTGGATGGGCTATCACCAGCAGGAGAGTGAATTTGTGTGGGGGGGTGGAGGGTGAGAAAACCTGGATTTGTGCTGGAAATGGCCCAACCTGATGATCACTTTAGATAAGCTATTACCAGCAGGACAGTGGGGTGGGAGGAGGTATTGTTTCATATTCTCTGTGTGTATATAAAGTCTGCTGCAGTTTCCACGGTATGCATCCGATGAAGTGAGCTGTAGCTCACGAAAGCTCATGCTCAAATAAATTGGTTAGTCTCTAAGGTGCCACAAGTACTCCTTTTCTTTTTGCGAATACAGACTAACACGGCTGTTACTCTGAAACCTAGATTTTAACAGACTCCACAGTGATCCTATAGATTTTAAATTCCTTAATTTCTCCCTTCAGGCTGTTTCTAAATAACTCCATAATTTTCTCCTTTCTTGATATTCAGTGTCAGGTTATCTGGGAGGAGCATCCCCTGAAGTGGTGTCAAATTTGAGATTATTATCACAGCAGTTAAGGCTCTAAACCCTATTTTCACTCCATTGTGACTGTCTCAAAAAAAAAAAAAAAAAACCCCACAAACAAAAAAAACTCTCATTGGGCTGAAATTTCTCATGCTTTATCTTTATTTTTATTTTTTTGCTGCATTCAAAGCTCACTCTCAGTCCATGAATAAGATCATAGTTACCCCTCAAATCTTTGGAAAAATTCAGGGGCCCCTGAAGAAGTAAACACTGTTGGCACAGCCATAGCCCAGTAACAGCAACCACACACACAAACGTGTATGTACACACATACAAATTTGGTGGCACCTAGTGGCTATTCTTACCAAATGCACCAATTCCCAATGGACATATTTTCACAGCAGAGTGAACCTTCCTCTCCAAGATCTCATGTGGTGGTACTGAGCATCTACACCTTCACATGGTTATTGACCATCCAGTCTACAACACAGTTGTCTCTAGAAAGAGGACATGTTATCTGCTCATGCTTTGCCTTTTTGTTCATCTTCCTCCCTCTGACAATGGGTAACAAACTTCCCTCCTGGCTTATTCTATTAATACACGTTTATTATGGTAGAAGTTCACAAAGGCTTTTGACCTGCTCAGCACAAAGGGCCTTTTCCTAGTATTGGAGGGAATTGGTTGTCCCCCCAGTCTTATCTGAGCCTTCTATGATGGCATAAAACTACAGTCAAATCTGAGGGTGATCAATCTGACAGCCACAGTGGTTTCAAACAGGGATGCATTTTGGCACTAGCACTCTGATATATTCTTCTCTCTGCTACTTTGTCATGCTCTCTCATCTAGTACTGAAGGTATACGTCTGCATACAAGATCAGATGGGAAATTCTTCAACATTGCACATCTAAGAGCAAAAAAGAGGCAAAGTTAAATGCCTGTTGATAACAGAACTTCTGTCTGCAGATGATGCAGTGCTCATTGCACACAGTAAAGAGGAGCTCCAGCAACTTTCATCAAGCTGCTAAGGCAAAGCCGTGCCAATTTGGACTAAACATCAGTGTATATAAAATGCTTATGGCACAAGGTGTGTTGACTGCACCAGAAGCTTCAATAGCTAACATCCTGGTAGAAGTTGTGCACAAGTTCTGCTGTCTAGGATCATCTGTATCAATCTCTTTCTAGATGAGAAGTTTAATTCTCATATCAGAAAGACAGCTACCACATTTTGCCAACTGACCAAATGTGTTTGGCATAACAAAACTAACATTGAGAACCAAGATACAGATAGTGTTTTCCCCAGGAATTGAAATTGCGGGGAGAGGTGTTCAAATTTACAGGGTGGGGGGGTCAAGGCCAATGAGGGGTGAGACACTGAGGGTGAAGATGGGCTCTATGGCACCATAGTAAAAACTGAAAAAAAAGTATTTCATGACCATTTTATTAGATTTAACTCATGTTTTAAAAGTCACACATATTAAAGTTAGCTTTCTATGAAGCCCTATATCTCATCCTTTCTGGTTTCTTGTTATAAATTTGCACAACTATGTTAATGAACTTCTTGAATGCAGTGCGTTCATCTTCAGTGGCTTCTCATGTGTCCGGTACTTCCATTCCTTCAACAGATATGCTCATTAGTTCATTCACGTGATCAGGCAGAAGGCAACTTCTTTCAGAACATAAAATTGTATTCAAGGATGAAAAAGAATGCTCAACTGTAGCTATTGTAACTGGGACTAGAAAGAGATGAATTCCTATTTCTTTTATCCCAGGAAACATAGCACAAAGATCTGGTTGAGCCATTAGTGATGATAAAAAAAGCTGAAGTCGTCTTCATTCATCATAGGATATTCCACTGTGTGTTCAAATTTTCTATTCTGTCCTGAGCACATGGCAGCCTCATTGCAGGTAGTGCCTCACTCCACTCAACTGTTTTAATAACAATTGAATCTGTAGATGAATAATATCATGACACTTTATATTTGGTTTTTAATATACATACTGACTCCTTACCTGGCAAATACATCCTTCCAAGAAGGAGCTTTGTGTAGTTACATATGTCAGCTTGTGAATGCAATTAGTACATAAGTCAATCACAGTGTGTTGTATTAATATTTAAATGTTTGCCTGACTTTGCAGGGGAAGTGATGAAACAACATGTAGGAGAATAACTTTGTTTAATTTTAGGAAAAAGGGAGTCTGGCCCTATTAGCTAGATGAAAATAACGCACCACTCTACCAAAACATCTAGGGCAGAAATGTGTGGCCTTCCCCTGGTCACGTCCCCAACACTGCTGATGATTCAGGATGAGTGAATGACCTTCATGCATTCTGCTTAAATGGGTATTTCTAATGCACCCATCATCATCGTGTCTGAGTGACAGTCTGTTGCAACTTATCAAATGCAAGTGTCACTAGCCTCTGTTTGCCAGAAGCTGGGAATGAGCGGATCACTGATGATTACCTGTTCTGTTCATTCCCTCTGGGGCACCTGACATTGGTCGCTGTTGGAAGACAGGATACCGGGCTAGATGGATCTTTGGTCTGACCCAGTGTGGCCATTCTTATGTTCTTAAATGTTCTCCCATGAGAACAATTGAGTAGGTCATGACCTAGATTTCAAAATTCAAGAGTATTTTCAGTTTTGGTTGCAAACCAAGAGTTTTGGCAGGTCTGTCTAACTAGAGAAAGGTCATAACTCTGCACCTTTAACTCCAATTTTGACATAGGCACACTGTGCCTAAGTGATTTCAGTTTGGGATTTCCTTAGCACTTCAAGTATATCAAACCATCATGGCCCAGATCTATAAGGAGCTGACTGGGTGGAAGTTGTTGAAATTCTACTAATTCTACTAACTGGTGGTGAAAATTTATCAACACTACACTAGGAAACTGCATACTATCTTGTACTATGCCTCCTTACATCCCTATCTATAATGTGTAGGAGGAAAAAAAACTGTGATGATAGGGGACTTCAATTTGAGTACTAACAACAATCATGTTATCAGTACTAAAATATCCTTGGAATTTCTAAACATTATAAATGACAATTTACTAACTCAAGAAATGTTGCAGCCAACATGAGATAATTATTTATTAGATCTTGTCTTAACAGATAAAGAGGATTCAATCACGGACCTAAACATTAATGGTAGCTTAGGTACAAGTGATAATGACTTGATCACATTTATAATGCGCAAGCAGAATAAAATCTAGACCGGTAATATATATATACACTTGGTGCTTTACCAGGGCCTAGTTCACAAAACTGAAAACCATTATAAAAGACAAATCATATACCGGGAGGAAGAACTTAATCAGAAAAAAGTGAATGATAATTGGGAATCATTTAAGAACACCATACGAGGTGCCCCAAAAGCCACAAGTGAAGAAGAAAGCTGTACTAGTTAAAAAAAAATGCTGTGATGTAGGGAAAGTGAAGGTAGCTATTTATTTTTTTATATATATAGCTGATAGGAATTGTAGAAAACTGATAAGGGAAGCTATGGCACACAAGGAGGAACCTATGATCAGCAGAATCAAGGACAATAAGGTGGGTGATCTAGTGGACGTACTTGGACTTTCAGAAAGCCTTTGACTGGTCCCTCACCAAAGGCTCTTAAAGCAAATTATGCAGTCATAGATTGAGGGGGGAAGGTCCTCTCATAGATCAGTAAGTGGTTAAAAGACAGAAAACAAAGGTTAGGAATGAATGGTCAGTTTTCACAATAGAAAGAGGTAAATAGTGGCATCCCCCAAGGATCTATACTGGGACCAGTGCTGTTCAACATATACATAAATGATATGGAAAAAAGAGGTAAACAGAGAGGTGGCAAAATTTGCAGATGATACAAAATTACTCAAGATAGTTGAGTCTAAAGCTGACTATGAAGAGTTACAAAAGGATCTCACAAAACTGGATGACTGTGCACCGAAAAGTTGATGAAATTCAGTGTTGACAAGTGCAAAGTAATGCACACTGGAAAACATAATCCAAAGTTTACATACAAAAAGATGGGATCTAAATTAGCTGTTACCACTCAAGAAACAGATCTTGGAGTCACTGAGAATAGTTCTCTGAGAATATCCGCTCAGTGTGCAACAGCAGTCAAAAGTTAACAATGTTAGGAACCATTAGGAAAGGAATTGATGATAAGACAGGTTTTAGAGTAACAGCCGTGTTAGTCTGTCTTCGCAAAAAGAAAAAGGAGTACTTGTGGCACCTTAGAGACTAACCAATTTATTTGAGCATAAGCTTTCGTGAGCTACAGCTCACTTCATCGGATGCATACTGTGGAAACTGCAGAAGACATTATATACACAGAGACCATGAAACAATACCTTCTCCCACCCCACTCTCCTGCTGGTAATAGCTTATCTAAAGTGATCACTCTCCTTACAATGTGTATGATAATCAAGGTGGGCCATTTCCAGCACAAATCCAGGTTTTCTCACCCCCCACCCCCATACACACACAAACTCACTCTCCTGCTGGTAATAGTTCATCCAAAGTGACCACTCTCCCTACAATGTGCATGATAATCAAGGTGGGCCATTTCCAGCATAAATCCAAGTTTAACCAGAATGTCGGGGGGGGGGGGTAGGAAAAAATAGGGGAAATAGGCTACCTTGCATAATGACTTAGCCACTCCCAGTCTCTATTTAAGCCTAAATTAATAGTATCCAATTTGCAAATGAATTCCAATTCAGCAGTTTCTTGCTGGAGTCTGGATTTGAAGTTTTTTTGTTTTAAGATAGCGACCTTCATGTCTGTAACCGCGTGACCAGAGAGACTGAAGTGTTCTCCGACTGGTTTATAAATGTTATAATTCTTGACATCTGATTTGTGTCCATTTATTCTTTCCTTTTATTTTTCTTTATTTTTTCCTACCCCCCCCCCCCCCAGACATTCTGGTTAAACTTGAATTTATGCTGGAAATGGCCCACCTTAATTATCATGCACATTGTAGGGAGAGTGGTCACTTTGGATAAGCTATTACCAGCAGGAGAGTGAGTTTGTGTGTGCGGGGGCGGAGGGTGAGAGAACCTGGATTTGTGCTGGAAATGGCCCAACGTGATTATCATACACGTTGTAAGGAGAGTGATCACTTTAGATAAGCTATTACCAGCAGGAGAGTGGGGTGGGAGGAGGTATTGTTTCATGGTCTCTGTGTATATAATATCTTCTGCAGTTTTCAAGGTATGCATCCGATGAAGTGAGCTGTAGCTCACGAAAGCTTATGCTCAAATAAATTGGTTAGTCTCTAAGGTGCCACAAGTACTACTTTTCTTTTTGATGATAAGACAGAAACTATTATAATGCCACTATGTACATGCATGGTATGCCCACACCTTGAATACTACATGCTTTTCTGGTTTCCTGCAAAAAAGCTATCTTAGAATTGGAAAAAGTACAAAGATAGGCAACACAATTGATTAGGGGTATAGAACAATTTCCATGTGAGAGATTAAAAAGATTGGGACTGCTCACTTTAGAAAAGCAATGACTAAGGGGGATGATACAAATGATGATACAGATGATACAAAACTACTCAAGACAGTTAAGTCCCAGGCAGACTGCGAAGAGCTACAACAGGATCTCTCACAACTGGGTGACTGAGCAACAAAATGGCATATGAAATTCAATGTTGACAACTGCAAAGTAATGCACATTGGAAAACATAATCCCAACTATACATATAAAAGGATGGGGTCTAAATTAGCTGTTACCACTCAAGAAAGAGATCTTGGAGTCATTCACAGAATCATAGAATATCAGGGTTGGAAGGGACCTCAGGAAGTCATCCAGTCCAATCTCCTGCTCAAAGCAGGACCAATCCCCAACTAAATCATCCCAGCCAGGGCTTTGTCAAGCCTGACCTTAAAAACATCTAAGGAAGGAGATTCCACCACCTCCCTAGGTAACGCATTCCAGTGTTTCACCTCCTAGTGAAAAAGTTTTTCCTAATATCCAACCTAAATCTCCCCCACTACAACTTGAGACCATTACTTCTTGTTCTGTCATCTGCTACCACTGAAAACAGTCTAGAGCCATCCTCTTTGGAACCCCCTTTCAGCTAGTTGAAAGCAGCCATCAAATCTCCCCTCATTCTTCTCTTCTGTAGACTAAACAATCCCAGTTCCCTCAGCCTCTCCTCATAACTCATGTGTTCCAGACCCCTAATCATTTTTGTTGCCCTCCGCTGGACTCTCTCCAATTTCTCCACATCCTTCTTGTAGCGTGGGGCCCAAAACTGGACACAGTACTCCAGATGAGGCCTCACCAATGTCGAATAGAGGGGAACGATCACGTCCCTCGATCTGCTGGCAATGCCCCTACTTATACACCCCAAAATGCTATTGGCCTTCTTGGCAACAAGGGCACACTGTTGACTCATATCCAGCTTCCCGTCCACTGTCTCCCCTAGGTCCTTCTCTGCAGAACTGCTGCCTAGCCATTCGCTCCCTAGTCCGTGGCAGTGCATTGGATTCTTCTGTCCTAAGTGCAAGACTCTGCACTTGTCCTTGTTGAACCTCATCAGATTTCTTTTGGCCCAATCCTCCAATTTGTCTAGGTCCCTCTGTATCCTCTCCCTACCCCCCAGCGTATCTACCACTCCTCCCAGTTTAGTGTCATCCGCAAACTTGCTGAGGGTGCAATCCACACCATCCTCCAGATCATTAATGAAGATATTGAACAAAACCGGCCCCAGGACCGACCCTTGGGGCACTCCACTTGATACCGACTGCCAACTAGACATGGAGCCATTGATCACTACCCGTTGAGCCTGACAATCTAGCCAACTTTCTACCCACCTTGTAGTGCATCCATCCATCCCATACTTCTTTAACTTGCTGACAAGAATACTGTGGGAGACTGTGTCAAAAGCTTTGCTAAAGTCAAGGAATAACACGTCCACTGCTTTCCCTTCATCCACGGAACCAGTTATCTCATCATAGAGGCAATTAGGTTAGTCAGACATGACTTTCCCTTGGTGAATCCATGCTGACTGTTCCTGATCACTTTCCTCTCGTCTAAGTGCTTCAGAATTGATTCCTTGAGGACATGCTCCATGATTTTTCGGGGAACTGAGGTGAGGCTGACCGGCCTGTAGTTCCCAGGATCCTCCTTCTTCCGTTTTTTAAAGATGGGCACTACATTAGCCTTTTTCCAATCTTCCGGGACATCCCCCAATCGCCATGAGTTTTCAAAGATAATGGCCAATGGCTCTGCAATCACATCCGCCAATTCCTTTAGCACTCTCAGATGCAACGCATCTGGCCCCATGGACTTGTGCACGTCCAGTTTTTCTAAATAGTCCCAAACCACTTCTTCCTTCACAGAGGGCTGGCCACCTCCTCCCCATGCTATGCTGCCCAGTGCAGTAGTCTTGGAGCTGACCTTGTTCGTGAAGACAGAGGCAAAAAAAGCATTGAGTACGTTAGCTTTTTCCACATCCTCTGTCACTAGGTTGCCTCCCTCATTTAGTAAGGGGCCCACACTTTCCTTGGCTTTCTTCTTATTGCCAACATACCTGAAGAAACCCTTCTTGTTACTCTTAACATCCCTCGCTAGCTGCAACTCCAGGTGTGATTTAGCCTTCCTGATTCCATTCCTACATGCCCCAGCAATATTTATATACTCATCCCTGGTCATTTGTCCAATCTTCCACTTCTTGTAAGCTTCTTTTTTGTATTTAAGATCAGCAAGGATTCCACTGTTAAGCCAAGCTGGTCGCCTACTATATTTACTATTCTTTCTACACATCAGGATGGTTTGTCCCTGTAACCTCAATAAGGATTCTTTAAAATACAGCCAGCTTGATGAGTACCTGTTCTGTTCATTCCCTCTCGAGCACCTACCATTGGCCACGGTTGGAAGACAGGATACTAGGCTAGATGGACCTTTGGTATGACTTAATATGGCCGCTCTTATGACTGAGGTCTACAAAATCAGGACTGGTGCAGAGAAAATAAATAAGGAAGTGTTATTTACCCCTTCACCTCACACACAAACGAGCATCACCCAATACAATGAATAGCCAACAAGCTTAGCACAAGCACAAGGAAGTTCTTCTTCACACAAGAGAGTCAACCAACCTGGGGATCTCGTGGCCAGGGGATGCTGTGCAGGCTGACCCTATAACTGGATTAATGAAAAGAGGGAGAGACGCTCATGGACGACAGAGAGCGGGCATCAGCGGGCAGGGACACAGCGCCACGCTCCCGCAGTCGCCAAGCCCCTCACTGCCAGACGTGGGGACTGGAGCTCACTCGAGGACTGCCCTGTGACCTGGGCGCTGGGGCATCGCCCCACCGGGATCGTCCCGACAGGCACCCGCTTCCCGGAGCGGGAGACCGCGCCACCGCGGCGGCGGCAGGCGAGGCCCTGCGGAGACCGGACCAGCTCTACTGGGAGCGAAGCCGCACGGAGACGGCCCAGCCGGCTCCCCCCTCTGCGCACACCCCGGGCCGGGCCGGGCCGGGCCGGGCCAGGCCAGCCCACGAGGGGCGGGCTCTGTGGGGGCGGGGCTAACCCCCCTACCGCCCAGGGGCCGCCTCCATCCCCACGCTCGCGCTCAGGCCCAGCCCCGACGAGGCGTCTGCCTGCCACCCAGGGGCGGGCCGAGGAGGAGATTGATGTACGCTTGCGCATTGGGTGGGGGGGCCTTCGACACGCGCCTGCGCTAAGGTTTATCGCGAGACCAGATCGCTTACGACATGACGTCAGACGTTAGTGTATCGGTTCCCTGGCAACAAGTTGATGTTATGGGCCCGAAGCGGCTGTTGCTCCAGCTCCTGCTATTGCTGCAGCCGCGGTGGGGGGCTGGGACCCCTAGCCCGACCGCGGGGATCGGCCCCGGCGCCAGCCCCGCCAGCCCGACCGCGGGGATCGGCCCCGGCTCCGGCCCCGCCAGCCCGACCGCGGGGATCGGCCCCGGCTCCGGCCCCGCCAGCCCGACCGCGGGGATCGGCCCCGGCTCCGGCCCCGCCAGCCCGACCGCGGGGATCGGCCCCGGCTCCGGCCCCGCCAGCCCGACCGCGGGGATCGGCCCCGGCTCCGGCCCCGCCAGCCCGACCGCGGGGATCGGCCCCGGCTCCGGCCCCGCCAGCCCGACCGCGGGGATCGGCCCCGGCTCCGGCCCCGCCAGCCCGACCGCGGGGATCGGCCCCGGCTCCGGCCCCGCCAGCCCGACCGCGGGGGACGGCCCCGGCTCCGCCAGCCCGACCGCGGGGGACGGCCCCGGCTCCGCCAGCCAGACCGCGGGGATCGGTCCCGGCTCCGGCCCCGCCAGCCCGACCGCGGGGGACGGCCCCGGCCCGGCCACCGAACCTGGTGGCATGACTCCGGGGGGAAGTTCAGGCCCCGGACCCCCCAGCCCAGAGGGAGGCAGCTCCGCGGAGCCGGAGCCCAGCGCGACTCCGGGAGTCCAGGGAGACCCATCCGCTCCCGAAGGTGAGGAGGGGCCCACAGTCCCTTCTCGCTCATCCCCAGCAGGACGTTGCCCAGGCCCAGGGTGCGCTCTCCTCCGGCCCAGCCTGTTTCCTCCCTGCCCCATGCCCTGCAAGGAAATGCCCAGGGTCCCCTGTCCCTGATCTGGACCCAGCCTGTCTCTCCACCCATTCCCAGCAGTACAGTGCTCGGGGTCCCCTCTCACCCTGACCTGGGCTGTCTCCTGACTAGTCCCCTGCAGTACAGTGCCTGGGGTTGCCTTTCTGCTGACCCAGCCTCCCCTTGCCCCATTCCCTGCACCCTACTGCTTGGGTTCCCCTCTCCATCTGACCTGGCTTGTCACTCCTCCTCATCCCCTTCAGGACAATACCCAGGGTCCTTTCCCATATCAGCCTGTCTTTCCTGAATTTCCCTCTGGCTGGTCTCCCTCACCTACCCCAAGGTCCCCTCTCCCCCTGAACCAGCTTTCTCCCCATATCACCTAGAGGACGGAGTCTGGGATCCCCTCTCCCCCTGATCTGGTGTCTCTTTCTCTCTTCTTAGCTTGTTTGCCCACCTGTATCTGCAACCTGCATTCTGGATCCTGTGACATAAACTGCTGCTGTGATACTGACTGTTACCTTGGCTGTGATCTGGGGGACTCAAGGGCTACCTTCTCCTTCTGTCTTCCAGGCAGTACCAGGTAAGGTGTGAGGGACCGGCTTCCTGATGCTCCTCAGTGCTGCATACAGATACCATTGCAAAGCAATGGTGAAAGGCCATGGGCAGTGCTGATGCCTGACTGTTGTAATGTATTTTTTCCCCCTTTTCAACCCAAGTGGCTAGTCAAAGTCTGGGGCCTGGGAGTAGAAATTGGTGAGAGGCAGGTATACTTTTGATGCAGTTTTGTTTATTACAAATGTAATCCACACACCTCCTGGGTGAGGTGTTCTGTCCTATCTGGTGGCACTGAGACCACTTAGAGAGAGATTAATGAGTCTGATCTACAGCCTTAGCCAAGGGCCATGGGGCTTTTAGCTCATGCAGTAGAGGAGGGGTGGCCAACCTGAGAAGAAGCCAGAATGTACCAATGTACATTGCCAAAGAGCCACAGTAACATGCCTCAACGAGCCTTGATGCACGTCAGCAGCCCCCCAATCAACTCCGTCCCCGCTTCCAGCACCTTCTGCCCCCTGGCAGCCCTGCTGATCAGTGCCTTCCCCATCCCTCCCCACACCTCCCGATCAGCTGTTTAGTGGCATGCAGGAAGCTCTGGGGGGAAAGGGGGAGGAACAAAGCTATGGCAGGCTCTGGGGAAGGGGTGGGATGGCCTGTGTCAGAGCCAGGGGTTGAGCAGTGAGCACCCCCTGACCCACTGGGAAGTTGGCACCTGTAGCTCCAGCCCTGGAGACGGTGCCTATACAAGAAGCTGCTGTGATGGGTTGGATCACAGAAACCCCCTGGGAGTTGCCACCTGATGTGCCTAGTCAACTTAGGACTTCAGTGCCCTGCCTGGTTTGAGCCAGACCCGCTAGCCTGCTGCAAACCCCAGACCCAGGTCTGAACCACGTGCCCCAAAGCTGTAGCGTTAACTGAAAGCAGCTTACAGAAGCGTTCCTGTCTTTAACACTCAATGCCCAACTCCCATTGGGGTCCAAACCCTAAATAAATCTGTTTTACCCTGTTTCAGAATAGCAGCTGCGTTAGTCTGTATTCGCAAAAAGAAAAAGGTATACTTGTGGCACCTTAGAGACTAACCAATTTATTTGAGCATAAGCTTTCGTGAGCTACAGCTCACTTCATCGGATGCATAAAGTGGAAAATGCAGTGAGGATTTTTTATACACACAGACCATGAAAAAATGGGTGTTTATCACTTCGAAAGGTTCTCTCCCCCACCCCCCCGCCACTCTCCTGCTGGTAATATCTTATCTAAAGTGATCACTCTCCTTACAATGTATATGATAATCAAGGTGGGCTATTTCCAGCACAAATCCAGGGTTTAACAAGAATGTCTGAGGAATACCTGGGGGGGGGTAGGAAAAAAACAAGGGGAAATAGGTTATCTTGCATAATGACTTGAATAGAGCTTGAATAGAGACTGGGAAACCTATTTCCCCTTGTTTTCTCCTTCCCCTCCCCACTGTTCCTCAGACGTTCTTGTTAAACCCTGGATTTGTGCTGGAAATGGCCCACCTTGATTATCATACACATTGTCAGGAGAGTGATCACTTTAGATAAGCTATTACCAGCAGGAGAGTAGGGTGCGGGGAGAGAAAACCTTTTGAAGTGATAAACACCCATTTTTTCATGGTCTGTGTGTATAAAAAATCCTCACTGCATTTTCCACTTTATGCATCCGATGAAGTAAGCTGTAGCTCACGAAAGCTTATGCTCAAATAAATTGGTTAGTCTCTAAGGTGCCACAAGTACTCCTTTTCTTTTTACCCTGTATAAAGCTTATACAGGGTAAACTCATAAATTGTTCGCCCTCTATAACACTGACAGAGAGATATGCACAGCTGTTTGCCCCCTCAAGTATTAATAAAAAGAAAAGGAGTACTTGTGGCACCTTAGAGACTAACCAATTTATTTGAGCATGAGCTTTCTTGAGCTACAGCTCACTTCATCGGATGCATACCGTGGAAACTGCAGCAGTGCCACAAGTACTCCTTTTCTTTTTGCGAATACAGACTAACACGGCTGTTACTCTGAAATCTGTAGGAGGGGGAATGGGGTGGCTGCCTGTTAAGTGACTCTTCTGGTCTTTCCCTGGTAATATAAACTGGACACAGTATTTTCCACGGTATGCATCCGATGAAGCTCACGAAAGCTTATGCTCAAATAAATTGGTTAGTCTCTAAGGTGCCACAAGTACTCCTTTTCTTTTTATGTCCATGCATGACTCACAGTTTTTGCAGGCAGAAGCCATTGCCCACATGGTATCTTGAATGTCTCTAGGAAGACTTCTTATGTGGATTGGAGCATTCCAAGATGAATTGTTCCTTAAGTGCTTCTTGATTGGGCATTTAACTTTGCAAATTCCTTTCTCCAGGAACTGACCAAATCCTCTACTAAGGTAATTTAGAAATCAAGCCAGTACACAGCCAATATTCATAACTTCGAATACAAAAATGATACATGCATACAAATAGGATTAATAGATTCAGTAGATCCTAAACTTTACATAGATATGTTACATGGCATATTTAGCATAGAACATATTCCAGTTATGTCATATATATTCATAAGTATATTTCCATAAAGCCTTATGGGGGGAACTGTCACAGCTGCATATTAACTTCTGAAGAGCCGCATGTGGCTCCGGAGCCACAGGTTGGCCACCCCTGCAGTAGAGGCTCATGCATTTAGCTCCCAGGTTCGATCCCACCGCTGAAGACCGGGGTCTGTCGGTGTTACAAAAAGAAAGTACAAAGTTCTGTGTCTCTGAATGCAGAGGGAATCAAAGAGTAGGAAATGGCTTTTTTTCCCTACAGCACTAAGAGCATTCTCGTCTAGGTTTCCTACTGGGTCAGCCACCATGCTTTCAACTGCTTCTTGAGGCTGTGTGTCTGTCTCAGGCTTTGTTTACACTAGCACTTTTGTCGGCAAAACTTTTGTTGGTCAGGGGTGTGAAAAAACCACACCCCTGACCAATATAAGTTTCATTGACAAAAGTGCTGGTATTGACAGCACTATGTCAGTGGGAGAGCATCTTCTGCTTACATAACTACCAGCGCTCGTTGTGGGGTGGTTTAGTTACGCTGGTGGAAGAGCTCTCTCCCACCGGCATAGAGCAGCTACACAGACGACCTTACAGTGGCTCAACTGCAGTGGTACAGCTGTGCTACTGTAAGGTCAGTAGTGTAGACATAGCCTCAGTCAAGTCTGGTCTCAGTTTCTACGTGGTCTCTCTTCCCATACATACACCCCTACCCAAAACAATACTCAGCCAAAAGCTCTTGGGTAGGTTCACATACATCTTTTGTCTTGGGTGGGGCTTATGCTTATAGTTAGGTTAATTGAAGGGTGAGTTCACACCTACCAATCTCAATGGGGTTTTTTAACTCTGCTCATAACAACCCTTCTCTTTCTATCTCCCAGGCAGCAGTAGTTGAGTTGTGAGGGACTGGCATGCAGACATCTTGGCTAAGCAATGGCTAAGGGACCATGATAATGCTGTTGCCTGATTGAAGTAACTAACATACACATGTGCAAGGAGATTGGGGTCACACTTTGAGTCATCGAATCATAGACGATTAGGGTTGGAAGAGACCTCAGAAGGTCATCTGGTCCAACCCCCTGCTCAAAGCAGGACCAACCCCAACTAAATCATCCCAGCCAGGGCTTTGTCAAGCCAGGCCTTAAAAACCTCTAAGGATGGAGATTTCACCACCTTTCTCGGTAACCCATTCCAGTGCTTCACCACCCTCCTAGTGAAATAGTGTTTCCTAATATCCAACCTAGACCTCCCCCACTCCAACTTGAGACCACTGCTTCTTGTTCTATCATCTGCCACCACTGAGAACAGCCTAGCTCCATCCTCTTTGGAACCCCCCTTCAGGTAGTTGAAGTCTGCTGTCAAATCCCCCCCTCACTCTTCTCTTTTGCAGACTAAATAAGACCAGTTCCCTCAGCCTCTCCTCATAAGTCATGTGCCCCAGCCTCCTAATCATTTTCATTGTCCTTGGTGGACTCTCTCCAATTTATTCACATCTTTTCTGTAGTGGGGGGCCCAAAACTGGTCGCAGTACTCAAAATGTGGCCTCACCAGTGCCGAATAGAGGAGAATAATCACTTCCCTCGATCTGCTGGCAGTGCTTCTACTAATGTAGCCCAATATGCCGTTAGCCTTCTTGGCAACAAGGGCACACTGCTGACTCATATCCAGCTTCTCGTCCACTGTAATCCCCATGTCCTTTTCTGCAGTACTGCCACTTAGCCAGTCAGTCCCCAGCCTGTAGCAGTGCATGGGATTCTTCCGTTCTAAATGCAGGACTGTGCACTTGTCCTTGTTGAACCTCATCAGATTTCTTTTGGCCCAATCCTCCAATTTTTCTCGGTCACTCTAGACCGTATCCCTACCCTCCTGTGTATCTACCACTCCCCCCATCTTAGTGTCATCCACAAACTTGCTGAGGGTGCAATTCATCCCATCATCCAGATCATTAATTAAGATGTTGAAAAAAATCGGCCCCAGAACTGACCCCTGGGGCACTCCGCTTGATACCGGCTGCCAACTAAACATTGAGCCGTTGATCACTACCCGTTGAGCCCAACAATCTAGCCAGCTTTCTATCCACCTTATAGTCCATTCATCCAATCCATATTTTTTTAGCTTGCTGGCAAGAATACTGTGGGAGACCATATCAAAAGCTTTGCTAAAGTCAAGGTATATCACGTCCACCGCTTTCCCCATATCCACAAACTCAGTTATCTCATCATAGAAAGCAATCAGGTTGGTCAGGCATGACTCGCCCTTGGTGAATCCATGTTGACTGTTCCTGATCACCTTCCTCTTCTCCAAATGCTTCAAAATGGATTCCTTGAGGACCTGCTCCATGATTTTTCTGGGGACTGAGGTGAGGCTGACCAGTCTGTAGTTCCCCGGATTCTCCTTCTTCCTTTTTTAAAGATGGGCACTATATTTTCCCTTTTCCAGTCGTCTGGGACCTCTCCCAATCGCCACAAGTTTTCAAAGATAATGGCCAATGGCTCACATCAGCCATCTCCCTCAGCACCCTCGGATGCATTGCATCTGGCCCCATGGACTTGTGCATGTCCAGCTTTTTCTTTGCTTTCTCACTGTCTGAACACTCCCAACAGAAACTAAAATCCAGACACAGTTATTTTAATATCACTTGGTGTTTGTGTGATCATGTTCAAATGCCTGAGGTCAGTTAAATGATTCTGAGGGAGGAACTGGAGATGTTTGGGCAGGGCTCATACATTGTCATGACAGTTTTGCAAGGTTGGACATGATGACTTTATAATGAAATTATTAGGGATGGCAACTGAGAGGCAGGGGATAGGGAGACAGATTGGAGAGAAGGGGGAGGAGGTTGGGATGGGCTGGGCTGTTCTAGAAAGGGGGAGATGTGGTAGAAGGCTCGTACTCCTGCGATTATATTGCATTGTAAAGAATCCTAAAGTGCCTCGCAAATACACAGTTCACTTCTCACCCACAGCTCCTTCTAGGGTGAGACACTAACTGTCTAATTGTTTAATAATGCAAAACATTATTTTTAATGTTTAATAATGCAATACAGTTTGTGTTAGGAAATTAAGAAGAATTCGGTATCCAGTTGGTTGGGGGGCGGAGGGACATGGAATGTAAGTGTATCCTTAGCGTTAGCTCTCTCTCTCTTCTGTTTTTTGTGCAGAATTGTGAACCAAGTGTGCGTGGAGAAGTCTCTTATTTTCAGAAATAACACCCCTTATCACACTGAAATCGTCACTGACCCCAGCGGATATGAGTCTCTGTTCTGTGTGCAGCTGAGTGATTGTAAGTAGTCTTACCCTCGGCACACTGAATTCCCAAGTTCTCCCTGATCAGGGAATCTGATCTGTAACATCTTGTGAATATGAGGGGTGAACAGTCAGCTGTTCCACAGCACTTGCCAGCATCACTACAGGCCCAGGGTGGGAGGAGGAGTTACCTTTGAGCTGAAGTTGGCCAAGAAATCTACAAGATTGCGACAAGGTATTATTGAGGCCAAGAGCTCAATGAAATTTTAAAAGTTAAGACATTTATGAGAATAATTATAACATTCACAAGGATAGTAAAGAAGATGAGAATGCTATAAGGGGTATAAACCCTCTGGCTTCATGGCATGAATCTTGAGTTAGAAAGCAGCTGCCCCAGGGGCATGTTACTCCATAATGGGCTGTTTTGTGTTTTCTTGCGTCTTCCTCTGAAGCATTTGGCAGTGACCATTGTCAGAGACTGGAGACCGGACTAGATGAGCCAATAGTCTGATCTAATCTGACAATTTCTGTACGATGTTACTGTGCCTACCCCTGAGTCTCCCTACTAGTTTGTATTTTTAAGTTCACATTTCCTTATTGTATAATATGTTTTTCATTCACCTCTTGCTCTTTCCAGGATCTGTTCAAATATGCAGATTCATATGGCCTACACTCAGCTGGCTAGGAAAACACAGATATTTTACTTACTTGCTATGGGCCTGAGCCAAAGTGCTTTGAAGTCAGTATATCACATTATATAATATATATACCAATGTAACAATTTCTCTTTCAAAGAGCCTGCGGAGGTTTATCAGCCATGTGGTATTTCTTTTTCTGGATCATGGTGATGATATTAAAAATTTATATAAAACAGGGAATAAACCCATCTACAGGTCTAGTTTTTTTTTTTTTCCACCTCATGGATTCTAAAACATGCTTCTCCTGTAAAGTAACTCCTCGCTTAAAGTTGTCCCAGTTAACATTGTTTCATTGTTACATCGCTGATCTATTAGAGAACATACTTATTTAAATTTGCGCAATGTTTGCTTATAACGTTGTTTGGCCCTGGGGGCTTGGAACAAGGTTGGGCCGGCAGCCCCCATATCAGCTCTCCTCCACCCCCCAGCCCCTCCCGCCCATCAGCAGCCCCATGGATCAACAACTTCCCCCTCCCTCCCTGCACCTCCCGCCTGCAGCAATCATCTGTTTGGGGGCATTCAGGAGGCTCTGGAAGGGAGGGGCAGGGAGCGAGGACTTGGCGTACTAGGTGATATACTAGCTAAAGCAGCCCCCTGCTTCTTCAATTCATATTTCAGCTCACCAAAAGTTAAGGCCAAAATTTTCAAGGGTGTCTTTTAATATTGTGCGCCTTAATATTTAGGTGCCCATCTTGTGATGGGATAACTGGCTCTGTGGATATGGGGAAAGCAGTGGACGTGATATATCTTGACTTTAGCAAAACTTTTGTTACGGTTTCCCACAGTATTCTTGCCAGCAAGCTAAAAAAATATGGATTGACTGAATGGACAATAAGGTAGATAGAAAGTTGGTTAGATTGTTGGGCTCAACAGGTAGCGATCAACGGCTCGATGTCTAGTTGGCAGCCGGTATCAAGCGGAGTGCCCCAGGGGTCAGTCCTGGGGCCGATTTTTTTCAACATCTTAATTAATGATCTGGATGATGGGATGGATTGCACCCTCAGCAAGTTCGTGGATGACACTAAGATGTGGGGAGAGGTAGATTCACTGGAGGGTAGGGATAGGGTCCAGAGTGACCGAGAGAAATTGGAGGATTGGACCAAAAGAAATCTGATGAAGTTCAACAAGGACAAGTGCACAGTCCTGCATTTAGGACGGAAGGATCCCATGCACCGCTACAGGCTGGGGGCTGACTGGCTAAGCAGCAGTTCTGCAGAAAAGGACCTGGGGATTACAGTGGACGAGAAGCTGGATATGAGTCAACAGTGTGCCCTTGTTGCCAAGAAGGCTAATGGCATATTGGGCTGTATTGGTAGGAGCATTGTCAGCAGATCGAGGGAAGTGATTATGCCCCTCTATTCAGCACGGGTGAGGCCACATCTGGAGTATTGTGTCCAGTTTTGGGCCCCCCACTACAGAAAGGATGTGAACAAATTGGAGAGAGTCCAGCGGAGGGCAACAAAAATTATCAGGGGGCTGGGGTACTTGACTTATGAGGAGAGGCTGAGGGAAAGGGGCTTGTTTAGTCTGCAGAAGAGAAGAGTGAGGGGGGGGATTTGATAGCAGCTTCAACTACCTGAACAGGGGTTTCAAAGAGGATGGAGCTAGGCTGTTCTCAGTGGTGGCAGATGATAGAACAAGAAGCAATGGTCCCAAGTTGGAGTTGGGGAGGTCTAGGTTGGATATTAAGAAACATTATTTCACTAGGAGGGTGGTGAAGCACTGGAATGGGTACCGACGGAGGTGGTGGAATCTCCTTCCTTAGAGGTTTTTAAGGCCTGGCTTGACAAAGCCCTGGCTGGGATGATTTAGTTGGGGTTGGTCCTGCTTTGAGCAGGGGGTTGGACTAGATACCTCCTGAGGTCTCTTCCAACCCCAATCTTCTATGATTCTATGATCTTATGATGCATGGGGCCTGATTTAAAAAAACAAAACAAAATATGCATCTCCAATTTAATGGAGGTGTAGGTACTCAGCACTTCTTAAAACCAGACCATCGAGGTCTTAAGTTGGGTACTGAGAAACAGGGGTACCCATGATCAGAGTGATTTGGAAAATTTTGTCCGGAGGCACTTGCTCAAGATCAGACAAAGTCTGTGGCAGAGGCAAAGAACAGAGCTCAGATTTCCTTATTCTCTGTTTTGTGCCTTAACTTGAAGACCATCTTCCTTCCCCTTGGAATAGTCTCTACTTCTCCTTCTTGAGAAAATGGTGTTTTGTGGCTTTTTATCATCAAAAGGAAACAGATTTCCGAAATCCTTGCATGTCATACAGCCTGTTGCTGAACCTGGGCTGCAGTGATGATGGCTGAAACAGGAATAGTTCCACCAAGCAAGGGTGCAATGACCCACAGAGAGAATGCCATTGGGTTGAGCATTGGACCTTGCTTTGCTTGGCCAAAAATAAGTGTTTACCAATCATATTTGAGATACCTCAGTTATTTCACTATACATAGAATAGCACATAATGGTTAGTGTCTCAGATATACTCCTGGGGAAATTCTGTGCCAAAAAATTAAAAATTGTGTGCACAGTATTTTAAAATTCTGCATATTTTTTCAAAATAACGCAATATAATCACACTAGTTTCAGTTATTTTGGTGATTTATTTCAAAATACCTGTCAGCAAGTATGTCTGTAACAATACAGACAACAAAAAAGATTCAGGAAATGTTTTTTGACAAATAAATTTCTTACTAGGCACATTAATAGAGAACTTTGAATAATAATTCATTTAAACTACAATACAGGAGCATATTTCCCGCACCCCTCAGAAGCAGTGCAAAGGCTCAGGGGAGTCAGAGGTAATGGAGGAGCTAAGGGAAAGGGAAGTAATTGCTGGGAAGGAACCTGGGAGTGAACCTGGAGGGGTGTGGGTGGGAGAATTGTGGAACAGTTTTTTTTGTGGTGGGAGGAATTGTTAGGGACTTGGGGAGCCTCCCCCATGCAAACCCTGCCAGACCCCGAGCCTCTCCTGTTCAGTCAGGCACATTTTCCCCTGTCCCCATGTGGCCCTGCACCCTCATTTCCCCCTGTTCCCCTGTGTTCTGCATCCTCACCCAGCCAGGTATGGCTTCCCCTGGCCCAGTGTGTCCCTGCATCCCCACTCCCCATTCAGCTAGGCATCGCTGCCTCTGTCCTCTTGTGTCCCTGCACTCCCATTCAGCCTGTCTGAATGTTGTCACACCACTAGCTTCTGTTCCCCCACCTCAGTCTGTCCCCCCCACTAGCTCTTCTGAACCCCAGTCTGTGTGACCCCCAGCAGCACCGTGTGCCCCGCTCCATCCAGCCTGCCCATATCCTGTGCCTTCTCACCTGGCTGTGCAAGCAGGCAGGGCGTTGTGAGGAAGGCAGCCTCTGCCCCCTCTCTCTCCACAGCTGGCTTCTCTGGCCAGTGAGCGAGCTGCCCTCTCTTCTGGTGCCAAATCAGCTCTTGGTGAATGAAACATGTAACTGCAGCATGACCCCTTTCGCAGCTTCACTTTGTCTCCCCATCTGAATCAATTATTTTGTGGGTGGGAGGGGGAATCTGCGGGGGACATAAATTCTGCATTTTGTAGCCTTTTATTTTATTTTAAGTGAATTTTGTAATCTGGTATTCCACCACCATAGGTTTGGCTCTGATGGCTACAGTTTCAAGCTTAACAGAGTGAATGTCAGCTCTGCTACTTGCTTCAGATTTAGAGTCCCTGGGAACACATAAAGACCACGGGTAGTGATCACACATACATTCACAAGTACAAGGTCTAGTCTGTTTTACAAGTTTTATTAAGTTACAATTAAAGTTATGATTACCCAAACGTATAGAAATTCTATACAGACCTATGCACAAGTTACAAATATAGTTATACTCCCATCCTTAACAATAATGTTAGGGTCTGATGGGTCGCTAATGGCTTGATCATCAGTAGAGGGATGGTTCCTGCTGGAATCTCCCATAGGAAGCTCAATTTTCCCATTCTGGGCATCCCCTTTTTATGATGTGATTCTGTCTATACCTACATTCTGCGCATGTCCATTCTGCGCATGTCCTCTTTTCTCTTATTGGTCTGTGTCCCCTGGAAACTTAAGAGACCCCAATTTTCTATAGGCTATGTACGTTCCCTTTATTCTCATTAGCACTGATGCACAACATGTATCCTGTGGTTAAGATACATGTCAGACAGTTGCGCCTTTACAATATTTTTATGATCTAATATTAATCTTCTGGGTAATTTTGTGCAATATTACCACTTGGTACCACTTTTCCCATAATTTTAGGGCATCGGGTTATTTTCCGGTCACTTATGTCATCATTTCTTGTCTCCAAGGCCTAAAATAGCTAAGCTAAATTCTTGCAAGCCTCAGCCTACAGGTTCTTGCGTTTCAACTTTTCTTACTCATATCTAATATTTGGTTCCTCTAAATACCGATCAATCTTACACTTTTATAATCCTACAAATTCATTCTAGTCAACATACAGTGAATATGTATAACATATTGATTCATCTTAACATTACACAATAAATGAATAATAACTAAAATCATTGGCTACAGTTTGTGCAGTATTCCCCCAGGAGTACAGATACCACCATTGTCCTCTCTAAAGACTTCTTTCTGCTCTAATCTTAGAGCCTCTCCTTTCAAATTCTAAGGCCAGAAAGGATCACTGTGATCATCTAGTCTGATCTCTAGCATAACATACACCAACCTCACTCTTCTTGACCCCGGATCATTTTCCAAGATTTTATCACTACTGTTTTTATTTATATTTTGGGGATGGGAGAGGGCTGTATTTTTGAAAGGTCAAACAGATGTGTAAGAAACAGTCATGCTTTCAGCCCACTTGGACAAAGTTGGTGAATTGAAAAGAGACAAAGAAACAAGAATTGGTAAAGTTGAGTGATACCGCTCCACATCTTCTACTCCCCACTTTGCTGTAGGGCAGGCAGACAACACTTTCAAGGGAGCCTGGGTTTGAGTTGCCTCCCTTGCTTCGGGGTTCATTCATTCACTCCTACAAGATATTGCTGAGCCCAAGGGCCTAGAAGGATTTAAAAAAGTATTAGATGTTTACATAGCGGAGAATATCCAGAATTGTATCATATAAGAAAAAATGTAAGGGATATAAACCCTCCTCTTTTCAGTGCAAAAGACAATTGCTAAGGCCGAGGGGGGGTAGGTTACCCTTGGGGTATGTTACTCTGTAATTGCAGGGCTTTGGAGCTGTGCTCTGCTCCAGCTCCAGGCAAAAACCTGCAGCTCCACTGCTCCGGAGCTGCTCCGCGCTCCAGCTCTGGGCTCCGCTCCAATGCCCTGTGTAATTGTTCACTTTGATGTTTCTTTCCCCTGCCTTTGAAGCATCTGGTACTGGCCACTTTTGGAAATTTTGACCTAGAACTCATATGTTCTGTCCTGACACCTGTACAGTACAGTCCTTTCTGAAAAGATCCTGCTTTTAGAAGGGAATCCAGTGATTTAAAAAACCCCTCAAATATTCATAGATTTTAAGGCCAGAAGTATAATCTTGTAATTTGACCTCTGGCATAACAGGCTAGAGAACTTTACCCAGTAATTCCTGCATCAAGCCCCTAATTTCTGTTGGGGTACAGCCTATATTTTTAGAAAGACAATCAGTCTTGATTTAAAGACACAAAACCTTAAAGTGATGTAGATTCCACCACATCCCTCATTAAATTATTCCAATGGCTAATAACTCACAGTTTAAAATTTGCACCTTATTTCTGGTCTGAATTTGTATAGTTTCAGCTTCGAGCCATTGGATCTTGTTATGTATTCTGCTAGATTAAAGAGTCGTCTCTCAGAAATCTCTCCCAATGTAGGTACTGGTAAGCCGTGATAAAACTGCTTCTTAACCTTCTCTTGGATAAGAACATAAGAACGACCATACTGGGTCACACGCGGCCCATCAGGGTAATCCGCTGGCGGGCCACAAGACAGTTTGTTTACGAATCATAGAATCATAGACTTTAAGGTCAGAAAGTACCATTATGATCGTCTAGTCTGACTTCCTGCACAATGCAGGCCACAGAATCTCACCCACTCACTCCTGTAACAAATCCCTAACCTATGTCTGAGCTACCGAAGTCCTCAAATCATGGTTTAAAGACTTCAAGGTGCAGAGAATCCTCCAGCAAGTGACCCATGCCCCACGCTGCAGAGGAAGGCAAAAAAACCCCTGGGCCTCTGCCAATCTGACCTGGAGGAAAATTCCTTCCCAACCCCAAATATGGCTATCCGCTAAACCCTGAGAATGTGGGCAAAGCTCACCAGCCAGACACCCAGGAAAGAATTCTCTGTAGTAACTCAGATCCCACACCATATAACATGCCATCACAGGCCAATGGGCATATTTACTGCTAATAGTCAAAGATCAATTAATTGCCAAAATGAAGCTATCCCATCATACCATCCCCTCCATAAACTTATCAAGCTTAGTCTTGAAGCCAGATATGTCTTTTGCCCCCACTGCTCCCCTCGGAAGGCTGTTCCAGAACTTCACTCCTCTGATGGTTAGAAACCTTCATCTAATTTCAAATCTAAACTTCCTGATGGCCAGTTTATTTCCATTTGTTCTTGTGTCCACATTGGTACTGAGCTTAAATAATTCCTCTCCCTCCATGGTATTTATCCCTCTGATATATTTATAGAGAGCAATCATATCTCCTCTCAGCCTTCTTTTTGTTAGACTAAGCAAGCCAAGCTCTCTGAGTCTCCTTTCATAAGACAAGTTTTCCATTCCTCGGATCATCCTAGTAGCCCTTCTCTGTACCTGTTCCAGTTTGAATTCACCCTTTTTAAACAAGGGAGGCCAGAACTGCACACAATATTCTAGATGAGGTCTCACCAGTGCCTTGTATAACAGTAAAAAGAAAAGGAGTACTTGTGGCACCTTAGAGACTAACCAATTTATTTGAGCATGAGCTTTCGTGAGCTACAGCTCACTTCATCGGATGCATACCGTGGAAACTGCAGCAGACTTTATATATACACAGAGAATATGAAACAATACCTCCTCCCACCCCACTGTCCTGCTGGTAATAGCTTATCTAAAGTGATCATCAGGTTGGGCCATTTCCAGCACAAATCCAGGTTTTCTCACCCTCCACCCCCCCACACAAATTCACTCTCCTGCTGGTGATAGCCCATCCAAAGTGACAACTCTTTACACAATGTGCATGATAATCAAGTTGGGCTATTTCCTGCACAAATCCAGGTTTTCTCACATCCCCCCCACCCCCATACACACACAAACTCACTCTCCTGCTGGTAATAGCTCATCCAAACTGACCACTCTCCAAGTTTAAATCCAAGTTAAACCAGAACATCTGGGGGGGGTAGGAAAAAACAAAAGGAAATAGGCTACCTTGCATAATGACTTAGCCACTCCCAGTCTCTATTTAAGCCTAAATTAATAGTATCCAATTTGCAAATGAATTCCAATTCAGCAGTTTCTCGCTGGAGTCTGGATTTGAAGTTTTTTTGTTTTAAGATAGCGACCTTCATGTCTGTGATTGCGTGACCAGAGAGATTGAAGTGTTCTCCGACTGGTTTATGAATGTTATAATTCTTGACATCTGATTTGTGTCCATTTATTCTTTTACGTAGAGACTGTCCAGTTTGACCAATGTACATGGCAGAGGGGCATTGCTGGCACATGATGGCATATATCACATTGGTGGATGTGCAGGTGAACGAGCCTCTGATAGTGTGGCTGATGTTATTAGGCCCTGTGAGGGTGTCCTCTGAATAGATATGTGGGCACAATTGGCAACGGGCTTTGTTGCAAGGATAAGTTCCTGGGTTAGTGGTTCTGTTGTGTGGTATGTGGTTGTTGGTGAGTATTTGCTTCAGGTTGCGGGGCTGTCTGTAGGCAAGGACTGGCCTGTCTCCCAAGATTTGTGAGAGTGTTGGGTCATCCTTTAGGATAGGTTGTAGATCCTTAATAATGCGTTGGAGGGGTTTTAGTTGGGGGCTGAAGGTGACGGCTAGTGGCGTTCTGTTATTTTCTTTGTTAGGCCTGTCCTGTAGTAGGTAACTTCTGGGAACTCTTCTGGCTCTATCAATCTGTTTCTTTACTTCTGCAGGTGGGTATTGTAGTTGTAAGAAAGCTTGACAGAGATCTTGTAGGTGTTTGTCTCTGTCTGAGGGGTTGGAGCAAATGCGGTTGTATCGCAGAGCTTGGCTGTAGACGATGGATCGTGTGGTGTGGTCAGGGTGAAAGCTGGAGGCATGCAGGTAGGAATAGCGGTCAGTAGGTTTCCGGTATAGGGTGGTGTTTATGTGACCATTGTTTATTAGCACTGTAGTGTCCAGGAAGTGGATCTCTTTCTTTCCACAATCATTGTCTAGTGATTTGATGGAGGATTTGTTTGTTTTTTCCCTCCCCATCTTTAGCAAAGTTGAACTATTTCCAGCAGCCGCAGAAAGTTAAAAAATCAGATTTCTCTGTGTACTTGGCACAGTATGGCGGACCATCATTCATTCCACCATCACAAGACCAGCCATCTTCCTCTGCCTTTTACCGGGTGAGTTGGAAGAGCACTCACAAAAATCTAATTGTTTTTCTCTGGGGTTCTTGGTGGCAGCAAGGAAGATATAAGAATGTGATACAGAGTTAGATCACTGCTCCCTCTAACCCACTACAGTGGCTGGTGCCAGATGAACAGAACTGAGCAATTTGGAGTGATCCATTCTTTGTTGTCCAGTCCCAGCTTCTGGCAGTCAGAGGTTTAGGGACACTCAGAGTATGGGGTTGCGTCCCTGACCATTTGGCTAATAGCCATTGATGGACCTAGCCTTCATGAATTTAGGTAATCCTTTTTCAATACAGTTATACTTTTGGCCTTCTCAACTTCTGATAGCAACAAGTTCCACAGGTTGAGTGTGTGTTAAGGAAATACTTCCTTGTGTTTGTTTTAAACTTGCTGCCTATTAATTTCATTGGATGACCCCTGGTTCTTGTGCTATGTGAAGGGGTAAATAACACTTCCCTATTCACTTTCTCCACACCATTCATGATTTTATAGCGTCCAGCCTCCCATCCACCCTCCTCCTTCCCAGTGGTAAAACGGGAAGTGTGCTTCCCACCAAACTTAAACCCCTCTGCCTGTGATCTATACCTAATAGATGCTTGGGATTGTTCAAATTCATCAGCAAAAGTTGCAAGTTCTTCGACCGTTTTTACCTTTTTATCCCATAAACACTGTTTTACATCATCATTAGACATATTCAGGAACTGTTCCTGAGCCACCAAATCAGACTTTTCTTTAAAGGTTGGAATACCTTTTCCCCTTACCCACTTATCCAGTAAATCTTTCATTTAGTTTACATATGCCACATTACTCAATCCAGCCCCTCTCTTAAGGCTTCTAAATTTCACTCTATAAATTTCAGGTGTAATCTGAAACTGTTTTAAAACCAATTCCTTAAATTTACCATAATTTGAAGAATCATCAGTTGACATTTTATTAAATATATCCAGAGCTCTCACAGAGAACTTTGCAACCAAAGTGGTCATCTGCTGATCCTCAGGAATCTCATGGAGCACACCCAGCCTCTCAAAGGTGATGAAATATTCAATAATGTCCCCAGACTTGCTGTATGCAGGACACAACTGCTCCCACTTGTGGATTTTTGGAGAAGTGGAGCCCCACAGTGTGGGGTTCTGTTTCCTCCATTCCATTAAGGCCAGTTCATGCTTTCTGTCTTTTTCTTTCTCCTTGTGGCGTTCCCCTGGTGTTATCTGGACTGGTGATCTGCTAGGCCACTCCAATACTCGACTCTGGGAGCCAGCCTTGCCTTGCTTTGCTGTGAGAACCCCCACTCCTGGGATATTCACACACAGCCTCTGGCATGTAAACTGCTCCCAGCTATATGAGTGGGCACTTTTGGCCAGCTTGGATTGTGCAATAGAGTGACACTAGCCAATATCTCCGGTCCCAGACACAGCCCTAGGAACCTCCGTCTTGCAGTGTCCAGTTATGGCTCACTGGATGCTGCAAGCTTATATGAGTTCATCAATTTAACAAAGAAATTGATATGTTCCAGGCTTGTTATCCCAAGTCTCTGACATGCTTCAAACCAAATGCACTGCTTCAGGTAGAATAAACAAACAAATTTATTCACGACAAAAGGTAGATTTTAAGTGATTATAAGTCAAAGCACAACAAGTCAGATTTGGTCAAACGAAATAAAAGCAAAACACATTCTAAGCTGATCTTAACAGTTTCAATGCCCTTACAAACTTAGGTTTCAGAGTAGCAGCGATGTTAGTCTGTATTCGCAAAAAGAAAAGGAGTACTTGTGGTACTTTAGAGACTAACAAATTTATTTGAGCATAAGCTTTCGTGAGCTATAGCTCACTTCATCAGATGCATCCGATGAAGTGAGCTGTAGCTCAGAAAAGTTTATGCTCAAATAAATTTGTTAGTCTCTAAGGTGCCACAAGTACTCCTTTTCTTCTTACAAACTTAGATGCTTCTCACCACAGGCTGGCTGGTTGCCCTTCAGCCAAGCTCTCCCCTTTGATCAGCGTTTCAGTCTCTTGGTGGTGATGTCTGTAGATGGAGGTGGAAGAGAGAGGAAGAGCATGGCAAACGTCTCTCCCTTTTATTATGTTCTTTTTTCCCTCTTGGCTTTGCCACCCCCCTTCAGGGTCAGGTGATCATTACCTCATCATAGTCCCTGACTGACCAAGGGAAGGGAGGTGACTTACTTGAGAGTCCAACAGATCCTTTGTTGCTGCCTAGGCCAGTGTCCTTTGTTCCTGTGAGGCTGGGCTGGGTATTCTGGGAACCCCTTGGTTAAATGATCATCAATTAGTTTGAGTCACTAACTCTACCCCTGTACCCCCAAAATGAGGCACACCAAATTTCAGGGCAATCCAAGTAGCCATGCAGGTTTTAGAGCACTTCAAAGAGTCAAGCTTTAAACAGAAGCTGGTTTAAACCTTAACTCTAGCAGACCTGATGGTTTGCTATAATTCCTTTCTGCATTGATGGTATTCAGACCCTTGCACTTGATACTGGTGTTCCATGAACACTTTGTAAATTCTCCACATTTCCTTTTCAGGCTGGTGATCCAATCCAGACCTATTTTGCTGCATCGTCTGTACTGAGCACACTAAGACAGCCAGTGGGAATGGGTGCCAATGGACTTTGTATTGATGGGAATCATGCTGGTGAGTGCGGTGGTGGTAGCAGTTCCAGCTTTATTGAGGATGACATTTCCTACTGATATTTTTTGTGTCTCTTGTTCCCTTTTTTCAGGTTTTCTGGAGAGTAAAAGCACAAGCTGTACTCGGACCTTCACCAACCTGAGCAGCAGCTGCACCACTGATCCTGCCCTGGACGCAGCCTCATATTACCGTGACTTCACTATACTAAAGGTGTATATCGTTTTCCCCACCCTCAGCAGCTTCCTGTACTGTGACTTGACATCCTGTTCTCCTGCACTATTTTGCCACTGCCTCTTCAGCTAATTTAGCTATTACTAAAGTAGAGCTCACTTGTGTGCAATTCCCAGGGTCTCCCAATCACTTTGGCCTCCCTTTCAGTACAGAAGCTGATTTTAATGAAAGATTGTTCTTTACTGTGAGCAGTCCATCCATTCCATTCTACGTTCCTACAGAACTCTTGAATCAAGAGCATCCTGTCTTCGTGACTTGCTGCTATTTAATAAATCATTTGTTTCTTCACCATCTCTTTACACCTGCTCTCTTCAGGTAAATGAGATATCTTTTCACATCTTTTGTGTTGAAGAAACAAATGATATTTAAAGAATTTCTTGTGGTTTAACGTAACATAAGAATAGCCTTACTGGGTCACACCAAAAGTCCATCTAGGCCAGTATCCTGTCTTCCGACAGTGGCCTGTGCCAGGTGCCCCAGAGAGAATGAACAGAACAGGTAATCATCAAGTGATCTATCTCCTGTCGCTCATTCCCAGCTTCTGGCAAACAAAGGCTAGAGACACCATTCCTGCTAATCCTGGCTAATAGTCATTAATGGACCTATCCTCCATGAATTTATCTAGTTCTTTTTTGAACCCTGTTAAGGTCTTGGCCTTCACAACATCCTCTGGCAAGGAGTTTCACAGGTTGACTGTGCATTGTGTGAAGAAATACTTCCTTTTGTTTGTTATAAACCTGCTGCCAATTAATTTCATTTGGTGATCCCTTGTTTTTGTGTTATGAGAAGGAGTAAATAACACGTCCTTATCTGCTTTCTCTACACCAGTCATGATTTTATAGACCTCAATCATATCTCTCCTTAGCCGTCTTTTTTCCAAGCTGAAAAGTCACAGTCTAATTAATCTCTCCTCATACGGAAGCCATTCCATACCCCTAATCATTTTTGTTGCCCTTTTCTGAACCTTTTCCAATTCCAATATATCTTTTTTGTGGTGGGGTGACCACATCTGCACACAGTATTCAAGCTGTGGGCATACCATGGATTTATATAGAGGCAACATGATATTTTCTGTCCTATTATCTTATCCCTCTCTTAATTATTCCCAGCATTCTGTTCGCTTTTTGCCTGCCGCTGTACATTGAGTGGATGTTTTCAGAGAACTATCCACAATGACTCCAAGATCTCTTTCTTGAGTGGTAACAGCTAATTTAGACCCCATCATTTTATATGTATACTTTGGAAAGCATAATCCGATGTGCATTACTTTGCATTTATAAACATTAAATTTCATCTGCCATTTTGTTGCTCAGTCACCCAGTTTTGAGAGATCCTTTTGTAGCTCTGCCTGGGTCTTAACTATCTTGAGTAATTTTGTGTCATCCGCAAATTTTGCCACCTCACTGTTTGTCCCTTTTCCCAGATCATTTATGAATTGGTTGAATAGGACTGGTCCCAGAACAGACCCCTGGGGAATACCACAATTTACCTCTCTACATTCTGAAAACTGACCATTTATACCTACCCTTTTTTTCCTATCTTTTAACCAGTTACCAGTCCATGAGAGCACCTTCCCTCTTATCCCGTAGCAGCTTACTTTGTGTAAAAGCTTTTGGTGAGGGACCTTGTAAAAGGCTTTCTGAAAATCTAAGTACACTGTATCCACTGGATCCCATTGGGCCACATGCTTGTTGACCCCCTCAACGAATTCTAGTTGATTGGTGAGGCATGATTTCCCTTTACTAAAACCATTTGACTCTTCCTCAACAAATTATGTTCATCTATATTTATGACAATATTGTTCTTTATTATAGTTTCAACCAGTTTGCGCGGTACTGAAGTCAGGCTTACAGGCCTGTAAATGCCGGGATCACCTCTGGAGCCTTTCTCAAAAAATTGGCGTCACATTAACTATCCTCCTGTCATCTGGTACAGAAGCGGATTTAAATGATAGGTTACAGACTACAGTTAATAGTTCTGCAATTTCACATATGAGTTCCTTGAGAACTCCTGGGTGAATATCAGCTGGTCCTGGTGACTTATTACTGTTTAATTTATCAATTTGTTCCAAAACCTCCTCTAATGATATCTCAATCTGGGACAATTCCTCAGATTTGTCACCTAAAAAGAATGGCTCAGGTTTGGGAATCTCCCTCACATCATCAGCCGTGAAGACAGATGCAAAGAATTAATTTAGTTTCTCCACAATGGCGTTATCGTCCTTGAGTGCTCCTTTAGCACCTGGATCGTTCAGTGGCCCCACTGGTTGTTTAGCAGGCTTCTTGCTTCTGATGTACTTTAAAAAAAAAAATTTCTGTTACTTTTTGAGTCTTTGGCTATCTGTTTCTGTTCTGTTTTTGACTATTTGCACTTCAAAAATTGCTCCTTTCGCCCTCCTAATTTCCATCTGACGCTTTATCTGCCACAGCATTTGCTCCTTTATTTTGACTTCCCTAGGTTTGGGTTTCCATTTTCTGAAGGATATCTCTTTGACTCAAATAACCTCTTGTATTTTATCATTAACTATACAGGGTTTTTTCCTTGCCTTTTGTGTTTTGTTTTGTTTAGGGGAATGCATGCCGTTTTTGAGATTATTATTATGACTTGCTCAAGTAGACTCCATGCCAACTCTGACTATTTTAATTTCTTTTGACTTAATTTAAAATGAGGAAGCTAGTCAAAAACAACAAAAATTATCTAAAGTATAGTATCCAGTGACAGCACTTGTGATTTCCCTCTCCCCCCATTCCTGGAATGTTGAGCTTAATTACATTGAAACCAGTGTTACTTAATGGCTCAACATTAGTCCTTGGACTACTTGTGTGATTGTTAGTCCCAGATCAAACATAGCCTCTCCTGGTGCTCTAGAAAGCAGTCATTTAAGGTGTCGAGACTGTTTCTCTAAACCTTGTCCTATTGCAATACTTGACCAGTTTATATGCAAATTGTAGAAGTCACCCATTGTTATTTTTTTAGGCCTTGTCTACATACAAATAATTGCACTGTTTTTAACTAAAATTGTTTTAAAAAACAAAACACCTAGATTTAGAGTGGTAGCCGTGTTAGTCTGTATCAGCAAAAACAATGAGGAGTCCTTGTGGCACCTTAGCGAGTAACAAATTTATTTGGGATAACATAATTTTGGCAATTAATTGATCTTTAACTATTCATGGTAAATAGGCCCAATGGCCTGTGATGGGGTGTTAGATTGGGTGGGATCTGAGTTACTACAGAGAATTCTTTCCTGGGTATCTGGCTGGTGAATCTTGCCCACATGTTCAGGGTTCAGCTGATAGCCATATTTGGGGTTGGGAAGAAATTTTCCTCCAGGCAGATTGGAAGAGGCCCTGGGGTTTTTTTGCCTTCCTCTGCAGCATGGGGCACGGGTCACTTGCTGGAGGATTCTCTGCACCTTGAAGGCTTTAAACCATGATTTGAGGACTTCAATAGCTCAGACATAGGAGAGAGGTTTATTGCAGGAGTGGGTGGGTGAGATTCGGTGGCCTGCATTATGCAGGAGGTCAGACTAGATGATCATAATTGTCCCTTCTGACCTTAATATCTATGAATCTGTAAGCTTTCGTGGGCTAAAACCCACTTGAAAGTGAAAAATACAGTAAGCAGTATATATATACAGCACATGAAAAGATGGGAGTTCCCTTACCAAGTGGCGGGTCAGTGCTAATGAGGCCAATTCACTTAAGATGGAAGTGGCCTATTCTGAACAGTTGACAAGAGAATAGGCCACTTTCACCTTAATTTAATTGGCCTCGTTAGCACAGACCGCTCCCCCCCACTTGGTGGCTCCATCTAGGTTGTATTTCCCTAGTTTGTTTATGAGAAGATCATACGAGACAGTATCAAAAGCCTTACTAAAGTCAAGCTATACCTCATCTCCCAAAGTCCTTTTCTGTGTCACAGTTTTCCAAAGTATCGTCTGCTATTGTAGAAGTGTGATTGTAACAGGGATCTACCCAATTTTGCTCTGGTACCTCATTTTCCCTTAATCTCCCATGGGTTTTTCGTCTTCAGCAGGTGACATAACTCTCTGGCCAAGTCACAAAAAGATCATCCCTTTAAATCAAACCAAACAAACACACACCTTCCATCAAAGTCTCATGAGGCACAGCCCTTTCTCCCCTAGGGTCTGTTTTCTTTTCTGCACCACACTCTTTCAACACTGCACTTCTCTTGGACTCAGCTCTGGCCCTCCTGAGCTCTTAGTTCCTTCATCCTCCCCTTGTTCAGAGGAGTCACTGCATTACCTTGCTTGATGGCAGTATGAACAGTCTGTCCATCCTCTCCTTAATATTAGGGGAGATTAAGGGGAAACTCACAGGGTGGCTGCATAGGGGTAACTCACATCAATCATCAGTTATGGGTTCCCAGCCTTGGGTAACCTGCACAACCAGGCTGTCTGCCCAGTCATCCCAAACTTCCCTGTCTTCCTCCTGTGTTCTCCCAGCCTGTCCTGCTTCTTCTTATAGAGCACTGACTCCCAGGTCTGTTTTTTTCTGGAGTCCTCCCACCCACTGCTGCTGAAGCATCCATTCCCAGTGCCACTCTCTCTGGAGTCTCTCTGATCTGATCTTGCTCTGATCACATGTCACTAGCTTCCATGAAGGCCCAGTTTAGTCTCATCAGCTTTGTAACATGACTTCAGCACTCTCTCCCTTCATCGAGGGAGGCAAGCTAAGCATGGCACAGGTGCAGCTGAGGTCTAACCCACAAAAAAGGTCAGCTCACCCTGTAACAGTGACCTACATACTTGCAAGATGTATGACCTTGCAAGTAGCTGTATTAAAACACATTTTGTTTGACAGGGCCCAGTTTACCAAGTGATCCAGATCGCTGTGTATGACAGCCCTGTCCAACTCATTATTACCACTCCACCAATCTTTGTGTCAGCTACAAATTTTATTAGCAGTGATTTTATATTTACTTCTGGGTCATTGATGAAAAGATTGAATAGCATCAGGTTTCAACCGATTCTGAAGAACCCTACTAGAAACACATCTCCTATTGATAACTGCTTTGACATCTGTCAGCTAGCCAGCTCTTAATCCATTTAATATGTGCTGTACTGATATTGTATAGTGCTAATTTTTTAATCAGAATGTTGTGTGATATCCAGTCAAGTGCTTTACAAAAGTCTAAATCTATTACATCTGTGCAGTTACCTTTATCAACCAAACTTGCAATTTCATCAAATAATTAAATCAGGTTTGTTTGTCAAGAGCTGTTTTCTATAAAACCATGTTGACTGCATTAATTATATTCCCAGCATTTTATTGATTTGACTCTCATATCAGCTTTTCAATTATTTTTCTTGAGGTTGATGATGGGCTAGCTGGCCTATTTTACTAGGATCCCCCTGTTTTCCCTTTCTGAATATTGGCACACCATTATTGCTGTTCTAGTCTTTGGGAATTTCCCTGGTATTCCAAGATTTATTAAAAATTAATATTGGTGTAAATATTAATATGCTATTGAAATGGATGGGACAGTTTGCTCCTCTCTGAATTATTTTTTCAGGATGTCTGCAGAGTAGAACAGTTGTCACTGCATCAGTTACACCTGGTTTGTATTTTCAAGGTTTACTTCACAACCTCACAACTTCACAACCATGGGACCTAGAAAATTACATTTTCGTAAATGAAAGCTGAGGTTCTTCTGTAATCATCTGACGCCAGTCACAGGAGCCCTGGGCACAGGCCTGTAGTACCTTAATTTGGCTTTGCACACAGCAGGTCACTAGCAGAACCAGGAAAACAACATAGGTCTCAGACCAGTGCTGTATCCACTAGACCATACTTCTAGATTCTAGAACACAAAGTTGGTGGCAAGTTCTACAGCCTTGGAATAGGCAGGGCTCTGCTTATCACCACAGTATCTAGAAACTGGTGTGTGATTTCCTTGTGACTCCGGGCACCTACAGTCAAAACACACCTGTTGATTTTTCTTTTCCAGGTCCCAGTTAATATGACCGTTGTCCAGCTCATGCAGGTGAGACTCTGCCAGTGAAAATAATTCCTGCATCTGAGATTAAGGGAATCCTGAGTCTGAGGCATACAGAGTGAGCTGCTTGAGTCAAGCACTTTGGGGGAATGGAAGAGTTCTGCGTCTGAGACAAGGTTTTGGAGGAGAAAGCCACACTGTCTCTGGAAAAGGAATATGGGGAAGGTTTCAGATATGAGATGGGGTATACTCTAAGGTGGTGTGCATGTGTGAGTGAGTAGAAGATCTTTGGCCTGGGATGGGCAGAGAAGGAGTAGAGAGCAGGCCCTGGTTCTGGGATAGATTGGGAGTGGAGGGGCAGGTCACAGACAGAGATGTAGTTGAGAAGGGAAGGGACTTAGACTTGGAAGTGGTTTGGAAAGAGGAGGCAGGGGAAGGCCCCAGTTCTTCTTCAAGTGATGATCCCTATGTGTTTTTCACACATGGATACACAAGCGTGTCTGAGTCTGGAAATTCTTCAAAAGCAGTGTCCGTTGATCTGCACGTGCAGTAGCTCCCCTTGTGCTCCCAACCAAGGATATCTGAGGCAGGGTGGGTCGATGCCTCTCCAGTTCCTTCTTACCTCTGCATAGCCTGAGTTGGAGTCATGTCCTCCTTCACTAAAACCTGTAAAGTAGAAAATATTTTTAAGTAGTTTATATCATAGCTAAGTAGTTTAATTTTCTAATAAATTTAGAGTAGTTTTTTCCTCCCCAGTTTTGATCTCCCCAGTTGAGGGAAACCATCCCTGGTTCCGGGACTATGCCCAGAGTCCCGGGATTCAAGAACTGCGTCTCCTGTCCTTGCTTCCTCTCCATCAATGATGAACATCAACAGTGCTTGTCCTAGAATCATAGAATCATAGAATATAAGGGTTGGAAGGGACCCCAGAAGGTCATCTAGTCCAACCCCCTGCTCGAAGCAGGACCAAATCCCAGTTAAATCATCCCAGCCAGGGCTTTGTCAAGCCTGACCTTAAAAACCTCTAAGGAAGGAGATTCTACCACCTCCCTAGGTAACGCATTCCAGTGTTTCACCACCCTCTTAGTGAAAAAGTTTTTCCTAATATCCAATCTAAACCTCCCCCACTGCAACTTGAGACCATTACTCCTCGTTCTGTCATCTGCTACCATTGAGAACAGTCTAGAGCCATCCTCTTTGGAACCCCCTTTCAGGTAGTTGAAAGCAGCTATCAAATCCCCCCTCATTCTTCTCTTCTGCAGGCTAAACAATCCCAGCTCCCTCAGCCTCTCCTCATAAGTCATGTGTTCCAGACCCCTAATCATTTTTGTTGCCCTTCGCTGGACTCTCTCCAATTTATCCACATCCTTCTTGAAGTGTGGGGCCCAAAACTGGACACAGTACTCCAGATGAGGCCTCACCAATGTCGAATAGAGGGGAACGATCACGTCCCTCGATCTGCTCGCTATGCCCCTACTTATACATCCCAAAATGCCATTGGCCTTCTTGGCAACAAGGGCACACTGCTGACTCATATCCAGCTTCTCGTCCACTGTCACCCCTAGGTCCTTTTCCGCAGAACTGCTGCCTAGCCATTCGGTCCCTAGTCTGTAGCTGTGCATTGGGTTCTTCCGTCCTAAGTGCAGGACCCTGCACTTATCCTTATTGAACCTCATCAGATTTCTTTTGGCCCAATCCTCCAATTTGTCTAGGTCCTTCTGTATCCTATCCCTCCCCTCCAGCGTATCTACCACTCCTCCCAGTTTAGTATCATCCGCAAATTTGCTGAGAGTGCAATCCACACCATCCTCCAGATCATTTATGAAGATATTGAACAAAACCGGCCCCAGGACCGACCCTTAGGGCACTCCACTTGATACCGGCTGCCAACTAGACATGGAGCCATTGATAACTACCCGTTGAGCCCGACAATCTAGCCAGCTTTCTACCCACCTTATAGTGCATTCTTCCAGCCCATACTTCCTTAACTTGCTGACAAGAATACTGTGGGAGACCGTGTCAAAAGCTTTGCTAAAGTCAAGAAACAATACATCCACTGCTTTCCCTTCATCCACAGAACCAGTAATCTCATCATAGAAGGCGATTAGATTAGTCAGGCATGACCTTCCCTTGGTGAATCCATGCTGGCTGTTCCTGATCACTTTCCTCTCATGCAAGTGCTTCAGGATTGATTCTTTGAGGACCTGCTCCATGATTTTTCCAGGGACTGAGGTGAGGCTGACTGGCCTGTAGTTCCCTGGATCCTCCTTCTTCCCTTTTTTAAAGATTGGGACTACATTAGCCTTTTTCCAGTCATCCGGGACTTCCCCCGTTCGCCACGAGTTTTCAAAGATAATGGCCAATGGCTCTGCAATCACAGCCACCAATTCCTTCAGCACTCTCGGATGCAACTCGTCCGGCCCCATGGACTTGTGCACGTCCAGCTTTTCTAAATAGTCCCTAACCACCTCTATCTCCACAGAGGGCTGGCCATCTCTTCCCCATTTTGCGATACTCCTGTCTGAGTGCAGCACGTATCTCTGCAAAGTTCAGTATCTGTCGATCCTACCACTCAGAACTTGAGAGGCACGGGGGCTTTGCCTAAGAAAGTACCTGATGGAGGAGGCTATGAGGCCCCGCTCTGATCCAGGCCCAGGAAAAACCCCTGTATGTTGGCCTCAAGCAACCAGCAGTGCCCTCCGAGCATGTGCCTTGAAGCAGAGCCTCTAACACTGAAGCCCAAGGGCTCTTCCTCCAGGGCTCCCCGTGAAAGTAGAGAGCACTCTGATGTGCACAAGGACAGAACCATGCAGAGGACAGTCAATAAGAAACATGTTTCCTCCCTGAGACGGTCCAGGTTGGGGGAGATGTCATGTCTCATTCAGAACCAATGGAACCAGCTCTGCCAAAGACCCCCAAGCTGGAAGGCAATGTGGGCAAAAAGAGAGATCTGCCGGTTCTGAAGGTGGTACCGAAGCATAAAGCACAAATGCTTACTGGTTCTATGAGTCCTGGTCCTCACCAATTGTCGGCACTGCCTTGTTCATTTAAAGACCATTCAACTGCAACAGATGAGCTGAGTCCTTCAGGTGTAACTGCTGGAACTCCTTGGACCCTAGGCTGTTACTTATGTAACACTGGAGGGTATATTCAATTTGGTGGTGACACAGGTGACTGCAGACAGAGTTTGGTTGCACTATCTGAAATTCACCCTGGCAGATAAGGGCTCTAAGAGACTAGACCTCCTGGTAAGGAAGGTCTTCTCCTCCACAGGTCTGCAATTTTATGTCATTTAACTACCAACCTTTGTTAGTGAAATATGACTTTAATAACTACTCCAGGCTCACAGACTTCAGAGATAAACTTCCTGTAGCCTTTTATTTATTTAAAGTGAAATGTATGACATCACCATGGGTTCGTCACTGGTTTCTATAGTGAAACTCAAGGAGCTCAGTCTATTTAGATTAACAAAGAGAAGGTTAAAGGGGTGACTTGATCAGTCTGTAAATACGTAGGAGGGGACAGATATTTAATAATGAGCTCTCCAATCTAGCAGACAAAGGTATACAAGTTGAAGCTTGAGAAATTCAAACTGGAAATAGGCATACAAAATTAATAGGGCTGTTGATTAATCGCAGTTAACTCATGTGATTAACTCAAAAAATTAATCGTGATTAATCACACTGTTAAACAATAGAATACCAATTGAAATTTAATAAAATATTTTGGATGTTTTTCTACATTTTCAAATATATTGATTTCTGTTGGAACGCAATACAAAGTGTACAGTGCTCACTTTATATTATTATTTTTTATTACAAATATTTGCACTATAGAAATGATAAACAAAAGTAATAGTATTTTTCAGTTCACCTAATACAAGTACTGTAGTGCAATCTCTTTATCATGACAGTGTAACTTGCAAATGTAGATTTTTTGGTTTTTTGTTACATAACGGCACTCAAAAACAAAATAATGTAAAACTTTAGAGCCTACAAATCCTCTCAGTTCTACTTCTTGTTCATTTAGTTGCTCAGACAAACAAGTGTGTTTACATTTATGGGAGATACTGCTGCCTGCTTCTTATTTATAATGTCACCTGAAAGGGAGAACAAGTGTTCGCATGGCACTTTTGTAGCCAGCGTTACAAGGTATTTGCCTGCCAGATATGCAAAACGTTCATATGCCCCTTCATGCTTCGGCCACCATTCCAGAGGACATGCTTCCATGCTGATGATGCTCGTTAAAAAAATAATGCATTAATTAAATTTGTGACTGAACTCCTTGTGGGAGAATTGTTTGTCTCCTGTTCTGTTTTACCCGCATTCTGCCATATATTTTCATGTGATAGCAGTCTCGGATGATGACCGAGCACATGTTCATTTTAAGAATGTTTTCACAGCAGATGTGACAAAATGCAAAGAAATACCAATGTGAGATTTCTAAAAATAGCTACAGCACTCAACCCAAGGTTAAAGAATCTGAAGTGCCATCCAAAATCTGAGAGGGACAAGGTGTGGAGCATACTTTCAGAAGTCTTAAAAGAGGAACACTCCGATGCGGAAACTACAGAACCTGAACCACCAAAAAAGAAAATCAACCTTCTGCTGGTGGCATCTGACTCAACTGATGAAAATGAACATGCATCGGTCCGCTCTGCTTTGGATTGTTATCAAGCAGAATCCATCATCAGCATGGAAACGTTCTCTGGAATGGTGGCCGAAGCATGAAGGGGCATATGAACGTTGAGCATATCTGGCACGCAAATACCTTGCAACATCGGCTACAAAAGTACCATGCAAACTCCTGTTCTCACTTTCAGGTGACACTGTAAACAAGAAGCGGGCAGCATTATCTCCTGCAAATTGTAACCAAACTTGTTTGTCTGAGCAATTGGCTGAACAAGAAGTAGGACTGAGTGAACTTGTAGGCTCGAAAGTTTTACATTCTTTTATTTTTGAATGCAGTTTTTGTACATAATTCTACGCTTGTAAGTTCAACTTTCATGATGAAGAGATTGCACTACAGTATTTGTATTAGGTAAATTGAAAAATACTATTTTGTTTTTACAGTGCAAATATTTGTAATAAATATATATATATATATAAAGTGAGCAGTGTACACTTTGTATTCTGTGTTGTAATTGAAATCAATATATTTGAAAATGTAGAAAACATCCACAAATATTTAAACAAATGGTATTTTATTATTGTTTAACAACGCGATTAATCGTGCGATTAATCATGATTACATTTTTAATCGCTTGACAGCCCTAAATTTTAAGTAAAAGTAATCAACAGTAGGAGCAACTTACCAAAGATTGTGCTGTATTCTCCATCTCTGGTCATTTTTAAAATCAAGATTGGACCTTTTTCTAAAAGATTCTCTAGTATAAACAGGAATTATTTCAGGTAAATTCTGGGGCCTGTGTTATAACAGAGATCATACTAGATGGTCACAGAGGTTGGTCCCTTCTAATCTTGGAATCTATGAAAACCCACCCAGTGTTTGTTTGTTTGTTTTTTCCCCAAAGGCTAGCATCAATACCTTGGGGTCTTTGTTCTGCATTTGAATATTATCTGAACTCCAGACATCAGCCCCATATTGAGGAGTTGGGGAAAACTTGTTCTCTCAACTTCAGCTAATCTCTAGTAATATTTTCAATCCCTGTGTGTTTCTAATTCAGAAGTTGCTTGACTCTCTTTCTGGTGTGTGGAAAGTGGAAAAGGGCCAAGACTAAAACAGGGTTCAAAAAAGAACTACTAAATTAATGGAGGATAGGGCCATCAATGGCTATTAAACGAGATGGGCAGGGATGGTGTCCCTAGCGTCTGTTTGCCAGAAGCTGGGAATGGGTGACAGGGGATGGATCACTTGATTACCTGTTCTGTTCATTCCCTCTGGGGCACCTGGCAGTGGCCACTGTTGGAAGACAGGATACTGGGCTAGATGGACCTTTGGTCTGACCAGTGTGGCCGTTCTTATGCTACAGTTTCTAGATCAAGAGAGTGAAATCACCTTTGGAGCTTTTCTCAGATTTGGAGGCTCTAGGAACACATGAAGTCCAAGAATAATGACTACAAACAACAATCACAAGTACAAAGTCTTATCTGTACTACACATTTTTTTAATCAATTTTTTAATTTACAAAAGGCATTTGCCCATTTTCTTCTTTTATATACAAGAATAATTTTCTCACCTATTACCTCTTTAACTTATTGATAAAACCTTGTTATGAGTAGTTGGAAATGATGGTGCACAGGTCTCTCTGTGTTAGGCCACATGGTAGCTTGCATCTACATGGTGCCATTTGCCAGGCTCCACTTATGGTGTCTGCAAACTTGGCTCCGCTTGATTTACCAACTGAGCAGGGACCACATCGACTCCAGGTTACTGTTCCCACCAGAGTTATCTCCTCTCTTGTTTCGTGGTCGAATCTGGAAAAGGTCACAGTGGGGACTTCTTTCAGCCTTCCTGCGCCTAGGACCACCCTTGTTACAGATGGCTCCCTTCTGGGATGAGGGCCACTCATCTGGACATCTACACTGCTCAGGGTACCTGGACCCCACAAGAGGCCAGGCTACATATAAACTTACTGGAACTGAGGGTGGTCTGCCTTGTGTGCAAGGCCTTCCTTCCCCTCATGCTGGACAATATCACTGCGGTAGTTTATATAAATAAACAGGGAGGAGCAAGATCTCGTCCCCTCTGTCCGGAAGCTGTCAGATTTTGGAATTGGTGTGTTAGGCACCACATCACAATGCAGGCTGTATACCTTCTGGGTATTCACAATGCCCTTGCAGACAAGCTAAGCAGAAGATTCTCTGCAGATCGTGAATGGAAGATTCATAACTCCGTCCTAACCATAATATTTACACAATGAGGTGCTCACTATGGGACCTCTTTGCATCATAGATGAACAGAAAGCCTCCCCTATGTTGTTTTAGGGGAGCCATAAGTTGCAACTCCCAGAGTGCTGCTCCCCTGCTGTCTTGGATGGGTGGCCTCAGGTCCTCCTATCCACCCCCCACTCCCACAAGTTACAGAGAAAATTGATATTGACTTTGTCACTGCATTTCTCATAGTACATGAGTATCATTCTCATGGTTCATGGAACTTCTAACCATGTTCACCCACCCATTTATCAGGACCATCCATTTCTGGATCTCCTAATCCAGCATAGGGGGAAAATCAACCACCCCAACCTGGGCTCATTCCACTTCACGGCCTGGTGTTTGGATGGGCTTCGGAAATAGAATGCTTATGCTCTGCCCCCATTCAGAAAATCCTTAACCAAAGTAGAAAGGATTCTGCTAGAACCTGCTACCTAACCCAAATGGAGGCACTTTTTGGCATGGGCATGACTCCACCAACATTCGCTAGATACTATGGGCATTGTGGCTGTCCTGGACTCTCTCCTGTTCTTGAAGAATTCAGGCCTAGCTCTTAGTTTGCTGCAGGTACACCTAGCACCAGTGAAAGGATGTTACGATTTATGAAGGTCTTGATGAGGACCTTCCCACCAATCCTTAAACCTATGCCTCAATGGGACCTTAACCTTGTCCTATCGACACTCACAGGACCACCCTTCAAATCTGTGGCAACATGTGCCATGACCCACCTGTCCATGAAGGTGGCGTTCTTCGTGACCATCACTTCAGCCAGGAGGGTCAGTGAGCTAGGAGCCATCATTGCAGACCCTCCCTGTACAGTGTTTCACAAGAGAAATTTTCCCTTTGGTACGCTCCAGATTTCTCCCCAAGATTGATTCTGAGTTTCACATCAGTCAAGCAATACACTTACTTGTATTTTTCCCAAAACCCCATGCTTCCTCCGAAGAGAAGAGATTCATTCCCTTGACAGCCAGTGCACCCTGGTGTTCTATCTTCAAGGAAGCAAATCCATTAAAAATCTCAGAGATTTTTTACTGCCATAGCAGAAAGTTTGTGTAGGCAAGCCGTATGCTCCCAGAGAATTTCTAAGTGGGTTTTGGGATGAATCTTTAGAGTGCTACAAAATAGCAAGAATTCCTGCCTGTATAGCATCCCTATCTGATGTCCCACTGCAGAACAGAGCAGCAACTTGGAGTTCTGTCCACATGTTTGCAACATACTACGCTCGAGGTCAGGCATCAGCTGTGGATGCAGTGGTAGGAATGGCAGTATTGCAAATATCTTTGCTGCCAGCTTCCTCGCACTCTCCTGCAGCCTGAACACTGCTTGCCAATCACCCAGGTATGGAATACACATCGGTACCATCACTTGAAAAAGAAGTGGAGGTTACTTACTGTTACTGGAGGTTCTCTGAGATGTGCGGGCCCTAGCCGTATTTCACTACTTGCCCTCCCTCCCCATCTGCTTCAGATCCTGTTGGATTTGCAATAAGAAGCGGAACTGGAGAAGTGTTGACTTGCATTGACTCTTATACCCTCAGTCAGGAGTAAAAGGGGAGCTACTGCGCATGTTAATGAATACTCCTTTTGAAGAATTTCCGGACTCTGGCCCATGGTAATACAGATAGGGACCACATATCTCGAAGAACCTCCAGTTACGGTAAGTAACCTCCACATCAGGGATGGATGGGCACACTCCACTCTTTACTGGATTAACTGATTTTTTATTTTTGCTGCCTCCAGGTGAGAATCACTCCTGTCACACAGCCTGGAGCTCCCCAGATGGATGGCAACACCTGTCACAATGTTGTTTCTGAGGTACCTGAACCACCCTTCCACCATCATTGATGCAGTGCAGGGCTGGAGTTAAGACCCCAGGTCCTCGTCCTTTCTCTGACTGTCCTCTGTGTTGGACTTGCAGGTGATCTATGAAATAGAGTTCAATGGGACCCATGGAATCCAGAATGTCTCTGTCCAGCTGAAAGTGACCAGTGTCTCTGGAAACTCTCTGCAGCAGCGGTTCACACTGCAGTTCTGGGTCAGTGCCCTAGTCTCACATGGATTCTTGCAAAGGCTGGGGTTAGTGCCCTGACTTCATTTGAGTCCTTGGGTGAGGAGATCTGGTTAGTACCATGAGAGCACGTGGATCCTGAGGGATCAGGGGTCAATGTCCCAGTCTTATATGGGTCCTGTGGAGTATTGGGGTCCATGGTTTGGTCTCGGGTAGGTCCTCAAGGTAGGGAGAGGTACCCTGGTCTTGTGCAAGGTTGGAGGGTGTTGGTGTCCTGCTCTTGCATGGTCTCTGGGGGAGGGGAGGGAAGAGATCAGGGTCAATATTTTTGTCCCATGCATGTTATGTAAAGAGAGGATAGGAGGCAGTGCTGTATTTCACTTGTTCTGAGCAAAGCTGCTGATGTCCTTTCCAGGTGCTACTTGACCTGTGCCCTGGCAGTTGGGGATGGGAATTGCCCTGAAGGGTCAGTGACCTTTTCCAACTCCTTAGGTTCTAAGGCTGGAGGACAAAGCTAGGAAATATTAAATCTGTCTGTGAGTTAGTGCTGGAGAGGCCCACTCTCACACCAAGTGGCTATAGTGTAACGTGGGAGGTGTGGTGAGGTTGTTTGGTTGACTCAGAACAACAGAAGCTTGTTGAGGTAATCCCCAAAACCCCTCTCCAGTAAGGACAATGTAATAAGTGTGTGTTTTGAGGGGGAGAATATCAGTGACCCAAAACTTCAGGGCTGTGGAAGGGCAAGGGTGAGTTCTTCCTTTGAGTATCCTCTGCATATTCCCACTCATGGGAATGCTCTGACCAGAGTAGCCTGAACGGTAAACTTCTACTAGAAGTAGCCATTGGAGCATCCATGCGCCTCCCTTGCTCGTTCCCCTTCTTTCCCTCCCCCACGAATTCCAAACGTTCTAGGGCAAGGGTTTAAAAGGAGCATGGTGCTCTGTTGCCTCATTGCCTTCAGCTGTGGCCAGCTGGATGGTTACATTGTTGCTATAGGATCCTTTCAGATCCTATAAGTGAATAGGCAGTTTGTATAGGTTAGTTGGTATATACGTTCACAGGGTTACATAAAGGATAACATGACAGATCAGAAGGCTAAGAAAGCCTGGATTCAAAAGATGCATCTGGTGCTGCCCAGGTATATTCCTAGCATTGGGCACATATCCCAGATGTTTGGCATGTTTGGGGGAAGGGCATTCTCCCTCTAAATGTCCAAACTTCTCATCATTTATCACAAGGGCAAAGAGAGACAAAACCTGCTCCAGGCAATTTTATTGCAGGAAGCACTGACAGTGGCAGCTTGTTTTCAGAGACCGGCTTCAGCCCCACCTCTGCCTCCAGCCAGCTCTGCAGGGAAGAAGTGAGATTCAGCTTCTATGTCAGGCACGATATCCAAGAGAGCCATCAGGATCTGAAAAAAGGTCTGGATCAGTGACAAACTGTTTCCAGAGCTGTCCCATTTCAGAGAGACTCAGCTGCAGTACTGAGGAAAAATTTGCAGCCCTCCTCAGTGTCGGCTTTATTACAAATTGCCAATCTGAGAGAGGAGGACATACCAGGACAGAATCTCATTATGGAGCCAGGCTCTGATTTAAGCTTTCAGTGTAGAGCTAGGAGCCATTCCTCTATGGATCCAACAAGATTGGATCCAGAGGAGCCTGTCAGAAGGGTGAGATCTATGGAGCCAATTCAGAGAACTGAGGAGGATTTGTTAACTAGCACTGCTCTGCATAGTATTACCGTTAAGCAGTAAAGACACAAGCAGTACGAAGTAATATCTTTTTTTCTGGACCAACTTCTGTTGGTGAGAGAGACAAGCTTTTGAGCTACACAGAGCTCTTCTTGAGGTCTAGGAAAGGTACTCAGAGTGTCACAGCTAAATACAAGGTCAAACAGATAGTTTAACATAAGTAGTTAGCCCATTTTCTAAGGGACCATTAAAGGTGAAGTGGCCCGTTTTCACCCTTGTAGTCCTAGGACTGCACCACTGGACAAATGCATCACAGAACCAATGCTATACCTGAGATACATCAATGATATTTTTATCCTCTGAACAGATGGCTTAAACTCCCTCATAGATTTCCACCACAACTTCAACCACCACCACCCATCCATCAAACTCTCTCTGGAACATTCCCACACTAGCATCAACTTCCTTTACACCATAATCAGCTTCACCCTACAGATCACTATATACAAGGAACCCACAGATCACCACACCTATCTTCATAGATCCAGTAACCAACCAACACACCAAGAAATCTGTTATCTACAGCCAGCCACTCAGATACCATATAATATTGTCTGAGGAACAAGTCCAAGATATACACCTTAAAACACTCAAAACTGCCTTCACCAAACAAGGACACTCCCAGAGAAGTAGATCGCATCATAGAATGGGCCACCCAAATACCCCAAGAGAACCTTTTTAAATACAGAAATAAAACCCGCTCTGACCACACACCCTCGTTGTCACCTATCACCTCACACTGGATCCCATATGAACTATCATCAAACTAAAAGCCATACTCGATGGGGACTCCACCCTGAAAGAAATCTTTCTGGAACCCCCTTTTCTGGCCTACAGACAACCTCCCCACAACCTCTCCTAGCTCAACAGAAGCAAGCTCCCCACAGATCAGGACACATTAACTCAAAGCAGCACCAGACGCTGCCAGAACAACAGATGCAAAACCTTCTGACATAGCTCCATTGCTACAATGATCAACACCCCCCACAACACAGCTTTCAAGATCTGTGGGTCTTACACATGCCTATCACAACTTGGGGGGTACCTCATCCAGTGCACTAAATGACCCAGTAACTATGTGGGTGAAAGCAGACAATCACTACGCTCTTGAATGAACTCACACAGGAAAATAATAGACAACGATACCACATCACCTATGGCTGAACACATTCAACAAAGTGATCACTCTATATCTGACCTATCAGTCTTGATCCTCACAGAAAACCTGCACAACACTTTCAAAAGACAAGCCTGGGAGCTTAAATTCATAACTTTGCTAGACACTAAAAGTCATGATCTTAAATACAGACACTGGATTTATGACTAATTACAAACAACCCCTCTTGTAGTCATGTGACAACAGGGATGTTATTTAGTCACTTCACCTTGAATGGTCCCATAGAATATGTGCTAACTACTTATGTTAAACTATGAATGACCTTGAGCGGATCACTGCAGACTACGTGGCTCTGGGAAGATGGATAAAGAAGTTTGAGGCGCAAGTGGTGTTCTCGTCCATCCTCCCCATGGAAGGAAAAGGCCTGGGTAGAGACCGTCGAATCGTGGAAGTCAACGAATGGCTACGCAGGTGGTGTCGGAGAGAAGGCTTTGGATTCTTTGACCATGGGATGGTGTTCCAAGAAGGAGGAGTGCTAGGCAGAGACGGGCTCCACCTAACGAAGAGAGAGAAGAGCATCTTCGCAAGCAGGCTGGCTAACCTAGTGAGGAGGGCTTTAAACTAGGTTCACCGGGGGAAGGAGACCAAAGCCCTAAGGTAAGGGGGGAAGTGGGATACCAGGAGGAAGCACGAGCAGGAGCACGTGAGAGGGGAGGGATTCTGCCTCATACTGAGAAAGAGGGGCAGTCAGCGGGTTATCTCAAGTGCCTATACACAAATGCACAAAGCCTGGGAAACAAGCAGGGAGTACTGGAAGTCCTGGCAAAGTCAAGGAATTATGATGTGATTGGAATAACAGAGACTTGGTGGGATAACTCACATGACTGGAGTACTGTCATGGATGGATATAAGGTGTTCAGGAAGGACAGGAAGGGCAGAAAAGGTGGGGAAGTTGCATTGTATGTAAGAGAGTAGTATGACTGCTCAGAGCTCAAGTATGAAACTGCAGAAAAACCTGAGAGTCTCTGGATTAAGTTTAGAAGTGTGAGCAACAAGGGTGATGTCGTGGTAGGAGTCTACTATAGACCAGCGGACCAGGGGAATGAGGTGGATGAGGCTTTCTTCCGGCAACTCGCAGAAGTTACTAGATCGCACGCCCTGGTTCTCATGGGAGACTTCAGTCATCCTGATATCTGCTGGGAGAGCAATACAGCGATGAACAGACAATCCAGGAAGTTTTTGGAAAATGTAGGGGACAATTTCCTGGTGCAAGTGCTGGAGGAACCAACGAGGGGCAGAGCTCTTCTTGACCTGCTGCTCACAAACCGGGAAGAATTAGTAGGGGAAGCAAAAGTGGATGGGAACCTGGGAGGCAGTGACCATGAGATGGTCAAGTTCAGGATCCTGACACAAGAAAGAAAGGAAAGCAGCAGAATATGGACCCTGGACTTCAGAAAAGCAGATTTTGACTCCCTCAGGGAACTGATGGGCAAGATCCCCTGGGAGAATAACATGAGGGAGAAAGGAGTCCAGGAGAGCTGGCTGTATTTTAAAGAATCCTTATTGAGGTTACAGGGACATACCATCCCGATGTGTAGAAAGAATAGTAAATATGGCAGGCGACCAGCTTGGCTTAACAGTGAAATCCTTGCTGATCTTAAATACAAAAAAGAAGCTTACAAGAAGTGGAAGATTGGACAAATGACCAGGGATGAGTATAAAAATATTGCTCAGGCATGCAGGAGTGAAATCAGGAAGGCCAAATCACACCTGGAGTTGCAGCTAGCAAAAGATGTTAAGAGTAACAAGAAGGGTTTCTTCAGGTATGTTAGCAACAAGAAGAAAGTCAAGGAAAGTGTGGGCCCCTTACTGAATGAGGGAGGCAACCTAGTGACAGAGGATGTGGAAAAAGCTAATGTACTCAATGCTTTTTTTGCCTCTGTCTTCACGAACAAGGTCAGCTCCCAAACTACTGCACTGGGCAGCACAGCATGGGGAGGAGGTGACCAGACCTCCGTGGAGAAAGAAGTGGTTCGGGACTATTTAGAAAAGCTGGACGAGCACAAGTCCATGGGGCCGGATGCGTTGCATCTGAGAGTGCTAAAGGAATTGGCGGGTTGTGATTGCAGAGCCATTGGCCGTTATCTTTGAAAACTCATGGCGATCGGGGGAAGTCCCGGACGACTGGAAAAAGGCTCATGTAGTGCCCATCTTTAAAAAAGGGAAGAAGGAGGATCCTGGGAACTACGTCCAGTCAGCCTCACCTCAGTCCCCGGAAAAATCATGGAGCAGATCCTCAAGGAATCAATTGGAGGAGAAGAAAGTGATCAGGAACTTTCAGCATGGATTCACCAAGGGCAACTCATGCCTGGCTAGTCTAATTGCCTTCTATGATGAGATAACTGGTTCTGTGGATAAAGGGAAAGAAGTGGACGTGTTGTTCCTTGACTTTAGCAAAGCTTTTGACACTGTCTCCCACAGTATTCTTGCCAGCAAGTTAAAGAAGTATGGCCTGGATGAATGGACTAGAAGGTGGATAGAAAGCTGGCTAGATTGTCGGGCTCAACGGGTAGTGATCAATGGCTCCATGTCTAGTTGGCAGCCGGTATCAAGTGGAGTGCCCCAAGGGTCGGTCCTGGGGCCGGTTTTGTTCAATATCCTCATAAATGATCTGGAGGATGGTGTGGATTGCACCCTCAGCAAGTTTCCAGATGACACTAAACTGGGAGGAGAGATAGATATACTGGGGGGTAGGGATAGGATACAGAGGGACCTAAACAAATTGGAGGATTGGGCCAAAAGAAATCTGATGAGGTTCAACAAGGACAAGTGCAGAGTCCTGCACTTAGGACGGAAGAATCTAATGCACCGCTACAGACTAGGGACCGAATGGCTAGGCCGCAGTTCTGCGGAAAAGGACCTAGGGGTTATAGTGGACGAGAAGCTGGATATGAGTCAACAGTGTGCCCTTGTTGCCAAGAAGGCCAATGGCATTTTGGGATGTATATGTAGGGGCATTGCCAGCAGATCAAGGGACGTGATTGTTCCCCTCTATTCGACACTGGTGAGGCCTCATCTGGAGTACTACATCCAGTTTTGGGCCCCACACTACAAGAAGGATGTGGAAAAATTGGAAAGAGTCCAGCGGAGGGCAACAAAAATGATTAGGGGACTGGAACACATGAGTTATGAGGAGAGGCTGAGGGAACTGGGGATGTTTAGTCTACGGAAGAGAAGAATGAGGGGGGATTTGATGGCTGCTTTCAACTAGCTGAAAGGGGGTTCCAAAGAGAATGGCTCTAGACTGTTCTCAGTGGTAGCAGATGACAGAACAAGGAGTAATGGTCTCAAGTTGCAGTGGGGGAGATTTAGGTTGGATATTAGGAAAAACTTTTTCACTAGGAGGGTGGTGAAACACTGGAATGCGTTACCTAGGGAGGGGATGGAATCTCCTTCCTTAGAAGTTTTTAAGGTCAGGCTTGACAAAGCCCTGGCTGGGATGATTTAATTGGGGATTGGTCCTGCTTTGAGCAGGGGGTTGGACTAGATGACCTCCTGAGGTCCCTTCCAACCCTAATATTCTATGATTCTCTGATTCTATCTGTTTGACCTTGTATTTAGCTGTGACCACTCTGAGTGCCTTTCCCAGACCTCAGGAAGAGCTCTGCGTAGCTCAAAAGCGTGTCTCTCTCACCAAGAGAAGTTGGTCCAATAAAGTATATTGCTTCATTCACATTGTCTCTCTAATATCCTGGGACTGACATGGCTACAACAGCCTGTATACAACAGTGTTAGAGCAAAAAGAAAAGGAGTACTTGTGGCACCTTAGAGACTAACAAATTTATTTGAGCATAAGCTTTTGTGAGCTACAGCTCACTTCATCAGGCAGATCTGTCTATGGCTACACTGACAATTGAGCCAGTTACTGTATCTCAGAACACATCAGGTGTTTTACTACAACCAGTCAGGCTGGCTGCTTCTCTGAGAGTCAGCCAAGAACTGGAAAGGGTCAGGAGCTCTCGGCTGCTGCATCCTACAAAGCCCTTTTGGCATTCATGGAGAAGAACTTCTCTCCACTCTCCTTTTCCAGCAGATTGTTATGTCCCATCTGAGTTGCAAATGGATTGGGGCCAGTAGAGGAGGTGGATCACAGATCAGAATAAGGGAAAACTTCTTATAATCAGTTCAGTGCTGGCCTTCTGGATCTGCAGGCCCAGAGAGATTTCAAACCAGATCCATCAGTAAGGTTTTGGCCCGAGTGGCATCGGATTGGTCCTGCTTTGAGCAGGGGGTTGGACTAGGAAGGGATGAGTTCCGACCTTCAGCAAGACAGTATCAGGAGGACATTCAGTTATTATATCCAAAGGATAGGACCAACCAGTGCAGCTTACTCAGAACAAGTCACCTATGGAAATAGGTGAAATATTCAGTGAGGAGGAACTGGAGCTGGGAGAGTCTGATTCAGAATTAAGGGATGTATCTTCTCTGGATGAAAATGTGGGGACATCTCAGTATCATCACCATCTGAAGATGCTGTAGCCTTTTATGAGTTAATATCGAGAATGTCAAAGATGTTAGATATTCTTTCTGTTTTTGTGGTGGAATCATTGAATCCTATCTTCAGTGTCTTTGGGGCAGCGGCTAGTCAATGAGTCACACTTCTCTTGTTAGAGGGATAGCTGCTTCAGCAAGCAAAGGCGTCTGGAATATTCAGACCATTCAGCCTCCGAAGTGGTACTTCACAGATCAAAAGGTGCCCAAGTTCACTTTATTTCACCAGATGAGGAAGGGAAGAGGCTGCCTATGTTAGGAAGAAAAATATATATTCTTCCGCTGCATTAAACATGCTCATGTCCAGCTATGAAGCTGTTGTGGCTGGGTGCCAATACCATCTCTTGAGCAAAATGTCCTCTTTTCTTAAGTTTGTGTTCCTCTGGAAGTGCATTGTCAAATGCTGTTTTGACTGAAGAACTGAGTGTTGTCAAGCAACAATTGAAAGCAGCTTTTGACCCCTCAGATACTTCAGCAAGGTCAATAGCTTTGGCTGTCTCACTAAGGAGACACACACTATTAAGACCAATGGGATTCCCTCATGAGACAAAAATGAGGATTGAGGACCATCCATTTGAAGGAGAAGGCCTGTTTATTATTCAGACTGATGAGGTATTAGAGAAGATAAAAAATATAAGATTTTTTGCTAGATCAGTGGTTCCCAAACTTGTTCTGCCGTTTGTGCAGGGAAAGCCCCTGGCCGGCTGGGCCGGTTTGTTTACTGGCCGCATCCGCAGGTTCAGCCGATCGCGGCTCCCAGTGGCCACGGTTCACTGCTCCAGGCCAATGGGAGCTGCTGGAAGCAGCACGGCCAAGGGACCTACTGGCCGCTGCTTCCAGCAGCTCCCATTGGCCTGGAGCAGCGAACCGCGGCCACTGGGAGCCGCGATCGGCTGAACCTGCAGACACGGCAGGTAAACAAACTGGCCCAGCCTGCCAGGGGTTTTCCCTGCACAAGCAGCAGAACAAGTTTGGGAACCATTGTGCTAGATCTTTAAGTTTCTTTAATACAGGGAAGAGGCCACATTCAGTTCCCATTACACACGTATCTAAGGTAATACGCCACATTCATCTCCTTCACTTGGTTACAATTCTCAGAAAAGGGCATATCCTTTCCAACCTCAATATTATTCCCCACATCACCAACTACAACAGAGAAAGAAATTTAAGCCTCACAATAACAAAGGGAATGTTTCATCTTTGTTCTCTGCAGTTCATCTAAGACATCAGATTTGACATAAGGACACAGAGCTTCAAGACAGTCCACCTGGACATGGTTTATCCATAGTTTGGGGTCCAGCAGTCCATTTTTAATTACCAATGGGAGTTAATAACATCAAACAGATGGATTTTAGAAGTTATTTCATGCATGTGCATAATTCAATTCAAAACCTTTTCTCATAACAATCCACCTGCTTCATATCTGGGCTGAGATCAAAGTCATCTCAATTTGTTCAAAAATGAAGGTTCAGTCTCTGCTCCAGTTAAGTACAATACAGGTAATTCCATGAGATCATAGAGGGAAGGGGTTTAACTCACGTTATTTTCTAATCCCAAAAAAAGGTGGAAGGCCTTCATCCTATTTTGGTTTTAAGTAGATTAAACACTTATATAAAGAAATTATGTTTCTACATGCTGCCTCTAATTTATGTAATACTCTTTCACTCCAGGGTTGGTTTGCAGCTGTGGATTTAAAAGACGCATACTTCCACATTTCATTCTGTAAGACCATGTCAGTGGTTTGTTGTTGAAGAGGACCATTTTCAGTACAAGGTCTTCCCTTCCAGGTTGTCCACAGCACTTCGGGTGTTTACAAAATGCCTGTCTAGTGTAGGAGCATACTTAAGAAGGCAGTGGATGTATGTATATCCATACCTAGACAACTGGTTAATAAAAGTATCATCCAAGGAAGGGATCTTACTACATGTATATCAGATATGTTCACTGTTTGTCAATCTGGGATTACAGATAAATTGGGAAAAGTCATGTCGAAACCCTACTCAAAGGACTCTTTATAGGAGCAATCTTGCTTTTATCTGGGGGGGGGGGGGGGGGGATTTTCTCCCAGAGGTGAGATATATCAAAATAAACATATCTCCTCTTCCAGTTACCAAGACAACCCTTCGGTTGCTGGGTCTATTGGCGTTAACCACAGCAGTGACTCTTTATGTTCATCTTCAGATGAGAGATCTTCAGCACTGGTTATCAAAGAACTGTGAACCAGTGTAGATGATGTGCATTGAAAAATATTAATTCCACAACACGTGCTAATGTCATTAATGGGATGAACAGACAATCAAAATGCAGTGAAGTGTACACTTTTCTGTCCCCCATAACATCAGTTACACTGATCACCGATGCACCTACCTCAGGATGGGGATCCCATCTGAACAATGAATATTTTAGAACTGAGAGCAATCAGATTAGCTCTCAGGTCTTTTCTACTTCAAATAAAAAACAAAGCAGTTGAGGTAGTAACCTACACTAGGACAGCGTTATATTATCTAAACAAGCGATTCACTCTGTGGAATTATGCAGGGAGGCCAAGAGTATTTGTAAGGACTCTATAGAACATGATATGAATCCAGTAGCAATTCACATGGCAGGAGAACAGAACACTCTTGCAAATCATCTGAGTAGATCATCAGGTCAGATCCACAAATGGTTCTTGAAGGAAGAAGTAGTGAATCACGCCTTCTGTTTATGGGGGGAGCCCAATAATAGACTTGTTTGCATTCCGCAGCAACAGGAAATATCAGAGCTATTGTTCTAGGGCAGGCAGAAACAAGGAATCAGTATTGAACGCTTTTCTAATACAGGGGGGTCAGGCCTAAGGAATGCTTTTTCCTCATTTCCCCTCATTCAGAGAGTGATAAATGAGAAGACAGGACAAAACCAGGGTGATTTGAATAGCACCAGCATGACCCAGACAGCAGTGGTAGCCGGCTTTGGTACATCTGTCACAAGGATTAGTGGAATCTTTATCACTGATACTAGACTTGTTAATGCAATAAACAGGGAAGGTCTATCATCTGAACTTTCAGTCCCTTCTCTTGACTGCATGAGGAATAGACTTTCAGAGGTGCTAGAAGAAAGCCTTTCATTAGAAGTACACAATGTACTGTTATTTTTCTAGAAAGGAATTCACATGGATGTGCTACAGTCTCAAATGGAATAGGTTTCTATTGTGGATTTCCATGTATAATTTGGATCCTTATATGGCACCAATTACAATTAATGCTAATATATAATTATCTTAAGAAGACACCTCTTTCATTATCTTCAATTAAGGTTAATCTCTCAGCCATATCATGTATCTGTAGAGGGAAAATCAGTTTTTACTAATGATGAAATGTAGAGGTTTTTGAAAGGCCTTAATAATTTGTATCCTCCAATAAGAATTCCTGTGCCCTTCTAGGATCTGAATGTATTACTAGCATAAATAATGAGACCAAGGGACGTACTGGCCGCTGCTTCCAGCAGCTCCCATTGGCCTGGAGCAGCGAACCGTGGCCACTGGGAGCCGCGATCGGCTGAACCTGCAGACACGGCAGGTAAACAAACTGGCCCAGCCCGCCAGGGGCTTTCCCTGCACAAGTGGCAGAACAAGTTTGGGAACCATTGTGCTAGATCTTTAAGTTTCTTTAATACAGGGAAGAGGCCACATTCAGTTCCCATTACACACGTATCTAAGGTAATACGCCACCTTCATCTCCTTCACTTCGTTACAATTCTCAGAAAAGGGCATTTTGGGATGTATAGGTAGGGGCATAGCGAGCAGATCGAGGGACGTGATCGTCCCCCTCTATTCGACACTGGTGAGGCCTCATCTGGAGTACTGTGTCCAGTTTTGGGCCCCACACTTCAAGAAGGATGTGGATAAATTGGAGAGAGTCCAGCGAAGGGCAACAAAAATGATTAGGGGTCTGGAACCCATGACTTACGAGGAGAGGCTGAGGGAACTGGGATTGTTTAGTTTGCAGAAGAGAAGAATGAGGGGGGATTTGATAGCTGCTTTCAACTACCTGAGAGGTGGTTCCAGAGAGGATGGTTCTAGACTATTCTCAGTGGTAGAAGAGGACAGGACAAGGAGTAATGGTCTCAAGTTGCAGTGGGGGAGGTTTAGGTTGGATATTAGGAAAAACTTTTTCACTAGGAGAGTGGTGAAACACTGGAATGCGTTACCTAGGGAGGTGGTAGAATCTCCTTCCTTAGAAGTTTTTAAGGTCAGGCTTGACAAAGCCCTGGCTGGGATGATTTAATTGGGGATTGGTCCTGCTTTGAGCGAGGGGTTGGACTAGATGACCTTCTGAGGTCCCTTCCAACCCTGATATTCTATGATTCTATGATTCTCCCTTTGAACCTCTAGGTTGGGGTGGGCAAACTACAGCCAGGGCCCGCATCCGGCCCTTCAGACGTTTAAATCCGGCCCTGAACCTCCTGCTGGGGAGTGGGATCCAGGGCTTGCCCCACTCCGCACATGCTGTGGCTCCGTGCGCCTCCCAGAAGCAGCATGTCTCCCCTCTGGCTCCTATGCGTACGGGCAGCCAGGGGGCTCTGAATGCTGACGCTGCCCCTGCCCCAAACACCGCGCCCGCAGCTCCCATTGGCTGGGAACTATGGGAGCTGCAGGGGCGACATCTGTGGATGGGGCAGCACACCGAGCTGCCTGGCTGCGCCTCTGTGTAGGATCCAGAAGGTGGACATGCCGCTGCATCCAGGAGCTGCTTGAGGAAAGTGCCGCGTGGAGCCTGCACCCCTGATCCCGCTCTGATCCCCCTTCTGCCCTCCAAACCCCTTGGTCCCAGCCCAGAGCACCCTACTTCACCCCCATCCCCTCATCCCCAGTCCCACCCCAGAGACTCTACCCCCCAGCCGGAGCCCTCACCCCCCCCCCCGGCACCCCTGCTACCTCTTGGAGCCCCCTCCCGCTCCTTGAACTTTCATTTCTGGCCCCACCCCAGAGCCCACACTCCCAGCCGGAGCTGTCACTGACTCCCGCACCCCAACCCCCCAATTTTGTGAGCATTCATGGCCTGCCATACAATTTCTATACCCAGATGTGGCCCCCCAGGCGGCACCTCCCCTGCTCTAGGGAGCTAGTCTCTATTTAACCTATCTGTAAAAACTCTGTTTTAGCAATCCCTTCTGCCAGGAGCATAAGTCAATTGCATGCATGAATGCTGATCCACCGTTCAGTGTGTTTCATAAGGATAAAATGGTTCTTCGCACTCATTCAAAGTTTTTACCAAAAATAGTCTCCGATTTTGACATAGAACAATGTATAGTTTTACCATTTTTTCCCCCAAACTCCATACTCATGTTGGGGAAGTTAAATTACACACATTAGTTTATAAGGAGAGCATTATCTTTTTACTTAGGCCATGTCTACACTAGCACTTATGTTGGCAAAACGTTTGTTGCTCAGAGATTTGAAAAAAAACACACTCCTGAGCGACATACGTTTTGCCAGCAAAAGTGCTTATGCGCACAGCTCTATGTCGGCAGGAGATGCTCTCCCACTGACATAGCTACCACTGCTCATCGAACTGGTTTTATTACGTCAATGGGAGAGGTCTCTCCTGTCGGCATAATGCAGCTACACGAGTGCTCTTACAGCAGCACAACTGTATCGATACAGCTGTGATCCTGTAAGCTTGTAAATGTAGACATGGTGTTGGACAGGACTAAACAATTTAGACAGTGCTCAAGGCTGTTTATAGCTTAGGGACCAAAAAACAAGGGTAAAGCCATTTCTGTACAGATTCTAGGTGGGTTAGGTTAGGTATTTATGTTCTTATCCTCAATTTATAAGATTAATAAGAACATAAGGATGTCCATACTGGGTCAGAATGGTCAATCTAAGCCCAGTATCCTGTCTTCTGACAGTGGCTAATGTCAGATGCTTCAGAGGGAATGAACAGAATAGGGCAATTATTGAGTGATCCATCGCCTCTCATCCAGTCCCAGCTTTTGGCAATCAGAGGCATAGGGACATCCAGAGCATGCAATTGAAGGGATTATCCTTTCCTCAAGGCATCAAAACTCATTCAACTAGATCAAAGTCAACTTGCATGGCTTTCCCTAGACATATTCCTTTCTTAGAAACAAGTAGAGCAACAACTTGGGATACTGTCCACATTTTTACTACACATTACTCTTTAGACTTGGAATCTAGATTGGAGGCAAAGTTTGGTAGGGCAGTCCTGCATTCCCTGTTTAACTAGAACTCTGCGTCCTACCATCCCGGGTCAAAGTACGGCTTATTAATATATCCCATGAGTGGGAATATGCAGAAGACACTCAAAGGAAGAAACGACGGTTACTTATGTATGACCAAGGTTCTTTGAGATGGACTCTGCATAGTCTTACTCATGCCTCCCTTTCCCCATTGCTTCAGAGCCTTACTTACCAAAGGGCTTGGAGTCACGGGGGAAGGCACTGAGGCAGTGGAATGCCACACTCCTTTTTAAGCCTTGCCCTGGAATGTCCAGAGTTTGGGAGGGGGAGGGAGGCAAGGGAGGCATGTGGCTGCTCCAATGGCTACAGCAGTAGAATTTTACAGTTTAGGTCGCACCACTCGGAGCATTCCAATGAGTTGAATATGTAGCATCCATCTCAAAGAAAATGGGTTACAAGTAAGTAAGTTCATTTCTGGAGAACCACCTAACTCCCTATGGAGACAGTGTAACATGGATCATAAGTGTGATTATAGAATTCCTCAGGCTCTAGTACCCTTAGTTGCAGAAAAATCTTAGGCAGTGGGAGTCTGATGCTTCAGGAACTGTCTCTGGGGCATGGGTATCCAAATGTCAGGGCACGCTGCAGTTTGGCTTGCCAGCTCCTGGGTTGCAGAGGTGCTGGTAAGTATGGAAGAGGATTCTGAGATAGACCGAGGTTGGGGTTTTGTTTTTAATGAGACTTTTAATAGGGTGATTAAAAAAAAAGCTTTAGTCACACTCAGCCTTGCCATAAGTAGGTTTGACTCCCTTGTCCGAAAAAGAGTTTTCCTGTTTATCCCATGGCTGAATTTGATCAGTTGTGCTGAATGAAGGTCTGAGCTACCTGGTGCTGATGGTGTCACTTCACTTTGTAACATTTTCTTTCCTTCTCTCCTGCTTTTCTCTTCTGCTTGCCTCTCAGCAGAGCAGGACTCCTTCGTATACCTTGCCAAGAAGCGGAAACCCTGGTTATATCATTGGGGCACCACTCTTGTCTCTAAACAATGGTGCCAGGCAGCAAGTATCCTTTCTGATAACAGGTTTTACCTGTCACCGTCACATTCTAGCGTAGCTGTACCCTTTAGATTTTCGATTAACTGGGGAGGTGTTACGTGAGTGTCACATTGCAGCCTTTGTCTAACCTTTCTCTTGGGGATAGTGGGAAAGGTTCTTCAATGGGGGTCTCTAGGCATTCCTATACACATGAAACACCCTCCCTAAGCTCATCCATTATGTCATCACCCTCTCCCTGTTCAACTCCCTCCTGAACACCCACTTCTACCATCACTCCTACAAGAAATTAACCTGCTGACTATAGCAACATTGTGAGTACTAAGGAATATCTATGTAGTTAACACAGTGCTTGTTTGGTTTTTTGGGTATCTGCCAAGAGGTAGCCATGTTCCACTTCAGGTGCTTTCCTGTACCCTGTGTCCATTTCTCTGTATATTTCTTCATAGCAAGGACCATGTTTGGGAAGCACTGGAAAGCACTACTGGAAGCAAATAACTGATAATAATATTGAAGGTGTCTTGACTATGACTGGATTAGAATCATGTATAAGAGTTAAGAGGGATTTTAGGGATTCTCTAACTGGTTGAGGGTGTCGCTGGCATGTTTGGGTGGGTATTTCTTTGGTCACAGTGGCTAACTTGGTTAGGGGGGGTTAGGTACATGTGCTACAATAACTGGCACTGTTGGTAGGAGGTTTCTACTAATTAAAGGATTATCTTGTTGAGGACTGGTTGGGTAACCCATGCTGTTTAACTTCCCTTCTATTTGGCTTCTTGACACATAGCCCCTTCCCTCAGGTGACTATCTTACAGAGCCAGGGTGATGGAATATGCTCTCAGACTCTCAGGTACAAGGTACAGTTTGGAATGAATGTGAGGACAAGCTGCCAGCTCAGGTAACAATTTCCACCATTCCTTCCTCCCCAATCCTCAGACAAGTTTGCAAGTAGCTTGGGTAGCACCCTCTCCTGTCATTGCCACACAGGGTTTGCAGGGCTCAGGTTGTGCTGTGGAGCTCATGTAGTACCTTCTTTGTAAGTCCCCATATTCGGCTTGGATAATCTCTCCCTCACATGCCTGAAGGCTTTGAGCAGCACTGGAGACAAGGAACCTCTACAAGAGAGAGCCCTCCAGAGCAGCTTGAACACTATTAATTGTGGAGGTCTGTTGGGGAGGTTCTGAGGCTCCAGTTCTAGGCATGTATTTCACATCACAATACAGGAATGCAGGGCTTGGATTCAAGGAGTAGTATTATAATAGTATTATAATTAGGAGTAGTGTTATAATTATCCTTGAAAGGATTAGATTTTTATTATTCAATATCAGCAAAGATCCATTTTGCACCATATACACACAAGCTGATGAAAAATATTTCCATTGATAATAATGGACATTTACAGATAGGCAAAGTAAAGTGCTATTTAAGAGTTTGATTTGAAGCTATTTACTTTGTATGTTTTGACACGTGATGTTGACAATGTGTGTTTTAATGGTTATAAAGCTTGAACTTTTTGAATCTCAAGATCTGCTTGTGACAGGATTGGTCACAGAGCTCCCCTTGGGTCTGTCACCTGATGTGCTGAAATTACCTCTGAGCCCATTTTCCCTGCCAGCTTGGGACTCCAGAACCCCACCTTGTTGACCCAGACACACTAGTCCATTTTACTCTGTATAAAGCTTATACAGGGTAAATTCATAAATTGTCCACCCTCTATAACACTGATAGAGAGATATGCACAGCTGTTTGTATTAATCACTTACTCTGGGTTTACTAATAAACAAAAGTGATTTTATTAAGTATAAAAAGTAGGATTTAAGTGTTTTCAAGTAATAACAGTCAGAACAAAGTAAGTCACCAAAGCAAAATAAAACAAACTCGCAAGTCTAAGCCTAATACATTAAGAAACTGATTATAGGTAATATCTCACCCTCAAAGATGTTCCAATAAGCCTCTTTCACAGACTAGAGCCCTTCCTAGTTTGGGCCCAGTCCCTTTCCCCTGGTACAGTCTTTGTTGGATCCAGCAGACATCTCAGGTGGTAAGCAGGAGTTTTCTCATGACTGGCAGCCTCCTTTGTCCTGCTCCACCCCCTTTTAAAGCTTTTGCACAAGGCGAAAATCTTTTGTCTGTGCTTGTCCCGACCCCCGCCTCATCAATGGAAAAGTACTAGGATTAAGGTAGATTCCAGTATCATGTGACATGGTCACATGTCACTGTAAGACCCCTAGTCTCCATTCTTCCTGGGGTGGCCTACCTACACAGGAAGGTTTGCAGGTAAATAAACCATTTACAACCAATTGTCCTAGTCAATGGGAGCTATCAAGATTCTAAACCACTATTAATGGCCCTCGCTTTGCGTAACTACAGTAGGACTTCAGAGTTATACTTCATATTTCTAGCTTCAGATACAAGAATTCAAATAGGAGGAATATATTCAGTAGGTTATAACCTTTGTTATGATACCTTACAAGAGACCTTTTGCATAAAGTATATTCCAGTTACATCATATTCACACTCATAAGCATATTTCCATAAAACATATGGAGTGCAACATCACACTGCTGTCATTGTCTGACCACAACCCTATAATTTTCCACAACTGTGCGAATTTAAATGGAGAAAATTGAGAAAAATGCTTAAAATAAAAATTGATTTCTGTAAAGTGTGTATGTGTGTGTATGTAAAATAACATAGGAATGGTCAGACCAATGGTCCATATACCACAGTATCCTGTTTTCTGACAGTGCTCAATGCCAGATGCTTCAGAGGGAATGAACAGAACAAGGCAATCATCAAGTGATCTGTCCTGTCTCCAATCCCAACATCAGGCCGTCAGAGGTTTAGGGACACCCAGAGCATAGAGTTGCATCCCTGCCAATCTTGGATAATAGCCATTGATGGACCTATCCTCCATGAACTTATTTAATTCTTTTTTGAACTCAGTTATACTTCTGGCCTTTAGCACATCACCTGACAACATGTTCCACAGATTGACTGTGCATTGTGTGAAGAAGTACTTCCTTATGTTTTGTTTTAAACCTGCTGCCTATTAATGTCATTGAGTGACCCTAGTTCTTGTGTTATGTGAAGGTGTAAATCACACTTCCCTGTTCACTTTCTCCACATCATTCATGATTTTATAGAGCTCTGTCATATCTCCCCCTTAGTCATCTCTTTTCCAAGCTTTTTAATCTGTTCTTGTGTGGAAGCTGCTCCATACCCCTTATCATTTTTGTTGCCCTTCTCTGTACCTTTTTCATTTCTAATGTATCTTTTTATGAGCTGGGGTGACCAGAACTGCAAGTATTCAAAGTGTGGTGCTACCATGGATTTATATAGTGACAGTATGATATATTCTCTCTTATTGTCTATCCCATTCCTAATGATTCCTAGCATCCTGTTTGCTTTTTTGAGTGCTGCTGCACACTAAGCAGATGTTTTCAGAGAACTATCCATGATGACTCCAAGAACTCCTTTTTTTTTTTTTTTTTGAGTGGTAACAGCTAATTTAAACCCCACCATTTTGTATGTATAGTTGGGATTACGTTTCCCAGTGTACATTACTTTGCATTTATCAACACTAAATTTCATCTACCATTTTGTTGCCCAGTCACCCAGTTTTGTGAGATCCCTTTGTAACTCTTCGCATTATCTTGAGTAATTTTGTATCATTGGCAAACTTGTCACCTCACTGTTTACGCCTTTTTCCAGATAATTTATGAATACGTTGAACAGCACTGGTCCACATACAGATCCCTGGGGGACATCACTATTTACCTCTTTCCATTCTGAAAACTGACCATTTATTCCGACCCTTTGTTTCCTGTGTTTTAACCAGTTACTGATCCATGAGAGTACCTTCCTTCTTATCCCATGATGGCTTACTTTGCTTAAGAGCCTTTGCTGAGGGACCTTGTCAAAGGCTTTCTGAAAGTCTAAGTAGACTGTTTCCACTGGATCACCCTTGTCCACATAGATTTTCTAACATAGATTTTCTAACAAAGAAAATAACAGAACGTCACTAGCTGTCACCTTCAGCCCCCAACTAAAACCGCCAACGCATTATTAAGGATCTACAACCTATCCTGAAGGATGACCCAACACTCTCACAAATCTTGGGAGACAGGCCAGTCCTTGTCTACAGACAGCCCCCCCACCTGGAGCAAATACTCACCAACAACCACATACCACACAACAGAACCACTAACCCAGGAACCTATCCTTGCAACAAAGCCTGTTGCCAACTGTGCCCACACATCTACTCAGGGGACACCATCACAGGGCCTAATAACATCAGCCACACTATCAGAGGCTCGTTCACCTGCACATCCACCAATGTGATATATGCCATCATGTGCCAGCAATGCCCCTCTGCCATGTATATTGGTCAAACTGGACTCATACGTAAAAGAATAAATGGACACAAATCAGATGTCAAGAATTACAACATTCATAAACCAGTCGGAGAACACTTCAGTCTCTCTGGTCACGCAATTACAGACATGAAGGTCGCTATCTTAAAACAAAAAAACTTCAAATCCAGACTCCAGCGAGAAACTGCTGAATTGGAATTCATTTGCAAATTGGATACTATTAATTTAGGCTTAAATAGAGACTGTGAGTGGCTAAGTCATTATGCAAGGTAGCCTATTTCCCCTTGTTTTTTCCTACCCCCCGCCTCCCCCAGACGTTCTTGTTAAACCCTGGATTTGTGCTGGAAATGGCCCACCTTGATTATCATACACATTGTAAGGAGAGTGGTCAGTTTGGATGAGCTATTACTTGCAGGAGAGTGAGTTTGTGTGTGGGGGGGGTGAGAAAACCTGGATTTGTGCTGGAAATGGCCCACCTTGATTATCATGCACATTGTACGGAGAGTGGTCACTTTGGATAAGCTATTACCAGCAGGAGAGTGAGTTTGTGTGTGTGGTTTTTGGAAAAAAGGGAGGGGGGGTGAGAAAACCTGGATTTGTGCTGGAAATGGCCCACCTTGATTATCATACACATTGTAAAGAGAGTGGTCACTTTGGATGGGCTATTACCAGCAGGAGAGTGAGTTGGGGGGGGGGGGGGGGCGGAGGGTGAGAAAACCTGGATTTGTGCTGGAAATGGCCCAACTTGATTATCATACACATTGTAAGGAGAGTGATCACTTTAGATAAGCTATTACCAGCAGGAGAGTGGGGTGGGAGGAGGTATTGTTTCATGGTCTCTGTGTAAATAATGTCTTCTGCAGTTTCCACAGTATGCATCCGATGAAGTGAGCTGTAGCTCACGAAAGCTTATGCTCAAATAAATTGGTTAGTCTCTAAGGTGCCACAAGTACTCCTTTCCTTGTCCACATGTTTGTTGACCCCCTCAGATAATTCTAATAGATTGGTGAGGCACGATTTCCCTTTACAAAAGCTATGTTGATTCTTTCCCAACAAATCCTGTTCATCTATGTGTCTGATTCCACTCTGTTCTTTACTATAGTTTCAATCAATTTACCTGGTACTGAATTTTGGCTTACTGGCCTGTAACTGCCAGGACCACCTCTGGAGCCTTTTTTAAAAATTGGTGTCATGTTAGCTATCTGGTACAACAGTTGATTTAAATTATAGGTTACATACTACACTTCGTAGTTCTGCAATTTCATCTTTGAATTCCTTCAGAACTCTTGGGTGAGTACAATCTGGTGCTAGTGACTTATTACTGTTTAACTTGTTAGTTTGTTCTGAAACCTCCTCTGTTGATACCTCAATCTGGTTCCTCAGTTCCTCAGATTTGTCACCTAAAAAGAATGGCTCAGATGTGGGAATCTCCCTCGCATCTTCTGCAGTGAGGACTGATACAAAGAATGGCCTTGTCTGTTTAGAGTATTCCTTTAGCACTTAGATCATCCAGTGGCAGGCTTCCTGCTTCTGATGTACTTTTTTGTGTGTGTGTGTGTGTGTGTGTGTGTGTGTGTGTGTAAAAAATGAATTCTGCCAAGCCTTCATTATAATGAAGTACTCTATGAAGTGATATTCCTACTCCATGATTTACAGGGTCAATAATTTGGTTCATTCTCTTCCTCGAGATACCCTCCTCCCCCAACAAACAAAAAAACCCCATGGTGACAGGATATCTGAGGCACTCCATCAGTCTCCTCAACATGCAGCAAATCATTGTCAGTGTTTTGTGCACTCTTCTTCTCCCTTTTACTTTCATGGAGGACATGGGCTGAATCCATACAGAATTGAACACTAACATTTCCAAAATTCCTCCATGCAGTCATTACCAAAGTAGTAGACACCTTGAAATGGGGTCATTACTGAAGAAAAATGCTCTGTATTAAGAACTGGCTGCTTCTCTGCTCCAAAGGACTCAGACTGCCAAAGATGTGTTCTGTCTCATTTCCAGCATATCCCAAACAATGGAGGATGGAAACTGTAGCTACTTTCAGGAGAAGCTATACCAGGCCCTCCAAGGGGTGAGCAGCCCACAGGCTCTGGCCATAATTGGCAGTGCTGAGCCAACCCAGAGAGATCAGTGGACCAGCCTCATTGTCCGGAACTGCAGCATGCAGGTAATAAGAATGGAGGGCCAACTCTGAACCCAAGTTCTTCTCTTCTGAGCTCGGCATGCAAGATTATATTGCTTTGGGGATCGTGGGAGTGGGAGAGAATCAGAGTTTTCTCTTTCTTCTTTGTTAGTAGCTCGCTACTGGAGTCAAACAGGGTACATATTACTCTGTGTGTCAGACCACTGACCTGGTTCAGGGGCCCTAATGCATACAAATAGATGTTGTTGTTCCACACTCATGCTGTTTAGAGGCTCCTCTTTGACTAGACAAGCAGGGAACGAGCAGGATTAACTTTTGTAGCCCCATATTACCCATGTATAAGTGGGTAGGAGAGGTCTAATACTGCAGCCAACGTTTTACTGGCCAGTTCTGAGACTGTGCAGTAGAGCTCACTCTACCCACTTCTTTGTTGCTGTTATAATGCTAGTATTGTAATCTTTGTGTTAATATTGGCCTCTGTCTGACCACTGAGTTATCCTGCTGAATTGTTGTCCTTTGAGACTTACCCTTATCCAGTGTTTGTCTATCTCAGGGCTGATCTACACTAGAAAGTTAGGTCGATCTAGCAACATCACTACCCTTTAGGGACGTAGTTAAGCTGACTTAAGTCCTAATATGGACAGCACTAGGTCAACCTAGCTACTGCCTCTTGGAGAGATGGATTTACTACAGTGACAGAAGAACCCCTTCTGTCGCTATTGTGTCTACACTGTAATGCACAGCAATGCAGCTGCAGCACTGCAGCTGTGCTAATGTAGCATTTCTAGTGTAGACCTAGCCTAAGATTAAGAGGTGACTGGATCATAGTCTTCAGGTAACTACATGGGGAAGAGATTTCTTATAGTAGGTGGCCCTATTCTAGCAGAAATGGTCAAAACAAGATCCAGTGGTTGGAAACTGAAGATGAACAAATTCAGACTAGAAATAAGGTGCACATCTTTAACGGTGGGGGTAATTAACTATTAGAATAACTTTAGTTAGAAATATGGTGGATTCTCCATTACTTGAAATTTTTAATCAAGACTAGATATCTTTCTAAAATATATGTTCTAGCTCAACCAGAAGTTATGTGCTTGATGCTAAAATTAGTGGGTGAGGTTCTGTGGCCTTTGTTATGCAAGAGGTCAGACTAGATTATCTTAATGGTCCTTTCTTGGCTTAAAATCTATGAAAACATCCCCCCTTTTTTTTTCTCAGGCTGGGAATTGTGCCTCCTGCTGTATGGTTCCTGTGTCCTTGAAGATCCAGGTATTGTGGGCTGAGGTGGGCCTCCAGTCCAACCCACAAAGTCAAGTGCTGGGAGCACGTTATTGGTATCAGTGTCAGTCTCTGAAGGTATAGTGCCATTATTATGCATCTCCACCCCCAAAGGCCATAACATGGGGGATATGGGTTACATGAAGTCTGAGGGATCCTTCATATAGCTCTGGTATTGAAGGGTTGGAGTTCACGGGATCTTACCATTTGTCCACATAGATTGGCAAGATTACTTCCACATTGCCAGCCACCTGGCCTATAGTAAGTACCTGAAATTTATGATAGAGTTGAATCAGTATTGGTACAAGGTATGGCAATTTGGACTCTTTACGGCGTCAAGGATCTTCACAAAATACCTTGTGGGGGTAATGGCTCACCTGAGGAGTCAAGGTATTCATATCAATGCCTATTTGGACAACTGGCTGATCTGGGGCAGGTCACAACGGGAGACCTCAGCGAGCTGGGACTGCGCTTTGTCCCTATTCAATTGCGTGAGACTTCTAGTGAACTGCAAAAAGTTGTCACTCATGCTGTCGCAGATAATAGCAGCTCTATGAATGCTAATCGACTTGACGTTAGAAAGAGTGCACTGCCTGAGGACAGGTTCCAGTTGCTACAAGGACTCTTACTTCATTTTATGTCACAACTAACCACAACAGTACAAATATGCCTCGTAGTGCTAGGCCACATGTTGGTATGCATATATATGACACCACTTGCCAGACTTTGCTTGTGTACCCTCCAGTTCTGGCTCAAGGCTCTCTATTCGTCGATGAAACATCCAATAGCCAAGAAGGTCAAAGTACTACATCATGTCATTGCAGAACTGGTTTTGTGGCTTGAACCTGCAATCACATGGAAAGGGGTCCCTTTTTCAATCCCCTTGTGACGAAGTGGGACTGTTCTTAATGTTTCCTCTGAATACTGTAGGGGTGCCTCGGTTTCCCCTATGCATTTCGTAAGTCTCTAGGTGGTGGGATAAGGGAGTATAATTGTTGCAGAGCAAAGGGCCAGCACTCTGTTTCCTGGCAACTGATGGCCTGGGCCCTTCCCCCCTGCAAGGTGATAGCTAAAGCGTTGGAAAACAAAGGAATCAGGTGACCTCCTGGCCCGGGAAAGGGACAAAGCCCAGAGGAGGAGGGGCTGAAGGGTGAGTCAGTTGGGAGCTGGCTGGGGATGAGGAGTGAAGTGCAGACATGGTTGTCTGGCTCACTGCCCCCCAAAATGGACCCAGCTGAGGGGTCCTGTTCTCCGTACCTACAAGCTCCGTTTTAAACTGTGTTCCTGTCATCTAATAAATGTCTGTTTTACTGGCTGGCTAAGAGTCACATATGACTGAGAAGTTGGGGTGCAGGACCATCTGGCTTCCCCAGGACCCCGCCTGGGTGGACTCACTGTGGGAAATGCACAGAGGGGCAGAGGATGCTGAATGCTCCAAGGTCAGACCCAGGAAAGTGGAAGCTGTGTGAGCTTTTTGCCCTGAAGACAATCTGCTCGTAGAGAGGAGACTTCCCCAGAGTCCTGACTGGCTTCGTAGGGAGCAGTTCCAGAGCATTGCCCAGGGACTCTGTGACACCCCTCCCAAACAAAGACCCTGCTCATGGATGCATCAGTGACAAGTTGGGGAACTCACTTGGACCACTTGCAGATCAAAGACATCTGATCTCCAAATGACATGGGGCTTCATGTGAATGTTGTAGATCTCTGAGCCATCAGACTAGCTTGTCTGGCATTCCTGCCTGTCCTCAAACTCGATAATTCAGGTCTTTGCAGACAATATGACAGCTATGCAACAACATAAACAAGCAACAGGGCACCTGCTCCTTGCTCCTCTGCCAAGAGGCCACTGATTTTTGGAATTGGTACCATGAGAATGTGGTAAGACCAATGTCTCTTCACCTCCCGGGAATCAGCAACAACTTAGAAGACTTCCTAAGCAGGACAGTCAGTGACCAACCAGGAATGGTCATTACACAGATCCATCACAGAACTGATATTCCATCCGCGGGGACTCCCATGAGAGACTTTTTTGCCATTAAGGACAATGCAAAATGCAAGAGCTTTTGCTCCACAAGAGTCCTGAGTCCAAGGATGCTAACAGATGCCTTCTTGCTACAGTGTAACAAGGGCTTGCTTGTATGCCTTCACACCAATTCCCTTCATTCCCAGGGTGATTTCCAAAATCAAGAGACAAAGCTACAATCTTTCTGGTGCCTTAAATATGGGCCAAGTCAGTTCTGGCTCACAGACCTATTCCAGATGTCCATTCAGCTTCTGATCCATCTCTCAGACAGCCTGGATCTGATCTTGCAGCATTGTGGCCAGACACATCATGCAGACCAGAGTCTCTGCACCTGATGGTATAGCTAGTGGGTGGCTGACCACCACACAGAGAAACTGCTCCATACAAGTCCAGGAAAACATCTACCAGAAGGACATATTCTTGCATGGTAAATAGGTTCTCACTATGCATAGCCCAAAATGGCCTAGACCCAGCCCAGGCCTCAGTACCAAAGATCCTTGAAGACTTACTGTAGCTCAAGCAGACAGGTCTCTTATTCGGTTCTACTGAAGTCCACCTCACAGTGATTTCAACTTATCACCTGCCTGTGCAGTCATGTTTGGTCTTCTCTCACCCCATGGTATCAAAGTTTCTTAAAGGGCTACTACATGCTCAAACACTGGTCAGAGAACCCACTCCTGCCTGGGACCTCAGTGTACTCCTCTTGAGACTGATGGAGCCTCTCGTTGAGCTTCTCTCAGAATGCTTCCTGGGACCACCTCACTCTGAAAACAGAAAGAAAAGGAGTACTCGTGGCACCTTAGAGTTAGTCTCTAAGATGCCACAAGAACTCCTTTTGTTTTTGCGAATACAGACTAACATGGCTGCTACTCTGAAACTCTGAAAACAGTCTTCCTAGTCGCTATCACTTCAGTCAGAAGAGTAAGTGAGCTTCAGGCGCTCCTGGCTGAACCCAAATGCAGTTCCATTGGAATAAGGTGATGCTGAGATCTCATCAGAACTTCCTCTCCAATGTGGTCTCAAAATTCCATCTGAGCCTATCCATCCACTTGCCTGTCTCCTTCCGAAAAGCACATTTATCACTGGGAGAATAGAAATTACACACACTTGTCATTTCCAGGTCTCTGCTCTATTGACAGAACAAAATCATTCCACCTGTCAATCCTGTCTCTTTCTCCCTATACCAGAGCATTCAAAAGGTCAACTTCTTTCATCTCAAAGAATATTGAAACAGATCACATGATGCATCCTCATGTTATTAGTTGGCTAGTGTACCTCTCCCACTAAATATCAAGGCTAACTCCACCAGCATTCAAGTGATTTCTTCCACCTTTTTCAGACATGTGCCACTATCAGACATCTGCAAGGCAGAAATGTGGAGTAAACCACTGACCTTTGTCAAGCACTGTGCCTTGGATTTAGCTGATCAGATGCCAAGTTTAGGAGAGTAGAACTGTGATGCTGTATGGAATCTGGGAGATACTTGTGGATATTATGAATATCAATATTGTAAAATTGTAATGAGTTGTGCCAGATATGCCATGTAAGGTATCTGCAAAAATGTTGTAATTTGCCAGATATGATAATCTCATTTATGTGTTTGTATCACCTTTGTATTATGAGTTATAGATATATATGTATGTCTGTATTTCAAACTTGTGCTGTGCTTCTGGGTGACACCCCCAGACAGTTTGGCATCAGTACTGCCTAGCCTGCTTGATGGCCCATTAAGGACCATCAGCTATACAACTGACCCATTGAGAGACAGCAGAGAATACACCTTATGACTCAGCAAGGGCATGCATGCATGCATGGGCATGCCTATGGACAGAAAAGGTCCTCCAAGCCTTGTGCTGGGCAGCTTGTGTTGGAAACAAAGGAAGCACAGGGCGCATGGCAAAATAGAATCATAGAATATCAGGGTTGGAAGGGACCTCAGGAGGTCATCTAGTTCAACCTCCTGCTCAAAGCAGGACCAATCCCCAACTAAATCATCCCAGCCAGGGCTTTGTCAAGCCAGGCCTTAAAAACTTGTAAGGAAAGAGATTCCACCACCTCCCTAGGTAATGCATTCCAGTGCTTCACCACCCTCCGAGTGAAAAAGTTTTTCCTAATATCCAACCTAAACCTCCCCCACTGCAACTTGAGACCATTACTCCTTGTTCTGTCATCAGCTACCACTGAGAACAGTCTAGATCTAAATACTATAAAAGACAGCTGCATCTTCTCCATTTTGTCTTCAATCCTGCTTCTTACCTCTGGAGGAACTTTGCTACAAACTGAAGCTCTGAATAAAGACTGAATGATCCATCCAAGCTGTGGATGTATTCCAGAGGGACTTTCAAGTCAGCAAACTCACCAATACTGCTAGGAACCTGATATATGGACTTTGAAGTCTTTGTATGTATGTGACTGCTTTACCCTTTAACGTCTCTCTTGTTCTTTCTTTTTTCTTTATAATAAACCTTTTGTTTTAGACACTAAGGGATTGGCTGGCAGTGTGGTATTTTGGGTAAGATCCAAACCTATACTGATCTGGTAACATGGCTGACCCTTTGGGGTCAGAAGAACATTTTGTATATGTGGGCAGAGTTTTTTAAATAACTTCTCACTGTATTGGGCCTAGGTGCTGATTGGGAGCCAGAGAATTGGAATGCAATAAAGGGGGCTTTGTGATTTCTTTTTTTTTGCTTCTTGATAACCAGTGTGGGGGATCAGAAGCACAGTTTGTGACTGGTTGGGGAGTGTAACTTCAGTATTACCCACCAGTCTTGGGAGTATCTGCTCTTCCTTTTGCAGCTTGCCCTGATCTTGGCATTTCTAGTGAGGGCTGCCCCAATCACAATGGGTCACAAGAACTACAATCCTTATTTGACTGATGCAGCTAGAATTCCTCATTCCCTCTGTCCTGAGGGGATATTGCTTGCCAATCACCTAAGTAGGGCTCCATACTGATACATAGTGGAAGAAAGGATAGTTACTTACGCTACATGCATCCGATGAAATAAGCTGTAGCTCACGAAAGCTTATGCTCAAACAAATTGGTTAGTCTCTAAGGTGCCACAAGTACTCCTTTTCTTTTTGCTACAGTAACTGTGATTCTTCTAGATGTTGTCAGTGTGGATCTCATGACCTGCTCTCAGAGTCCTTGGTTACTAGGAGCTTCAGATTGTGAGGGAACCGAGAGAAGGTCATGGCTGCTCTGCCTTTTGTGCCCTGTCATGGGAGCATGAGGTAGTACAGGGTGCATGTGTGACCCCAATGGACACAGCAATAAAAAAAAAAGTCTGGTTTTGTATGTATGAGGTGCATGCACACCGTACAGTGGGAACCACACTGACAAAAACATCTAGGAGAACCACAGCTACTGCAGGGTAAGTAACTATTCTTCTTCTACACTGCTCTGTAAAGTGTCCCAGTTCTTCATTCTGAAGGGGAAAGGGAAAGGGGTATACCCACACATGAAAGTACTACATTTCTCTTATACCTCATCAAAACACTTCCCTGTGGTATGCCTGACCACAGTGTCAGAGTTCTTTTCACTTTGAAAATATGATCTATCTACAGGGGATGGTAGTAATAGCTAGTGGAGACTGCTTGCTATTTGGAGCCTCACCAGTCATTTTGGGCAGCCTTTACCTCTGCAGAAACATGCCCTATGTTGGAAGATGCATCTGTGGCTCTGGGAATGCTAAGCTGTTGGTGTTTTCCTTTTCCTGCAGTCCCTCAGCATGACCATGGTGCCTTTGACAACCGTCGTTGCCTTCACTGACATGACAGAATGGCCAGAGCCTCCACGTAGCCAGCCCAGCACGTACTGGAAACTCCCATTTGACTTCTTTTTCCCCTTCAAGGTTGCACTGAATGGGGGGATAAGCTGTCAAGGAGACCTGGCTGGTGCTTTCCTGATGTCTCTCACATTCTGCAGCATTCTCAGCTTCTGAAGAGAATGAAGTCTGGTGCTCAGCTCCTCATGGCAACATTTATGCCCAGATAGTACCAGAGAGCTCACTCCATCCTGCTGTATCCTGGTGTCATATCTGGTGCCAGTTCCTCACCTGGGTGAGACAATACGAGAGATACAGTGACCTAAATGATTCCTCTTTGTTCTTGTGAACAGCAAAGAAAGTGTTTATCTGACAGCTAGAAAAGGCAGGTGTTTCAGGGAATCCTGTTAATGTAATGGTACAGTCAGAATATGATGCAGACCAAAGACTCTTCCATTCTGTTCAGGTTCTCACCCTGTGCCTATCATCATGCTATCCCTATTCCTTCCTGTAGTGCATTGTGACATGATTAACATCTGTCACCTGTGATTCTTCCATGTCTGCAATCCCTTTATGCAGATTTGTGAAGGTCAACCCAGCGTTGCTCATGGGGGATGGGAGGGCAGAAGGAGCAGTCTCTGTGTGGAACAAAGAGGAGAGAGGGAATGAAAAGGAACTCTCTTTATTCTGTCCCCTACAAGAAGGAAAAGTCCCTTCTGAGCTGAGCAGTATGGAGAAAAGTGTGGCTTTCATTTCTAGTTTCCCTCCCTATTGGTGGGGAGTCTGGAGCTCACTTGTTCAGCTCCCTGTTACAGAAGGGCCTCATCTTTCCATGTGGAATTGTAAATAATACATTTTAAATCTGATATAATTTATCCAGTGATGGTTTCAATAGAAACTATCAGTGCCTCTGTGACTGTCTTTAGAATGTATGCCTTTGTTAGGGGATCTGAATTATTATTCAGTGAGTGGTACTATAATGACCTATCTACTAGTCTCCTCTGGCCCATTTTAAATAAGCTGGCCTTGTGCATCTGTGTCAATCTTTATCTCTTATTTTTGTGTTAATCTCTTCAAATAAAATTATCAATTGAACATGCATTACTTTATAAAAATGTTTTTATTTGCAAGATGAATATGCAAGACACAAGGAATTATGGAGGTTCCGTCCTTTGGGATTACTGTCCTGGGAATTTTATGCCCAGGTATCTTGACAGCTCTCCTTTCCACCCTTACAGCTCTTCCCTCATGCGTATGGGCTCAGTGCCACACTCCCCACCTGTGGTGGTTTAGGAATCTCTAAAACTGGGAAGTACTACTGCTTCAGGTCCAAGCAGAGGCTATACTGGCAGTGACAGCCATCGTGAATGTTGGATGATGTATAGGAGATGGGCCATTGTGAGCAGTTGGAGATCAAAGTTAATTATTTTAGAACAGGTTTGCAACTTATTATGAGGCTGCAGTGTCATGCAACACCTAGGGTTTGACCCTGGCCTCCTGTGTCTCAGTGACATTTCATAGATTTCAGGGCTGGAAAAGACCTCTATTATCTTGGGATAAATGAAGGGGGCAGGTGGGGGGGGGTGGTAGCTTCCTTTTATGGACACCCAGCCAGCCAGTTAGCTATAAAATCACTCTTGGTAGCTGTTCTCTACTTGCTTTACCTGTAAAGGGTTAAAAAGCCCATAGGTAAAAAAAAGGGAGCGGGCACCTGACCAAAAGAGCCAATGGGAGGGCTAGAACTTTTTAAAATTGGGGAAAAAACTTCCCTTTGTCTGTCTGTTGTTCTCCAGAGAGAGGGCAGAGCAGAGACAGAGCTGGGACTGTGCTATAAGAGGTTTGAGCCAGGTATGGAAAACCATCAAATCATACCTAGGAATTGCTTATCTGAAACCCCAGATATGTAAGTAAATCAGGGAATGTCTAGGAAGATGCAATTAGGGTTATTTCTTCTCAGCTTGTGGACTCCTCTGTGCTAACCCCAGGTGCTTTTATTTTGCTTGTAACCTTTAAGCTGGATATCAAGAAACCATTCTTGATGCTTAATTATTATATTTGCTTTTTTTAAATCTAGCAATAGCCTAAATTGCAGATATATATATATATATATATATTTTTTTGTTTTTAATAAAATTTACCTTTTTAAAGAACAGGATTGGCTTTTTTGTGTCCTAAGAGGTTTGTGCATATGTTGTTTAATTAGCTGGTGGCAACAGCTGATTTCCTTTGTTTTCTTTCTCAGCTCTTCCCCAGAGTGGGGGTGAAAGGGCTTGAGGGTACCCAACAGGAAGGAATTCCCAAGTGCTTTTTCCTGGGTTCTCAAAAGGGGTTTTTTGCACTTGGGTGGTGGCAGCATCTACCCATCCAAGGTCAGAGAAAAGCTGTAACCTTGGGAGTTTAATACTAGCCTGGAGTGGCCAGTATTAATTTTTTAGAATCCTTGTGGGCCCCCACCTTCTGTACTCAAAGTTCCAGAGTGGGGAATCAGCCTTGACAGATCTATTCAAGGTGTGGTCAAACCACAGTTCGTGAGCTGTATGTGTCTCTTTTACAGTTAAAGTGGAGCTCACGAGCTGAAGCCCCGAGCCCTGACTAAAATCCCAAGACACCCCCCCCGACCCTCCCCACACACACACACAGCTGGTAGGCAGAGAATGTATGTGTGGGGCCTCCAGGAAATACTTCAAAAGATTTTAAGCCCTGAGCTACCGTGAGAGTGAGGCCAATAGAAAGAGAAGCTCTCACATGTGCATTATATCAGGAAATTGCATCATTCTGTTTTCAGAATGTTGTGCTGACCTCGTGTGCTCACTATCTCCCTGCATTCCACAGAATACAGGCTGTGTTTACTGTTCACAAATCTCATTTGAATAGTTTTAGATTTAAGTGTTAACTCTATGTTAATTTTGTGGATGACAATGATATTGTTGCCGGCACCCAGTGCCAAGAGGCTGAACAACAGCTTGAGTTGGTTCGTTACCCGGTGTGCTACACCCAATAATCACAACGGGGTGGAGAAGCAGAAAAGTTTATTTGCAGCTGCAAAAAGGTACAGGGAGAATAAAATCTCAAATCCTGCACAACAGAGCAGGAAGTTACACAGGCTTTTATACATCCTTTTTTCCCAGCATACTTATCCAATAGCAAGCTGCTCCAAGTATCCATATAGCCAGCCAATCCAGTTCCCAGCTAGTTCCCTGATTCTCTGTATCATTTGTTAAACTATACATAAAGCTGCTTTATTCAGCATTGTTCTTCCATATCTCCCCTGTTTGGCCTTGCTTAGTTTCAGGCAGTCTGACTCTGCAACATACTGTTGCAGATTCTCAGCATAACTGCTGTGTGTGCCTCCAGGCGGGGGGGCCAAGGACACTTGGGCCTAGCACGCAGAGCTGCTGCGAGTGCCTCCAGGCAGGAGGAGGGGGGCCAAGGACACCGGGGCCTAGTGCGAGGGGGCTTCATCGACACTCGTGGTCTTCCATCCCCTCGAGTTACCTAGTGGCCATGCCCCAGTGTTCCCAACAATATCTTCAAATTGTAAGAAATGCAAGCATGAAGAAGAAAACTGAAGTTTTAAGCCAGAATGGGAGGAAGATTTTGCATTCACTGTTAAAGGTGGCAAACCCCTGTGCCTTAACTGCAATGCATTGCTCACTCACTACAAAGCGAGCAATTTGAAATGTTACTACAAAATGAATCACAATTTTTCATCTAAATACCCTCCTGAATCAGAATTAAGGGTAAACAAGCATTAAAATCATGCCTAAACAGTCAGACTACACTTGGTGTTCAATAAGGAAGCTGACAATGAGCAAAGCTAGTTTTATTAGTCATGGTATATCACTCATGCTAAATGTCCATATTGTGATGGAGAATTTGTTAAGAAGAATGTTGCAGGAGTGGTTGCAATTTTAGATCCAAGTAACACAAAACTTAATGACTAATAAAGCAAATTCTAATTTTGTGCCATAGTGCAGAGAGGCAGATCTCCCAGATCAGTGATGATGTTGCAAGCAAGATGCAAAATGATCTAAAGAATTCTCAATGAATCCACAGATATACAAGATAAACCACAACTAGTGATATTTGTTCACTATGTTTTCACTGATGTAATTGCAAGAGAAGAAATGTTGGACTGTAGCATAACGTGCACTCATTGCCACAGCACCTCTTGCCGGTCATCTGGGAATTAGCTCATCCCAGCCTCAGAGCACCTCCTGCTGGCTGGTGTCTCCCTACGGGTACCTGCTTCCTGCTCAATCTCCACCACTTATAGTATTTCTGACTACATGTCCCTCACCGGCCTGCAGTGCCCCTTCTCCTGGGTACTGCCCGCAGCAGTACCCTCACACTCAGGGTCCTCCCCTCCCCAGGGAACCCCAATCCTCTAAGCCCATCTTGCCTTAATGACCCACTGCCAGTCTTCATCTAGGCCCTTCCCTCAGGGGCAAATTGCAGTCCAAAATGGCCACTGATCATCAGCCAGGGGGTCGGACCTGCTGCCTCCCCACAGCCCTAATACCTGCCCCTGCCCCTGCCCCTGCCCCTGCCCCTGCCCCTGCCCCTGCCCCTGCCCCTGCCCCTGCCCCTGCCCCTGCCCCTGCCCCTTTCTCTATCCAGCAGCCAGGTCCATCTCTCTCCAAGACTGGAGAGAGACTGACTATCCCTTCTGGTCTTCTCCCTTTTATACTGGCTTAGCCAGCTCTGATTGGCTGTCTCCCAGGCTTCTCTGATTGGCTCTCAGCCCCAGCCCCCTCCAAGGGCTGGCTTTTAACCCTTTCTGAGCCGGAGCAGGGTGACCGCCCCGCTACATGGACTTAGTGGTGCTAAAAGAAACAACCCACAGTGTTGATGTAAAGAATGCACTGGACAAAGCACTGACAAATGCTGATGTTCCACTGGATAAACCTGTCAGTGTTGCAATGGATGGAGCACCTGCAATGGTGGTGGTGGGGGGGAAGTAGGCCTTATCAGACTCTTGAAAAGTGATCCCAAATTTCTGGAATTTCTCCCTCTTCATTGCATAATCCATGGTGAGGATCTCACAGGCAGATACTTCAACTACAAAAGTGGTCCTAGAAATTGTCAGTTTCATCTG